>NC_064846.1:137909918-138534918 GCF_024166365.1 Elephas maximus indicus
ACGTTAATTACCAGTTAATTTCTTAGCTTGTATTTAATTGACAGCTGACAGCAAAAACAAAACAGCTTACAGGTACCATGGAGAACCCGTCGTTGTTCAGTTGATTTACAGGGCAGAGCAGAGCTGCCCCATAGAGTTTCCAAGGCTATAAATCTTTATGGAATCAGACTGCCACATCTTTCCTCCGCAGAGTGGCTGGTGAGTTTGAACCACAGACCTTTCAGTTAGCAGCCAAGTGCTTAAATATTGCACCATCAAAGCTCCTTATGGGTCATAGCAGTGACTTCAAAAAGAGGAGAGAAACACTGAGAGGAGGAAAAAGGAACAGATAAAAGAGGTGGAAGGTCATGGAACAGACCTTGCCAAGGGATGCCAAAGGGCACATATTTTGGTAACCATTCAACCTCTCCCTTCTTTCTTGTCAGAAGTTGGGTCCAATGATAGAGGTTAGAAATAAAAAACACTAGCCTTCCCAGCCTCCCCTGAAAATAGCAGTTGCCAGTGACTAAGTGCTGGGGCAACGAATGCATCAGAAGGAAAAGTATTCTAGGATAGAATGTACTACATGATAAAAAGAGACACAGGAAAAAGCCTTAGACCCTCCCTTTCTACTAGGGCTATACGAGAACATGATGCTTGAAATGGCAGCAGCCATCTTGCAACCTTAAAGGGTGATGTGATTCATACACCGAGAAGGGCGGAGAAAAAGACTGGAAAAGGCTCGGGCTCTTGATGACTCTCCTGAGTTGTTGAACAGATCCTGGACTGACCTAGCTCTAGAATCCTTGTTAAGTGAGGTAATAAATGATCCCGCTATTTAGATCAGTTTTTCTCAGACATTCTGTTATTTGCAGTTCAAAAGCATCCTCACTGATAGCTGCCAATCACCTGCCTTAGGAATGTGCTCAGGATCCAATTAACAACCTTGGGTAGCACAAACGGTTAAGAGCTCAGCTGCTAACTGAAAGGTTGGCCATTCGAGTTCACCAAGAGGTGCCTCGGAAGAAAGGCCTGACCATCGACTTCTGAAAAATCAGCCATTAAAAACCCTATGGAGCACAGTTCTACTCTGACACATATGTGGTCACCATGAGTTGGAACTGACTTGATGGCAACTGGTAATAGTTTTTAAATCATGGCAAGAAGATAAACCAAACCAAACCCAGTGCCGTTGAGTTGATTCCGACTCACAGCGACTCTATAGGACAGAGTAGAAATGCCCCATAGAGTTTCCAAGGAGCACCTGGCAGATTCGAACTGCTGACCCTTTGGTTAGCAGCCATAGCACTTAACCACTACGCCACCAGGGTTTATACCTTATACTGGGTACCATTTTCTATCTGATATTCAGAATCACCTTTGGTTTTCTGTTACTAGAAGCAAAAAAGACTAACATTGATTTCATTCAGCAGCTACTGCATGCCAAGCTCTATGACAGGGACTTTATCTTGGGTTAGTTGTCATAGCAACTTCCAAACCAGTCCCATCCTACCCACCCCCACCCCCCCGCAAGTCTTTCTCATTTTAGTAAAAAGCATCACTGTCCATCCAGGAGATGAAGTTACAAACCTTGGAGCTATTGTTGATTCTTCACTTTCCCTCAGCCCCACATTCAATCCATCACCAAGCCCAGTTCTACCTCCAAAATAGAACTTGACTCTGTCCCCTTGTCTTTGTCTCCACTATGACCACCAAAGTCCAAGCTACCATCATTGCTTGCTTGGAGTTTTACAAACCTCCTAATCCAGGGGTTCTCAATCTGAGGTCCCTTGAGAGGGGTCTGTGGATAGAATTCAGAGGGTCTGTGATCTTGGCTGGAAAAATAAAATCACATCTATATTTCATGAACCTTATTTAAATAATTTAGCACAATAGGTCAAAAACAAGTTCTTACAGTGTGATTTCTTGAGATTTTAGTGCCCCATTGTTCAAGGATATCTGCCTAACAAATCCTTGAAGCTGCTTTTTTTTTTTGGCTATATCCAGGAGGATCAAGTTAAATGAAAATATTCCCTAGATAGAGTGGTTAATTTTGTCTTTGTCTCTCTACATACATGCACATATTTTTTTTTTTCATACACGAACACACACTGGCTGGATAGAGTGATTCTGTCTCTCCCTGCGTGCACACACATATTTTTTCATACATACATACATACACACACACACACACACACACACACACTACATGGACACAGTCTTTCTTTGTGCTTCCATTTGTCTCTCTCTACATACACATAAACTTTTTTTTCATACACACACACAGTACCTGAACACAGTGATTCTCTCTGTCTCTGTTTGTCACTCTCTACATACGCAGAATATTTTTTTCACCCCTGAATCTTACAAACATAAATACAATCACTAAAATCAATCGGAAGGAAGAAAATCCAGAAAAGGGATAAACTAAGCCATAAGTTAGCCCTATAAACTTCCTAGTAGCCAAAGCAGAGTGGGAAACACAGTAATGTGACACATTCGGAAGATTTTTTTAATCACTCACCAGGAAGAACACAAGTATTCTTGCCCTAAGTCTTGAGAGAAATTGTTCTTGTGTGCCCTTATAACGAAAGCATGGCTGGATACAATAACCATCATTCTAAACTACAGCCTTATAAATAAATATATCAATCTTCATAGTATGGTGACTTAGAGCATATCTTAATAGACATGGGGTTGTATTGCCTTGCTACTCAAAGCATCTTCCATTGACCAGCAGCAGCATCACCTGGGAGCTTGTTAGAAATGCAGGATCTCAGGTTTTACCCCAGATCTGCTGAATCAGAATCTGCATTTTAACGACAAAATCCCCAGGTGATTTCTACGCACGTTAAAGTTTAAGATGTACTTACTTGTCTAGTGGTTCAGCTTAATCAGGAAAAATTTGTAAGAAACTAGAATTCACTCATGTGTCCAACAAATATTTACTGAGACCTTGGCAGTGGAAAAGGATTTTGTAAACATGATGCAAACACCACCACCATAAAACAAAAGACTGATAAATTGGGTACCATTAAAAATGCGGGATGAAACAAGCCATTGAATAGACAATATTGGCAACAATGTCCTGTCCTCCCCCCCAGAAAACCTGAGTACCTAAACATGGGCCAGGCAATACCTTGACACCGGGGATAGAGTAATGAAAAAAAAAATTACTGTTATGGAACTTACATTATAATTGGGGGAGACAGACATAAACAAAATAAATAAGTAAAACAAAACTGGAAAGGAGAAAAATCCTGGGGGCAGAGTTGCAATTTTAAATAGGGTGGGCAGGAAAGGCCTCACTGAGAAGATGACAACCTGACCAAGGTGAGGGCACTTGGTATGAAGAAAACATCTAGGGGAAGAGCATCCCAAGCAGAGGAAACAGCAAGCACAAACACCCTGAGATAGGAGAATGCCTAAATAGCAAGATGGCCAGTGTGGCTGAAGTGGAGCGAGCAAGAAGTGTAGTAGGCTAACTGAGGATCTGATCATGTGGGACCCTGTCAGCCATTTTAAAGACCTTAGCTTTAATTCTGAGATGGGAAGCCCTTGAAGGGAAGGTAATAGGGAGCCACTGCAGGATGTTGAGCACAGAAATGGCACAATGAAGTGTTTTTTAAAAAAGATTGGCTTCTTAGAGGTAGATGGGATGGCTTGAGTGGGAAAATTCAGCTCAGAGTGCACGGATCCCAGTATATGGTGTTTTATTCATTCAGCTATTTATTAAGTGCCAAAAATGTGCCAAATAGTGTAGGAAGGATCTAGACGAGGGTGTAACTGCCAGAGGAAGGTGAATATAAATGACATTGGAGGGAAAGAAACCCAGGGCATAATGACAAATTATTTATAGAGAAAGAACACAAGTTTGTGATTCAATTAAATCAAGGTTTATGGATGATCTACTGAGGGCAAAGCTATAAACTGGCTAGGGCTTGGGAGTGGGGACGGTGCATAAGACTTGTCACTCTGCAGGGGCTTCCAGCCTCTGCCCTGCACTTGTCAAGCATGAACTTCTTGGACTGCCACGGCTGTGGCTGGCACTGGGACTGGCTGAACTCCTCAAGTTAACAGCTGATTTTTACCCTCTGAGCTTGCTGCCTCTCCTGGGAGCAGGGGCCAAAGCACCTCGGCTTGATTAGGACGAACAGATCTCGTTTGGCAGGAGGGCAGAAAGGAGGTCTTAATAAATGTCTTTGGAGATCAGCCTTGCAGACAGGCCCTGGGCCACCAGCTTTGGGGCAAGGCGTCCTTCTGGGCTGTGTCCATCTGTGTGACCTGGTGGGTCTTCCTCTCTTTGTCATTCCATTCTGGAGAAAAGGCCCAAAGGCATGAAAAGGGAAAGAACCAAGCTTAAGGGAAACAACAAGGGTGGGGGGTGGGGAGACAAATTTGAAAATTGCCTATTGCCAGACTGCAAGGTCTGGAGAGCAGATGCAAATACAATGCAAATGATATGTAAATCACTCTGTGGCCTAACCAGTTTTCTACAACTGGAAGGACCCTTGGGAAACTGCTAGCAGATAACAGTGACTCAGAGGCAGAGTGAACTATTTCAAGACAACTTTGTCACACAGACCTTTGCTGCTCTGCTGGCACAGTGCACATTCTTTAGTATTCTTTTTTTTTCTCACTTGAATCAATGTCACCTCTTGAAAATCAAGAAAATAACAAGTCTGCCTCTATAGAGGTTATCTAAGTTAATCACACTTTTAAAATACTCTGTGTACCTTAGATTTTTCTTCAAACGCCTCTCTCACCCAAATAAAGCCAAGTTAAATGTGTCACTTCCTCCCTAGAACAATGTTTGGCTCCAGTAGGTTCTGAATGAAAGTGCCTCTTACTACGATCCTTTTGAGGATCCTTCCCCCATTCCATAGGAACTGGCACATTCTCACCTGGTATCCAAAAGCTGCATTAAAAGTGAATGCAGGAAAAAGGAAAAAATACATATGTATTGTTGGGGAATCCAGTTCACTTCAAGAAGCCACTGGTAAGCCATTCATCAAGAGAAGCTGCCCTGCCAAGAAAGCTGTGGTCTTCATAATCATAACTAAACATGCTAAAATAAAAAGTGTACATTCTACCAATAAATCCGTTAAAAAAACAAAAACAAACAAACAAAAAAACCCATTGCAGGAGAGTCAATTCCAACTCATAGAGACCCTACAGGACAGAGTAGTACTGCCCCCATAGGGTTTCCAAGGAGCAGCTGGTGGATTCAAACTACCGACCTTTTGGTAAGCAGCCGATCTCTTAATCACTGCGTCACCAGGGCTCCATTCTACCACAATGGGGTACAATTCTTTATGCCTGTCTTTCTTAAGTCTACATTTATATACTAAAAAGGGGAACATCCCCGTCAGACGTGCATTTAATAAGAGCCATGAGATGAACTCGGTAGTAAGCACATCAGACCTACAGCTGGGCAATTATTCTAGAGGGTTGCAGAAGCAACTTACCACCACATCAGGGCATGGAAACAAGGGTAGCATAACCAGTTCCCAAAAGTTTCATTACTTTTTTAATACTCTAACATGTGAGGGGAGCCCTGGTGGAGCAGTGGTTAGGCGCTTGACTACTAAATGAAGGATCGGCTGTTCGAACCCACCAGCCACTCCAAGGGAGAGAGATGTATGTGGCAGTCTGCTTCCGTAAAGGTTACAGCCTTGGAAACCTCATGGGGCAGTTCTACTCTGCCCTATAGGGTCGCTATGAGTCGGAATCGACTTGACTGCAATGAGTTGAGTTTGGTTTGGTTGGTTTGGTTGAACATGCAAGGCTACTTCGGCTTTTGACAGCGTCAAAGGAAGGGAAATTCCTTCGTTTTCTGAGGTTTTTACCTCACGTGAAAGGGCCAGGCTGTTAGCCTCCAGAAAGCTATTGGGCAAAGAGGCATCTGGGGAGAAGCCACGTTCAGCGTACAACAGGAACAAAGCGTAAAGACTCAGAATCCCAATAAATAAGACACTGAAAAGAGGGGAAAAAACGGACAAAAGCAGGAGATAGACCTCAAGAGATCGAAGAAATGACAGCGCCAGACAAAGATTAACAAAGAGAGATGGAGAGGAACAGCAAGGGGTGGCGCTCCCGGGAGCCAGGGAGTCCCAGGAGGGGCAGACGGGCAGGGCCTGGCAGGCAGCCAGCGCACTCCCGAGGCCTGAACTGACTCTTACCTCCTGGGCGAGTTTCTGCTTGAGCACTAGCGCGGCGCACAGGTAGCCAGCGCGGCCCACGAACAGCTCGTCGGAGCCACACTCCAGGAAGGAGACTGGCGCGCAGACGGCACACAGAGCCCGGAATTTGCCGAGTGGCTGCACGTAGTCAGACCGACCCAGGGCGTGGTACACGAGCGTTGCCACAGCATACACACCCGCGCCCCCGAGCAGAAAGGCGGCGCGGGTATCGGCGTCCGGCTCACCCCACTCCTCCGCTCGGAAGCACGCGTCGATGAGGCGCTTGGCTGTGCGCAGGTAGCGCTCCCGGGCAGCGGCGAAGAGCGGACTCTGCGAGACGTGGTAGAGCATGTAGGCTACCCCAGCCACGCCGCCGTACAGTCCCCCCTGGCAGCCGCTGGCCCCAGTTGCCGCCCCCCGGGCCTCAGCGGCACCCCCGAGCGGGGGCAGCTCCTGGAGAATGCGTTCGATGGTGGCGGTGACCAAGGGCGCCACCGCTTCCTCACACTGGCCGGCCAGCAGGCTGCCCTGGTAGTCATCGAAGCGGTTGGCAAAGCAGCGCTTGGTGTCCATGCTGCCGCCCGTGCCCCTCAACGCCGAGTCGGGGACCGCGCGGGCTTGAGGGCGCGCCCTGCAGCCCGGCGCACCACCTCCCGCTCTCTGAGGCGCTCGGCTGGTGGTGGATGCGGCGAGGATGAAGCGAGGAGGGTGAGACGCGAGGTGACAAGAGGAGGCGGGCGCGAGGAGGACGCACGGAGCAGATAGACAAGTGGGGCACCGGTTGTCGCGAGGCTCCCGAATGGCCCGGGTGAGCGTGGGTGATGCGCGTCGTGTGCCCCCCTCCCGGAGGCCGCGCCCTCACCGAACCTGCTCCCTCCCGCTCCGCCGCAGCTTGGCCGCCTCTCCAAGGGGCCGAGGTGATCTCTGGCAGGACCCACGCGGAGCCCGCGCCACTCCTCCCGCTCCGCCCCCAGCTCCTCCCCTCACGGCTGAAGGCCGGGGACGCGGTGGACACAGAGCTGAAAGGTTGAAGCTGGGCACACACACACCTGGAAGTGGAGGTGACCACCTCGAGTCCCTTGTATACTCAAAGTGTGGTCCTCCGTTGGCAGCATCAACATCACCTCCACTTGCTGTTCCTCTTCATTTCCTTTGGCTTATCTTTGTCTGAGGTTGTCATTTCTTCAGTCTCTTGAGGTCTATCTCCAGCTTTTGCCTGTCTTTCACCCTCTCCTTTCAGTGCCCCATTTACTGCAATTCTGAGTCTTTGCGCGTCGTTTGTTAAAATGCTTCACCCCAGACCTACTGAATCAAAATTTGTATATTTAACAAGATTTCCATGTGATTATACACATTAAAGTTTGAGAAACCCCTGAACTAGGCTAGAGTAGCAGAAGAAAACTGGGTGCCCTCCCCCGAAGTTTATTACCTTTGGTCACTTTGGAGTTCTTATTCTGAATGTTTCAATCCCCAAGGCTGAGGGGTTTGAATACATACCGCTTCATGCATTAATTAAAACAGTGAAGTGCCCTATATGGAAACATTTTCTTGGCTTTGGTTGTGGCATTGATTTTCTTGGAGCATACAGAATTTAAAACACAAAGTACCACAAGGGAGTGGAGGGTCCTCTTTCTCCTACTCTACAACTCCACCCCCTACATATGCATAGTAACTCTGTTGCCTTTGAGTTGATTCTGACTCATAGCAACGCTATAGGACAGAGTAGAACTGCCCCATAGAGTTTCCAAGGAGCGCCTGGTGGATTTGAACTGCCGACCTTTAGGTTAGCAGCCATAGCACTTAACCACTAAGCCACCAGGGTTTCCTATGCATAGTTAAAAAAAAAATACATTGCCGTCAAGTCGATTCCGACTCATAGCCACCCTATAGGATAAGAGCCCAATAAATATCTTGAGGTCATTGACTAGTTACCGTCAGGGTAAACTCTGTATGAGAATTTAATCAAGCTTTTCGAACACTTCCTGCATCCTAAACTTCCTCTTTTCCTCCCTCCCTCCATCCATCCCTTCCTTCCCAGATTTATTGCCTCCTGCTTTTCTTCCCTGGTCATTATTGAGGGTGTCCTATATGTGCTGGACCCTGGCAATTGATGGATGAACAAAATAGACATAGTTCTAGATCTCTCGGAGCTTACAGTCCAGTGGAAGAGACAGAAAATGAACAATTACAAAAACCAGTTGCCTTTCCTGTGCTCAGCTGTTTTAAAATAATTCTTTTCCAAAGTGTTGACCAGTGAAGGCTGAAGAGGTATTTGCATTTTGGTAGGGACTGTACAAGACACAAAAGAATAAGTCATTCATGGAAGAGTTTCTGACACTGGGGGGGAGGGTGGAGGGCAGGGGACAGCAACTACTCCACTTATTTTGTTTGGAGGTATTTTATTTTCTGAAAAGTGTTCATTTTTACAGATTAGGAAGCAGGGATTAATTAGTCTGACCCTCTGTCCTTGCTTGACACATTCTGGGAAAGGAACTCAGTTTGCCAAGATGATTGCCAGGACTGACACATCCACATAAGTTCAAGGATGGTACGGCCACCTTCCTTCTATAACACTGCCAAATCAAGTTTATTGTTAATTTAATAAAAAGCTAAGTCCACTTTTAGGCAAGGGGCTTGATGGATTAATGGAAGGAAGGGCATCAAGTGAGCAGCTGGCGTATTTCTTTTTCCCTTAAGGCTTCTCTCCTCATCCCTCAATCAAAGTAGGCATTTGGAGTAATTTCTGTCCTCTTAGACAGTAAACCTGTTGCCACTGAGTCAATTTTGACTCATAGTGACCTTATGGTACAGAGTAGAACTGCCCCATAGAATTTCCAAGGATGCCTGGTAGATTTGAACTGCCTACCTTTTGGTTAGCAGCTGTAGCACTTAACCACTCTGCCACCAGGGTTTCTCTTAGACAATAAGGAGTCATAAAATTAAGCCTTCCCAAGAAGAAATGAAGCCCGAGTCCACTTCATTCCTCCGGACCTCAAGTCTCTGTCATGAATCTAGAGGCCCCTTTGTTACTTCTGCTTCTGATTATCCTTCCAAACAATCCAGCCCAGAAGTAGCACCGGCAGCAATGACAGAGACCTGGACTGTAAGCAAGTCTCTGAGAGAAGGAGCTCTGCCTTTTTTTCCCCAGTTGTGTCGCTTCTTTGTCACCCAAGGATAAAATGCTGCATAACAAGCAACCACAAAATCTTAGTGGCATGTAGCAGTAAACTTATTGCTCATCTATCTGGGATCTTGGCTAGTTTTGCTCCTGTGCCTGGGAGTGGGCTGGCTGTTGAATGGGGAGACTGGGGTGACTGAGCTCTGGTCCACATGTATTTCATCCTCCAGCAGAGCAGCCCCAGCATGCTTGCATGGCAGTGGCAGAGGTGCCAGGCAAGCGAAAGCATGCAAAACCTCTGAAAGTCCAGGCTTGGATCTGGCACAGTCATTTATGCCTTATTCTCTTGGCAAATCACATGAGGAAATATAAACTGTCTTTATGGGATTCTAAAGTTACATGACAAAGGCTGTGGGTGTGGTGTGGGGGTGAAGTATTGGGGTTCCTAGAGTTTTATTTTGGACAGTGATGCCAACAAGTAAACAAGTGTCACAAAATGAACGTGAAACGACATGATTTACGATGGGAGAACCAAGAGATTATCGCTTGAATTCACAGGACAGATTAACTCTTTTACGGATGAAATTCCTTTTTGAAGACCTCATCGTTTTGCCTGTGGCACAATCTCCTGGCAAAACTCTGGGCCAGAACTTCCTCCAGAGTGGAGCTGGCTAGTTAGACCACCTGAGACACTGCCTCTAATTATCATTTACTTAATTTGCAAGCAGTGTCATTTATTTTAATATCATTACTTCATTAGAATACACTCTCCATGAGGGTAGGACTTTTGTTGCATTTATTTACTGACACACACCAAAGCCTATATTCTAAGAGTTCCTTATAGGCACTTACTAAAAGTGTGTGAAATGAATGAATGAATCACAATAGGAGGTGAGGTGCCATTGCTAAGGCAACCTGGAGTGAAGAATGCTGAATGAAGTCTTTTATTGAAATTTTAACCTGACTTGGTTAAACTCCAACTGTATTCTTGAACCTTTTGCTTCTGTGGGTACAAAAATGTAAACATTCTGCAATTTCTGCCTCTTTGCTTTGTCTGTTTCTCCACAAGTTCTGGTAACATCTGTCTATACCTTCCCTTGAAGTCAATGACTTCACACATTTTATTTTTACAAACTAACCCTGTGTGGCAAATTATAGTTTCTAAAGATGGCCCCAACAATATCTCCCGTCCCATGTGCTCATCTACAATGTGACATCGACATTTCTCTCATCAGGATGTTGGGGCCATATCTCCTCCTTTTGAATTCATTTGGGCTTCTGACACACTTATAATCAATAGGATGTGATGAAAACGATGCTGCAGGACCTCCAACTCTAGGTGAGTGAGTCACCTTGGATGTCCAGTCCAGCCAAGCTTTCAGATGACTGCAGCTCCCTGAGAGATCCCTAGTGAGAACCAACCACTTGAGTCCTTCCAGAATCCCTGAATCACAAGATTGTAAGCAAAATAAAATGGTTGTTTGTAATACCTGAGTTTTAGAGTAATCTGTTATGCAGCAATAGTAGCTGGGATATTCTGCTAACTTCTCATCATCCAATGCCATAAAAGTAAATGGGGCAGCACGCATTTGAGGGGAAGTGCATTACTGAGAAATCTGGAAGACAGAGAAGGATTCAGGCACTCAGAAAGCTGAGTTCCAATAATTCTAATTGGATTAGAAGTAGCAATGACCCCCCCCTGCCCCACACACACACAAAAAGCAGCCTCCACAAAATCTTGCTCAATACCATTTATTTCACCCTTATCTGCAAGATTTTTCCTGGTATTTACAGAATTTCTAGCAGCATTTGCTGACAGGCAGCTCCCAACACATGGTTTCTGTGATCTTGCTGAATTGCCCAGTTCCTAGTTCTTCCTTAGTATTTCCTTATTATGCAGATTAAGTAAAACTATGGATGGAAAATAGTTTTAGTGGATTCATCAAGGAAATCACATAAAAATTACACAGAACAATCCAGGAAAACAATATTTAAATCAAAGGATTGTTATTGATGTAAATCACTGCTATCTAAGGGTGAATATGAAAAAAAAAGTCAGTAATTGCATAACTGTCAAACCTCAACACTTTAGTTTTAGCACATTTTATAGGATAAACTTTTAAAATCTTTAAAAAATACTTTCAGAAAGTTTCCAAAGTTTTGCCCAAAGGCAGCATCCTGGAAATGGTTGAGATAAATGAATCAGTTTACCTCCAGTCCTTATAGCATATTCTCTGTGAAGATGCATTCCTGATTTATTAGATTAGCAATTTAACTGAAGACTTCTCCCTATATCTGATTTACACCAGCTATAGGCTCTTATAGGCTCTTCTCAAAACAGCAGACAGAATGAGCCTGTTAAAATATGTCAGTTCCTGTGTTCTGACTTAATATCAATGTTTCCCTTGTCTCTCGTGGTAAAACCCAGAGTCCTTAAGATGGCCTACAAGGTCCACGGCAATATGGCCCCAATTACTTCTATGACCTTTCTCCTGTTCCTCGTCCCCTTGGTCCATCAGCTCCAGCCACACTGACCATCTTGATATTCCTCAAACATATTGGTCTTAACTTGAAGAGTTTCCTTGCAGTTTACTCTGCTTGAAATATTTCCAAAGATATGTTCATGGTTTTCACCTTTACCTCTCTCTCAATGAAGTTTTCCTGGCTTATTATTTTAAATTGCAAATTACCCATCTCAACCATTAGTATCTAAAAATTATAGATTTTATTTATTTTGTTTCTTATCCATCTCCCTACACCAGGATGTAAGCTCTTCAAGAACAGGACATTTTTTTATACAATTTTTATTGTGGTGAGTATATAGGTAACAAAATATTTTCCATTTCAACATTTTCACATGTATAGTTAAGTGACATTAAATATGTTCATCATGTTATTCAACCATCACCATTAACCATTCACAAATTTTAAGCAATTTTTGTCTGTGTTGTTTGTGCTGTATCCTTAAAAAGCACCTAGAAAAATGCTAAACACATAATACGTCCTCAATAGATATTTTTTAAGGATTAGTACTTTTGTACTAATTAGAACAAGTCTATGAGACCCAAAATATGGCCTTGAGTATACCCCACCTGAATATAGACACCATCTCAAAAACAGATTTGACGCAAAGAACACCAATGACCGAAGACCAGACGAGTTGTGGGATGACATCAAGGACATCGTACATGAAAAAAGCAAGAGGTCATTAAAAAAACAGGAAATAAACAAAAGACCAAAATGGATGTCAGAAGAGAATCTGAAACCTGCTGTTGAACGTAGAGCAGCTAAATCTAAAGGAAGAAATGATGAGGTAAAAGAGCTGAACAAAAGATTTCCAAAAGGTAGCTAGAAGACAAAATAAAGTATTATAATGACATGTGCGAAGAGCTGGAGACAGAAAACCAAAAGGGAAGAATACACTTGGCAGTTCTCAAACTGAAGGAAATGAAGAAAATTTCAAGTCTCAAGTTGCAATATTGCATAATTCTAGGTGGAAAATATCGAATGATGCAGGAAGCATCAAAAGAAGATAGAAGGAATACACAGAGTCTCTATACCAAAAAGAATTGGTCGACATTTGACCATTTCAGGATGTAGCATATGATCAAGAACCAATGGTACTGAAGAAAGAGGTCCAAGCTGCACTGAAGATACTGGCTAAAAACAAGACTCCAGGAATTGACAGAATACCGATTGAGATAGTTCAACAAATGGATGCAGCGCTGGAAGCACTCACTCATCTATGCCAAGAAATTTGGAAGACAGCTACCTGGCCAACCAACTGGAAGAGATCCATATTTGTGCCCTTTCCAAAGAAAGATGATCCAACAAAATGGTTGAACAATATTATTAATATCACAAACAATAAAAATTTTGCTAAAGATCATTCAAAAGTGGTTGCAGCAGTATGTTGACTAGGAACTGCCATAAATTCAAGCTGGATTCAAAAGAGGACATGGAACAAGAGATACCATTCCTGATGTCAGATGGATCCTGACTGAAAGCAGAGAATATCAGAAAGATATTTACCTATGTTTTATTGACTATTCAAAGGTATTCGACTGTGTGGATCATAACAAATTACGGATAACATTTTGAAGAATGGAAATTCCAGAACACTTAATTGTGCCCGTGAAGAACCTATACATAGACCAAGGGGCAGTCATCTGAACAAAACAAGGGAATATTGCGTGGCTTAAATAATTTTTTTTTAAAGTCAAGAAAGTTGTGCATTAGGGTTGTACCCTCTCACCATATTTTTTCAATCTGTATGCTGAGCAAATAACCTGAGAAACTGGACTATATAAAGAAGAACATGGCACCAGGATTGGAGGAACACTCATTAACAACCTACCATGTGCAGATGACACAACCTTGCTTGCTGAAAGGGAAGAGGACTTGAAGCACTTACTGCTGAAGATCAAAGACCACAGTCTTCAGTATGGATTACACGTCAACATAAAGAAAACAAAAATCCTCACAACTGGAACAATAAGCAACATCATGATAAATGGATAAAATATTGAAGTTGTCAAGGATTTCATTTTACTTGGGTACACAATCAACACCCATGGAAGCAGCAGTCAAGAAATCAAACAATGCATTGCATTGGGCAAATCTGCTGCAAGACACCTCTTTAAAGTGTTCAAAAGCAAAGATGTCACTTTAAGGACTAAGGTGTACATGACCCAAGCCATGGTGTTTTCAATCACGCATATGCATGTGAAAGCTGGGCAATGAATAGGAAGACCAAAGAAGAATTGATACATTTGAATTATAGTGTTGGCGAAGAATATCGAATATACCGTGGACCACCAGGGAACGAAAAAATTTGTCTTGGAAGAAGTACAGACAGAATGCTCCTCAGAATCAAGGATGGTGAGACTACGTCTCACATATTTTGGACGCTTTATCAGGAGGGACCAGTCCCTGGTGAAGGACATCATGCTCGGTAAAGTAGAGCGTCAGAGAAAAAGAGGAAGACCGTCAACAAGATGGATTAACATAGTGGCTGCAGTGATGGGCTCAAACATAGCAACAATTGTGAGGATGGTGCAAGACCAGGCAGCGTTCCGCTCTGTTGTACATAGGGTTGCTATGAGTCGGAACTGACTTGATGGCACCTAATAATAATAGTAGTACTTTTGTCAAGTCCCTTGAATTTATAATATGCTTTTGACCTTTTTTTTTTTTTTTGACCAGTTGCAGTTCCTATAACTACTGCAGAGATGTCTGTGATACCCTTCATAATGCTGAAAACTTCTACCAACTCCTAATTGAGAGCTGAGCTTTGCTGTCTGCTCTCTTGAACAGTTTCTTAATAGTGCTCCTCTGCCTCAAGCAGCCATAACGATGTGAATTTTAACATAAGATTTGATTCTCTTTCTTGTCTCTTTTTTTTGTATCTTGAGTACTCTCAATTGCAAGCATTTATTAGCCATTATAGGCCAAACATAATAACCAGTACACAATGTAACAACAGAATTAGAAACTAGGTACAATAAGAAAGGAAACTGGCACACACCACTCCACCTGAAGAAGGGATAGCCCAGCTTGACTGGTCACATTGGCTGAGAGTGAGGAATAGTCTTCACCTGCTCACCCTAGCTAAGCAGATATGAGAAAAATATACTTCAGTTATACCTTTGGGTACTAAAATATGTGTGTGTCTGTATGTGTGTGTGTGTGATTTGAACACATAATGATAAATCATTACTGTTTGGGCAGTATTAAACCAGGTATACCTCCACTTTAAGCTTAGAAATCTATAAAATTACATTAAATTGGCAAGTGGGCATGAGGGTGTTCCTTTGTTTAGAGTAAATTATTTAACTTGAAAATCATAATAGCTTCTTATATGTAGTCATTTCAAAGGTTTTTTTTTTACCCCCCAACATTCGGAGCGTTTGGAGGAAAGAACTGATTAAGAATGTCTATGGTGGTATAATTCAGCAGCTGTTAAAGAATAACCTAATAATGATAATACATTAAAATGTCTGCTTAAACCTATATTTTCACTTCCCAGTGTTGTTAGAAGTTCCAGGGCCAGAAATATAGAGTTCATTCTCTGATGCAGTCAATTTCCAGAGACACTTGATTGAATGCAAGAGGTGGTAGATAAAAGAGCAGATATGTCCCAAATAATTGATATTGATCATGACTCTAGATTGCTGTAGGAGGCCCATGTTCACACATGTCCAGCTCCTCTCAATATGAGCCAACCATTCAAGACAGTTGGGCCCAATAAGGGATGATAGCCAGAAAGAACCTGGGTATCAGTCCATAATCCAAAAGACAGAAAATCCATTCTCAAATGTCCAAAGAGAGCTAAGTGCTTTAGGTTGGCAAGCATTAACAGAATCATGAATCTGGAAAGCGCTAAAAGATGATCAGTTTAAGCCTTTCCTTTAACAATGAGGAAACTGAGACCCATAGCAGTCATACAGCAGGAAGCCACCGAAAGGCTGTAAAGAGGAGAGTGATAGGATCATATCAGTGCTTCAGAAAGGTAAGTTTTGTTGAAAATTGGAGGGCATATTTGAAGTGAGGAAGATGGATCTGGATGTTAAGTAGAATGAGCAAGAAATGAAGCCTGAATTAAAAAGTAGCAAAAAGGATGGAAAGACATGGAAGGAGTCAAGAGATACTAAGCAAGTAGGATAGACAGCGTTTGATAACCAACTGGATGTGGCAGTAAGGGAGGAGAAGAGTCAAAGGTCATAACTGATTTCCGCTCTGGACAATTGGGTGAATGGAGATGATGAACACTGTTATGGATTGAATTGTGTCCCCCAGAAATATGTGTGGTAAATTCTAACCTCTATGTTGTTGTTAGGTGCTGTCGAGTGGGTTCCCACTCATAGAGACCCTATGTACAACAGAACAAAACACTGCCCCGTCCTGAATCATCTTCATAATTGTTGCTATGTTTGAGTCCATCGAGCTAGTGTCAATCCATCCCACTGAAGATCTTCCTCTTTTTTGCCGACTCTCCACTTTACCAAGCATATCTTTCACGAAGGACTGGTCCCTCCTGATAACATGCCCAAAGTACATGAGATGAAGTCTGGCCATTCTCTCTTCTTAGGTGCATTCTGGCTGTACTTCTTCCAAGATAGATTTGTTCATTCTTTTGGCAGTCCATGGTACATTCACTATTCTATGCCAATACCATAATTCAAAGGTATCCATTCTTCTTCAGTCTTCCTTATTCATTGTCCAGCTCTTGCATGTATATGAGGCAACTAGAAAATACCATGGCTTGGGTCAGGCACACCTTAGTCCTCAAGGTGACGCCTTTGTATTTTAACATTTTGTTGTTGTTGTTAGGTGCCGTCGAGTCAGTTCCGACTCATAGCAACCCTATGCACAACAGAACAAAACACTGCCCGGTCCTGCACCATCCTTACAATCGTTTTTATGCTTGAGCTCATTGTTCCAGCCACTGCGTCAATCCACCTCGTTGAGGGTCTTCCTCTTTTCCGCTGACCCTGTACTCTGCCAAGCATGATGTCCTTCTCCAGGGACTGATCCCTCCTGACAACATGTCCAAAGTATGTAAGACGCAGTCTCGCCATCCTTGCTTCTAAGGAGCATTCTGGTTGTACTTCTTCTAAGGCAGATTTGTTCGTTCTTTTGGCAGTCCACAGTATATTCAATATTCTTCGCCAACACCACAATTCAAAGGTGTCAACTCTTCTTCAGTCTTCCTTAGTCATTGTCCAGCTTTCACATGCATATGAGGCAATTGAAAATACCATGGCTTGGGTCAGGCGCACCTTAGTCTTCAAGGTGACATCTTTGCTCTTCAACGCTTTGAAGAGGTCCTTTGTAGCAGATTTGCCCAATGCAATGCGTCTTTTGATTTCCTGACTGCTGCTTCCATGGCTGTTGATTGTGGATCCAAGTAAAATGAAATCCTTAACAACTTCCACCTTTTCTCCATTTATCATGATGTTGCTCATTGGTCCACTTGTGAGGATTTTTGTTTTCTTTATGTTGAGGTGTAATCCATACTGAAGGCTGTGGTTTTTGATCTTCATTAGTAAGTGCTTCAAGTCCTCTTCACTTTCAGCAAGCAAGGTTGTGTCATCTGCA
The DNA here is from genome assembly GCF_024166365.1 of Elephas maximus indicus. Classification (NCBI taxonomy): domain Eukaryota; kingdom Metazoa; phylum Chordata; class Mammalia; order Proboscidea; family Elephantidae; genus Elephas; species Elephas maximus. The sequence goes on from NC_064846.1 coordinate 137,927,298, forward strand.
TAACGCATGTTGTTAATGACTCTTCTTCCAATCCTGATACCCCGTTCTTCTTCATATAGTCCAGCTTCCCGTATTATTTGTTCAGCATACAGATTAAATAGGTATGGTGAAAGAATACAACCCTGCTGCACACCTTTCCTGACTTTAAACCGATCAGTATCCCCTTGTTCTGTCCGAACAACTGCCTCTTGATCTATGTACGACAAACTGACAGACACGTGGGGGTTTTAATACTTTAAAAAGGTCTTTTACAGCAGATTTGCCCAATGCGATACTTTGTTTTCTTGATTGCTGCTTCCATGGGTATTGGTTGTGAATCCAGGTAAAACGACCAAGAGGCAGTTGTTCAAACAAAACAAGAGGATTTTGCATGGTTTAAATTCAGGAGAGGTGTGAATCAGGGTTATATCCTTTCACCATATTTATTCAATCTGTATCCTGAGCAAATAATCCGAGAACCCAGACTGTGTGAAGAAGAACAGGGCATCAGGATTGGAGGAAGACTCATTAACAACCTGGGATATGCAGATGATACAACCTTGCTTGTTGAAAGTGAAGAGAACCTAAAGCACTTACTGATGAAGATCAAAGACTACAGCCTTCAGCATGGATTATACCTTAACATAAAGAAAACAAAAATCCTCACAACTGGACCAATAAGCAACATCATGATAAACAAAGAAAATACTGACATTATCAAGGATTTCATTTCGTTTGGATCCTAACCTCTATACCTGTGTTCATAATCCCATTTGGGAATGAGTTTTGTTATATTAAGAGGTCATATCAGTGTAGGGTATGTTTTAAGCCAATCAACTTTGAGATATAAGAAGAGCAGATTAGGACACAGGAGCAAGAAAAGATAAGGGAAAATAGATGCCACAACACATAAAGATCACCAGGGAACCAAGGAATGAGGACCTTCCTCCCGAGCCAACACAGAGAGAAAGCTTTCCCCTAGAGCCAGCACCCTGAACTGAGACTTCTAACCTCCTAAACTGTGAACAAATAAATTTCTGTTTGTTAAAGCCACCCACTTATGATATTTCTGTAATAGCAGCACTAGATAACTAAGACATCCACCAAGCCAAAGAATATAGATAGTGGAATAAATGTAAGGTGCAAGGGGTAAATCAGTTTGGAAACTGTTGAGTGTGAATTTACAATCTTATTGCTGAAATAAATATATAAATTGCACAGACACATACGTTTAAAAAACAAAACCAGTTGCCATCAAGTCATTTCCAACTCGTGGTGACTTTTGAGAGGCAGATTGCCAGGTTTTCCTTCCAAGTTACCTCCAGGTGGGTTCAAACCATCAGTCTTTTGGCTAGTAGTCGGGCACTTGACTATTTGTGATATAAAAAATATATATATATGTATATATATATTTTTTGGTGCCATTGTGTTTGTTCTGACTCATAGCGACCTATGTACAACAGAACAAAACACTGCCCGATTCTGCACCATCCTCACAATCACTGCTATGTTTGAGCCCATTGTTGCATTCACTGGGTCAATCTATATCCTTGAGAAGCTTCCTCTTTTTTGCTGACTCCTACTTTACCAAACATGATGTTCTTCTCCAGGGACTGGTCCCTCTTGATAACATGTCCAAAGCAGATGAGACAAAGTCTCACCATCCTCGCTTCTAAGGAGCGTTCTGGCTATACGTCTATATATATATGAAACCCTGGTGGTGTAGTGGTTAAGAGCTACAGGTTTGGTTTTTTTGTTAAATATATATATGTGTATATATATGTAAATTTCAGCATGTAAGTCCCAAAGACTCATCAAAATTCAGTAAGACTGATTAAAGGAGGCTTGTGAAGGTAAGCTTTGGAAATAGATTAATAAAGGGATGTTGTTGTAGTTGTTGTTGTTGTTGTTGTCAGGTGCTGTCCAGTCGGTTCCAACTCATAGCAACCCTATAGGACAGAGAAGAACTGCCCCATAGGGTTTCTAAGGAGCAGCTGGTAGATTTGAAGTGCCAATCTTTAGGTTAGCAGCTGAGCTCTTAACCACTGCGCCACCAGGGCTCCAACTATAAGGGTAGTATGGGAAAAAGTCATGCAGCTAGACTTCAGAATGACATCTGTTATGCTTGCCTGCCCAGCTTCCATTCCTTTATCCTATCAATAATATCTTGATTTTCTTTAGAGAAACCACTCCCATTCCCAGAACATGTGGTTTGAGAGGAGCTAACCCACTCGTATGTCTCCAAGCAAGAGCATGTATCTCAGGCCTGCCCAAGGAGCAGCAACTCTGAGTTTCTTTGCCTGGAATTGTTGGGAAAGCTAGGCTTAGTAAAGTAGAAGGATGAAACCTGCAGGTGCTGGTGGCAATCTTCTGACTGCAAGCAGAAAGCCTGCTTGAAGTAAAGCCAAACAGAGGAAAGATGAACTGAGTAATAGACAAAAAAATAAGACCTAATGACACAATTGGAATGCCTGTACCTGGTCTTACCTGAAGACCTGTTCAGTTATGGGACTCAATACATTCCCACTTTTGCTTAAGTGGGTGTCTGACACTTGCGAAAGAAAGAGGGCTGGACTAATTCAAAGTCTTGGCCATTTAAAGTAGTTTGCTGTGATTAATTTAGAGAAGGTGGGTAGGAATGGAGGGAAGCAAAAAAAAATGTATTGAAAAGTTTTAGAGGTCACATTTGAAGGAAGATTGAGAACAGAAAGCTTCTATAAACTCTTAAGCAATGGAGGAAGTGGAGTGTTGAAATGGGACCTAAGTTCAAATCCCTGCTCCACCAAATCTAGCTGTGTAACCTTGGAAAAGTTATTTAACTTCCTAAGCCTCAGTTCTCTCGTTTCAAAATTGGTAATAATAGTACAATCTGTCTCACAGAATGGTTAGGACAATGCCTATAAAGGATTTAACTCAGTGCCTAGCTCTAAATAAATGTTAACTTTTGCCCCAAAATCATTACTATTCTGCATGTAGTTACTTCAAGAAGTGGATTCCCACTGCCTGGCTTACCTCTTAACCTCTTATATTTTCCTCTTTTCTGATTTGGTTCTCCTTAAAAAAGAATGTGTGTGTGATTATTCTTTCTCAACCATTCCTAAATCAAATGTGTTTTATTTACAAGCTTAAAGATTTTTTTTCAGTGTGACAAATTCAACTTCTAAGGTGGAAAAAGAAATCATGCTGTTTTTCAGCTTTTATGTGGTCGCTGGTAATAAAGATCCAAGTTGACAAATTTTGTTGCTGATGCATGAGACAGAATAAAATTAATCTTTTTCAAGGCTATCTGGTTCTGCAGTGGTAAAAGTCGTCAGGAAAGTAAAAACGTGTGACTAAAAGCCATGTGGGTGAGAAGATCTGCAAAGAGAGGATAAGCTGGCACTGCATGAGGGGGGATCACGACTCAGTGGTTTTCAATGTTTTAAGTACTGTGGAAGCTTTCCACAGTTACTCCTTACTTTGCCAAACTCTCACAAGCTTGGGGAAAAAAAATAAATGTACAATGTTTTTTGCTTTTTTTTTTTTTTTTTTGGTTACCTGAGCCGCTTCTGGAAAGACTGAGAGAGAAATTTGGTTTATTATTGTCTAGAAGTTGCACAAGTCAGACTTAGTTAAAAAAAAAAACTCACTATCTTGAATCTCTAATTATATTTTCTCTTTCCATTAAGATGTTTCAGGAAGTCATTAATATATCTTCCTATTTGACATGCAGGTGGGTGGCTCATGCATATTTACCTGTAACTCACAATTAGAACCTCCATATAGCTGAATCTCCAGGCCACCACTACTCAGTAAAACACATTATTATTCATATGGTAGAGGAGCCCTGGTGTCACAATAGTTAAGCGCTGGCCTGTTAACCGTAAGGTTGGCAGTTTGAATCCCCCAGCTGCTCTGCAGCAGAAAGATGTGGCAGTCTGCTTCAGGAGAGACTACAGCCTTGGAAACCCTATGGGGCAGTTCTACTGTGTCCTCCTTACAGGGTCGCTATGAATCAGAATTGACTTGAAGGCAACGAGTTATTTCTTGTTTTGTTTTAATTCAGATGGTAACATTCAGTTTTGTTTTGTTTTGTCAAGAACATTTGAGTTTTGCATCAGGCATACGAAATTGGAATTTGGAAGTATAGTACTGGCAGACTCAGAAGAGAAATATATATAAGTGACGAGTGTAAAACCACCCGAAAGATTGGGCCTTCTGTAAAAGGAAGCCTGGGGAGAAGTCAATGGAATAGAACATCATGACAGTCTAATAGGCTTCTGCTGCTAGATAAATGTCAGAGAAAAGCAGAGATATTTATCTCGTCTCAATATTTATTTTCAAATCTGAGTTCTATTATCTCTCCTAATGGCTTTATTTCATTTACCAAATGATTAAATGTAAATAAAATAAGACCATTGATTTGGTACAAGCTGACTCTGGTTTCTGATGCAGACTAAGTATTCACATCAAAGCAAGCTGTGGAGGTTGAGGCTTCATGAGGGTTTAACACCTGGATGTATGCTCTGTTCTCTCTAATTAACCATAACAGCATGGGAGCCATTGCCTTTCTATGATTAATAACAAATATAAGCCAAAGAAGAGGATCGGCTTTCCTGACAACAGCATATTTCTGCATTCTCATTTTTTAAAAACTTCCTACTTTCCATAAAATATTTGAAAATAGGAAGATACTTTGAATCTCAGAATTCTAGGTGATGTAGTGGTTAAGAGCTACGGCTACTAACCAAAAGATCGGCAGTTCGAATCCACCAGGTGCTCCTTGGAAACTCTAAGGGGCAGTTCTACTCTGTCCTATAGAGTCGCTATGAGTTGGTATCGACTCAGTGGCAAAGGGTTTTTTGCTTTGTTAGAAGGTCAAAGACTACAGCCTTCAGTATGGATTGCATCTTAACATAAAAAAAAACAAAATTCCTCACAACTGGAACAATAAGCAACATAATGATAAACAGAGAAAAGATTGAAGTTGTCAAGGATTTCATTTTACTTGGATCCACAATCAACGCCCATGGAAGCAGCAGTCAAGAAATCAAACAATGATTGCATTGGGCAAATCTGCTGCAAAAGACCTCTTTAAAGTGTTCAAAAGCAAAGATGTCACTTTAAGGACTAAGGCATGCCTGATCCAAGTCATGGTGTTTTCAGTCGCCTCATATGCATGCGAAAGCTGGACAACGAATGAAGAAGACCAAAGAAGAATTGATGCCTTTGAATTACAGTGTTGGAGAAGAATATTGAGTATACCATGAACTGCCAGAAAAATGAACAAATTTGTCTTGGAAGAAGTATAGCCAGAATGCTCCTTAGAAGCAAGGATAGCAAGACTTTGTCTCACATACTTTGGACATGTTATCAGGAGGGACAAGTCTCTGCAGAAGGACATCATGCCTGGTAAAGTACAAAAAAAAAAAAAAAGTAAAGTAGAGGATCAGTGAAAAAGAGGAAGACCCTCAAGGAGATGGATTGACACAGTGGCTGCAACAATGGGCTTCAGCATAACAATTGTGAGGATGGAGGAGGACCAGGTTGTGTTTCATTCTGTTGTATACAGGGCCGCTATGAGTCGGAACCCACTCCATGGCACCTATCAACAACAACAGATTTGTAAAGTCGTAATACTTCATGTAATATCTACTACCCAAAGCAGACATATCTCTTTATCTATTGGGATTAGGTTTGGCTACATATAAAAGAGAAATACAAAAAATAATTTTAATTCTAAGGATAATAAATGTTTATTTCTCTCTCCTATTAAAAGAGCCCAAGCTATGGAGGCAGGACTAATATGATGGCACCCACCCGGGATCCTTCTGTCTTTCTGCTCTGTTATCATTAGTACATGGCTTCCATTTTTTTAGTCATCTTATGTTTGAACTCCAGCTACAAAGGCTATGTTCTTTGTAGCAGCAAGGGAACAATTAGGGCAGGACAAAAGGTCAGCCCTTTTAGGCTGCCTTCCTTGAAGTTCCTCAAAATATTTCTGCTTCCATGTAATTGGTCAGAACCCAGTTATATGGCTATATCTAACTCAAGGTAGCTGAAATTGTGTCTTTTAACTGGGTGTATTGCCTCTCTAAGGTCTCTGGGTGGTGCAAATTGTTTGCACTTGACTACTAACCTAAAGGTTGGCAGTTTGAACCCAACCAACAACACCACAGAAGAAAGGCCTGGTGATCTGCTTTCATAAAGATTACAGCCAAGAAAACCCTCTGGAGCTGTTAAACTCTAGCACAATGGGTCTCCATGAGTAGAAATAGACTTAACAGTAACAGGTCATTGCCAGGGTTCTATTACTAAGGAGTAAAGGAAGAAAAGACGGTATTTTAGCCCCCATAAGCAGTCTTTGCCATGAGTATGATCCTCTAGCCTTTTTTAAAATGGATTTCCTGGGAAGGGGAGTTCAGTGTGAATCTAGAGATAGCCCAGTGCATGACATTTAGTTTAATTTTTTTTAATTTTAAAATTTCTAGTTGTTAAATAAGAAAATAAATCCATGTAATACACCACATTAAAAGAATATAGGAAAAGAACCACATGATCATCTCAACTGATGCAGAAAAGGCATTTGACAAAACCTAACACACTTTCATGATAAACACACTTAGCAATCTAGAAATAGAAAGGAAATTCCTCTGTACAATAAAGGGCATTTATGGAAAACCCACAGCTAATATTCAATAAGGAGAGACTGAAAGCTTTCCCCTTAAGATTAGTAGCACAAGACAACATTGTATTGGATGTTCTAGCCAGAGCAATAAGGCAAACAATTAAATAAATAGAAGGCATCCAAATTGGAAAGAAATAAATAAAAATATCTCTATTTGCAGATGACATTATTCTATATATTGAAAAGCCCAAAGAATCCACAAGAAAGATATTACAGCTAATAAATGAATTCAGCAAATTGGCAAGATACAAGGTCAACACACAAAAATCAGTCAGCTTTCTGTATATCAACAATGAGCATTCTGAAATGGAAATTATGGAAACAATTCCATTTATAATAACATCTAAAAGAACAAAATACCTAGAAATAAGTCTAGCCAGAGAAGTGAAAGACCTGTACACTGAAAATTATAAAATATTACTGGAAGAAACTAAAAAAGACCTAAACAAATTGAAAGACATCTCATGTTCATGGATTAAAAGACTTTATATTGTTAAGATGTCAGTACCACCTAAAGCAACCTATAGATTCAACAGAATCCCGACTTCCAACAGCCTTTTTTCTTTTTTCAGAAAAAGAAAAACCAATCGTCAAGTTCATATTGAATTGCAGTGGGGCCCCAAATAACCAAAACAATCTTGAAAAAGAAGAACAAAGTAGGAGGACTCACACTAACCATACTATAAAGCTACAATAATCAAAACAATGTGGTACTGCTATAAGGATAGACATATGGACTGGTGGAGTAGAATAAAGAATACAGAAGTAAAACCATAGATCTATGGACAACTGAATTTTAACAAGGATGCTTAGTCCATTCAATGGGGAATGGGTAGCCAGCATTTGATGCTGGGACAACTAGATTGCTACATGCAAAAGAATGAAGTTGGACCCATACTTCACATCACATTTGAAAAGTAACTCAAAATGGATCAATGGCCTAAATATAAGAACTAAAATCATAAAACTCTTTGAAGAAGACATAGAGGTAAAACTTCAGAAACTAGTTTTTTTTTTTACAATAGCTTCTTAGATATGACACCAAAAGCCCAAGCAACAGAGAAAAATAGATAAATCTCACTTCATGAAAATTAAAAAACTTTTTTGCATCAAAGAACTTTATCGACAAAGTGAGTCATATATCTGATAAATATTATGCTCAGTGAATTAAGTCAGACAAAAAAGAACAAATATTGTATGATCCCACTTACATGAAATAGAAGGCAAATGCGTAGAGACCAAAGTTTATTGGTGGTTACCAAGGACAGGTGGGAGGGGAAAAGTAGGAGTTATTGCTTAAGGGACACTGGTCTTCAGTTAAGGGTAATGGAAAGATCTTTGGAAACAGAGAGTGGTGATGGTTGCACAACGCGGTGAACATAATTAATGTCACTGAATTGTACACGTAAAAATGGTTGAAAAGGCAAATGTTTTTCTTATATGTACTTTACCACAATAAAAAAAAAAGTGAAAAGACAACCTAAAAAAAAATTTGGCAACATATATCTGATAAAACAAACAAACAAAAAAAAAACCTGTTGCCATCCTGTCGATTGCGACTCGTAGCAACCCTAGAGGGCAGAGTAGAACTGCCCCCATAGAGTTTCCAAGGAGCACCTGGTGGACTTGAACTGCCAACCTGTTGATTAGCAGCCATTGCACTTAACCACTACACCACTAGCGTTCCCCCACTATGTATCTGCTAAGAGTCTAATATTAAGACTATGTAAAGAACTCCTACAACTCAACAACAAAAGACAAACAACACAATTAAAAAATGGGCAAAGAACTTAAATAGACATCTCTCCAAAGAAGGTATACAAATGGCCAATAAGCATATGGAAAGACGCTCAAATATCATTGGTCATTAGGGAAATGTGAATCAAAACAATAAAGAGATACCACTTCATATGCACTAGTATGGCTATTATCAGGGAAAATAAAAAAAAGCCAGAAAATAACAAGTGTCGGAGAGGATATAGAGAGATTGGAACTCTCGTCCGTTGCTGATAGGAGTGTAAAATGGTATGGCCACTTTGGAAAACAGCTTGGTGCTTCCTCAAATAGTTAAATGTAGAATTTCCATATAACCCAGAAATCTCAATCCTAGTTATATGCCCAAAAGAATTGAGAGCAGGGATTCAAACAGATATTATACATCAATGTTTGTTGCAACATCATTCACAGTAGCCAAAAGGTAGAAACAATCCAAGTGTCTACCTACAGATGAACGGGATAAACAAAATGTGATGTGTATGTGTGTATGTATATATATAAAACCCACTGCCGTCGAGTCGATTCCAACTCATAGCGACCCCATAGGACAGAGTAGAACTGCCCCATAGAGTTTCCAAGGAGCGCCTAGTGAACTTGAACTGCCCATCTTTTGGTTAGCAGCTGTAGTACTTAACCAGCACTGGTGCTGCTGAGTGGATTTGAACCACCAACCTTTCGGTTAGTAGCTGAAAGCACACTGTTTGCTCCACCCAGGGAAAATTCCACATTCAGATTTTCCCAACAGCCCTTGTACCCAGGGTGTGAATACGTGACTGCAGTCTGTCAGATGCACTTGTCAGTGCAATCTGACTTTGAATTAAAGCCAACCATGCACAAAATCTGTGGCTGTGGAGATTCGTCTAAGGTGGAGCGTATAGTGGTATCGAGACAGAGTTCCTAGAGCAGCAGTGACAGGAACCATCTGTCAGCAAGCAATGCCCACTACAGTGGATGTTGTAGCACAAACTGCATCATCAACCTCACAGTGGTGGTGGCAGCTGGGTCCTCAATCAATAGGCTGGTATGTGGAGTGATTTAAGTCAATGTTCTTGGACCTTTGCCTCTGAGCCCAGCTCTCCAGCCCTCACAGAGTTTCTAAGAGCTACCCAATTTCCTTTTAATAAATCCCTTTTCTGTTCAAATCAGCCAAGGTTGTTTTCAGACTGACACAATCTCCAATCTCCATTAAGTGTTCAGGGCTTCTATTTTCTCCTAATCTTTGTTGTTCTAGCCTTTCCAATTTGAAAATAATTTTCCTCAATGGAAAAAATAGAAACATAATAGAAGTGGAATAATTTTGCTTTTCTTCTATCACCTGTTATGTCCCAACTAATATTCCTATAATTTGCTGTTTTTTTTTTTCTTGCTCAGAAAATAACAAAAAAGAGATTTACTTAATGGGTCTGAACTCTTCTCTGCCTTCCTGATGCCATTCTTAGGGCTTCATGCTACCCCTTCTATTCATATTTAGTTGGTTGCTTCTGTCTTGTCTTTGTCTTTTAACAATCTTTGTTACTCAGCAAATTCCCTGGGTAACTACATTGGATTCTTTAAGCCTCTGTATTAGGCAGGAACCCAAGTCATCCTAGGTTTCTCCAGAAGAGAACTTATGGGCTCACAACCAAATAAATGAAATGATACAGGCTTGGCTCTAACCAAGTACTCAAATAATGATGTTAGGAATTCTCCCTTGCTTTCTTTCTCTCTCTCTCTCACAGACACAGACACAGACACAGACACACACACACACACACACACAAACACTCACTCTTGCTCTCCCATTCTTTTGCTCTCTCTTCTCAGGTTGACTTCGTTCTCAGGCAGGCTCTTCCTTGTGATGGCAAAATGGCCACCAGGACAGTGGAACTAGGCTTAAGTTCTATAGCTTGACAACCTTAATAAAAAGAATGCTTCTGTCAAGATTCTGATTTTCATTGGCCTGGTTTGGGTCACACGCCTATCCCAAAACCAATTCAAATGGCCAGCGTTTGGTCACATGTTACTGCCTGTGACCAAACAACATGTTCTGGAAGTGGGAGAGGAGTGGTTCCCCAAAGAAAATTAAGGTGTTGATGCCAAAACAAAGAGCATGGGATGCTGAGCAAGCAAAACAGCACAAACTTTTCTGAGAGTCTCTCATCCCCATTTCTATAGTGTTCCTGACAAAGAGTTTATTCCTGCCTTTTCTGTGAGGTGTTTTGAAATCTCTGGCTCCCAAATACATACACAGACATATCCAGGGTCCAAGTCTTATTACGTCCAGCATTTTTTTTCTTTACTATTACAATTTCTAAAACAAGTTACTATTCTTCAGATTCTCAACACTTCTACAATACCACCCAGTTCTCCCTTGGAGCTAAAATTAAGTCAAAAGCTGTGTTATGTAGAAGCAGTGCTCTACTTCAAATTCGCATGGAAGCCAGAGTTACTGGACCCATTGAGACCAGGTGAACCCCCGAATCTATTCCCTGGAAACAATTTCTAAGCGTTGAACCAGAACTATCCCATGAAGTCATCTTTAAACAACAGTTTAGCTCAATTAATAAAAAATGTTTGCCTTGAGCATTGTGCTCCTTTAAAGAATTATCTATATGAGATCGAATTGACAATAGTAACCCTAAAGCACAGATGAGAACTTTATGGAGCAGAGAGTCTAAGTTAACGGTGGTAAAAAAAAATACAGACAGATAGTGAGAACAGCAACACAATGTGATACATGTGACCTTTGTCTTTGAACTGCACAGGTATAAAATGTTGAATGGCTGTATGTTTTGTTGCACAGTGGTTAAGTGTTCAGCTGCTAAACAGAAAGGTTGGCGATTTGATCCCACCAGCAGCTCCTGGGGAGAAAAGACCAGGCGATCTGCTCTCGTAAAGATTATAGCCTTGGAAACCCTATGAGGCTGTTCTACTCTGTCATATAGGATCACTATGAGTTGAAATGGACTTGACAACACACAACAACAACAACATGTAACCAGCGCTATTCAAGGTGCGGGAGATAGATCAAAGAGCAAAGCAAAGTACCTGCTCCTCATGGAGCTTCCAGTGCAGGAGTAGCAAATGTAATATTCTAAGGAAGAACTTTGATTGGTTCTGTTTGAGCCATGGACTCATTCCTGGGTCAATCGGTGATGGTCACGTGGGTGGTATCTGTAATAACATGGTAGCTCCCATCAGAACCTACAGGTGAAAGTGGCTCTGGTGTGTATACAGGCACATATAGTATTGAAGGGTCCTCTAAGGAAAGCCCACATTTTTTTCTGCCACCAAGATGCATTGGACATCTAATACAGTGGGTTTCAAACTTCAGTGTGCACACAAATCATTTGGGGAGCTTGATAAAAGGTAGGGCCCTATCTCTAGAAATTTGGATTCAATAGGTCTGTGGTGGATCTAGGAAATTTACATTTTTAAAAAAGGCCATCTCACGTAAATCTGATTTAGATGGCTCTTGAAAGAAAGACTTTGAGAAACACTTCTCTGGCACAGAGGCACTATCTGTTTTTAGCATTGGCTTAAAAAAAGTCTTATCTCTATCCAATTACTCCAATGCTAGGGTATACTTTCTCCTCTAGGGATACTTTCTGGTACTTGGGCAATAGGGGCCCACCAAGACAATGAAGGAGGAACTATAGAATTAAAACAGCAACAGCCACATTGGAACAATTGTGCACTTTTGTAGGGAGCTGGTATAAGGCAGCAAATTTGAGGCATTGGAAAGCCTGTGGAAAAAATGTCCTTTCTTTGCCACATGACAAGTGATGAAAAATATTTTGGGTCTTTGGTATTTTTGTAACAGTTTGGTTTTTTATTTGTTTGTTTTTCAGTCTACATGTTTAGCCAAGTCTAATTTACATGGAAATTGGTCAAAGGTGGACGTCAATTTTATCTCTGATGGATGACATACAAGTGCCTGATGTGGAGAACATTCCGAGGCATTGCAGGTAACTGAATTAAAGCAAACAGACTTAGAAGGGGCCCCTCCCTTGTTCTGGGGGCTGTCAATGCTGGGGAGATGAAGAGAAGGGGCATTTTGCAGGGCAGCAGAGTTGCCAAGCTCACTGGCCTACTCTGAGAGTTTTGCATGTCAGTGTCCCCAGTGGGGCTGAGCTGAAGGAATGTTAGAGAAACAGAATTCATGAAAAAGAAATTGGGTAGCACCAGGCTGGAAAGAAAAGGATAGAGGCTTGATGAAACCTTTTATCTCTTCTTTCATTTCTAATTATGGCTTTTTGAAAAATCTGTGTCAGATTATATTTGACTAATTTTAGTAGGCATTAATCATAAAACAGCCCTGAAGACAGATTCTGTAGTGGTGTAATTATTTTCACAATTTCTTACTTTAAAATCCTTTTGATGATGAATTCTTCTCAAAAAAAAAATTCACTTGGTTATTTTTTAAGTCATAAGACTTTTAAATATATGTTTTGCCCACCCAGAAAAATAATCCTTTAATAATATATGGTTGAAATTTTTCAAATATCACATTTGACAGTTCTTAATTAAGAAGTTTTACCAAAATTCATGTTCTGTGTCCATAAAATGTATGTATAGAATATCTGGTCTGGATAACTACTAACAACATGATTGAGCACTTGCTCTGCATGGGTCGTCTGTGAGATGTTGTGGGAGGGGCGAGGGAGGAGAACAAGGGGCACAAAGGGAATAAAGCAGTGACTGTTCTTACTGTCTTTACCTAATGGGAAGTACAGATTATAAATAATATAGATGACTAATTGAGAAAGGTAGACTACAATAAGGAGTGAGAGCACTGGTTGTAAACAATTCTCTGTGCGTGTTTATATATTGTATTTACATAGAAATACAGCATAAACAAGAGCCTTAGATTATTATTATTTTTTTTTTTTAGATTATGGTACCCAGAAGCAGACTCAGAGAAGAAGATTTGTGTGCAAAGGACTTGGTCTTAGAGAAGACAGGTAAAGAGAGTGGGAGACAGAGAAGGGGAAGAGGAAAAGCCAAGTAAGGGTGTTATCTTAGGCCAAGTCTCAGAGAGAGTAGCTTCAACCTGATTCCACAAGGGAGCTCTAGAGTATAAATTACCCCTCAGAGTTGTCCCAACCTAAGGCAAGGGAGTTGAGCTTTTGTACTTCCATATGCACAATCATTGCAAAGCAGTTCCAGGAGCCTAGGGGGAATCCTCTTCCCAAAGGAGAGCTTCAGATGCTGATCTGGCTGTTAAAAACACACCAAAATTGGGGAAAGCGTACACAAAGAATAATTAACAGAGGTCTTTGTGTACCTTCTACAGCAAGTGTGGTGTATTTTTCATAAGTGCAAAATATGTATTATCTCTCCTATTGTAAGCATTATGATACAAAGGTGCTATCTCCCCCTTAATCCTGTTAAGAGGTGATAGCTTCATATTGTCATTCCTACTGTTGTTGTTGGGTGCCCTTGAGTTGGTTCTGACTTATGATGACCCCATGTGACAGATTAGCACTGCCTCATAGGGTTTTCTTGGTTGTAATCTTTATGGGAGCAGATCGCCAGGTCTCCCTCAGAGCTGCTGGGTAGGTCCAAACCTTTCGGTTAGCAGTGGAGCACTTAACCATTGCACCACCAAGACTTAAAACATATCATGCCTTAAAGTATTTATTTAAAATAACTTAATTTTTTTTTAATGTTCAGTGAGTGAGTGAATGAACGAATAAACATACAGAGAACTGATAAAAGTCCAATTCTCATAATATGAAGTTTTCCTTAGAGGTCATATAGTAGAATAAGAGGATGTACAATTCAGGGTGTTACAGAATGTATTATTAAAAAATTTCCCTTTAAAAAGCAATGCCTCATAAAAAATGATAACTTTATTGTTTTTAAAACTAGAGGCTTTCTGGTGGTTTTCTGTCTACCTCAGTAGAACCTCTGCCATGTACCTGGCAAATCTCCATGAAGGGAAATGTGGGTTTCATCCAATCGTTGATCCATTATAGGCATATTTGTGGAGGGTTTAGGATTCCCAGGAGTTCAAGGTTACCTGGTCTCTCTCCCGGAGTAGTTCACAGAGGAGGAGAGGCTGCAGACCTCACAGCAGATGAATTCCAATCAGCCAGCTGCACGCAGGATGGACTGCTCACCTGAGCTAGATCCTTAAGATGAGGTTACACAGATTAGTTATAATTCTCGAATACTATTTTTTTCATTGTTAGTGGGTTGAGCTTTATTTTCCTTTGGACAAATGGGACTTAGCTTAAAAGCATACACAGTGATTCCATATCCTCCTTGGTTATTCATACATCTAGTTGCTAATTTGGATGTGGGAACTGCTGCCAAAGAGATATATAGAAATTGCTGAAGACCTGACAGATACTTAAAATAGCTCAAGCCAAGAGATGGAAATAGCCTTTGGTAGAGAAGGTGCAATCAGCTTTGCTCCAAGTTGCCTGAAAAAAAGGAGTCTTCATCTTTCTTATCGTTAGCAATAACTGAACAGTGACTCGTATTATTTAGTTTCATAGGATGCTAAAAAAAAAAAAACTTTTTTAAATTTACTTAGGCTAGCAGTTGGTGCCTTTATCACATCAGGAAAACTCCCTGATTATTTCACATACACAGAGTAATCAGTGATGGCATTTTGAAAAAATGGTATTCTAACCATTCTCTTACTATTATTTTTAGTTCGATGATTTACCCAATATTATGTTTCTTCCCTCTCCAGAGGTTACTGAAATCCTGAATTTTATGTTTATTGTTCCCGTTCATGTCCTTATAGTTTATGTATGCCATATATATTTCTTAAATTTTATTATATGTGTTTATTTTGCATGTTGGTAAGTTGTATATAAACATTATACTGTACATGCTCTCTTTAACTGGATTTTTGGATCAGTGTAGGTTTTTGAGATCTCTCCTTCTTGAGACATATAGCTCTAGTTCATTTGTTTTCATTATTGTATAGTATTTTTCATTGTATGCTCATACAATTTGTTGTTGATTCGGTTCCAACTCATGGTGATCCTGTGTACAACAGAACAAAACATTGCCTGGTCCTGTGCCATCCTCGCAGGAATGGTCCCTCTTATAACACGTCCAAAGTAAGTGAGACAAAGTCTCGCCATCCTTGCTTCTAAGGAGTATTCTGGCTGTACTTTTTCCAAGACAGATTTGTTCATTCTTCTGGCAGTCGATGGTCGAAGAATAATAATATTCTTCACCAACACCGTCATTCAAAGACATCAATTCTTCTTCAGTCTTCCTTAATCATTGTCCAGCTTTCGCTTGCATGTGACCATATTATACTACAATATAATGATCCATTTTTCAATGATGAATATTAGAAATGTTTTAGTTTTTTCCTGTAAAAATAATTCTGGAAATGTCTTCTAATTCCCCTGTATGAAAGAGTTTCTTTAATGACTACACCTAGCATTGGAATTACTCATCATACATTTTACTAGACATAGTGGCTGTAACAGTGGGCTCAAATATAGCAACGGTTGTGAGGATGGTGCAGAACCAGGTGGTGTTTTGTTCTGTTGTGCAGAGGGTTGCTATGGGTCAGAACCGGCTCGACCACACCTAACAGCAACAACAAATGAAATTATAATCCAAAATGGTTGAGGAAATCCTATTGGCAATAAAGTCGAGTTTTCGTTGCTTTACATCCTCTTCCACAGCTGGTATTATCAAACTTTTTAGTTTTAATCAATCTGATGGATGTCAGGTAGGATTTCATGGTTGCTTTAATATGCATTTCCCTGATTATTGCCTCATTATTCTGTTCATTGGCCAATGATTTTTTGTCTATGAATTGCTTGTTCATATCTTGTGTCCATCTTTTTTGCTGGGTTGCTTGCGTTTTTTATATTGACTTATAGGAGCTTATAATATATTCTGATGACTAATACTGTCAGTTACATGTGTTATAAAAGTCTTCTCACAGTCTATATCTTATGGCAAATGTCTTGTGGCGTCTTGTAATACACAACGACAAATGTGCACAAAAGTAAAATTTTTTCTATTATGGTTTATGTTTGTAATGCCTTGTTTAAAAACTCCTTCTCTACCTGGAGTCATAAAGCAACTATCTTCTAGTTTTCTTCTAAAAGTTTTAAAGTTTTGTTTTTTCACATTTAAATTTCACAGTCTACTGAAATTATTTTTTATGTATGTTATGAGGTATAGCTTCAGCTTTTTTATATATTGCTAACCAATTGCCCACATCATTTATTTAATTGTTCATCCTTTCCATACTGAATTGAAATACCGTCTCTATCACTTATTAAGGCTTCATGTACACGTGGGTCTGTTTCTGAATTTTCTACTCAACTTCATTTGTCTATTTATCTCTGAACCAATACCGTTGTTTATTAAATACTAAAGCTTTCTAACAAATATTGATATCTGGTGAAGCAAGGCCTCCCATCTAGTTCTTTTTCATCAAAATAATCCTGGCTATTCTTGGTCCTTTTTTCTTCCATATTAATATTTTAATCAGCTTATAAATTCCCATGAAAATGCCATTGAAATTGAGATCTTGATTAGAATTTCCTGGAACTTATTGATTAATATGTGGAGTGGATGTCTTTAAAATATTGAGTGTTCCTATCCATGGATATGATTTGTCTCTCCATTTACTTAGACCTTCTATAATGTCTTTCAATACAGTTTTGTGATTTTCTACATGAAAGTTTTGCATATATTTTGTTAGATTTATCCCTTCCAAGATAGTTCATGTTTTTATTTGTAATATAGATAGTTCTTTCTGGAAATTACCTTTCTTAACTATTTCTGGCATACAAGAATGCAATTTTTTTTATGCATTCTAGTAATTCATCAGACCAGTAACATTTTTAAATAACGAATCAGTTTTAATGTTTTTTTCCCTGAATACAAAAATAATATATGGTCATTCTAAATAATAATAATTTTAAAAATCTGAAAATATCCAGAGAAAATTCTTGTAAACAATTTGCTTTATTTCATTTTGTTGTCTTCTTATCTTTCTTTCTCCCTTACTTTTAAAAAAGTATTATTGTGGAAAACTTCCAACATATACAAAGGCATAAAGAAAAGTATAATGATTCCTACAGGGTTTAATCTCCTTCTCAACAATTACCAACTCATGGTTAATCTTTTTAATGTATTACTCCCTCCTCACTCTTCTCTATTCCTTCCCAGATTATTTTGAAACAAACCCCAAGCATCATAAATAAACCCGTTGCTGTTTAGTCAATTCTGACTCATAGTGACCCTATAGGACAGAGTAGAACTGCTCCATTGGATTTCCAAGGCTGTAATCTTTAGGGAAGCAGACTGCCATATCTTTCCCCCATGGAATGGCTGGTGGGTTTGTACTGCCAATGTATCTCTAAAACAGCAGTTCTCAATTCGTGGTCCTCTGAGCAGCAGTTTCAGCACCACCTGGGAACTTGTTAGAAATGCAAGTTCTTAAGCTCTGCCAGAGACCTACCAAATCAGAAACTCTTGGAGTGGGTCCTGCACTGTTTTTTAATCAGCCTCCAGTTGATTATGAGGTACATTCAAGTTTGAGAACCTGGTGGTGCAGTGGTAAAGAGCTACAGTTGCTAACGAAAAGGTCAGCTGGGGCAGTTGCGGTGCCATAGATCGTTTTTGTATGACCTTTCTAGCCATGGTCTTGTAACTTCCACCCAAGAAATTGGGCGGGACTGTGTAATAGGGTAATTATGGCCCATCAAGGGGATTGGTTAGTCTTGCCATCCCACTAGGCTTGAAATGAGTGACCCCAGAGGTGGGAAAGAGAAGTTCCCACCACCACCAAGGAAGAACAGCCAGGAGCCAGCATGTCCTTTGGACCCGGAATCTCTCCATTAAGAAGCTCCTGGACCCAGGCAACAGAGAGAGAGCTGTAACCCTGAAGGTGGCAGGAGAGACCAGCAGGAAAGACTGGGCATTGGGCTTCCCGGCCCACAGAGGGAGAGAGATGAATCCCTTTGGACAAAGGTAGAGGGCCGGGGAAAGGTGTGCCTTCGAGAATGGCTGGGATGAGGCTGTCCTGATGGAAGAACTGTATCCTGAGTGTTCCCGAGCCTGAATTGTAACCTGTTACTTCCCTAATAAACCCTATAATCGTGAGTATGGTCTGTGAGGTAATGTGTGGCCTTTGCAATGAATTATTGAATCCAGTAGAGACTGCTGTGGGAGGGAAGGCTGGTATCAGAATTGGTAAAAATGGTGGATAGAGAAGGCATGTCTGATCTCTGGCCTCAAGAGAATCAACCTTGCACTGTTGACCTTGATTATTCTTCCCCTTTGAGAAGTTAGAAGTTAGACGGTGCCCCCACACCTATAGGGTCACTATGAGTCAGAGCTGACTCGAAGGCAACAGGTTTGGTTTTGGGTTTTGGTTCTAAAATATAAGGGCATTTAGAAAAATAATCACAATATCATTAACATGCTTAAAATTTAATGATAATTTGTCAATATTATCAAATATCCAGTCAGTGTTCAAAGTTCTTTAGAGATTTGATTTGCTTAATTTTTTTATTTCTTGGCATGAGTACTTTACAGTTGGGTTGTGTACTTACATCTTGAAGCTCATGATGTTTGGTTGTCTTGCTTTTTGTGAAGTTAGCAGACACTTGCTGATCATCGCCTACATCCATCATATCGTTAAAACCAGTTTCCGCCAAGTCAATTCTGACTCATGGTGGCTCCATGTGTGCAGAATAGAACAGCACTCCATAGGATTTTCAAGGCGGTGATCTTTCAGAAGCAGATTTCCAGGCCTGTCTTTCGAGTCATCTCTAGGTGGGTTTGAACTGCCAACCTTTGTAGTTGAGCACTTAACAGTTTGGACCACCAGATATGTCTCATTATATCATTAAAACCAAACCAAACCCGTTGCTATCGAGTCAATTCCAACTCATAATAACCCTTTTAAGGGGTTACAAAATGGTAATATTCTAACTCTATTGTTTCTTCTGAGTCCTGATCTTTTCAGTATCAACGGTTTTTTCTTCTCTCTGAAAACAAATAGGATCATCTCTTTGTCCCTAGGGTTTTGAAATTTAGTGACGATACGCCTTGGCGTGGGTCTATTTTTATACATTTTGCTGGGTATTCTACAGACTTTTTAATTTCAAGATTCATGTCCTTCATTTATGGGAAATTTTCTCACTAGTTCTTTAATAAACTCTTTCTTTCCATTTTCTTTGTTCTCTTCCTGAAATTCTTAATAATTGGATGTTGGACTGTCTAGATTGGCCCTTTAAATTTTTTTAATCTTTTTTTTTTCCATCTCTTTGTCTTCTTGCTGTACCTTCTGGAAGATTTTCTCAACTTTATATTCAAACTTTTTTTTTTTCCCTCTATCTTAATTTTAATCTTCAAAAGACTTAATTTTTTTTTTTTTTTGATCTTTGGATGTTCTTTTGCTAGCATCCTCTTCTTGTTTCATGGATGCACTATTTTCTTTTTTCTCTGAGGATACTAATAAAATCCTGTTTTTTAATGATTTCTTCTTACACAGTCAGTTTCTCCTTTTTTGCTTGTTTGTTTTGTTTTTGGCCACTGTCTTTCAGGTTAGAGGCATTCCTCAAAAGATTGCTGTCTTTAATTGTCTGTTCATACTTAAGAATCAAGTAATAAAAAGCTGACTGGGAGCTCTGTGGGAGTGGGTGGGTTTTGTTGACTGTGGTGAATAGTAACGTGGTAAGGTGGCTAGGCTATTCCCTTGGGAAACCTATGTCCACAGGGAAGGATTATACAGTATCCTGCCTGTTGTGCATAAGTCTGGTTGCCTCTGGTCTGGGAGCTAAATGGAAAACGAGGGTTAGGAGAAGCACTGTCTAAAATTCAGTATATAAATGTACACTTAATCCCCTATTTTCATACAGTACTCCTGACCTCAACTGTATCTGGTGTCTCCCTGTCCAGAAGTCCCTATTTTATCCTCTCCAAAGACCAATCTCTACTTGCTGCCAGAGTGTGAGCAGGGCAGTCAAATGCTGCACATACTGAGGTAGGGAATCTGGGCTCTAAATGCTTCATAAGCAGAATTCCACCCAATCCCCCTGCTTTCAGACCAATTTTTACCCCAATTTATAGGATTAGCTGTGACTACCAATTCCTAAGCCTTTCAGGGTGCTGCTGGGTAAATGAAACTGGCTCTCAACCAACAGTGTTACTACAGGGTAAGGACTGCACTGAGTGACACTATCAGAGGATGTGACACCAAAATGATTATCTATAAAATTTTTGTGCACTGCAAACTGTGGGTGCTGGTGCACCAGATGCTGGTGGGCCCAGGCACGGAAGTGGGCATGGGTGCCGTGGCACAGCTGGGTCAGGTGCTGGAGTAGGAGGATGTGGCCAGCAGGTGCCTGGGGCTAAGGTGGCCCACAGGCTGTGCACCTGCTGGACTGAGGCTGTGGAGTGTGCAGCATGGGAACACCTACAGGCAGTGGCACCAGGAGTCCTCAGGGGCCTGGCCGGATTCTGTATGGTCTGGCATGGGAGGAGGCCCATGCGGTGGGGAGAGTGACACCATGAGTTACCGCGCTAGGTGACACCAACCCTAGTGACGCCACTGTTCTCAACTTTCCCTGCTGCCAGGTTAAGATGCAGATTTCTCAGGTTTTCTAGGTCATTTACTGCTTCTCAGACTCCAAATCTTTGTTGCTGTTATCTCTTCGTTGGCCTTGTCCTTTTGGATTTCTATCTTTAAAAAATTCTCTTTGCTGTCATTTCAGTGGGGCTTTGGGAAGGAGCAAAGGGAAGGTCACACTGATTCACAAGTCCTTCTGAAGTAGGAACTCCTTGTTCTCCTAAGAAGATCAGAAATAAAATCATATCCCATTTTATAGATAGATCATTTTAGGGACAAAGAAACCAAGTCATTTTTTCCAAGATGACAGACTTCGGAACAGCAGCTCATTGCATGTATGTTGAAGATAAAACCAATACTGTGACACTATACAGTTGTCATATTCCTGACACAAGCTGCTCTATCCTGCCTGCCCATTGTTTTGCAGTTGACCTCTTCCAATGTCACAGCCAAGTAATAAGAGCTGGAGTTAGTTGCTGAATACAAAATGACCTGACTAAACATTCACATATTACTTTCTTCTTCAAAAAATGGAACAAATCTGACCTAAAGGGTAGTATTTTTCATGATAATGACTGTAATTAACTAACCAAGCTGAACGAGCCTTAGAATTCAACTGAGAAAAGACTACCAATGCCAGCATTGGTTTTATCCAAACTGGAGGCTTGACAAATTTGTGAGTTGGGTCTTTCAGAGATGAGAAAAAAGCTGAGGCCACCCAAATTTTAATATAGTCCCTGAAAGTAGGTCTCCAAATGAAAACGATGCTTTACCCTTTAGAAGCAGAGTTTTTTGGATCCTCATGCCTCCTGAAGCGATTTACTGCATAAGTTTCTCTTAGGTCAGCAGGATAGTTACTCTGGGTTTAAGCCAAGAACATTTCACAATCAATTCTTGCTCAGATTTATTACTCTTGCAGCTAGCCGTTGGCCTTTATTGCATCACTAGGAGTTAGACTAATATTGCCAGTAGATAATGTCATAATCTGTTGATGAAACTATTCATTACTATTTTGGGTCATTTCTTTATTTATTTGGGATATAAACTATATCACCCCTATTAAAATGTGTCAGATGTGCTGGTGTTCTATACACCTCAGTTGTATTCTCTTGACTCTATGGATGAAATGAGCCTACACCAAAAACCTGGGGTTACTCTATAAGAATATTTTTAAATTAATTATACTTCCTGTTAGGACAATTCTATTGGTATCCAAAATGCATTTCCAGACATTTCTGTTGAAACCAATCCTTGTTGCCGGTTTGTGGCTTTGTCTCAGGAAGAAGGATGCTATATTTGAATTAATCGATAAAGAATAAATGCACTCAAAAAAAAAGTTTATGGCTTGGTGTTCTTAGAATGAAGATGTGCAAAGAAAAGTTCTGCCAAGTGTGAGAGCTAGAAGTCATCCTACAGATTACCTAGTCCAGCTCTTCTATTTTATAGGAAACTGAGTCTCAGAGTGAGTTAGCGAATTTTCCCTGTATCACTCAGCTTTTTAGTGGTGGGGCTAGGAGTACTCAGTTCTTGGGTCCCATTCTCTTTCCACTGTACTATGGCAGCAGAGTATTTTCTTTAAACTTTACATTATTTACTTTCAGTAACAATAATAATATTTTTTATTTAGAAATAATTCCAAACTTATAGAATTGCATGCATAATACAAATAACTCCCTTACCTTTATCTTTTATCCAGATATATCAATTGTCAATATTTTTCTACATTTGTGTTATATGTGTATGTACACACACAGGCTGAAGTATTTAGGGGTGAAGAGGCAGAAGGTGGCAGCTAACTTAAGCATGCGTATTTCCTAAGAACAAGGAAATTCTCTTACAAGTATTAAATTCAGGAAATTTAACATTGATACAATGCTATTTATTGTGTAATATAGAGTCCATATTCAATTTTTACCACTTCTCTCAACAACGTCTTTTCTGGTAATTTTTTTTGGCCTAGATCCACTCCAGGTTTACATTGCCATACCTCTCTAGCCTCCTTTAACCTGGAATAAGTCTTAACCTTTCTTTGTCTTTCATACATAAACATTCCTGAGGACTACAGGCCAGCTATTTTGTGGAAAGTCTCTCAGTTCAGTTTGTCTGATGTTTCCTCATGATTAGATTTGGTTTATGCACTCTTCTGGCAAAATACTACATACATGACTTTGTGTCCTTCTCATAGCAGCACATTAGGAGGCACACGATGTTGGCTTGTCTGTTATTGGTGGTAACAGCTTTGACATTTGGTTAAGTAGGGTCTGCCAGATTTCTCAGCAAGATGCTGTCAACATAGTGTCAAGACAAAAAAAGTCTGCATGGCAGAAGGTATCTAAAATCCCTCTATGACCTGTGCTAGATAAAATCCTGGCACAAGCTAGGGTTACATATAGTTCCTTGCAATGCCAGTCAGCATGATACAGCCCTGCCAGTGGAGGGTCTTCAGCTAGGACCCTACCTTGTGTAGGTTCTTCAGACCTCCTTCTCCTGCCAAGAGCTACAGTCTGCAATGCTCACATGATAGTCCTCAGTGGGGCCTGCTGAATCCCTTTCCTAAGAAGCCAACTATTGTCTAGATATCCCTTCCTCTATAGGAACTCACAGAGCACTATCTCAAAAGCTGAAAGTGTATGAGCTGGATTAAACTGTGGTCTGCATACCCTGAGCCCTTTTTTGATTGGTTGCAGAAATATTTAACTAACAAGCCTGGCTTTTTCTAATTGGGCTTACTTGTGTAATAAAACACCAAAAAAAAGACAAAAAAAACCAAGCCCATTGCCATCAAGTGGATTCTGACTCAGAGTGACCTTATAGGACAGAATACGACCGCCCCATAGGGTTTCCAAGGAGCAGTTGGTGCATTTGAACTGCTGACCTTTGGGTTAGCAGCCGGGCTCTTAACCACTGTGCCACCAGTGCTCCACTTACATAACAATAATAAAAAAAAAACAATGATAAAGACCCCACAAAACGTTTTTCGCAAGACTCTGACTGTAGTAGCAGAGACTCAGGTCTGGAGATATTGTCTTTGCTTCCCCAATTCCTGTTTTCTTCTGTGCTGAGGTAATGAGCTGAATAGAAGGGATCTTAATAAATAGAGCTGAAGGTCTGTGGGTGGGACACCTGCAGTGACTGCTACAGGTAAGCACCTGAGAAAAAGTGGGCCTGGTATCTGAAAGGGAAGGTAGGGATGCCATGGCACAAACTTAGCAAAGACAGTATGCAAGGCAGTTCCCAAGGACAGGAACTATTGGAGGACTGGTACCCTAAAGCCTGCCTGCTACAATCCCTTTCTGAACAACATAGGTAGATAGGTAGGTAGATGGAGAGATAGAGGGATAGCTGCCGTCAAGTCAACTCTAACTCATGGCAAACCCATGTACAACAGAACGACACGTTGCCTGGTCTGCATCATCCTCAGAATTGCTGGCATGTTTGAGTCCATCGTTTTGGCTAGTGGACCAGTGCATCTCATCAAGGGTCTCCCTTGCCTTCACTGGTGTTCTACTTCTCCCAACACGATATCCTCCTCCAGAAACTGATCCCTTCTGATGACGTGTCCAAAACAAGTGAGTCAGACAATGTTCTATTATGATCCATGAGATTTTCACTGACTAATATTCAGAAGTAGATTGCTAGGCCTTTCTTCCTAGTCTGTCTTACTCTAGAAGCACCACTGAAACCTGTCCACCATGGGTAATCCTGCTGGTATTTAAAATAACGGTGGCATAGCTTCCAGCACCACAGCAATAGACAAACAAAATAAATTGACAGGTGGGTGGACTATATAGGACTAACCAATTCCCCCGCTGAGTACGTGTGCACGCGCGCACACACACACACACACAAGCATTTTAAGAAAGTCTCATGTTTATGATCAAGATATTTTATCTTCATATCTGCAAATCTTCAAGGAAGTAATAGATCTACCTCAGGAAGTGAATATTGCAATGATTTTTTATTAATCAAATTCTGTCTGTTACTCTGCTAAATATTCATTACCTTTTATGATCAAGCCCTTCATAAATTAAAAAAAAAATGAATTCATTACAAAACAGCTGGAAAAAAAGCCCTATGTCACCTCTGGAAAATCATTCAAGTGTTCCAAATTACATGTAAGAAATTATTTTTTCTATTCATTCTGGGGTTTAGGGGATAAATAAATCAGCTCTTTTTATTTCCCTCCTGAGTCACAAACCGACTGAGATATAAGACACAGGAATCAAGCAGAGAGAGATAAAAAATATCAGCTTTGTCACTCTAAGACTGAATTGTAGAATGAAACTGAATGTATGGTTGTAATGGGCCTCCCTAAAATCTCCCTCCCTAACAATTCACTCAAGGGTGCAGTCTCCCACTTATTTGCAGGGGAAAATAACTCCCTGGGAAGCTCAACATATGGAGCTTGTGAGAGTGTGTGAATCCTTTAGACAAATTACTTGAGAGAGAGAGAAAGAAGAAAGGTGATGCATGAAAAGTTTATGAAAGGGGACAATAAAGCCTGTGCAAGATAAAAAGGGAGGAAGACAAATTGGGCAGGGAGAGTCTTCAGACCAGGATGCAAATCTGACACCTCTGAAAGGAAAGGGGAGAAGAAGCAGAATTGGGCAAAGAGTGCCTGGGATCTCAATGCAGCTCTGATAAGTCTCAGCCAACCCCCATTAGGGAATTCCATGGCAGTATTGCCTATCAGCAGAGTCCCATGTTGGGCAGAATGTCCAGGCCCTAGCACTCCTGCAGTGCTCAGGCATTGGTTGGGGCTGCCCAAAATGAATGTGGCCATGAAAAGCTGGAGGCTTTCAGCTAACTGCACTCTCTGCAGGCGTATGAAAAGTTTTTTTCTTGATGGGATATCTGAGCACTGTACCTTCATGGCTGCCATATACGCCTACTCTGTTTTTTTTTTTTTTTTTTTTTTTGCTGTGTTCTGATCAGAAAAGTTGCTCCTTCTCCCCTGGGGAGGAGTGGCCAAGACAGCAGAGCGAACCTGGAAGTATTATTCCCATGTGTTTCTCCCTCAGGAAATGAGATAGAAACACAAAAAACAAAATGCATATTAAAGAAAAGTCTTTTATGGAACCATAATGCATGAAAAGTGATTCCCCTCACTCCCTGAAACCACTTGTCTTCTAAGAAGGCTGAGTCCTGTTAACTGGAGAGTGCTTATATGTTGTTGAGCTGGAGTGAACTCAACTACATAGCAAGACGGAAGGGAATATAACTCTGGATGAAGATGAGAATGGAGCCGATGGCACTAATCATCAGATACAGGACGGACAGAAAGAATGCCCTAGTATTAGGAAGGCCAAGAGAGGACTTGGAAGAATATAAATGAAAAATAGAAAATTTAAAGATGATTGTTTTGGGGATTGTGATCGCTAAGGTTGTGCGTCAACTTGGCTGGGCCATGACTCTCAGTGGTTTGGCAGTTACTATGTAATCTGGCAGTCGTGTCTGCCAGTTTGTCATACTGTGGGGGCTTGCGTGTTGCTGTGATGCTGGAAGCTATGCCACCAGTATTCAGGTACCGGCAGGGTCACCCATGGAGGACAAGTTTCAGGTGAGCTTCCACACTGAGACAGACTAGGAAGAAGGACCTGGCAGTCTACTTCTGAAAAGCAGTAGCCAGTGAAAACCTTATGAATACCAACGGAACATTGTCTGATATAGTGCTGGAGGATGAGCCCCCCAGGTTAGAAGGCACTCAAAAGAGGACTGGGGAAGAGCTGCCTCCTCAAAGTAGAGTCGATCTTAATGACGTGGATGGAGTAAAGCTTTCAGGACCTTCATTTGCTGATGTGGCACGACTCAAAATGAGAAGAAACAGCTGCAAACATCCATTAATAATCAGAACCTGGAATGTACAGAGTCTGAATCTAGGAAAATTGGAAATCGTCGAAAATGAAATGGAACACATAAACATCCATACCCTAAGCATTAGTGAGCTGAAATGGACGGGTATTGGCCATTTTGAGTCAGACAATCATATAGTCTACTATGCTGGGAATGACAGCTTGCAGAGGAATGGCGTTACATTCATTGTCAAAAAGAACGTTTCAAGATCTATCCCGAAGTACAACGCTGTCAGTGATAGGATAATATCCATACGCCTACAAGGAAGACCAGTTAATACAACTATTATTCAAATTTACACACCAAGCACTTGGGCCAAAGATGAAGAAATAGATTTTTATCAGCTGTTACAGTCTGAAATCGACAGAACAAGCAATCAAGATGCATTGATAATTACTGGCGATTGGAATGCAAAAGTTGGAAACAAAGAAGAAGGATCAGTAGTTGGAAAATACGGCCTTGGTGATAGAAACAGTGCTGGAGATTGAATGATAGGCTTTTGCAAGACCAAAGACTTCTTTGTTGCAAATACCTTCTTTCACCAACATAAACGGCGACTATACACATGGACCTCACCAGATGGAACACACAGAAATCAAATTGACTACATCTGTGGAAAGAGACAATGGAAAAGCTCAATATCATCAGTCAGAACAAGGCCAGGGGCCGACTGTGGAACAGACCATCAATTGCTCATATGCAAGTTCAAGCTGAAACTGAAGAAAATCAGAGCAAGTCCACGAGAGCCAAAATATGACCTTGAGTATATCCCCCCTGAATTTAGAGACCATCTCAAGAACAGATTTGAGGCATTCAACACTAGTGCCCAAAGACCAGACAAGTTGTGGAATGACATCAAGGACATCATTCATAAAGAAAGCAAGAGGTCACTGAAGAGACAGGAAAGAAAGAAAAGACCAAGATGGATGTCAGAGGAGACTCTGAAACTTGCTCTTGAGCGTCGAACAGCTAAAGCAAAAGGAAGAATTAATGAAGTAAAAGAACTGAACAGAAGATTTCAAAGGGCCTCTCGAGAAGATAAAGTATTATAGTGACATGTGCAAAGAGCTGGAGATGGAAAAGCAAAAGGGGAGAACACGCTCGGTGTTTCTCAAGCTGAAAGAACTGAAGAAAAAATTCAAGCCTCGAGTTGCAATAGTGAAGGATTCTATGGGGAAAATATTAAAAGACGCAGGAAGCATCAAAAGAAGATGGAAGAAATACACAGTCATTATACGAAAAAGAATTAGTCGATATTCAACCATTTCAAGAGGTGGCATTTGATCAGGAACCGATGGTACTGAAGCAAGGAGCCCAAGCTGCTCTGAAGGCATTGGCAAAAAACAGGGCTCCAGGAATTGATGGAATATCAATTGAGATGTTTCAACAAACAGATGCAGCGCTGGAGATGCTCACTCGTCTGTGCCAAGAAATATGGAAGACAGCTTCCTGGCCAACTGATTGGAAGAGATTCGTATTTATGCCTATTCCCAAGAAAGGTGATCCAGCTGAATGTCAAAATTATAGATCAATATCATTAATATTACACACAAGCAAAATTCTGCTGAAGATCATTCAAAAACGGCTGCAGCAGTATATCGACAGGGAACTGCCAGAAATTCAGGCTGGTTTCGGAAGAGGACGTGGAACCAGGGATATCATTGCTGATGTCAGATGGATCCTGGCTGAAAGCAGAGAATACCAGAAGGATGTTTACCTGTGTTTTATTGACTATGCAAAGGCATTCCACTGTGTGGATCATAATAAACTATGGATAACATTGCGAACAATGGGAATTCCAGAACACTTAATTGTGCTCATGAGGAACCTTTACATACATCAAGAGGCAGTTGTTCGGGCAGAACAAGGGGTTACTGATTGGTTTAAAGTCAGGAAAGGTGTGTGTCAGGGTTGTGTTCTTTCACCATACCTATTTAATCTGTATGCTGAACAAATAATACGGGAAGCTGGACTATATGAAGAAGAACGGGCATCAGGATTGAAGGAAAACTCATTAACAACATGCGTTATGCAGATGACACAACCTTGCTTGCTGAAAGTGAAGAGGACTTGAAGCACTTACTAATGAAGATCAAAGACCACAGCCTTCAGTATGGACTGTACCTCAACATAAAGAAAACAAAAATCCTCACAAGTGGACCAATGAGCAACATCATGATAAATGGAGAAAAGATTGAAGTTGTCAAGGATTTCATTTTACTTGGATCCAAAAATCAACAGCCATGGAAGCAGCAGTCAGGAAATCAAAAGATGCATTGCACTGTGTAAATCTGCTGCAAAGGACCTCTTCAAAGTGTTGAAGAGCAAAGATGTCACCCTGAAGACTAAGGTGCACCTGACCCAAGCCATGGTATTTTCAATCATATCATATGCATGTGAAAGCTGGACAATGAATAAGGAAGGCCAAAGAAGAGTTGACGCCTTTGAATTGTGGTGTTGGCGAAAAATATTGAATATGCCATGGACTGCCAAAAGAATGAAGAGATCTGCCTTAGAAGAAGTACAACCAGAATGCTCCTTAGAGGCAAGGATGGTGAGACTGCATCTTACATACTTTGGACATGTTGTCAGGAGGGATCAGTCCCTGGAGAAGGACATCATGGTTGGCAGAATACAGGGTCAGTGGAAAAGAGGAAGACCCTTAACAAGGTGGGTTGACACAGTGGCTGGAACAATGAGCTCAAGCATAACAACGATTGTAAGGATGGCGCAGGACCGGACAGTGTTTCATTCTGTCGTGCATAGGGTTGCTATGAGTCGGAACCGACTCGACGGCACGTAACAACAACAACAATGATGATGTGATCACTTCTGTGATGTGATTTGATATAATGTGATCACCTCCATGAAGTGACCTACTGTGAGTTGTCAATCAGTTGAAAGGGAGCTTCCTCGTGGGTGTGGCCCACATTGAATATAAGCGGACTTTCTAACAAGGCCGCAGGCTTTTGCTCACTCTGGATCCTGCAGCTGGCTGTTGTTCATCCGACCTCCAGTTCTTGGGACTTGAGCTAGCAGTTTACCTGCGGTCTTGCCTGCTGATCTTGGGATTCCTCGACCTTTGTAGCCTGTGAGCAAGAGCCCTGCTGTCTGACCTGCCGATCTTGGGTTCACCAGCCCCTGCAGCTGCGTGAATAAGGAGAGGTCTCTATCCTGAACCATGGACTTGGGACATTCCAGTCTCTACAATCGTGTGAGCCATTTCCTTTATATAAATCTGAACTATATATATACTTGTAGGCTTTACTAGTTTTGCTGCTCTAGAGAACCCAGCCTAAGACAAGGAGCATGATGTAAACTTCTTAGTCTTCACTGTGAAACTTTAAGAAAGCCAACATTGTTCTCAAATGCTTTTGTGAGACAATTCTTCATAGGAAACTCAATGAGGTATTGACATTTACGTCTGGATGAATACATCATGCAATAGAGCTAAGTGGCTGAGACAGTGTTCTATCTCAGGTCTGCATGACACCAAAGCCCACGCTCTCAACTTCTATCCTTATACCACTGTTGGTTGGCTTCAAGTTGGATGGCAGTGACTCACAAAGTCAATGGAACAGACTAAGAATCTTGTCCTGATCATGCCAGTGCTGTGGAGTTCCTTTGTTGCAAAGCCGGGGTGTGGAACCAGAGTGCATACCATACCCAGTCTCATTTTTCATAGTTGCTTCCAGAGTAATTCTGCCTGGTTAGTCTACCCCAAGGGTCCACATAACCTGACAATGGAGGCAGTCGCAATCCTCCCTGTCTTTGTATTTGGTTGTAATCATGCAATTTACCCCAGGTCCTCTTGGAATAGGTTACACTTGACCAGGAGCACTTAATCCCTCTGGGTGGAAGAGTAAGCTCAACCATCCAAACCAGAAGAAAGAAAATGCAGCCTCTGGCGAAAAACAATAGAGACAAGCCAAAGGCTTGAACCCTGGATACACAGAGTAAATGTCCCTTAATATTCCATTACCACCACTATTATTATTATTAACAGTAACTAGAAAAACTTTTGATTTTAGGAGTAGGAAAAGGACTGCTTCTAACTCTCTCGTTTTCCATAGGCTGCAATGATTACTGCTCATCTTTCTTCCTTTCAATCCCCACTACTTCCACTTCTGAATAGTCCTTCCCTTGCCTCACTGTCCACCTTTCTCCTTTCATTGTTAATCCCCTTTGTTTTCACAGACCAGTCTTGGTCTCCTCCTACCATAAACATAGCAACACACCACACAGTGTACTGAACCACCATAGGCTAAGGCCAAGAAAGAGTGGGAAAAACATTGTTCCATTTCATTTAACAAAGATGAAATAATTGTACCTAACAGGTCTGTTTTGTGCCCATTCCAAAGAAAGGTGATCCAACAGGATATAGAAATTATCGAATTATATCATTAATATCACACACAAGTAAAATTTTATTGAACATCATTCAAAAGTGATTGCACCAGTACATCAACAGGGAACTACCAGAAATTCAAGCAGGATTCAGAAGACAACGTGGAACGAGGGATATCACTGCTGATGTCAGGTGGATTTTGGCTGAAAGCAGCCAATATCAGAAAGATGTTTACCTGTGTTTTATTGATTATGCAAAGGCATTCAACTGTGTGGATATATGGATAACATTGTGAAGAATGAGAATTCCAGAGCACTTAATTGTGCTCATGAGGAACCTGTACATAGACC
Organism: Elephas maximus indicus; assembly: GCF_024166365.1. NCBI lineage: Eukaryota > Metazoa > Chordata > Mammalia > Proboscidea > Elephantidae > Elephas > Elephas maximus. The sequence goes on from NC_064846.1 coordinate 137,958,827, forward strand.
AAGAGGCAGTTATCTGAACAGAACAAGGGGATACTGCCTGGTTTAAAATCAGGAAAGGTGTGTGTCAGGGTTATATCCTTTCACCATACCTACTCAATCTGAGAAGCTGGACTATATGAAAAAGAACTTGGCATCAAGATTGGAGGACGATTCATTAACAACCTATGATATGCAGATGACACGTCTTTCCTTCCTGAAAGTGAAGAGGACTTGAAGCACCTTACTGATAACAATCAAAGACTGATGCCTTCAGTATGGATTGCAACTCAACATAAAGAAAACAAAAATCCTCACAACTGAACTAATAACCAACATCATGATAAACAGAAAATATTGAAGTTGTCAAGGATTTCATTTTACTTGGATCCAAAATCAACACGCATAGAAGCAGCAGTCAAGAAATCAAATGATGCATTGCATTGGGCAAATTTCTCGCAAAAGACCTCTTTAAAGTATTCAAAAGCAAAGATGTCACTTTGAGGACTAAGGTGCACCTGCCCCAAGCTATTGTGTTTTCAATTACCTCTTATGTGTGTGAACATTGGACAATGAATAAGGAAGACAAAAGAAGAACTGATGCATTTGAATTATGGTGTTAGAAAAGAATATTGAATATACCACGGACTGCCAGAAGAACAAACAAATCTCTTGGAAGAAGTACAGCCAGAATGCTCCTTAGAAGCAAGGATGGTGAGACTTCTTCTCACATACTTTGGACATGTTATCAGGAGGGACCAGTCCCAGTAGAACGACATGATGCTTGGTAAAGTAGAGGGTCAGTGAAAAAGAGGAAGACCCTCAATGAGATGGATTGACACAGTGGCTACAACAATGGGCTCAAGCATAACAACGATTGTAAGGATGGCACAGGACCAGGAAGTTTTTTTTTTTTTTTTTGTAGTGCATACGGTCGCTATGAGACAGAATCGACTTGATGGCACCTAACAACAAACAGGTCTCTTGGATGATAAGTAATATACCCAACCAAACCAAACACATTACCATCGAGTTGATTCCAACTCATAGTGACCCTGTAAGGACAGAGTAGAACGGCCTCATAGGGTTTACAAAGCTGTAAATCCTTATGGAAGCAGACTGCCACATCTTTCTCCCCAGAGAAGCTAGTGGGTTCAAACCACCAGCCTTTCAGTTAGCAGATGAGCACTTTAACCACTGTACCACCAGGGATCCATGATAAGGAATAGAGATTTCAAAAATACTAAAACAGAGTGTGAAATGCTTAGCTCTGGTCACGCAACCCTTATTTTCAGATATTCAAGTGGAATGAATTGCCAGGTCACAAAATTTTAAACCTGAACCTGTCCTGAATAGACAATACTGAAATTAGCAAAGAAAGAAATAATATATATGACCAACTTGTGAAGTTAAGCAGATTGTATGAACTTTATGTCTTATAAAAAATCCTTTTAGGGTAAAACCAAAAAACAAACCCAGCTTGTTGCTGGCGAGTCAATTCCGACTCATAGCCTTTTGGGATAGAGACTAATTACTAAAAACTTGTTTTTGTTCTACACCCACAATCTAGTATAAGGATGTCATGGATTGAATGGTGTCCCCCCAAAAATATGTGTCAACTTGGTTAGGCCTTGATTCCCAGTATTGTGTGGTTGTCCTCCACTTTGTGATTTTAATTTTATGTTAAAGAGGGTTAGTTGGGATTGTGCCATTAACAAGGAAAGCAACAGGGGTTGTGGGAACACAAAGGGGAGGGTGATCAGTCTGTTTGAGGATGAGTCAGGCCTGGAAACAGAGCCTGAGGCAGAGCTTTATTGAAGGAAGGTTCTCAGGAGAATCTTGTACAGTCATAAGGGAAGCAGAACGGGGAAGAGAAGGAGCCAAGCAAGGATGTGGTCTCAGGCAAAGCCTACCTCGATGTGATACAAGACAGACTTTGGAGCATAAAATTTCACTGCAAAGACAGGGCAAATTGGCCAGGCATTTGTATCCCTGTATCACTCACACATTGGCTCCCTCAGATAGCCAAAAGCAATCCTTCTGAGAAGGTCACAGGCATAAGCCATCAGCTGCAGCACTCACAGCAGCTGGGAGTTTGGGTGTTGTCATGGATTGAATTATGTCCCCCCAAAAATGTGTGTATCAACTTGGTTAGGCCCTGATTCCCAGTATTGTGTGGCTGTCCAGCATTTTGTGATGGTAATTTTATGTTAAGAGGATTAGGGTGGGATTGTAACACCACCCTTACTCAGGTCACCTCCCTGATCCAATGTAAAGGGAGTTCCCCTGGGGTGTGGCTTGCACCACCTTTTATCACTTAGATAAAAGTAAAGAGAAGAAAGCAGAGAGTTGGGGACCTCATACCACCAAGAAAGCAGCACCAGGAGCCGAGCATGTCCTCTGGACACGGGGTCTCTGAGCCTGAGAAACTCCTTGACCTAGGGCAGATTGAGGACGAGGACCTTCCTCCAGAGCCAACAAAGAGAGAAAGCCTTCCCCTGGGGCCGCATTTGGACTTGCAACATGCTAGACTGTGAGAAAATAAATTTCTCTTTGTTAAAGCAACCTAGCTGTGGTATTTCTGTTATGGCAGGGCTAGATAACCAAGACAGGTGTCCTGCCTGGTCAAGTAGACCTGGACGGGGCCCTAACAGCTTCTAATAAAAGAGGGTTAGAAAAACTAGATTGTATGTTTATCACTTTGGGAAGCCTAACATGTGAGCACCCTTCCTGTTTGGGGTAAATTCAAGACAGATGGGAGACAAGGCTCTATTTCCTGTGAGGCTCGCCATTTTCAAAGCCAAGTTCTCCCGCCTTCCCACTATGGTATTGGTTATCCTTCTAATAAATTCCTGTCTACTTTGATTACCCAGAGTCAAATTTTGTGGTTTTCCATGAGAAGCCCTCACAGGGACAGAGCATGGAAATTGTTAGGTCAGAAATTATTAGAGCCCAAAAAAGATGAGAGACCACTGGGCAGAAGAGGAGCACACAGAGAGAAGGAATATTAAGTATATTTAGTATGAGTAAGAGCCAGAAGTCTAGGGTGACTCTGAAGTTTATTACTCGTGGGGCCTGGGGAAAGGACAATGAGTTCAGCTTAAAAGAGACCAGTGTTGATGTCAATTACATGATGTTAATGATGACCTTTGAGATGACAGTTTTTGTAGAGTTCCCTAAAAGAAAAAGTTATCTTTCCTCCTGTGTAAAGTAAACCCAGCACCTCTCCCCTCTTCTGGGATCATCTTCCATCAACCATACACTCCTGTATTTTTACACTCCCCTTGTCTACTGGCTCCTTCTAACAAATATTTACAGCTAAAATACCCTTTCCTCTCTCCTCCACTCGTAGAACTCTAATTCATTCTTTGACTCAATGTCACTTCCAAGGTAAATGCTTCCTAATTCCTCAGGTACGAATCAGATTCCCTTTTTCTTCCAGACTCATATAGTAGTCTGTGTTTACTTCTCTTTTAGGACTTACTAGAATGGATTGGAGGTATTGATTTTTGTGTCTGGTTTGTTTTGTTTTGTCTTTACTAGACTGTGAGCAACCCCTACAGTGAGAACTATGTTCTAAAGCCAAAATCAAACTCGTTGTCGAGGCGATTCCAACTCATACCAAAACCGATTGCCATCAAGTTGATTCCGACTAATAGGGGCCCTACAGGACAGAGTAGAACTGCCCCATAGAGTTTCCAAGAAGCACCTGGTGGATTCGAACTGGCTACCTTTTGGTTAGTGTCTGTAGCTCTTAACCACCAGGATTTCCTTACAACTCATAAAGCAACCCTATATTCCTAGTGCCAAAAAAAAATAGTGCCAAGCATAGTGCAAAACACATCACAAAACCTGACATATTTTTGTTGAAGGACTGAGTATTTGGTTGAAAGATATTCAAAAGCTGCAAGAATGCTACATTCCCAGGATGTTTTAATTTAGGTTCATTTTTTGATTTATAGTTCTAAACATTTTTTTTTTATACTTGAGCTTTTTAGTTCTCAATACATTAACTTCATCAACCTTTGGCAGAAAAAAAAATGATGCTTACAGAATTATCTCACAGGTAAAAAAAGAGAGCAAACCTCTTTGTTGCACACAGCACAGCTAATATAATATTCAATAAATTATAAGCCAAAAGTAACATTACACAAAATAAACTTTGAAATATAGCTAAAATGGAAGGAGTCTCTTCCTCCTCATGCAAGGCAGTAGCTTTGCATGTTAATGAAATTTAAATGCCTCACAGCAAGAAAAATGATTGGAATAGATTGCAATAATTTAAAAATGAATACACTTTAAACAGCCTCTGTGATGAATATATGATTATGAAGAATCAGTCAAAAAAGCCAGTCAGACATTGTTCCACCCTGGTGCTCTCAGAAGCAGGATAACTGATGGCCCTCAATTAACAGAGGTACATTGAGGGACAAGCTAAACTGAAGACACAAAGAAAGTGGCTCCGCTGACTTGCTGAAATACACAATGTTAGTCCCGGAGGTAACAATTGCAGTTCTGGTGGGTATGACTGTTAGGGATGTGCATGAAATATTACAAATAGTGAATCATTCTAGAATCACTCTTGAGAGTGAGAGAAAATAAAAGGAAAAAAAAAAGAAAAGACAAATGGACACAAAAAGACAAGTGAAAAGTTAAAAATATTTGGTGGAACAACCAGAATGGAAATAATGACAATGTTCACACATTGTGAAGAATGTAACATATGTTGCTAAACAACTTGTGTAGAAGTTATTAAAAGGGAACCTAAACTGCTGTGTAAAACTTCACCAAAAACACAAGAGAATATTATTAAAAAAAAAATATTTGGTGTGTTTAAGGGAATTCAGGGCCTCTGGAGAATTACTATAAAACAGGGGTTGGTAAACATTTTAGGTAAAGTACTCTTGTTGTCAGGTGCCTTTGAGTCAGTTCCCACTCACAGCAACCCTATATACAACAGAAGGAAGCACTGCCCCATCCTGTGGCACTGCTACATCCTCACAATCGTTGCTATGTTTGAGCCCATTGTTCCAGCCACTATGTCAATCCATCTCCTCAAGGGTCTTCCTCTTTTTCACTGACCCTCTACTTTACGAAGAATGATGTCCTTCTCCAGGGACTGGTCCTTCCTGATAACAGGTCCAAAGTACGTGAGATGAAGTCTCCCAATCCTTGCTTCCAAGGAGCATTCTGGTTGTACTTCTTCAGCGACAGATTTGTTCATTCTTCTGGTAACCCATGATCTATTCAAAATTCTTCACCAACACCATAATTCAAATGCATCAATTCTTCTTCAGTCTTCCTTATTTTATGTACAGCTTTCACATCACATGAGGTGATTGAAAATACCATGGCTTAGGTCAGTTACATCTTAGTCCTCAAAGTGACATCTTTGCTATTTAACATTTTAAAGAGATCATTTGCAGCAGATTTGCCCAATGCAATGTGTCATTTGATTTCTTGACTGCTGCTTCCATGGGTATTGACTGTGGATCCAAGTAAAATGAAATCCTTGACAACTTCAATCTTTTCTCCATTTATTATGATGTTGCTTATTGGTCCAGTTGTGAGGATTTTTTGTTTTTATGCTGGGGTGTAATCCATATTGAAGGCTGTGGTCTTCGATCTTCATTAGTAAGTGCTTCAAGTTGTCTTCACTTTCAGCAAACAAGATTGTATCCTCTGCATATAAAAATATGGCAGGTTGTTAATGATTTTCCTCCAATCGTGAGTCCAAGTTCTTCTCCATATAGTCCGGCTTCTCAGATTATTTGCTGAGAATACAGTCTGAATAAATATAGTAAAAGAATACAACCCTGATGCACACCTTTCCTGATTTTAAACCAGGCAGTACCCCCTTGTTCTGTTTGGATGACTGCCTCTTGGTCTATGTGCAGGTTCCTCACAAGCACAGTTAAGTGTTCTGGAGTTCCCATTCTTCGCAATGTTATTCAAAATTTGTTATGGTCCACAAAAAGTCCAATGCCTTTGCACAGTCAATAAAACACAGGTAAACTTCTTTCTGGTATTCTCTGCTTTCAACCACAATTCATCTGACATCAGCAATGCTATCCCTCATTCCATATCCTCTTCTGAATCCAGCTTGAATTTCTGGCAGTTCCCTGTCAATGTATTGCTGCAACCGTTTTTGGATTATCTTCCTTAAAATTTTACTTGCGTGTGATATTAACGACATTGTTCAATAATTTCTGCATCCTGTTGGATCACCTTTCTTTGGAATGGGCAAAAATGTAGATCTCTTCTTGTCAGTTGGCCAGATAGCCATCCTCCAAATTTCTCGGCATAGAGGAGTGAGTGCTTCCAGTGTTGCATCCATTTGATGAAACATTTCAGTTGGTATTCCATCAATTCCTGGAGACTTATTTTTTGCCAATGCCTTCAGTGCAGCTTGGACTTCTTTCAGTACCATTGACTCTTGATCATATGCTACCTCCTAAGATGCTTGAATGTCAACCAATTCTTTTTGGTACAGTGACTGTGTATTCCTTCCATCTTGTATTTATACTTCCTGTGTCATTCAATATTTTGCCCGTAGAAACCTTCAATATTGCAGCTCGAGGCTTAAATTTTTCTTCAGTTCTTTCAGCTTAAGAAATACCAAGAGTGTTCCTCCCTTTTGGTTTTCTATCTTCCGGTCTTTGCACATGTGCTTATAATACTTTGTCTTTTCAAGCAACCCTTTTAAATACTCTGTTCAATTCTTTTACTTCATTTCTTCCATTCACTTTAGCTACTCTAAGATCAAGAGTATGTTTCAGAGTCTTTTCTGATGTCTATTTTAGTCTTTTCTTTTTTTCTGTCCTTTTAATGATATTTTGATTTCTTCATGTATGATGTCCTCGAAGTCATTCCACAACTCGTTTGATCTGCAATCATTATTGTTCAATGCATCAAATCTGTTCTTGAGATGGTCTCTAAATTTAGGTGGGATATACTCAAGGTCATTCTTTGGCTCTCATGAACTAGTTTTAATTTTCTTCAACTTTAACTTGCATATAAACAACTGATGGTCTGTTCCACAGTCAGTCCTAGGCCTTGTTCTGACTGATGATACTGAGCTTCTCCATTGTCTCTTTCCACAGCTGTAGTCAATTTGATTCCTGTGTATTGTATCTAGCAAGGCCCTTGCATATAGTTATCGTTTATGTTGTTGAAAAAAGGTATTTCCAATAAATAGATCGTTGGTCTAGCAGAATTCTGTCATGCAATCTTCAGTATCATTTCTGTCACCGAGGCCGTATTTCCCAACTACTGGTCCTTCTTCTTTGTTTCCAACTTTTGCATTCCAATCACCAGTAATTATCAATGCATCTTGATTGCACGTTTGATAGATTTCAGACTGCAGCAGTTGGTAAAAATCTTCAATTTCTCTATCTTTGGCATTAGTGGTTGGTGGATAAATTTGATTAATAGTTGTATTAACTGGTCTTCCTTGTAGGTATATGGATATTATCCTATCACTGATAGTGTTGTACTTCAGGATAGATTTTGAAACGGTCTTTTTGACAATGAATGTGATGCCATTTGTGGTGCAATAGATCGCTTTTGTATGGCCTTTCTCACCATGGTCTTGTAACCACCACCCATGTTACTAGGCAGGACTATGCAAATAAGATAATTTTTGCCCACAAGGGGATTGGTCACTTTTGCCATCCTCCTATGCTTAAAAAGAGAGCCATTTTCAGAGCAGAAGAAGGAACTCACCACCACTAAGTAAGAAGATCCAAAAGTGAAGTGTATCCTTTGGACCCAGGATCCATGCACTGAGAAGCTCCTGGAACCAGGAAACTGAGAGACATAGAGAGAGAGAGCTGTAACAATGAAGATAGTGAGAAGCAGTGGCAGAAAAATGTGACAGGAGAGACCAGCAGGAGATGGTGCAGTGGGCTTTCTGGCCCATGGGGCAAGAAAGCTGAGTGTCTTTGGGCAGGAGGCCTGCTGGCAGAGTAGGGTGTCCCTGGGCACTTTCTGGAGCTAGGTTTGCTGACCCACGGGGCTAGAGCTGAGTACCTTCCAGCTGAGGCCTACTGGCAGAGTGGGATGCCTTAGGGCACTTATCAACGCAGAGCTAAAAGTGCTTTGTAACACTTGCTGGAACAGGGCAGAGGCTGAGGGGCCAGAGAGGCATGCCTGTGGGGGCAGCTGAGAAGAGGCTGTCCTGATCGAAGAACTGTGTCCTGAGCATTCCTAAACCTGAACCGTAACCTGCTAATTCCCTAATAAACCCCATAATCACGAGTATTGTCTGTGAGTTCTGTGTGACCATTGCAATGAGTTATCAAAGTCAGCAGAGAAGTATGTTGATAGTGCCATGGAGGGACAGTTGGTGTCAGAATTGATAAAGATGGAAGAGAGAGGAGGCATGCCTGACCTCCACCCCATAGGAATCAGCCTTCGACTGATGATATTGATTCTTCTTCCCCCTCATGAAGTTAGAGGAGATCAGATGCCACCCCTGTGCGCTTTTTACAGTTGGCGTCAGAAGCAGGATTTGTTGCAACGGCTCCAGACTCAAGGAATTATGGGACTTGGTAAGAGAAAAGAACAAAGGAGTGTGAGAAGTAAACTTCTGATCCTTAGATGATTACTTTGGTTGTTGTTACCTGTAATGGCTGAAAGGAAAGTTATGCTGCAGCTGAAGGGAGAAAAGTTGTACCTAGAGTGGCTTTCAGCAAGGGCCAGGCCAGTTAAATGGGATAATTGATAGGGGACCAGCATCTTCTGGTTCCACTCAGCCAGAGGCCCAAGACCATATGCATATGAATGGGAACACAGTCAAGGGATAGAGAAGATGCAACTGGAATGTTTTAAAAAGGGATATGTGTTTAGGATTATGTGTTTATTTGAATGTGCTATGGAGATAGAATGTTTCTCCTTCCTAGTATTGTAAAACAGACCTAAAGTTATGATAGAAACTAATTTTGGGTATCATAGACTGCAGAGAGCATACAACTCTGCCTTCAGCCAATACTTGATTTAGAAAACCCCAAAACGAAACCCATTGCCATTGAGTCAATTCTGGCTCATAGGGACCATATAGGACAGAGTAGAACTGCCCCATAGGGTTTCCAAGGAGTGGCTGGTGGATTCAAACTGCTGACCTTTTTGGTTAGCAGCCGAGCTGTTAACCACTGCACCACCAAGGCTCCAGTACTTGATTGGATATGCTAAAAAGGGTACTAATATTTGCCTGAAAGAAACACAGGCTGTTGGTTTGAATGTGACAGCCCTGTGTTGGGAGCTTAGGTCGAAAACTTGAGCCCCATCCAGAATTTGCATTTGAAAAGACTTGCAGAACCACCCAGAACTGCTGAAGGAACAGGAGATTTGCATTTGAAGGAAGGACCTACAAGAAAAAAAAAGGACTGTTTTGCTTTTTGAATTTTAAGCAAGCAATTTGCCTTTTGGTGCATCAAAGCAGAAAAAGTCAGTGCCCATCAGAACCCCCTTCCAGGACTAGAAGTTAAAGGGAGCTGGCAAGTAGAAAACTTGGTACGCTTACTCGTGGTGACAACCTGGGTCTACTCATGAGTGGAAATGGGGGAAGTGCAGCAATGAAGAGACAGGCTGAGTTCGAACATGTTCAATTGACACCCTTGACCTAGCTCACAGGGGCTAGGGATGAGAGAGTGAAAGGAAGGGCTGGCTGGTCAGAAATGCAGGGGGTTATGTGGACTCCTGAGTTTATGGGTGGAGTCTGTTGACCTAACCCAAGGGGGCTAGGGATGAGAGAGAGAGAAGGGGCTATCCATCATGACCTAGCTTGGATGGTTAGAGATAAGCTGACCAGAACCCAACCTAATGAAGAGAAATATGTTTGACACGTGCTGGTGTAGATTGCTCCAATTTGATAGCTTGCTCTGGACTGGACTTTGCTTGTGGATGCAGATGCTCAAAAGTTCCAACTAGAACAAAAGATTCTTCAAGACCAGGGAACATGCTTGTCTCCTCAGAGTACTGTTTTCATAGAGATGGGCAATTTAAACATTGGCTTTCTAAAATGGGGGAGATAAAGGCATGAAGTGGCTGGCTTAAATGCTTTCATGGGTGTGATTACGGTCAAAATTAGGGGATAAGGGAGGATCCCCACTGAATAGATTCCTCCTTTTCTGATGGGTCTGGGGAAGAGAAGGTGGGCAGATAGGGTTATATGATTCAGCTGTGAGTAATGATTATTAACAGGGTTAATTCTGGTTGTAAAAACTGTAACTGTAGAAGCTGTAAGTGTGAAGGAGTGGACTAACAGGGAGGCACTGCCTGACTGGAGTTCAATGGCTGAACCTAAAGTCCCTTAAAGGTTTTGCTATGCTGATTCCTTGTAAGGCCCAGAGCAAGGGAATAATCTTCTCTCAGTTAAATTTTATCAGAGGCCATAAAGGCTGAAGCTGAGATGACTTTTGAAGAACCTTGACCAGATCAGGTAGACACCTACAGCAGACCTGAGGGGCTGGTACCTGAATAACCTTGCCCTGAGGACTCTTTGTCCTACTGAAGGACTAATTGTTAACGACTACTTTGGATTGGTAAAATGATTTGGAGGTGGCCTGTGGTGTGATAGATGACTTTAGTGTGGCTTTTCTCACCGTGGTCTTGTAACTTCCACCCGAATTATTGGGTGGGACTGTGCAAATAAGGTAATTATGGTCCACCAAGGGGATTGGTCAGTTTTGCCACTTGCTAGACTGAAAAAGAGCCAATTCCAGAGGAGAAGTAGGATCTCACCACCACCAAGGAAAAAGAGCCAAGAGTAGAGAGTGTCCTTTGGACCCAAGATCCATGCATTAAGAAGCTCCTGGAACCAGAAAACTTAAAGAGAGAGAGAGAGAGCTGTAACACTGAAGAAGGCAAGAAGCAATGGCAAAGAAACGCAGCAAGAGAGACTGGCAGGAGACAGCACGTTGGTCTTCCTGGCCCACAGAGCCAGAAAGCTGATTGCCTTTGGGCAGGAGCTTTGCTGGAAGAGTGTCTCCAGATACTTAGTGGAACCAGATTTGCTGACCCATGGAGCTAGAGCTGAGCATCTTCGGGCTGAGGCTTACTGGTGAAGTAGGGTGCCTTGGGACACTTATCTGCCGAGCTAAAAGAACTTTGTAACACTTGCCCAATCAGGGCAGGGGCCGAGGGCCAGTGAGGGGCTTGCCTATGGGCACAACTGTCCTGATTGAAGAACTGGATACTGAGCAACCTGAACCTGAATTGTAACCTGTTACTTCCCTAATAAACCTTAAAATCATGAGTATTGTCTGTGAGTTCTGTGTGGCCATTGCAATGAATTGTCAAACTCAGCACAGAAGTAGAGAGTACTGTAGGAGGGATGGTTGGTGTCAGAATTGGTAATGGTGTCAGAGACAGAAGGCATGTTTGACCTCCGCCTCATAGGAGTCAGCCTTGAGCTGTTGATACTGATTCTCCGTCCCCCTTGTGAAGTTACAGGAGATCAGACGCTGCTGTCATGCCATTTTTACACTGTTTCTCTTCAATACGTCATTCCCGGTATAGTAGACCATATGATTGTCCAATTCAAAATGGCCAATACCAGTCTAGTTCAGCTCACTAATGCCTAGGATATCTATCTTCAAGCATTCCATTTCATTTTTGACAACTTCCAATTTTCCTAGATTTATACTTTGCACACTCCACATTCCAATTATTAAAGGATGTGTGCAGCTGTTCCTTCTCATTTTGAGTCATGCCACATCAGCAAATGAAGGTCCTGAAAGCTTGACTCCATCCACGTCATTAAGGTCGACTCTACTTTGAGAAGGAAGCTCTTCCCCAGTTGTATTTTGAGTGTCTTCCAACCTGAGGGGCTTGTCTCACAGCACTGTAAATATTTACTCTCTAGTACTTTTTTTTTTTAGTACTTTACATCATACAGTGCAGGAAGTTGAGGTAAAGACCTAGATAGTAAATATTTTAGGCTTTTCATGCCATATGCTTTCTGTTCCAACTAGTAGCCCTGCCATTATAGTGTGAGAGTAGCCACAGACAATATGTAATCAAATGGGCATGGCTGTGTTCCAACAAAACTTTATTTATAAAGACAGATGGTGGGCTACATTTGTCTTGTGTGTCATACTTTCCCAACCTGTTCTATAAAACAAACCAGTTTGTGATAAAACAAAATGAGTAAAATTGTGTGTGTGTGTGTCTGTGTGTGTATGAGAGAGAGAGACAGAGACACGAAGACACAGAGACAGAGAGGTTTCTAAGTTCATTTGGATATGTGCCTATTCAAAAGTTGTTATCGAAGTTACAGAAAGTTTCTAATGTGTTTCGTTGAGTACTTGCATGAGAATATGACTGGATGAGTTGTTTAAACCCAGTTACCTATATTATTTTCCAGCTCCCCAAGTGATGCCAAGATGCAGGCATATTTGAGAATGAAGGCGCAAAAGCAATGCTTCTCAAATATCCCTGTGCATATTGATCTTGTTAAAATGCAGATTCTGATTCAGTAGGTCTGGGGTAGGGCTTGAGAATTTGCATTTCTACCAAGCTGTCAGGTGAGGTTGATGGTGCTGGTCCACACAGGCCCTTAGTAGCAAGGTAGCTAGCACTGCATTTTAATTCCTGGGATGCTTCCATCTTGCCCCCAGAGAATATGTGTAATTAGTGTAGGATGTGGCCTGGACATGAGGATTTTCAAAAGGTCCGAAGGAAATTCTAATGTGCAGGAAAACTCGAGAACCTTTGTGCTAAAGTGCATGATATTCTATCAATTTTAGTTATTATATTATCAGTAACCCCAATGTGGTCCTTTTTGCCAAATCTCCCCCTCACCCATTCCTTTCCTTTTGGGGTCCAGATATCCAGATGATGGTGGGGATCAGGGTTAGTCCTTTATCCTTTTACTCTTTTTTATCTCTGAGGAGTGACAGGTAGTTCAGAATGGAAAGAGGAGCCTCAGGGAACCTGGATATGTGAAGAATAATCAAAAAAGTCTTCCGGGGGCGATTTCCAAATTGAGGTTGGTTGACACAGAATGGAAGACATTACCATGGAAAGCTGTCACAGTAAAACTCACCTCTGGTTTTGGGCCTGATCTTAGGGCAGCAGAAACAAGAGTCTACCTTCCTGAGTCCTGGCAGCATCTGACAACCAAAGCAGCCAACAGTCTTTGCCTTCTCATTATGCAGGGTGACGCGGTTGGCCGAAATGCAAGAGAGACCCCCAGTGGCTAAGTATCGAAATGGAATTTTTTTCCCAAGCACAAACGACACAAAGGAACTTAGCAGTTAATGAATGATGATGGTGGCAACTGAGGGTTAACACATAAAGCACTATTTAGGACTGCTGTAAGTGATTTACCTATATTAACTCATTTAACCTTCTCACCAACCCAGTGGGCTTGATGCATTTATTATTCCTGTTTTACATGTGGGGAATCTGAAGCACAGAGAATTTATAGAACTTTTTGGTGTTCACCCACGATAGCAAGTGGCTAAACTCAATTTTGAACCTAGGCAATTTTAACCACTACACAAAACTGCTTCTCCAAATTAACGAAATTAAGAAGGATCCCAGTGAATTTAGAGTTTTAAATACTCACATATAGATGTTCTCCCCATGCTTTCTCATATCTGGAGAAAAGTAAATTTGTTTATATATATATATATATATATATATATATATATATATATATATATATATATATATATATATATAAAGCAGAGAATACCAGAAGGGTGTTTACCTGTGTTTTATTGACTATGCAAAGGCATTTGACTGTGTGGATCATAACAAATTATGGACGACATTGCAGAGAATGGGAATTCCAGAACACTTAATTGTGCTTGTGAGGGACCTGTACATAGATCAAGAGAGCAGAACAGAACAAGGGGATGCTGTGGGGTTTAAAGTCAGAAAAGGTGTGTGTCAGGGTTGTACCCTTTCACCATACCTATTCAATCTGTATGCTTAGCAAATAATCTGAGAAGCTGGACTACATGAAGAAGAATGGGGCATCAGGATTGGAGGAAGGCTAATTAACAACCTGCGTTATGCAGATGACACAGCCTTGCTTGATGAAAGTGAAGAGGACTTGAAGTGCTTAGTTATGAAGGAAAAAGACCACAGCCTTCAGTATGGATTGCACCTCAACATAAAGAAAACAAAAATCCTCACAACTGGACCAACAAGCAACATCGTGATAAATGGAGAAAAGATTGAAGTTGTCAAGAATTTCATTTTACTTGGATCCACAATAAACAGCTATGGAAGCAGCAGTCAAGAAGTCAAAAGACGCATTGCACTGGGCAAATCTGCTGTGAAAGACCTCTTTAAAGTGTTTAAAAACAAAGATGTAACCTTGAAGACTAAGGTGCACCTGACCCAAGCCATGATATTTTCAATCATATCATATGCATGTGAAAGCTGGAAGATGAATAAGGAAGACCGAAGAAGAATTGACGCCTCTGAACTGTGGTGTTGGTGAAGAACATTGAATATACCATGGACTGCCAAAAGAACGAATAAGCCTGTTTGGGAGAAGTACAACCAGAATGTTCCTTAGAAGCAAGGACAGCGAGACTGTATCTTACATACTTTGGGCATGTTGTCAGGAAGGATCAGTCCCTGGAGAAGGACATCATGCTTGGTAAAGTACACGGTCAACGGAAAAGAGGAAGACCCTCAATGAAGTGGATTGACACAGTGGCTGCAACAATGGGCTCAAGCATAACAACTATTGTGAGGATGGTGCAGGACCTGGTAGTGTTTTGTTCTGTGGTACATAGGGTCGCTATGAGTCGGAACCAATTCGATGGCACCTAACAACAACAAATATATATATATATATATATACACACACACACACACACATATATATATACACACACACACATATATAAAACCAAAAATCATACCCGTTGCCGTCGAGTTAATTCCGACTGATAGCGACCCTATAGGACAGAGTAGAACAGCCCCATAGAGTTTCCAAGGAGTGCCTCACAGATTTGAACTGCCGACCTTTAGGTTAGCGGCCGTAGCACTTAACCACTACGCCACCAGGGTTTCCACACACACATATACGTGTGTGTGTATATATATATACGTGTATATATATATGTGTATATATATATATATATATATATATATATATATATATATATAAAACCCCCAAAAAAAAAAAACCAGTGCCGTCGAGTCTATTCCGACTTATACAACCCTATAGGACAGGGTAGAACTGCCCCACAGAGTTTCCAAGGAGCACCTGGAGGATTCGAACTGCCTACCCTTTGGTTATATGTATATATGGTTATATATATGTATATGGAAACCCTGGTGGTGTAGTGGTTAAGTGCTATGGGCTGCTAACCAAAGGGTCGGCAGTTCGAATCCTCCAGGTGCTCCTTGGAAACTCTGTGGGGCAGTTCTACCCTGTCCTATAGGGTTGTATGAGTCAGAATCGACTCGACGGCACTGGGTTTTTTGGGTTATATGTATATATGTGTATATATATATATACATATATATATATGACCTGAGACAAAGTCTCAGGTAAGAGTCATGGTCCTCAAAAACAGGCAGAGAAAAAAATATAGTGAAGAGACCACGTTTCATTAAAAAGAATAAAGGGACAACAGCATTTTCTGGAACCTGAACTAAATGGTTCTAATCCTCATTTTTAGGAAAGTGTTAAAGTGTAGTCTTGGGGAAACGTGGAAGATAATTACTACTTAGCTAAACTTGTTTGTATTTTACCAGATGATAGAAAGTAATCTGCTACTTTAAGGAGACTGAAGCTACCTCTGTATGTTTCAGTATAGCGTACAAAAATCTGTAAATTTTTAACTTTTGTCTTTCTAACCCACACATGGTGCAGAAGAAACAAAATGTTTGGAGTATTATTTCCCAGACATGGACAACTTTAGGGTTTACATGGGTGCACATTTCATCTGATAAAATAGAGGGTGGACTGAGAAAGAAAATGGACTTTTGAAAGGGGAATGGTAAAAATAAAACCAAAGCTACAAAAAACAGAAAAGCATGTCTATTATTTCCTTTAGGTAATCTGCTTACTGGGAAATAATTTCTTTCTAACCATTGCCACGGAGACAGGATAAATAGCTAAAACTTCTGCATATCCTGAAAGGAGAAACCAGAGGCCCCGGTGAGGTCAGGAACAGGCTGATTTGGGGATATACTTGGAATGGACACTGCAGGCCAGTCAGACTGAAATGAGGTTATGGTCATTGTGGGGCCAGCGGCTCTCTGGGTGTTCAAAAGCCTCAATCCAGCCTCTCCATGTTAGCTGCCCTGGGCTTCGGGCTGATGTGCCATACTCTCTACACTCTCTGGAGGAGTTTATTCAGTCACATGACCTCAACACCATAAATATCTCAACACTGTGTCTCCCATATGTGTATTTCCAACCCAGACCTCCTCCTTAGCTCCAGATTCATTTCCTGCTACCTGCAAGAGATCACACTTGATCTCTAGCAGGCATCTCAAATTTTACAGGACATACTTTCCCACAATCCACCCCAAGTGCCCCTGCAAACATTGTCCTCAGATTAATAAATAGCACCACCATCAGCCCAGATGCTCAAGGCCACACCCCAGAAACGATTATTTTCCCCATCCCCCACTCTTCACCTCCAGTGCATGAGCACATCATGTCGATGTGTCCAAAATCTATCAGGAATTTGTCTACTTCTCTACATTTCCTGTAGTTCCAGCCACCATCCTCTCTCACCTGAATCTGTGCAATGCTTCCTAACTGGTCCCCAGCTTCCTCTGGTCCCCCTCACTTTCTTTCTCTATATATATTTTTAAATTTTATTTATTTTGTTGTTGTTGAGAAGTTGAGAATATACACAGCAAAACATATACCAATTCAAAATACAATTCAGTGACATGAACTACATTCTTCGAGTTGTGCGACCATTCTCACTCTCCTTTTCTGAGTTGTTCCTCCCCAATTAACATACACTCACTTCTCCCTAAGGTTGCTAATATTTTGAGTTGCTGTCATCAATTTGACCCCATATAGATAGTTCTTAAAAAAGTATATTGCTCAAGGCAGACATTTTTTACTAGTTGAGCTAAACCATTATTTGGTTTTAAGAAGATTTCAGGGCATATTTTTGGTTTAAGGTTTAAAAAGGATTAGCTCAGGGCAGGAGTTTCAGGAGTTCATTCAGCCTGCATGGCCCCAGAATGTCTGAAGTCTGTGAGAATTTGAAATTCTGTTCTATATTTTCTCCATTTTGATCAGGATTTTACTATAGAATCTTTGATGAAAGTGTTCCATAATGGTAGCAGGGCACCATCTTCTGGTTCTTCAGGTCTCATGGCAAAGGAGGCAGTTTTCATGGAGGCAATTAGCCACATATTCCATTTCCTCCTCCTATTCCTGACTTTCCTTCCTCTGTTGCTCTAGGTAAATAGAGACCAATTGTTGTGTACTTATGCAATGTCCTTCCTCTGTTGCTCTAGGTAAATAGAGACCAATTGTTGTGCACTTATGCAATAAGCTAGAAGGTGGAACGGAAGCACTAAATACATTATTAGGCCAATTAACTAGGATGTCCCATGAAACCATGACCCTAAACCTCCAAACCAGGAAACCAAATCCCATGAGGTGTTTGATTGTACATAAGCAGCCCAGCAGCTGTTGTTTTTTGTTGCTGTAAATGTGTTTATCACACAATTTTTGCCAATTCAACTTTTACAGGTGTACAACTTCTTGACAATACTTGTAATAATTGTCTGTGCAATCTTACCCTTAATCAATGTGATTTTTTCATCACTGTAAACTGAAACTCAGTATTCCATAAGCAATACCCACCCCGCTTTCCACCTCCCTCTGGCCGCTGGTATCCACTAATAAACTAGTGTCTATATGTTTGCCTTTCTTGTCTTTTTATATAAGCGAGGTCATACAATATTTGTCCTTTGCGATTCACTTATTTCACTCAGCATTATGTATTCAAGCTCCATCCATAGTGTAGCATGTATCAAGATTTCATTTCTCCTACTGACTGAGTAGTATTCCATTGTATGTATGTACTACATTTTGTTTATCCATTTAGGGGCATTTAGGTTGTTTCCACTTTTTCTGTATTGTGAATAGTGCTGCAATGAACATTGGTGTACAAGTCTCTGAGTCTCTGTTTCAAGACTTTTGAGTGTATACCTAGGAGTGGAATTGCTGGATCATATGGTAGTTCTATTTTTAGTTTTTTGAGTAGCCACCTCAAAACCACTGTTTCCCACAACAGCTGTACCGTTTCGCATTCCCACCAGCAATGGATAAGGGTTCCAATTTCTCCACAGCCTCAACAACATTTGTTAATTTCTGTTCTGTTTTTTTTTTTATTCCAGCCATCCTAGTGGGCCCTGCCCTCGATAGTCTTCAAAGTAGCCAGTCACTGGCTTTGTACTCAGGGAGATTTATCTTACTTTATATTCAAATCTACACATCTGACCTTCAACCATGACCTTATATTTTTCAGCCATTTTATTATTATTATTATTATTATTTGGTAGTAAATTACTTTCTTGGCAGAAATGGTAAAAACGAAAGAAAATATAAGTGGACTTTTTGTAACCACAGCAAGTAAGCCCGTCACCGGTGACCATGATAAAAGATTACAAGTAAAGTGGAAGATCCCTTTATTTTGATGCCTACCCTATCTGATTTCCTTCATTTCTTCCCAGAGGCAAACACTATCATGAATTCCAGGCCATGTTTTTATCCTTTTATCATGCACATCCGTGTATGGCCACCCAGCCACCAACCCACGCACCCCACTGAAACCCACTCCTCTCTCCCCACCCACCCTCATTCCCCCCACCCCACCTCACTCCGCCAACCCCACCTCACCCCCCTCCCCACCTTGGTTATAAAGGGAAGATTAATTTTATCTTTTCCAGGCTCACCTGAAATACCTTTTCCCTCCCTCCACCCGTGGAGATCCTGAGCTGCAAGAGGTTGGGGCATGGGTGGGTGGGGAGACTCCTGGACCAGTGCTTGGGGATTTGCCCTGTTTTTCAAAGTTGGGAGTGTTGTGCACGCAAGAAATCACCAAGAGACCTTTATTTATTTAACTCTGGAACCAAGTCACTTTATTGGAAGAAATGGTAAACTTGGAAGAGAAAAGAAAGAAAACTGAACGTGTTGTAACCGCAGCATCCTTGCACGGCACAAGGGACCACGGGAGTCCCCCGGTGGTAAGGCTCAGTTCTCCTTGTCGCCCAGGGTGAACTTGTCGAAGAAGTACTCGGCCAGGCCGGCGCCCGGGGCCCCCAGCTTGCGCAGGGTGGTCACGTTGTCGCCCAGCTCCTTGATGGCCTTCACCTGCTCTTGCAGAAAGTGACTCTCCAGGAAGTCACACAGCTGCGCGTCGCCCTTGTCGGTGGCCAGCCGGTGCAGATCCAGGAGGCTCTGGTTGACGCTCTGCTCCAGGTCGAAGGCGCACTGCATGGCGTTGAGGCCGCTGCCCCAGTCGTCCAGGTCGGGCTTCCTGATGTCGCGGAGCTGGATGCGGCCCCCGCGCTGGTTCTGCAGCCTCAGCAGCCTCTCCGCGTGCTCGCGCTCCTCGTGCGACTGGCGCAGGAAGTAGGCGGCGAAGTTCTTCAGGGCCACGTCGTCGCGGTCGAAGTGGAAGGCCATGGAGAGGTAGACGTAGGACGCGTAGAGCTCCAGGTTGATCTGCCGGTTGACGGCGGCCTCGCACTCCTGGTGGTAGTTCTGACGCACTTGCGAGGACGGCGCGGTCGCCATGGCGGGTAGCTCGGGCCAGATGACGACGACGTGGGCGCAGGTGCAGCGCGGCGGGCGGTGGGCGACGGGGTCAGCAGGGAATACGAGGACCGAGGACGTCTGCTGGTGACTAGCAGGGCTGGGATCTGGATCCGGATGGCAGGACTCAGACCAGGATGACAGAGCGGGGATCTGGTGGGCGGGGTCCTTTATAAAGGGGGCTCTGGGACCCGGATGATGGGCCGTTATAAGGAGGAATTGGGACCCGGATGACAGGTCCGTTATGGGGGGCGGGGAGGGTCTAGAACGCGGGCCTGGAACGGCAGGAGGGGCGCCAGCGCCAAGTTCCATGGAGCAGGAACCGTGGCCTCTGTGCACTGTCAGCCTCAATTGAGTTTTTAATTTGGGCAATAATGCTCCTAGTTTCTGAGAACTTTCTCTTATCCTCTCATTGCTCCCTTCTATAGAAGCCTATTCTTATTTTATTAACTCAATATCTTATTAAGACTGAGAATTTGAATTTGAAGTTTTGGGTGAAGTTCTCTATATGGTTGTCCCAGTAGCATTTGTTGAAGAGTATTTTTAATAGTCTTTGCATCCTTCTCAAAAATCAGTTGATCATAGCTGTATGGGTTTATTTATGCACTTTCAATTCTATTCCATTTATATATATTTCTCTCTAATACTTATAAAAAAATACTTATAGTCTTGGTTAATGTAGATTTGTGTAAGTTTTGGTATCAGGAAGTGTGAGTCCTCCAATTTTGCCCTTTTTCAAGATTGTTTTAGCTATCCTAGGTCCCTTGCAACTCCATGTGAATTTTAGGATCACCTTGTCAAGTTCTGCAAGAAAAAAGCTGGGATTTTGATACGGACATGTTGAATGTGTAGATCAACATGGTTAGTATTGCACTCTTAACAGTATTAAAACAATTCCAATCCATGAACATGGGATATCATAACATTTTTTTGTTCTTTATTTCAACAGTGTTTGATAGTTTTCCATTTACAAGTCTTGCATTTCTTTTGTTAAATGTATTCCCTAAGTATTTCATTCTTTTTGATGCAATTATGAATGAAATTCTTTTCTTAATTTAATTTTTGGAATTTTTATTGCTATTGTATAGAAATACAATTGCTTTTTGTATGTTGATCTCATATTCTGCAACTTTGCTGAACTTGTTTATTGGTTCCTATAATTATAAAATAGAAAAAAATCTTTTTATTTTATTTTATAATTTGAATCCTTAGGGTTTTTGATAAATAAGATCAGGCCATCTGCAAATAGAAAGAATTTTACTTCTTCCTTCCCTCTATAGATGCTTTTTATTTCTTATTCTTGTCTTATTTCCCTGGATAGATCAGGACAATGATGAACAGAGGCAGTAAGAGTGGACATCCTTGTCTTGTTCCTAACCTTGGAGGAAAGTTTTTAGTCTTCCACCTTCAAGTATGACTCTAGTTGTATGTAGGCTTTTCATATACGCCTTGTATAAGGTTGAGGAAGTTCTCTTTTAATCCTCATTTGTTGACTGTTTTTATCACAAAAAGATGGTGGAATTTTTCAAATTCGTTTTCTACTGCCACTGAGATGATCATGTTGATTTCATTCTTTATTAATATGGTGTATTATACTGGTTTTTGTATGTTAAACCAACCTTTCAATCCTGGGATAATTCCCACTTTGTCATGGTGTATAATCTTTTCTATAGATTGCTGGATTCTGTTTGTTAGTATTTTATTGAGGATTTTTGTGTCAGTATTTATTCATAAGCAATGTTGACCTATAGTTTTCTTTTCTGGTAATGTCTTTGTCTGGTTTTGACACTGCGTCATTTTAAATCTCCCACTTTACCTAGTTTGTTATGTTGCTAAACAAATATGATTTTTCATCTTCTCCAATATCACTCCACTTTCTGGATCTGTAAGTACCAAAGGTGAAGAATGAAGGAAAGAGAGAGTGAGACTGAAAGAAAGAAAGACTAACATACTCTCTTATTTATCTAGTGCTACTACAACAGAAATGCCACAAGTGGGTGACTTTAACAAACAGAAATTTATTTTCTTACAGTTTAGGAGGCTAGAAGTCTGAATCCAGAGTATTGGCTCAAGGGGAAGGCTTTCTCTCTCTGCTGACTCTAGAGGAAGGTCTTTGTCTCTTCAGCTTCTGCTTCCTGGTTCCTTGGAGATCTCCATGTGTCTTGGCATCTATCTTATTCCTTCTCTCTGCTGGCTTGTTTGATCTCTTTTATATCTCAAAAGAGGTTGACTCAAGATACACCCTACACTAAAGCTGCCTAATTATCATAACAAAGAGAACCTGTTCCCAAATGGGATTATAACCACAGGCATAGAGGTTAGGATTTACAATACATATTTTTGGGTGACACAACTCAATCCATAACACATATAGTCCCAGCTATGCTGGACATATATGGCAGATCTATAAGTAATTTTGACTTAATAACTTAAATTATGTGGCCTTATGGGTATCAACAAGTCGTGTAACAGTTTTAACAGTTGACTTAAACTCTCTAGAGCTCTTGATACTCTATTTCATCAAAAAAAGAAGAGGGTAGCTGTAGCCTACACACAGATACATGCACAAACCCACCACTATGACCATCACCACCACACCTCTCAAATTCACAATCTTTTTATAGCTTGGCTAAGAAGAAACCAATATTTCTGTAGAAAGCAGTTGTTATTGTTCTTGTTCTGTTAGCTGCTATTGAGTTGGCCCTTGACTATGGTGACCCTATGCACAATAGGATCAGACCATTGTAATCTACAGTTTTCATTGGCTGATTTTTTGAAATTAGATTGCCAGGCCTTTCTTCCTTGTCTGCCTTAGTCTGGAAGCAGTACGACTTGTCTATTCTTTTTCCTTTTTGTGGTATAAATATGTAGACCCTCTCTAGTGAGAGGCAGAGGCTAGGAAAATCATGCTGATAGTACTCCTGTCACATGAACATTTTGACACAGATCAAATCAAATTAAAAGGAACATCAAGGCACAGCTAGAACAGAGAAATTTTCTTATTCAAGGGCAATCTTAGCCTGAAGGATGGATTTCCTTCTTTCCTCTTAGGCCCAGGTAGTTGAGAAGATAACTGACAAGAGGAACATGTTTGAATTTGGCTCTCATTATCCAGCTTCCTGATTCTAGCCACGCAGGGACAGATCTCTCAAAGAGCCTAGAATCGGACAATTGCTTCAATTCAGTTTGGCCTAGAGCCTACCAGGAACCCTCACTCTCCTCCATGTCTTTGATCTGGTTGCCTCTAGCATAAAGGAGTAGGGGAGATTTCCCACCTAGATCTCTATTGCAAATGACCAGCCTATCCACAGACCTTAAAGCTAACGCATTGACCTTTTCAGAGGATCAATACCCAGTAAGAGTAGACTTCCTACACCCTTGCTTTATACAAGGTCATCAACTTCTTAGCTTTACCACAGGTCATAAAACACTTCCTGAGTTGCTACAGACCTCAGAAGCTTCTGATATTTTGCTGTTTCTCCTGCTTTGTTAGTACCCACCTAATTTGTCTTCTTCACCCAATTCCAAGGTGTCCCCTGGGCCATACTTGCCTCTAACTAGACTCTTACCAATAATATGTATACTAGGCACATGTGGCAATTGAGCCCTTGAAAAGTGGCTAGTCCAAAGTACACTGTGCTGTAAGTGTAAATATATATATTGGATTACTTCCAATGCCAGAAAAATGCCCTGCTTATTTTGGTAAGTGGGAGGGCCCCTGTCCTGCCTGCTAGCTGCATGCCATGTATCCCAAAAGGAAGAAGAAGGGAGCTGACTGGGGACATGGACACCACAACTACAGAATAAAACCATGCTAATTACCTATATTAATCAAACAAGTCCTTTATTGTCCATTTATATGAATGGACAAAAGTTTGCCAGGTATTCAAGGGAAATGAAAGAGAGGACAATGATGAACAAATGGAACTGAATTCTGGAAGAAAAAAATAAAAACAGACTAAGCATTGGTTTCTTAGATATGACACAGAAAGTACAAGGGAAAAAAATAGATAAATTGGACTTAATCAAAATTAAACAGTTTTGTGCTTCAAAGGACATCATCAAGAAAGAACTACAACAACCTATGGAATGAGAGAAAATACAGTACTCCCAAATCATGCAACTGATAATGGACTTTATCTAGAATATAAAAAGAACTATTACAACTCAACAATAAAAAGACAACCCACTTGTTAAAAGGGCAAAGTGTTTGAAAAGGCATTTTGCCAAAAAAAAAAAAAAAATGTGCAAATGGGCAATAAAACAAGACTCGTTGCCGTCGAGTGAATTCCAACTCATAGCAACCCCATAGGACAGAGTAGAACTACTCCAGAGGGTTTCCAAGGAGCAGCTGGTGGATTTAAACTGCTGACTTTTTGGCATGGTGCCACCAGGGCTCCAAATGGACAATAAGTACATGAAAAGATGCTCAACATCATTAGTCATCAGAATAGTGCAAATCAAAACCATAATGAGATACCACTTCACATACACTGATATGCTAAATATCAAAAAGACAATCTAATAGCAAGTGTTGGTGAGGATTTGGAGAGATTGGAACCCTCATACCTGGCTGGTGGGATTGCAAAATAGTGCATATACTTTTGAAAAGAGTTTAGCAGTTCCTCAAAACGTTAAGCATAGAGTTACCCTGTGACTCAGCAATTCTATTCCTAGCTATATACCCCAAGAGAATTGAAAACGTATGTCCACACAAATATTTGTGTACAAATGTTCATAGCAGCATTATTCATAATAGCCAAAAAATGGAATCAATCCAAATGTTCATCAACTGATGAATGGATAAACAAAATGTGGTATATCTGTACATTGGAATATTATTTGGCCATGAAAAGGAACAAAGTACTGGTACATGCTACAGCATGGATGAACCTTGAAAACATTATGCTCAAATGAAAGCAACTTGTCACAAAAGGCCACATATTATATGATTCCATAGATTTGAAATATTTGAAATAGACAATTCCATAGAGATAGAAAGTAGATTAATGGTTGCCAGAGGCTGGAGGGAGGGAGGCATGAGGAGTGACTGGTAATGGATATGAATGGTTATGTAGTTTCTTTCTGGGATGATGAAGTTGTTCTGAAATTTGATAGTGATGATGGTTGCATAACTGTGAATATACAAAAACCACTAAATTATACACTTTAAAAGAGTGAATTTTATGGTTTGTGAATTGTATTTTAATAAGGCATATATATATATACACATATAAATACATCCTAGCCAAATAAGCAGGTTGTGCCATGGACATAAAATTCAGAATAGTGAGTATGCAACTCATATACTGTGAAAAGTTGAGTTATTACTTTTGTGATTGAGCAATATTGAAGGAAGCTCATTTGCATGTTGATGAGGTCATCCTATCTGCCACCCAGGAGTGTAATCAGATGAAGAAATCATTTACATAAATAAGTATTAAGCTTAGGGGAAAAGGAAACTGGTTAAGTCCATCAACAAATACTCATAACTTTCTATGTGTGAAGCATATAGAAAGTAGTATTCTAGCTATACTACAGAGAGCAGGAACCCTTAGACAATGAATTCCTGGTCTACAAACCATTTATGTGTAGTGTATATACTATACTTAAAAAAAAACATGTATATACTCTGTTCTTCAAATTGGTGGAGTTTGACCATCAGGCCATGGCAGTTCTAGATGTGCATGTTTTCTTGCTTTAATATGTTTTACTCATTATCCATTTTGTACAGTGGCTCCTGGTTGCCACTAAATTGAAGCCTAACATTTACGTTTCCAAATGCTTCTTTGAAAGTCACTTAATTCATTCAAACTAGATTTTGTGGCATGAACAAAAGCTGAAATTAGATTTTAATGTTTGAATTGTCATCTTTATTTATTACATAATTACCCAGTGTGAGTAATTTCATGATATTGCTGTCAGTCGTTGCAATCATTCCAGCCATAAGTCTGTCTGAGTCTAGCACCTGTTTAGAGACCCAAGCTGGAGTGATACTGGGCTCTTACCATTCACCTTTCCCTGCAATTCCAGAAACTCTATTATACTCTTTGAACCTTTATGGTAGGTTGAATTATTTTCTCACAATTCCTTCTTCCCTCCATGTTCTAGCCATGGCTTATTTTAAGGTGGTAAGTACTTCCTGTGTTAAAAGTAAAATTTTTACAATATTAAATTTGTATATGAAATCATAAGCTTTACTTTTTAATTCATTAACTGGGGAATGTCTGTTCTGAAAGTCAGACAAGAGTTCCAAAATGCGGTACAAAGCAAAAGGGTTTTATATCAAAGAAGCTATACTGGGAAAATCATTAATATATTAATATCACACACAAGTAAAATTTTGCTGAAGATCATTCAAAAGTGGTTGCAGCAGTGCATCCATAGGGAACTGTTGGAAATTCAAGCCAGATTCAGAAGAGTATGTGTGACAAGGGATATCATTCCTGATGTCAGATGGATCTTAGCTGAAAGCAGAGAATACCAGAAAGACGTTTACCTGTGTTTTATTGACTATGCAAAGGCTGTGTGAATCGTGACAAATTATGGATAACATTGCGAAGATTGGGAATTCTGGAACACTTAATTGTACTCAAGAGGAATCTGTACATAGACCAAGAGGAAGTCATTTGACTAGAACAAGGGGATACTGTATGGTTTAATGTTAAGAAAGGTGTGTTTCAAAGGTTGTATCCTTTCACCATACTTATTCAATCTGTATGCTCAGCAAATAATCTGAAAGGCTGGACTATATGAAGAATAACGTGGCATCAGGTTTGAAGGAAGACTCATCAACAACCTGCAATGTACAGATGACACAGCCTTGCTTGCTGAAAGTGAAGTGGAGCTGAAGCATTAACTGATGAAGATCAAAGACCACAGCCTTCACCATGGTTTACACCTCAACATAAAGAAAACAAAAATCCTCACAACTGGACCAATAAGCAACATCATGATAGAGAAAAGATTGAAGTTGTAAAGGATTTCATTTTACTTGGATCCACAATCAACACCCACGGAAGCAGCAGTCAAGAAATCAAAGAACGCATTGCATTGGGCAAATCTGCTGCAAAAGACCCCTTTAAAGTGTTAAAAAGCAAAAATGTCACCTTGAAGACTAAGGTGCACCTGACCCAAGCCATGGTGTTTTCAGTCACCTCATAGGCATGCAAAAGCTGCACAATGAATTAGGAAGACCGAAGAAGAATTGCCGTGTTGGTGCAGAATATTGAATATACGATGGGTTGCCAGAAGAATGAACAAATCTGGCTTGGAAGAAGTACAGCCAGAATGCTCTTAGAAGCAAGGATGGTGAGAGTTTGTTTCACGTACTTTGGACATGTTATCAGAAGGGACCAGACTAGTCCCAGTAGAAGGACATGATGCTTGCTAAAGCAGAGGCCAGTGAAAAAGAGGAAAACCCTCAAAGAGATGGATTGACACAATGGCTACAACAATGGGCTCAAGCATAACAATGATTGTGAGGATGGCGCAGGACCAGGCAGTGTTTCATTCTGTTGTACATAGGACCACTATGAGTCAGAACCAACTTGATGCCACTTAACAACTCCATTAGCAAATTTGTGCCTAGCAAAATCAGTTTCCATATTCCAGTTTGATAAATGCTCAATAAAGCTTTGTCAAAGAGGAAATTTTTACCCTTTAAGTGGATTCCAAGAGTCAATTACAATGAAAACCAGCAAGGAACAACATGACCCTGTATTTTACAAGGAAAAATACCTCCTAAATAAAAATTATTTGGCTTTAGTTCTTTACAGAGTGCATTAGTTTCCCAGGGCTGCCAAAAAAAAAAAAAAAAAAAAAGGTACCACAAAATGGGTGGCTTTGAAGAACAGAAATTTATTATCTTACAGGCTAGGAGTTCAAAATCACGGTTTTAGCAGGGCCATTCACTCTCTCCGTGCTCTAGGGGAAGATCCTTCCTTGTGTATAAGAGCCCCAGAATTGAGGTGCTTGACTCATATCAGAATGACTGGCAAGCGTCTGAAACCCAACTCCATCTTAGCTTTTGCTTATTTCCACTACAACCATGAATCTTTAGGCAGACTTAAGTACTTAACAAAGGAAATGTTTTTCTCTGTGGTTTAAACAAAAGATATGGAAAGAATATGCGTAAGGGAGGGTCTTGACACAATACTCTTATCAAAAATCCCCTCAGGAAATGTTTTACCTCAAACAAACTGGCAGCCCTCGGGAAATGTTTTACCCAAAACAAGCTAGCAGCCTTCAGGACCCAAAACAAGCTATTTTACTACCCTCCAAAACCTCCACCCCAAAGCCACTACTTCTGTAATTTAGGAAAGTAACCAATCCAAATAGCCCACATATGTGTTTCCAACCAATTGCTGTAAGGACCCACTTTGAGTTGTCCTGTCTTTAACCTCCTGTCATGGATTGAATTGTGTCCTCCAAAAATGTGTGTCAACTTGGCTAGTCCATGATACCCAGTATTGTGTGATTGTCCACCATTTTGTCATCTGATATGATTTTATTGTTTTTATGATTTTCCTATGTGTTGTGAATCGACTCGACGGCACTGGGTTTATGTGTTGTAAATCCTACCTCTTTGCTGTTATGGAGGAAGGAGTAGAGGCAGTTATGTTAATGCAGCAGGACTCAATCTACAAGATTAGGTTGTGTTTCAGATCAATTTCTTTTGAGATATAAAAGAGAGAAGCAAGTAGAGAGACGGGAAACTCTTACCACCAAGAAAATAGAGCCAGGAGCAGAGTGCATCCCTTGGACCCAGGGTCCCAGCGCTTAGAAACTCCTAGACCAGGGGAAGACTGATGAAAAGGACCTTCCCCCAGAACTAACAGACAGAGAAAGCTTTCCCCTAGAGGTGGCACCCTGAATTTGGACTTCTAGCCACCTAAACTGTGAGAGGATAAATTTATCTTTATTAAAGCCATCTACTTGTGGTATTTCTGTTATAGTAGCACTAGATAACTAAGACACTTCCCTAATCTTTTAAGTTTCAATCATAAAATTGTACTGTAAGTTCCTGATTTTACGTTGTAAATATGCCTCTGTAACTCTGCCACTTTGGAGTATTTGGTTTCATTTTGTGAGATCAGTGATGTCCCTGGTTCAAACTGTTTTGAACCTTCAATAATTCTCTTTGATTTTATTTTAACAGGGGACATTTTCTTACTCTTGGGCATTTTCTTGGAGTCAGATACATGGGATTCAAAGGCACATTATCTTCAGCAACTCCCAGGACATCAAGGACCCAGAGCTTTTGGTGTCAGTACAGGCCCTTTGAACCCTTCCACCTCCCCCAGATTCCCAGGAGTCATCCCGGGTGAGCCCTTTTTAATTGAACTGCATTCCCTGTATGTAGAGTTTGTCGAGGTTTATAGTTGAGTTTCTTCTACTTTCATTTTCAGTTCACTCTTTGAATGTTTTGAAAAATTCGTTGCCAAATTAGGTGTGGTAAAGGTGACATGTACTGGCAAATCCCTGATAAGACTCCATTCTGATCTCAGGAAAACCAGAGGTTTCAGCCCATTAATTTTGAACTCATCCTTTTTTCAGCGCACAATCAGGTTTCAGCACACATTTAGGTCTTGGTGCACATTTAGGGTTTAGTGCACATTCAGGTTTTCTACATGCACAATTCACTGTTTTAGTAAGATGGGAATGCCACTTCCAAGGATTTGGTGGGACCACCTTCAGGCACACCAACTACTTATATGAACAAATAATTTGGCCCACATACTTGTCTGTTTGGGGGACGTTGGCATGACTTTACTAATGACAGTTTACAGACCCAGTGAAAAATTTGTGGATCTTTTGATCTGGACAGATTAATTTTTCTGCACAGTAAATTAGAACAGAAGACTTCCAGGCAAATACAATGGGACCTTATTTTGAGTGGTATGTAAAAGCTTCCAAAAGGCATCAGGAAAGCAGACTTGCTTCCATGCAAGGTACAATTTTTAAATTGACCAAAAGACAAAAGGAATTAGAATCTCAGATGCCTGCTCCCATTCCGTCTGCTCCCCCACCAGCTGTATCTTCTCTGTATCTATCCCTTCCTTCTTACCCCTCTACCAACACCCTTTCAGAACACCTTTTCTTTCCTAAAGAATCTACTAAAGAGGAAAAACCTATTCTTTTATTTTAAATTATTTTTTATTGTGCTTTACATGAAAGTTTACAAATCAGGTCAGCCTCTCATACAAAAATTTACACACACCTTGCTATACACTTCTAATTGCTCTCCCTCTAATGAGACAGCACAAATCTTCCCTCCACTCTCTCTCCTCATGTCCATTCGGGTAGCTTCTGGCTCTTTCTGCCCTCGCATTTCCCCTCCAGACAGGAGATGCCAACATAGTCTCATGTGTCTACTTAATCCAAGAAGCTCATTCTTCACCAGTATCATTTTCCATCGCATATTCCAGTCCAATCCCTGTCTGAAGAGTTGGCTTTGGAAATGGTTCCTGTCTTGGGCTAACAGAAGGTCTGGAAAGCATGGACTCCGGAGTCCTTCTAGTCCCAGTCTGACCATTAAGTCTGGTCTTTTTATGAGAATTTGGAGTCTGCATCCCACTGCTCTCTTGCTCCCTCAGGGGCTCTCTGTTGTGTTCCATGTCAGGGCAGTCATCAGTTGTGGCCGGGCATTGTCTAGTTCTTCTGGTCTCAGACTGAGGTAGTCTCTGGTTTACGTGGACATTTCTGTCTCTTGGGCTCATAATACCTTGTGTCTTTGGTGTTCTTCATTCTTCCTTGCTCCAGGTGGGTTGAGACCAATTGATGCATCTTAGATGGCTGCTTGGTAGCGTTTAAGACCCCAGATGTCACTCTCCAAAGTGGGGTGCAGAATGTTTTCTTAGTAGATTTTATTATGCCAATTGACTTAGGTGTCCCCTGAAACCATGGAAAAACCTATTCTTGAAAAGCCTTTTAAAATCTGACCTTCAGGACCTGGAGTCGGCACTAGAGAAACTCATAAAGTGCCTGATGTGTTCTTTGTCCCTTGAACTGGACTGAATTACACAGTATTGTTAAACATTTTCCACATGTGCAAAAGGAACCTTATAAATTTGCTAAAAAATTTAAACATCATATTGATGCCTACCAGCCCAGCTTACCAGATTTATTGGTTCATATGTTAGCCAGTCCTGGTTACAGTTACAGTTAAAGCATGCTGGTTGGAGAGATCCTCAGGGTAGCCTTACTTTAGATATCAGCAAAACAGCTGAAGATCTGCTCTGGGAGGCCTGAAACAAGTGAAAAGAATTGTTTGATGCCCTTGATAAGGCATTTTCCCAGTAGTAAATAGGACAAAGATCTATTCATGCATACAAAATAAAGATGAGAGTGTATGTGATTATCAAAATTGGTTATTTCAGAAATTTACCGAACATTTGAGTTTAGAAGGATCTAAACCAGAAGTTTTAACTCCAGGTGCTTCAGGAGTTTTTAATGCAGCATTTATTTCTGGCCTTAATCCTGAGCTTTCATCCTTAGTGAAAAGGCATAGACTGAACTGGAAAATAGCTCCTGTTGCTGAACTAACTGGGTTAGTTCATGAACTTGCTCAAATTATGGAAACCAAACAAACTGCTAAGGCAAATAAATTAATGGCTTTGCAATTACAATTGCAGTCTCCTAATCAAAAGAGATTCAAGTCTTTTGGAGGCACTAAACCTGGTATTTACCATTGCTGTAAAAAACCAGGGCACTTTAGGAAGGATTGCATTTACAAATAAAATTGACAATTTGCTGGTGAACCAAACTCAAAGTAAGTCAGAATGAAGGGGCTCCAGGAACACAACCAGGGCTTTTCCAATGATAGCTTTATAAATTCTCAAGGACAAATAATTATTCAAGTTAATGGGGAACCTTGCAAATTTTTAACTGACGCCACCAACCACACATATTTACAAATGCCTCTGCCCCAGAGTACTAAGGTTGTTGGGGGGGGTCACTAATAAAGAACAGACTCTGATCCACTCTAAACCCGTTCCCATATCCCTTGATCATTTAGAGGATTTACATCCCTTTTTACTCAGCAATGATACTCCAGTTAATTTAATAGGAAGAGACTTGTTATCTAAATATAATTGTCATATACAATTCAACAAACAAGGATAAATATTACTAGAATTCCCAGACAGCCACCACCAGGCCGAAGGGACTTCATCAGAAGAAGCTTTTTGATATTTACTGGAACTTAGCTTGCCTTCACAAGAGTTTAGTTCCTCCCTTTCTTCTGTTTCTTTAGATGATCTTTCTTTTGTATTTGATGCTCTTTGGGCTACTACTTCCATAGATGTCAGCCAAGTGTTATCCACCAATCCAATTAAAATCGGATAGACACTTCCAAATATTTAGCTAAGATTTCCCAATACCCTTTGAATTGAGAAGCCAAGGAAGGGCTCACAGCAGTTATTCAGGACTTTGTCACTAAAAAAATTTTTAAAAATCTAAGTAACCAAGAGGACGAAGGTTTGTGCAGGACTTGCAGGCCGACAATCACATTGTTATTCCTACATTAGCAGTAGTACCGAATACTCATTTACTCCTTTCTAATGTTCCTCCTGAGGCCACTCATTTTACTGTAGTAGACTTTTGCAGCAGCTTTTTCAGCATTCCCATACACTCTGACATTCAATATTTGTTTGCTTTTACTTGAGAAGATCAACAATTCACTTGGAGTCTAATGTCTCAATACTTTACCAAGTCCCCTACTTATTTTTCTCAGATTTTGCATGCAGGTTTACAACCTTTATAGTTCACTCAAGGTTCTACTTTATTAAAATACATGGATGATTTACTAGTTTTTTCAAGTTCCCAGCCAGCCTGTATAAGAGACAGCCTCCTTTTACTAAACCACTTAGCTGCTGGGGGACACAAATCCTCTGAAGAAAAACTACAACTAACTCAACCCTGAAATTCCTGGGGCATAGTAGTGGTTAAGTGCTATAGCTGCTAACCAAAGGGTCGGCAGTTTGAATCCACCAGGCGCTCCTTGGAAGCTCTACGGGGCAGTTCTACTCTGTCCTATAGGGTCCCTATGAGTCGGAATCGACTCGACGGCTCTGGATTTTTTCTGGGTGGATATCAGTCAAAGGGATCTCTATTGATCCTAAAAGGAAGGAGGCCATTCTAGCCCTTCCCTTCCCCGCCACGAAGAAACAGTTAAGAGGATTTTTAGGGCTTTGTGGCTATTGTAGAACCTGGATACAAAATTTTTCCTTATTAGCCCAACCATTATGCCAATATTTAAAAACCACTGAGCTTGATCCTTTCCAGTTACTACAGGATGGCCAGAAAGCTATAAGCATACTAAAAGAGTGACTAGTCAACACTCCCACATTGAGATTTCCTAATTATAATGTGAACTTCTCACTTTTTGTACATGAAAAATAAGGGAGTGTATTGGGAGTCCTTGCTCAGAAACACAGACGACAACAGAGACCTGTTGGGTATTGTAGCTTACAATTAGACTCAGTCATTAGAGGATATCCTCCTTGCCGTTGGGCAGTTCCTGCCACAGCTAAACTAGTAGAAACCACTTCAGACATAGTTTTAGGGCATTTTATAGGTGTTTTTACCTCATGCAGTTTCTGCATCTTCAATTCAGCATTAACCCAACATCTTTCCACTAGCAGATTCACCTCATATGAAGTACTCCCTCTGGCTGCTTCTAATATCCAATTGCACACTGTAGTCTCATTAAACCCAGGCACTCTTTTACCCACTCCAGATTATAGCAACCACTCCCCGTACAATTGGTTAGACTTAAATGAATAACTTTTGTCTCCTACAAAGGATTTAAAGGAAACTTCTCTTTTAACCCTGATTTGATTCTGTTTGTGGAGGGGTCATATTTGAGACCTGACCCCAACAGCTGTCATTACTGGGGAGGCTACACTGTTGTCTCTGAGCCATCAATAAGTTATTTATTATATTATTGTATTTATTTGTTTTATGTTTGCTTACTGTGTCCTATCTTCTTGTTTTGTTTTGATATGCCCAAACGGGCTTCTCCTGTGAGCTAGTTTGATTATTGGTGCCTTTGAAGTTCTAACATTCTGTCACCAGGTATTTAGATCTGTTACTAGGTATGTGAGCCCAGGAGTCCATTTCTTGAATGGATTCAGCTCAGGTGTCTAGGTAGTCAGTCACCAAGTGTGGTGCAGGCTCTCACTTACAGCCCTAGATGAGCAGGGGTGATTGGTGTAGGAACAGGTACCTGGCTGCAGTAGGGGGTCATGCGCTGAGCAAGACAGGGAGCTGACAGCTGCCCCTGAGTTTCTGGGAGGAAAGAATGTTCCTCTTCCCTAGAGCACATAGGTGGGTGGGTTTTGCAGCCAGACTATGGGCTCCCAGATCAGTTGGCTATAAGGACTGGGAGGCACCACTTATTTTTGGACCTCTGTCATAGGTGGCTAGGTGTCATGGGTGGAGACACCAGTCCTCAGGCCCCTGATGTAGGTAAGACCCTGTAGGTAGGTGAGGCAGAGTGGTGTCAAATGTCTCAACCTGCCCCTCTACCATATAGCTGATACAGTTGAAGTTAGGTTTCAGGTATGTACCCTGTTGTACTGTGCTAATGAGGGCCTGTGCTGTTGAAATGGACCCACACAGGTCTATGCAAGGGTGAAAGGCATTCAAATCTGTGGACCCCTTATGCCTGTGCCTAGGCCAAGGAGCTGTGCCTGCCCTGAGTTCCTGGCTTAGGGGAGCTGGTAGATAATTTTTTCCTGTGTGTTAATTTATTCCTTCTCCAAGGCCAGGAGAGTGGCTCAGGGGGCATGACTGGTCCCACTTCCAGCCCAGGGGATGAGGCAATCTCTGAAGCTGGCCTGGGACCCAGTGCAGAGCAGGGAGAGGGCAGGAAAATGGGAGAGAGGGTTTTCCCAAAGGAGTGTTTTTTGATCCGCTTGGTAGGTTAGATGCATGTACTTATCTTTCGCCAATTCAGTGCTGCTTTTCACTGGTTCTGGAGGCTTGAGTAGACTCTCTGCCTCTCCTTCTCTCCCAGTGTGGTAAATGCGTCCCAAGCACCACTGTTTGCCTCACTGCTCTTGCCAGCTGATCTGGCCTGCAGGGTGCCGGTTCCTGCCGGGTCAGGTCTGGCAACTCCTCACTGCTTCTGAACCGTCTGTCCTGCACCCTGCCACTCAGTCCAATTCCTTAACTTTGCCTTTGATGTTCAGGGCTCCTAGATTGTCAAATATAATCAATTCACTTGTTTCAGGGGAGGTCTTTGTTGTAAGAGGAACCACAGGAAGCATCTGACTACTTTGCCATCTTGGCCCCACCTCTCTATTCCTATTTTGCTGAGAGTTTTTATCAGGAATGGGTGTTGGACTTTGTTAAATGCCTTTTCTGCATCAATTGATAAGATCATCTGGTGCTTATCTTTTGCTTTATTTATGTGATGGATTACATTGATTGATTTTCTAATGTTGAACCATACCTGCATACCTGGTATGAATCTCACTTGGTCGTAGTGAATTATCTTTTTGATATGCTGTTGAATTTTATTTGCTAGAATTTTGTTGAGGATTTTTGCGACTATGTTCATGAGGGATATTGGTCTGTAATTTTCTTTGTTTATAGTGACCTTACCCAGTTTTGGTCTCAGGGTTATGCCGGCTTCATAGAATGGGTTTGGGAATGTTCTTTCCTTTTCTATGCTCTAAAATACCTTTAGTAGTACTGGTGTTAACTCTTCTCTGAAAGTTTGGTAGAATTCTCCAGTGAAACCATCAGGGCCAGGGCTTTTTTTTGGTTTTGAGTTTTTTATTACCTACCTCTTCAATCTCTCTTTTTTTTTTTTTGATGGGTTTATTTAGTTTTTCTACCTAAGTTTGTGTTAGTTTAGTTAGGTAGTGCATTTCTAGAAATTTGTCCATTTCCTCTACACTTTCAAATTTGGTGGAGTACACTTTTTCATAGTATTCTTCTTATGATCCTTTTTATTTCACTTGGGTCTGTTGTGGTATCGCCCATCTCATGTCTTACTTGGGTTATTTACTTCCTCTCCTGTTTTTATTTTGTCAGCTTGGCCAATGGTTTATCAATTTTGTTAATTTTTTCAAAGAACCAGCTTTTGGGCTTGTTAACTCTTTCAATTGTTTTTCTATTCTCTATTTCATTTATTTCTGCTATAATTTCTATTATTTGCTTTCTTCTGGTGCCTGCGGGCTTCTTTTGCTGTTCTCTTTCTATTTGTTTGAGTTATAGGGTAAATATTTTGATTTTGGCCCTTCTTTTTGGATGTGTGCATTTCTTGCTATAAGTTAACCTCTGAGCACTACTTTTGCTCTGTCCCAAAGGTTCTGGTAGGATGTGTTTTCATTCTCATTTGGTTCTATGAATTTGTTCATTCCATCTTTGATTTCTTCTATAACCCAGTAGTTTTTGAGCAAGGTATTCTTCAGTTTCTATGTATTTCTTCCCCCCCCTTGCTGTTTCTGTTTTTGATTTCTACTTTTATGGATTTATGATCAGAAAAGATGCTTCATAATATTTTGATGTTTTGGATTCTGTTAAGGCTTGCTTTGTGGCCTAAAATGTGGTTTATCCTAGAGAATGTTTCATATACATTGGAAAAGAAGTATAGTTGGCTACAATTGGGTGGAGTGTTCTGTATATGTCTATGAGGTCGATTGATTGTGGCATTTAGATCTCTTATGTCTTTATTGAGCTTCTTTCTAGATGTTCTCTCCTTCACCGAAAGTGGTGTGTTGAACTTTCCTATTATTGTTGTGGAGCTGTCTATTTCTCTTTTTAATGCCTTTAGAGTTTTTTTTTTAATGTATTGTGGAGCCCTGCCATTGGGTGCATATATATTTATTATAGTTATGTCCTCCTGGTGTGTTGACCCTTTAATCATTGTATAGTGTCCTTCCTTATCCTTTGTGGTGAATTTTGCTTTAAAGTCTATTTTTCCAGAGATTAACACTGCTAATTCTGCTTTTTATGGTTGTTGTTTGCTTGATATATATTTTTCCATCCGTTGAGCTTTAGTTTGTTTGTGTCTTTGAGTCTAAGGTGTGTCTCTTGTAGGCAGCATATGGACGGACTGTGTTTTTTATCCATTTTGCCACTCTCTGTCTCTTTTTTGGTGCACTTAGTCCATTTACATTCAATGTAATTATTGATAGGTATGAGTTTACTGCTATCATTTTGATTCTTTTTATGGTGTTGACAATTTCCTCGTTCCACTTAATTTTCTGTGCTGAGTCGTTTTTCTTTATGTATTTTTTTCCATCATTGTTGATTTTTTGTTTGCTTAGACTTTATGTTTTTCTTCTTTTTTATTTTGATGGGTAGATTTGTTAGCTTTGTTTGTAGTTACCTTAAAATTTACCTTCATTTTTTGAAGTTTAAATTCATGTTTTATTTCTTGATATCACTTTAACATCCTCTCCATATGGAAGTTCTAGGACTACACTATTTATTCCGTCTTTTGTGTTTTGACGTTGTTATCATCTACATCTTGATGTCTCTGGTTCCCTATTTTCAGTCTCTTAGCTGTGAATTGTTTTTGCAGGTTCCCTATCTGGGTTATCTGGCTGTTCTGTCCTGTGTTCTAGTCTTAGGTTGTTCTCTGATGTTGTTGGTTTTCTCACTGGAGGACTCCTTTTAATATTTCTTGTAATTTTGGTTTGGTTTTTACAAATTCCCTTAACTTCTGTTTATCTGGAAATGCCCCAAATTTGACAACAAATTTGAGAGACAGTTTTGCTGGATATATAATCCTTGGGTGGCAATTTTTTTTCCTTCAAGGCTTTATATATGTCATCCCATTGCCTTCTTGCCTGCATTGTTTCTGCTGAGTAGTCCAAGCTTATTCTTTTTATTTTAAATAATTTTTATTGTGCTTTAAGTGAAGGTTTACAAATCAAGTCAGTCTCTCACATATAAACTTATATACACCTTACTACATACTGCCATTTATTCTCCCCCTAATGAGTCAGCCTGCTCCCTCCTTCCAGTCTCTCCTGTCGTGGCTGCTTTGCCAGTTTCTAACCCCCTCTACCCTCCCATCTCCCCTCCAGACAGGAGATGCCAACACAGTCTCAGGTGTCCAACTGATACAAGTAGTTCACTCCTCATCAGCATCTCTCTCCAACCCATTGTCCAGTCCAATCCTTGTCTGATGAGCTGTCTTCGGGAATGGTTCCTGTCCTGGGCCGACACAAGGTTTGGGGACCATGACCACTGGGATTCTTCTAGTCTCAGTCAGACCATTAAGTCTGGTCTTTTTATGAGAATTTGGGGTCTGCATCCCACTGTTCTCCTGTTCCCTCAGGGGTTCTATATGTGCTCCTTGTCAGGGCAGTTATCAGTTGTGGCCAGGCACCATCTAGTTCTTCTGATCTCAAGATGATGTAAGTCTCTAGTTCATGTGACCCTTTCTGTCTCTTGGGCACATAATTACCTTTTGACCTTGGTGTTCTTCATTCTCCTTTGATCCAAGTGGGTTGAGACCAATTAATGCATCTTAGATGGCCGCTTGTTAGCATTTAAGACCCCAGACGCCACACTTCAAAGTGGGATGCAGAATGTTTTCTTAATAGAATTTATTTTGCCAATTGACTTAGATGTCCCCTGAAGCCATAGTCCCCAAACCCCCGCCCTTGCTCCGCTGACCTTCAAAGCATTCAGTTTATTCAGGAAACTTCTTTGCTTTTGGTCCAGTCCAGTTGAGCTGACCTTCCCTGTATTGAGTGTTGTCCTTCCCTTCACCTAAAGTAGTTCTTATCTACTAACTAATCAGTAAATAACCCTCTCCCGCTCTCCCTCCCTGCCCCCTCTCATAACCACAAAACAATGTGTTCTCAGTTTAAACTATTTCTCAAGATCTTATAACAGTGGTCTTATACAATATTTGTCCTTTTGCATCTGACTAATTTCACTCAGCATAATGTCTTCCAGGTTCCTCCATGTTATGAAATGTTTCACAGATTCCTCACTGTTCTTTATCGATGCGTAGTGTTCCATTGTGTGAATATACCATAATTTACTTATCCATTCATCCATTGATGGGCACCTTGGTTGCTTCCAGCTTTTTGCTGTTGTAAACAGTGCTGCAGTAAACATGGGTGTACATATAGCTGTTCGTGTAAAGGCTCTTATTTCTCTAGGATATATTCCGAGGAGTGGGATTGCTGGGTTGTATGGTAGTTCTATTTCTAACATTTTAAGGAAATGCCAGATAGATTTCCAAAGTGATTGTACCATTTTACATTCCCACCAGCAGTGTATAAGAGTTCAAATCTCTCCATAGCCTCTCCAACATTTATTATTTTGTGTTTTTTAGATTAATGCCAGCCTTGTTGGAGTGAGATGGAATCTCATCATAGTTTTAATTTGCATTTCTCTAATGGCTAATGATCGAGAGCATTTTCTCATGTATCTGTTAGCCGCCTGAACATCTTCTTTAGTGAAGTGCCTGTTCATATCCTTTGCCCAATTTTTAATTGGGTTGTTTGTCTTTTTGTGGTTCAGTTTTAACAGAATCATATAGATTTTAGAGATCAGGCGCTAGTCGGAGATGTCATAGCTGAAAATTTTTTCCCACTCTGTAGATGGTCTTTTTACTCTTTTGGTGAAGTCTTTAGATGAACATGGGTGTTTGATTTTTAGGAGCTCCCAGTTATCGGGTTTCTCTTCATCATTTTTGGTAATGTTTTCTATTCTGTTTATGCCTTGTATTAGGGCTTCTAACATTGTCCCTATTTTTTCTTCCATGATCTTTATCGTTTTAGTCTTTATGTTTAGGTCTTTGGTCCACTTGGAGTTAGTTTTTGTGCATGGTGTGAGGTATGGGTCCTGTTTCATTTTTTTGCACATGGATATCCAATTATGCCAGCACCATTTGTTAAACAGGCTGTCTTTTCCCCAATTAACTGACACTGGGCCTTTGTCAAATATCAGCTGCTCATATGTGGATGGATTTATATCTGGGTTCTCAATTCTGTTCCACTGGTCTATGTGCCTGTTGTACCAGCACCAGGCTGTTTTGACTACTGTGGCTGTATAATATGTTCTAAAATGAGGTAGAGTGAGGCCTCCCACTTTCTTCTTCTTTTTCAGTGATGCTTTACTTATCCGGGGCTTCTTTCCCTTCCATATGAAGTTGGTGATTTGTTTCTCCAACACATTAAAAAATGTCATTGGAATTTGGATTGGAAGTGCATTGTATATATAGATGGCTTTTGGTAGAATAGACATTTTCACTATGTGAAGTCTTCCTATCCATGAGCAAGGTATGTTTTTCCACTTGCACTAGTTTCTTTGCACTAGTACTTTGTAGTTTTCTTTGTATAGGTCTTTTACGTCTTTAGTAAGATTTATTCCTAAGTATTTTATCTTCTTGGGGGCTGCTGTGAATGGTATTGATTTGGTGATTTCCTCTTCAATGTTCTTTTTGTTGATGTAGAGGAATCCAAGTGATTTTTGTATGTTTATCTTGTAACCCGAAACTCTGCCGAACTCTTATATTAGTTTCAGTAGTTTTTGAGAGGATTCCTTAGGGTTTTCTGTGTATAAGATCATGTCATCTGCAAATAGAGATAATTTTACTTCTTCCTTGCCAATTCGGATGTCCTTTATTTCTTTGTCCAGCCTAATTGCTCTGGCTAGGGCCTCTAGCACAATGTTGAATAAGAGCGGTGATAAAGGGCATCCTTGTCTGGTTCCCGTTCTCAAGGGAAATGCCTTCAGGCTCTCTCCATTTAGAATGATGTTGGCTGTTGGCTTTGTATAGATGCCCTTAATCATGTTGAGGAATTTTCCTTCAATTCCTGTTTTGCTGAGAGTTTTCATCATGAATGGGTGTTGGACTTTGTCAAATGCCTTCTCTGCATCAATTGATAAGATCATGTGGTTTTTGTCTTTTGCTTTATTTATATGTTGGATCACATTAATGGTTTTTCTAATATTGAACCAACCTTGCATAGAAAAAAAAATATACCTGGTATAAATCCCACTTGGTCGTGGTGGATTATTTTTTTGATATGTTGTTGAATTCTATTGGCTAGAAATTTGTTGAGGATTTTTGGATCTATGTTCATGAAGGATATAGGTCTGTAATTTTCTTTTTTGTGGTGTCTTTACCTGGTTTTGGTATCAGGGATATGCTGGCTTCATAGAATGAGTTAGGTAGTATTCCATCATTTTCTATGCTTGAAATACCTTTAGTAGTAGT
The DNA here is from genome assembly GCF_024166365.1 of Elephas maximus indicus. Lineage (NCBI taxonomy): Eukaryota > Metazoa > Chordata > Mammalia > Proboscidea > Elephantidae > Elephas > Elephas maximus. Next base: position 137,999,779 of record NC_064846.1, read on the forward strand.
GGTGTTAATTCTTCTCTGAAAGTTTGGTAGAATTCTGCACTGAAGCCATCCAGGCCAGGGCTTTTTTTTGTTGGGAGTTTTTTGATTACCTTTTCAACCTCTTTTTTTGTTATGGGTCTATTTATTTGTTCTACTTCTAATTGTGTTAGTTTAGGTAGGTAGTGTTTTTCTAGGAATTCATCCATTTCTTCTAGGTTTTCAAATTTGTTAGAGTACAATTTTTCATAATAATCTGATATGATTCTTTTAATTTCAGTTGGGTCTGTTGTGATATGGCCCATCTCATTTCTTATTCGGGTTATTTGTTTCCGTTCCTGTATTTCTTTAGTCAGTCTGGCCAATGGTTTATCAATTTTGTTCATTTTTTCAAAGAAGCAGCTTTTGGCTTTGTTCATTCTTTCAATTGTCTTTCTGTTCTCTAATTCATTTAGTTCAGCTCTAATTTTTATTATTTGTCTTCTTCTGGTGCCTGATGAATTCTTTTGTTGCTCGCTTTCTATTTTTTCAAGTTGTAGGGACAGTTCTCTGATTTTGGCTTTCTTCTTTATGTATGTGTGCATTTATCAATATAAATTGACCTCTGAGCACTGCTTTTACTGTGTCCCAGAGGTTTTGATAGGAAGTGTTTTCATTCTCATTGCATTCTATGAATTTCTTTATCCCCTCTTTAATGTCTTCTATAACCCAGGCTTTTTTGAGCAGGGTATTGTTCAGTTTCCAAGTATTTGATTTCTTTTCCCTAATTATTCTGTTATTGAGGAGATGCTTTGTAATACTTAGATGTTTTGGATTCTGCAAAGGTTTGTTTTATGACCTAATATGTGATCTATTCTAGAGAATGTTCCATGTGCACTAGAAAAAGAAGTATACTTTGCAGCCATTGGGTGGAGTGTTCTGTATAAGTCTATGAGGTCAAATTGGTTGATTGTAGCAATTAGATCTTCTGTGTCTCTATTGAGCTTCTTACTGGAAGTCCTATCCTTCTCCGAAAGTGGTGTGTTGAAGTCTTCTCCTATAATTGTGGTGGTGTCTATCTCACTTTTCTATTCTGTTAAAGTTTGTTTTATGTATCTTGCAGTCCTGCCATTGGGTGCATAAATATTTAATATGGTTATATCTTCCTGGTAAATTGTCCCTTTAATCATTATGTAGAGTCCTCCCTTATCCTTTATGATGGATTTAACTTTAAAGTCTATTTTGTCAGAAATTAATATTGCCACTTCTGCTCTTTTTTGCTTGTTGTTTGCTTGATATGTTTTTTTTCCATCCTTTGAGTTTTAGTTTGTTTGTGTCTCTAAGTCTAAGGTGTGTCTCTTGTAGGCAGCATATAGACGGATCGTGTTTCTTTATCCAGTCTGTGACTCTCTGTCTCTTTATTGGTGCATTTAGTCCATTTACATTCAGCATAATTATAGATAAATATGAGTTTAGTGCTGTCATTTTGATGCCTTTTTGTGTGTGTTGTTGACAATTTCATTTTTCCATTTACTTTTTTGCAATGAGAAGTTTTTCTTTGTAAATTGTGTGTTCCTCATTTTCATAATAGTTGAATTTGTTTGCTGAGTCATTATCTTTTTCTTGGTTTTTATTTTGAATTATGGAATTGCTAGACCTCTTTGTGGTTATCTTAATATCTGCCCCTATTTTTCTAAGTAAAAACCTAACTTGTATTGTCCTATATCACCTTGTTTTCCTCTCCATATGGAAGATCTATGCCTCCTGTATTTAGTCCCGCTTTTTGATTATTGTGATCTTTCACATAATGACTTCAATGATTCCCTGTTTTCAGCATTTTTTTCTTTTTAGAATTAATCTTACTTTGTTTTTGTGATTTCCCTATTTGAGTTGATATCAGGATGTTCTGTTCTGTGGCCTTGTGTTGTGTTGGTATCTGATATTATTGATTTTCTGACCAATTTCCTTTAGTGATTCTTGTAGCTTTGGTTTGGTTTTTGCAAATTCTCTAAGCTTGTGTTTATCTGTAAATGTTTTAATTTCACCTTCATATTTGAGAGAGAGTTTTGATCCTTGGCTGGCAGTTTTTCTCCTTCAGTGCTCTATACATGTCATCCCATTGTCTTCTTGCCTGCATGGTTTCTGCTGAGTAGTCTGAACTTATTCTTATTGATTCTCCTTTGTAAGTGACTTTTCTTTTATCTCTAGCTGCTTTTAAAATTTTCTCTTTATCTTTGGTTTTGGCAAGCTTGATGATAATATGCCTTGGTGATTTTCTTATTGGATCAATCTTATTTGGGGTTCTATGAGCATCTTGGATAGATATCCTTTCGTCTTTCATGATGTCAGGGAAGTTTTCTGCCAACAGAGCTTCAACTATTCTCTCTGTATTTTCTGTTATCCCTCCCTGTTCTGGAACTCCAATCACACGCAAGTTATTCTTCTTGATAGAGTCCCATATGATCCTTAGGGTTTCTTCATTTTTTTTTATTCTTTTATCTGATTTTTCTTCAACTATATTGGTGTCAATTGCCTTATCCTCCAACTCCCTCACTCTGCATTCCAATTGCCGAGCTTATTCTTGTTCATTTTCCTTTGTAGATAACTTTTCATATATCCCAAGCCATTCTCAAGATTATGTCTTTGTCTTTGGTTTTGGCAAGTTTGATTATGTCTTGCTGACTTATTTTTTATTGTGCTTTAGGTGAAAGTTTACAGCTCAAGTTAGTTTCTAATACTAAATTTTATACACACATTCTTATGTGACCCTAGTTGCTGTCCCTATAATGTGAGTGTACATTCCCCCTTTCCACCCCAGATGTCCCGTTTCCTTTCAGCCACCTCCTGTCCCTTTCTGCCTTCTCATCTCGCATGCAGACAGGAGCTGCCCATTTAGTCTCGTGTATCTACTTGAGTTAAGAAGCACACTCTTCGCGAGTATCAGTTTATGTCTTATAGTCCAGTCTATTGTTTGAAGAGTTGGCTTTGGGAATGGTTTTAGTTCTGGGTTAACAGAAAGTCTGTGGGCTGTATCTTCTGGGATTCCTCCAGTCTCAGTCAGACTATTAAGTCTGGTCTTTTTACTAGAATTTGAGTTCTGCACCCCACTTTTCTCTTGCTTCATCAGGGACTCTCTGTTGTATTCCCTCCCAGGATGATCATTGGTGGTAGCCAGGCACCATCTAGTTCTTCTAGTCTCAGGCTGTTGGAGTGTCTGGTTTATATGGCCCCTTTTGTCTCTTGGGCTAATATTTTCTTTGTGTTTTTGGTGTTGTTAGTTCTTCTTTGTGCCAGGTGTGTTGGGACCAATTGATGCATCTTAGATGGCCACTCACTAGCTATTAAGACCCCAGATGCCACTCACCGAAGTGGGATAAAGAACATTTTCTCAATAAATTTTGTTATACCAGTTGACCTAAATGTCCTCTGTAACCATGGTTCCTAGACACCTGCCCCTGGTACATTGTCCCTCAAAGTGTTTCATTGTGTTCAGGAAACTTCTTAGCTTTTGGTTTAGTCCAGTGGTGCTGACTTCCCCTGTATTGTGTGTTGTACTTCCCTTCACCTATGATAACTCTTGCCTACTATCTAGTTAGTGAATACCCCTCTCCCTCCCTCCCCACCGTCATAACCATCAAAGAATGTTTTCTTCTGTGTTTAAACCTTTTCTTGAGTTCTTATAATAGTGTCTCATACAATATTTGTTCTTTTGCAATTGACTAATTTCATTCAGGATAATGCCTTCTAGATTCATCCATGGTGTGTGATGTTTCATGGATTCATCATTGTTCTTTATCATTGTCTAGTATTTCATTGTGAAAATATACCATAATTTGTTTATTCATTCATCTGCTGGGGGGCACCTAGTTTATTTCCATCTTTTTGCTATTGTGAGCAGTGCTGCAGCGAACATGGGTATGCATTTATCTATTTGTGTGGTGGCTCTTATTTCTCCAGAATATATTCCAAGGAATGGGATTGCTGAACTGTATGGTACTTCTATTTCTAGCTTTTTAAGGAAGTGCCAATTCAGTTTCCATAGTGGTTGTATCATTTTATATTCCCACCAGCAGTGTAAAGTGTTCCAGTCTCTCCACAACATCTCTGACATTTATTATTTTGTGTTTTTTGGGTTAATGCTAGCTTCGTTGGGGTGAGATGGTATCTCACTGTAGTTTCATTTGAATTTCTCTAATGGCTAATGATTGTGAGCATTTCATCATGTACCTGTTAGATACCTGAATGTCTTCTTTGGTGAAGTGCCTGTTTATATCCTTTGCCCATTTTTTAATTGGGTTATTTGTCTTTTTCTAGTTGAAGTTTTGCAGTATCTTGCAGATTTTAGAGATTAGACCTTGACCAAATATGTCGTAGTCAATTTTTTTCCCAGTCTGTAGGTTGTCTTTTTACTCTTTAGTGAAGTCTTTAGATAAGCATAAGTGTTTGATTTTTAGGAGCTCCCAGTTATGTAGTTTCTCTTCTGGTGTTTTTGAATTGTTAGCTATGATTTGTATTCTCTTTATGCCTTGTATTAGGGCTCCTAGCATTGTCCCTATTTTTTCTTCCATGATATTTATCATTTGAGATATTATATTTAGGTCTTTGATCCATTTTGAGTAAGTTTTCGCGCATGGTGTGAGGTATGGGTCTTGTTTCATTTTTTTGCAGATGGATATCCAAATATGTCAACACCATTTGTTAAAGAGACCGTCTTTTTCCCATTTTTTTTTTCACTTTAACAAAAAGAAATTTATTCTCGCACAGTCCAGGACGTTGGAAGTCTGAATTCAGTGTGCCAACTCCAGAGAAAGGCTTTCTGTCTCTGTCAGCTCTGGAAGAAAGTCCTTGTCATCAATCTTCTCTGGTTCAGTAGTTTCTCAGTGCAGGGATTCCAGGTCCAAAGGACATGCTGTTTTCCTGACTCTTGTTTCTTGGTGGTATGAAGTCCACATGTCTCTCTGCTCTCTTCTCTCTTTTATATCTCAAAAGAGATTGACTTAAAACACAACCTCATCCTGTAGATTGCATCCTGCCTCATTAATGTAACTGCCGCTCATCCCACCTCATTAACATCATAGAGATAGGGTTTACAACATTTAGGAAAGTCACACCAGATGACAAAATGGTGAAAAATCACACAATACTGGGAATCGTGGCAAGGCCAAGTTGACACAAATTTTGGGGGACACAATTTGGTCCATAGCAGTGACATTGCAGCCCTGCCTCCAACTCTGCTTCTCCTCCTGGCAGCATTTCTCCCCCTACCAGCACACGTTAATATATTTTTAAAATTTTATTGTGCTTTAAGTGAAAGTTTACAAATCAAGTCAGTCTCTCTTACAAAACCTTATATAAAAAAACCTTATATACACCTCGCTATATACTCCTAGTTGCTCTCCAGCTAATGAGACAGCACATTGCTTCTCTCCACCCTGTGTATCCGTGTCCATTCAGCCAGCTTCTGTCCCCCTCCACCTTCATATCTCCCCTCCACACAGGAGCTGCCCAGATAGTCTCATGTGTCTACTTAATCCAAGAAGCCCACTCCTCACCAGTATCATTTTCTGTCTTGTAGTCCAGTCCAATCCCTGTCTGAAGAGTTGGCCTTGAGAATGGTTCCTGTCTTGGGCTAACAGAAGGTTTGGGGACCATGACCTCTGGGGTCCATCTGGTCTCAGTCAGACCATTAAGTCTGGTCTTTTTACAAGAATCTGGGGTCTGCATCCTACTCTTCTCCTGCTCCCTCAGGGATTCTCAGTTGTGTTCCCTGTCAGGGCAGTCATCTGTGGTAGCCAGGCACCATCTAGTTCTTCCCGTCTCAGGCTGATGTAATCTCTGGTTTATGTGGCCCTTTCTGTCTCTTGGGCTCATAATTACCTTGCATCTTTGGTGTTCTTCATTCTCCTTTGCTCCATGTGGGTTGAGACCAATTGTTGCATCTTAGATGGCCGCTTGCTTGCATTTAAGACCTGGGGCGCCACTCTCCAAAATGGGATGCAGAATGTTGTCTTAATAGTTTTTATTATGCCATTTGACCTAGATGTCCCCTGAAACTATGATCCTCAAACCCCCACCCTTGCTATTCTGGCCTTCAAAGCTTTTGGTTTATTCAGGAAACTTCTTTGCTTTTGGTATAGTCCAGTTGTGCTGACATCTCCTGTATTGTGTGTTGTCCATCCCTTCACCAAAATTAGTTCTTGTTCTCTATCTAGTGAATCCCCCTCTTCCTCCCTCTCACCCTCCCCCCTCTCGTAACCATCAAATAATATTTTCTTCTCTGTTTAAAGTATTCCTTGAGTTATTATAATAGTGGTCTCATACAATATTTCTCCTTTTGCAACTAACTAATTTCACTCAGCATAATGCCTTCTAGGTACCTTCATGTTAGGAAATGTTTCACAGATTCCTCACTGTTCTTTATCGATGCGTAGTGTTCCACTGTGTGAATATACCATAATTTATTTATGCATTCATCCATTGAGGGGCACCTTAGTTGCTTCCAGCTTTAATGAACAAGGCTCTTACTTCTCTAGGATATATTCCAAGGAGTGGGATTGCTGGATCGTATGGTAGTTCTATTTCTAGGTTTTTAAGGAAGCGCCAAATCGATTTCTAAAGTGATTGTACCATTTTACATTCCCACCAGCAGTGTATAATTGTTCTAGTCTCTCCACAACCTCTCCACCATTTATTATTCTGTGTTTTTTGGATTAATGCCAGCCTTGTTGGAGTGAGATGGAGTCTCATTGTAGTTTTGATTTGCATTTTTCTAATGGCTAATGGAGGTGAGCATTTCCTTAAGTATATGTTAGTACCCGAACATCTTCTATAGTGAAGTGCCTGTTCATATCCTTTGCCCTTTTTTTAATTGGGTTATTTGTCATTTTGTTGTTGAGTTTTTGCAGTAACATGTAGATTTTATAGATCAGCCGCTGATCGGAGATGTCATAGCTAAAAACTTTTTCCCAATCTGTAGGTAATCTTTTTACTCCTTTGGTGAAGTCTTTGGATGAGCATAGGTGTTTGACTTTTAGGAGCTCCCAGTTACCTAATTTCTCTTTTGCTGTTTTTGCAGTTCTAGTAATGTTTTGTGTATTGTTTATGCCATGCGTTAGGGCTCCTACTGTTGTTCCCATTTTTTCTTCCATGAACTTTATCGTTTTAGATTTTATATTTAGGACTTTGATCCATTTTGAGTTGGTTTTTGTGCATGGTGTAAGGTATTGGTCTTGTTTCATTTTTTTGCAGATGGGTATCCATTTATGCCATCACCATTTGTTAAAGAGACTGTGTTTTTCCCGTTTAACAGACTTTGGATCTTTGTCAAATATCAGTTGCTCATATGTGGATAGATTTATGTCTGGATTCTCAATTCTGTTCCACTGGTCTATGTATCTGTTGTTGAACCAGGACCAGGCTGTTTTGACTACCATGGTGGTGTACTATGTTCTAAATTCAGGTAGTGTGAGGCCTCCCATGTTGTTCTTTTTCAGTAGTGCTTTACTTATGGGGGGCCTCTTTTCCTTCCATATGAAGTTGATGATATGTTTCTCCAACTCATTAAAAAATGTCACTGGTATTTGAGTCAGGATTGCATTGTATCTATAGATCGCTTTGGGCAGGATAGACATTTTTACAATGTTGAGTCTTCCTATCCATGAGCAAGGTATGTTTTTCCACTTATGAAAATCTTTTTGGTTTCTTGCAGTAGTGTCTTGTAGTTTTCTTTGTACAGGTCTTTTACATTTGTGGTTAGATTTATTTCTACGTACTTTATCTTCTTAGGGGCTATTGGAAATGGTATTGATTTGGTGATTTCCTCTTCATTGCTCTTTTTGTTGATGCAGAGGAATCCAACTAATTTATGTATATTTATCTTGTATCCTGAAACTCTGCTGAACTCTTCTATTAGTTTCAGTAGTTTTCTCAAGGATTCTTTAGATTTTTCTGTGTATAAGATCATGTCATCTGCAAAGACAGATACTTTTACTTCTTCTTTGACAATTTGGATGCCCTTTATTTCTTTATCTAGCCTTATAGCTCTGGCTAGGACCTCCAGCACAATGTTGAATAAGAGTGGTGATAAAGGGCCTCCTTGTCTGTTTCCTGTTCTCAATGGGAATGGTTTCAATCTGTCTCCATTTCAGGTGATGTTGGCTGTTGGCTTTGCATAAATGCCCTTTACAATGTTTAGGAATTTTCCTTCTATTCCTATTTTGCCGAGAGTTTTTATCATGAATGGGTGTTGGACGTTGTCAAATGCCTTTTCTGCATCAATTGGTAAGATCATATGGTTTTTGCCGTTTGTTTTATTTATGTGATGGATTGCATTGATTGTTTTTCTAATGTTGAGCCATCCCTGCATACCTGATATGAATCCCATTTGGTCGTGGAGAATTATTTTTTTTGATATGTTGTTGAATTCTATTGGCTAGAATTTTGTTGCGGATTTTTGCATCTAAGCTCATGAGGGATATTGGCGTGTAATTTTCTTTTTTTGTGGAGTCTTTACCTGGTTTTGTTATCAGGGTTATGCTGGCTTCATAGAATGAATTTGGGAGTATTCCATCATTTTCTATGCTCTGAAATACCTTTAGAGGTAGTGATGTTAACTCTTCTCTGAAAGTTTGGTAGAATTTTCCAGTGAAGCTGTCAGGGCCAGGGCTTTTCTTCATTGGGAGTTTTTTGATTACTTTTTCAATCTCTTCTTTTGTTATAGGTTTATTTAGTTGTTCTGTCTCTGTTTGTGTTAGTTTAGGTAGGTAGTGTGTTTCTAGAAATTTGTCCATTTCCTATAGTTTTTCAAATTTGTTAGAGTTCAACTTTTTATAGTACTCCGTTATGATTCTTTCAATTTCAGATGGGTCTGTTGTGATATCGCCCATCTCATTTCTTGAATTATTTACTTCATCTCTTTCTTTTTTCAGTCTGGCCAATGGTTTATCGATTTTGTTAATCTTTTCAAAGAACGAGCTTTTGGTCTTGTTAATTCTTTCAATTATCTTTCTGTTTTCTATTTCATTTAATTCTGCTCTAATTTTTATTATTTGTTTTCTTCTGCTGCCTGAAGGTTTCTTTTGTTGCTCTCTATTTGTTCAAGTTGTAGGGATAATTCTTTGATTTTGGCCCTTTCTTCTTTTTGGATGTGTGCATTTATTGATATAAATTGACCTCTGAGTACTGCTTCTGCTGTGTCCCAAAGGTTCTGATAGGAAGTGTTTTCATTCTTATTGGATTCTATGAATTTCTTTATTCCATCCTTGATGTCTTCTATAACCCAGTGTTTTTTGAGCAGGGTATTGATCAGTTTCCAAATGTTTGATTTCTTTTGCCTGCTTTTTTCTGTTATTGACTTCTACTTTTATGGCCTTATGGTCAGAGAAAATACTTTGTAATATTTCAATGTTTTGGATTCGTTAAGACTTGCTTTATGGCCTAACATGTGGTCTATTCTAGAGAATGTTCCATGTGCATTGGAAAAGAAAGTATACTTGGATGCTGTTGGGTGCAATGTTCTGTGCACGTCTGTGAGGTCTAGTTGGTTAATTGTGGCATTTAGGTCTTCCGTGTCTTTATTTTGCTTCTTTCTGGATGTTCCATCTTGCACTGAAAGTGGTGTGTTGAAGTCTCCTACTATTATTGTATCTATCTCACTTTTCAGTGCTGTTTGAGTTTGTTTTATGTATCTTGAAGCACTGTCATTGGGTGCATACGTATTTAATATGGTAATATCCTCCTGGTATATTGTCTGTTTAATCCTTATATAGTGTCCTTCATTATCCTTTGTGGTAGACTTAAGTTTGAAGTCTGTTTTGTCAGAAATTAGTATAGCCACTCATGCTCTTTTTTGATTGTTGTGTGCTTGATATATTTTTTCCATCCTTTGAATTTTAGATTGTTTGTGTCTTTAAGCCTAAGGTGCGTCTCTTGTAGGCAGCATATAGCCAGATTGTGTTATTTTAATCCATTCTGCAACTCTCTCTCCTTATTGGTGCATTTAGTCCATTTACAGTCAGCATGTTTATAGACAGGTATGAGATTAATGGTGTCATTTTGATGCCTTTTTTGGTTTGTTGTTGACAGTTTCATTTTTCCACTTTTTGGTGCTGAGAAGTTTTTCTTTGTAAATTGTATGTTCCTTTTTTTCATTGTTGTTGAATTTGTTTTTGATGAGTCTTTGTTTATCTTGTTTTTTATTTTGAAGTGTAGGATTGTTAGTCTTCTTTGTGCTTACCTTGATATTTACCCCTATTTTTCTAAGTTTAAAGCTAGCTTGTATCTCCCTATATTGCCTTGATTTCCTCTCCATATGGAAGATCTATGCCTACTTTATTTAGTCCCTCTTTATTGATTATTGTCATCTTTTACCTAATGACATCACTGATTCTGTTTTGAGCTTTTTTTTATTCTTGATTTTTTTTGGGTGATTTGCCTATCTGAGTTGATATCTGGTTGCTCTGTTCTGTGTTCTAGTGTTGGGTTGATGTCTGATATCATTGATTTTCTATCCAGAGAATTCCCTTTAGTATTTCTTATAGTTTTGGTTTGCTTTTTGCAAATTCCCTAAGCTTCTGTTTATCTGTAAATGTCTTAATATCGCCTTCATATTTGAGAGACAGTTTTGTTGGATATATGATTCTTGGCTGGCAGTTTTTCTCCTTCAATGCTTTATATATGTCATCCCGTTGCCTTCTTGCCTGCATGGTTTCTGCCGAGTAGTCCGAACTTATTCTTATTGATTCTCCTTTGTAGGTGACTTTTTCTTATCCCTGCCTGCTCTTAAAATTTTCTCTTTATCTTTGGTTTTGGCAAGGTTGAAGATAATATGTCTTGGTTACTTTCTTTTGGGATCTACCTTGTATGGGGTTCTATGTGCATCTTGGATAGATATCCTTTCATCTTTCACCATATCAGGGAGGTTTTCTGCCAACAAGCCTTCAGCAATTCTCTCTGTATTTTATGTTATCCCTCCCTGTTCTGGTATTCCAATCAATCAAAAATTATTCTTCTTGATAGAGTCCCACATGATTCTTAGGGTTTCTTCATTTTTTCTTAAATTCTTTTATCTGATTTTTCTTCAAATATGTTGTTGCCAAGTGATTTATCTTCAATCTCACAAATTCTGCATTCCAGTTCCTAAATTTTGCTCCTCTGACTTTCTATTGAGTTTTCTAATTCTGTAATTTTATTGTTAATTTTCTGAATGCTGTCTCTCTATGGATTCTTGTAGTTTATTAAATTTTTCATTATGTTCGTGAATAATCTTTTTAATTTCTTCAACTGCTTTATCTGTGTGTTCCTTGGCTTTTTCTGTTTGTTGCCTGATCTTATTCCTGATGTTGTTCCTGATGTCTTGAAGAGTTCTGTATATTAATCTTTTGTATTCTACATCTGGTAATTCCAGGAATACATCTTCATCTGGGAGAGTCCTTGATTCTCTGTTTTGGGAGTTTGTTGAAGCAATCATGGTCTGCCTCTTTATGTGATTTGTTATCGACTATTGTCTCCGAGCCATCTATAAGTTATTGTAATAATTTATTTTATGTTTGCTCACTGTGTACTAGTTTCTTGCTTTGTTTTATTTCAATATAGCCAAATAGTGTACTAGAGTGAGCTAACTTGAGTATTTGAACCTTTGAACCACTAATATCCTGTTACCAGATGGCTAAAGCTGTTACCAGGTATATGAGCCTAGGAGTCCATTCATTATTCTTGTATAGATTCAGCTCAGATGTCCTGATAGTTGGTCACCTAGTGTGTGATGTAGGCTCTCACCTACTGTCTTAGAGGAGCAGTGGTGATGGGTGTATGCACTGGTTTCTGGTAGCAGCAGGGGGTCACACTCTGAGGAAGGCAGGGGCCTGCCAGTCTTCCCCCAAGTGTCAGTGAGGAAGGAGCATCTCTGTTCTTTAGAGTGCTATGGTGGGTAGGCTCTGCAGCTGTACCTTAGGCACCCAATGCTTATATGTGTAAGGACTAGTAGGCATCACTTATCCTTGGAGCAGTTTCACAGGTGGCTAGGTGGCATGGTTGGAGCCTCCAGTCCTAAGGCCCCTACTGTGGGTAGGTGAAGGCCCTCTTTGATAGGCAGAGCGGTATCAGACCTCCAAAACCTTCCTCTCCACTGCACAGCTGAAACAATTACAGTCAGACCTCCAACAGATTTGCCCTTGCAATATTATAGCCACCTGGATCCATGTAGGGGTGAGAGACAAAGTCTGTGGATTGCTTATGCCTGGACTGGAGCTGCTTCTGCTCTGAGCTTCCAGATTAGGGGAGTCTGCAGAATATTTTCCCCCTGTTTGTTAATTTTGTTAATTTGTTTCTTCTCCCAGGCCAGGAGAATGGCTCAGGGAACACAGCAGGTTCTATCTCTGGCCCAGGAAATCAAGATATGTTTTTCCACTTATGTAGGTCTCTTTGGTTTTTTGCACTAGTGTCCTGTACTTTTCTTTGTGTAGATCTTTTACGTCTCTAGTTAGATTTATTCCTAAGTATTTTATCTTCTTGGGGGCTATTGTAAATGGTATTGATTTTTAGTGATTTCCTCTTCAATGTTCTCTTTGTTGGTGTAGAGGAATCCAACTGTTTTTTGTATGCTTATCTTGTATCCTGATGCTTTGCTGAAATCTTCTCTTAGTTCCAGTAGTTTTCTTCTGGATTCTTTGGGTTTTCTGGGTATAAGATAATATTATCTGCAAATAGGGATACTTTTACTTCTTCCTTACCAATTTGGATGCCCTTTATTTCTTTTTCCAGCCTAATTGCTCTGACTCAGACCTCCAGAACATGTTGAATAAGAGTGGTGATAAAGGGCATCCTTGTCTGATTCTCTTTCTCTAGGGGAATGCTTTCAGACTCTCTCCATTTAGGATGACGTTGGCTGTTGGCTTTGTATAAATGCCCTTTACTATGTTGAGGAATTTCCCTTCTAATCCTATTTTGCTGAGAGTTTTTTTTTTTTTTTATCATGAATGGGTGTTGGACTTTGTCAAATGCTTTTTCTGCATCAGTTGATAAGATCATGTGTTTCTTGTCTTTTGATTGTTTTTCTAATGTTGAACCATCCCTGCATACCTTGTATGTATCCTACTTGGTCATGGTGAATTATTTTTTTTGACATGTTGTTGAATGTTATTGGCTAGAATTTTGTTGGGGATTTTTGTGTCTAAGTTCATGGGGGATATATGTCTGTAATTTTCTTTTTTTGTGGTGTCTTTACCTGGTTTTGGTATCAGGGTTATGCTGGCTTCATAGAATAAGTTTGGGAGTATTCCATTGTTTTCTATGCTCTGACATACCTTTAGTAGTAGTGGTGTTAACTCTTCTCTGAAAGTTTGGTAGAATTCTCCAGTGAAACCATTAGGGACAGGGCTTTTTTTTTATTTGATGGGAGTTTTTTGATTATCTTTTCAATCTCTTGTTATAGGTTCATTTAGTTGTTCTACCTCTCTTTGCATTAGTTTAGGTAGGTAGTGTATATTTAGAAATTTTTCCATTTCCTCTAGGTTTTCAGATTTGTTGGAGTATAGTTTTTCATAGTATCCTGTTATGATTCTTTTAATTTCAGTTGGGTCTGTTGTCATATCACGCATCTCATTTCTTATTTGAATTATTTGCTCCCTCTCCTGTTTTTCTTTTGTCAGTTTAGCCAATGATTTATTAATTTTGTTGATCTTTTTGAAGAACTAGCTTTTGGTCTGGTTAACACTTTCAGTTGTTATTCTCTATTTCGTTTAATTCTGCTCTAATTTTTATTATTTCCTTTCTTCTGGTGTGTGAGGGCTTCTTTTGCTGCTCTCTTTCTACTTGTTCAAGTTTTAGGGTTAATATTTTGATTTTGGCCCTTTCTTCTTTTTGGATGTATGCATTTATTGCTATAAATTGACCTCTGGGCACTGCTTTTGCTGTGGTAGGATGTGTTTTCATTCTCATTTGATTCTGTGAATTCCTTTATTCCTTCCTTAATTTCTTCTATAACTCAGTAGTTTTTGAGTAAGGTATTGTTCGGTTTCCATGTGTTTGATTTTTTTTCCTTGCTTTTTCTGTTGATTTCTACTTTTATGGCTTTATGATCAGAAAAGATGCTTTGTAATATTTTGATGTTTTGTATTCTGTTAAGGCTTGCACTGTGGCCTAATATGTGGTCTCTTCTGGAGAATGTTCCATGTGAATTGGAAAAAAAAGTATACTTGGCTGCTGTTGGGTGGAGTGTTCTGTATACGTCTATGAGATCAAGTTGGTTGATTGTAGCATTTAGATCTTACGTTTCTTTATTGAACTTCTCTCCGGATGTCCTGTCCTTCACCGAAAGTGGTGTGTTGAAGTCTGCTACTATTATTGTGGAGGTGTCTGTTTCTCTTTTCAATGCTGTTAGAGTTTATTTTATGTATTTTGGAGCCCTGTCATTGGGTGCATAAATATTTATTATGGTTATATCCTCCTGGTGTATTGACCCTTTAACCATTATATACTGTCTTTCCTTATCGTTTGTGGTGGCTTTTGCTTTAAAGTCTATTTTATCAGAGATTAATATTGCCACTCCTGCTGTTTTTTGAGTGTTGTTTGCTTGATATATTTTTTTCCATTCTTTGGGTTTTAGTTCATTTGTGACTTTAAGTCTACAGTATGTCTCTTGTATGCAGTATATAGACAGATCTTGTTTTTTATCCATTCTGCCAGTCTCTGTCTCTTTATTGGTGCATTTAGTCCATTTAAATTCAACTTAATTATGCATAGGTATGAGTTTATTGCTGTCATTTTGATGTATTTTTTTAGTGTGTGTTGTTGACAGTTTCTTGGTTCCACTTAATTTTCTGTGGTGAGTCATTTTTCTTTATGTATTTTCTTTTCCTCTTTTTCTTGTTGGCGATTTTGTATTTGGTGAGTCTTTATGTTTTTCTTGTTTTTTATTTTGTTGTGTAAGATTGTTAGTTTCCTTTTTGGTTACGTTAATATTCACCCCTACTTTCTAAGTTTAAACCAATCTTTTATTTCTTTATATTGCCTTGCCTTCATCTCCATATGAAAGATCTATTACTACCTTTTTTAGTCCCTCTTTTTTGTTTTAATGTTGTTATCTTTTACATAAGGATGTCTCTGTTCCCCTGTTTTGAGCCTTTTAGGTTTGATTTATTTTCGTGATCTCCCTATCTGGGTTAATATCTGGTTGCTCTGCCCTTTGTTCTAGTTTTGGGTTGCTATCTGATGTTATTGATTTTCTAACTGGAGGATTTCCTTTAATATTTCTTGTCATTTTTGTTTGGTTTTTGCAAATCCCCTAAACTTCTGTTTATCTGGAAATGCCCTAATTTCACCATCATATTTGAGAGACAGTTTTGCTGGATATATAATTCGTGACTGGCAATTTTTTTCCTCCAAGGCTTTATGTATGCTATCCCATTGCCTTCTTGCCTGCGTGGTTTCTACTGAGTAGTCTGAGCTTATTCTTATTGACTCGCGTTTGTAAATGATTTTTCGTTTATCCCTAGCTGCTTTTAAAATTCTCTCCTTGTCTTTGGTTTTGGCGAGTTTGATTATAATGTGTCTTAGTGACTTTCTTTTAGGATGTACCTTGTGTGGGGTTTGATGAGCATCTTGGATAGATATTGTCTCATTTTTCATGATATCAAGGAAGTTTTCTGCCAACAAATCTTCAATAATTCTCTCTGTATTCTTTGTTATCCTCCTCTATTCTGGTACTTCAATCACTCGTAGGTTATTCCTCTTGGTAGGGCCACATGTAATTCTTAGCATTTCTTGTTTTTTTTTCAAACTCTTTTATCTGATTTTTCTCAAATGAATTGGTTTCAAGTGCTCTATGTTAAAGTATCACTAATTCTGACTTCCATTTGCCTCAGTTCTACTCCTGTGACTTTCCATCGAGTTGTCTAATTCTGAAATTTTATTGTTACTTTTTTGGATTTCTTTTTGCTGTCTGTCTATAGATCCTTGCAACCTGTTAAATTTGTCATTATGCTCTTGAATAACCTTCTTAAGTTCCTCCATTGCCTGTCTGTGAGTTCCTTGGCTAGTTCTGTGTTTTGCCTGATCTCCTTCCTGATTTCTTGAAGAGTTCTATATATTAGTCTTTTAAATTCTACCTCTGGTAATTACAAGGAGTTCTCTTCCTCTGGAAGGTTTTTTGATTCTTTGTTTTTGGTGGCTTGCTGACGCCATCATGGTCTGCCTCTTTATGTGATTTGATATTGACAGTTGCCTCCGAGCCATCAATAAGTTATTTTGTTTATTTATTTTATGTTTGCTTACTGTGTCCTAGCTTCTTGTTTTGTTTTGTTTTGATATGCCCAAGTAGGCTGGTCATGTGAGCTAGTTCGATTATTGGCATCTTTGACACTGTCATGCCCTGTCTCCACATGGCTAGAGCTGGTACTAGGTGTTTGAGCTCAAGAGTCTGTTTATTTTTCTCGTGTGTATTCAGCTCAGCTGTCACGAATGTGTGGTGCAGGCTCTCACCTACAGTCCTAGATGGGCAGGGGGGATTAGAGCAGGCCTAGGTATCTGGCTGCAGTAGAGAGTCATGTGCTGATCAAGGCAGGGGACTAACTGCTGCCGCTGAGTGTCTGGATGGAGGGTATGTCCCTGTTCCCTACAGTACATAGGTAGGTGGGTTTTTCAGCCAGATGATGGGCACCCAATGCTATTGGCTGCAAGGACTGGGAGGTACTACTTATTCTTGGACCCCTGCTACAGGTGGTTTGGTGGAGTAAGTGGAGCCACCAGTCCTCAGGCCCCTGATGTGGGTAGGTGAGAATCCTGCTTAATGGGCAGGGTGGTTTCAAGTGTCACCAACCTGCCACTCCCCCTTATAGCAGATTCAGATGAAAATAGCCTTCAGGTATATACCCTGGTATACTGTGCTAATGAGAGCCTACACTTTTGAAATAGGCCCACACACGTCTACACAGGGGTGAAAAGCATTCATAGTCTGTGTATACCTTATGCCTGTGCCTAGGCAGAAGGGCTGTACCTGTCTTGGGTTCCCGGCTTACAGGAGCTGGCACATTATTTTTTCCTGTTTGTTAATTTGTTCCCTCTCCAAAGTTGGGAGAATGGCTCAGGATGTGTGACAGGTCCTACTTCCAGCCCAGGGAGTGCAGCAATCTCTGAAACCAGTTGGGTACCCAGAGCAGAGTGGGGAGGGAGTAGATAAGTGGGAGATTCCCAAAAGGAAGATTTTTTTTTTGATCCATGCAGTAGGTTAGATGCTTATACTTATCTTTTGCTGATCGAGTGCTGTTTTCTTGCTGATTCTGGAGTTTTGAGCCAACTCTCCACTGCTCTGACTCTCCCAATGTGGAAAATGCATCCCAAGCACCACTGCTTGCCTCACCACTTGCTGCAGCCAACCCAGCCTGCAGGGTTCCAGTACTAGCCAGGCCAGGTCTGACAACTCTTCACTGCTTCTGAACTGTCTGTCCCTCCCCCTGCCACTCAGTGTGATTCCTCAACTTTGTCTGATGTTCAGGGCTCCTAGATCGTCATATATAATTGATTCACTTGTTTTTTTGTGTCTTTGGTGTAAGAGTGACCACAGAAAGTGTCTGACTACTCTGCCATCTTGGTCCCGCTTATGTTTTAGTGACTTTCTTTTGGGATCTACCCTGTGCGGGGTTTGTAGAGCTTCTTGGATAATTATCTTCTCGTCTTTCACAGTATCAGGGAAGTTTTCTGCCAGTATATCTTCAGCAATTCTCTTTGTGTTTTCTGTTATCCCCCCCTTCTGGTACTCCAATCACTCATAGGTTTTTCCACCTGATAGTGTCCCACAAAATTCTTAGTGTTTTTTTTTAATTTTTTTTTTCTGATTTTTCCTCAAATAAATTGGTGTCTAGGGATTTATCTTCAATTTCACTAATTCTGATTTCCATTGCCTCAGTTCTGCTCCTATGACCGCCTATTGAGTTTTATTGCTAATTTTATTTTATTGTTAATCTTTTAGATTTCTAGTTGCTGTCTCTATTGTTTCTAGCTGCCTGTTAAATTTGTTGCTGCGTTCCTGCATTGTTTTCCTGAATTCATCTATTGCTTTGTCTGTGGGTTCCTTGGCTTGGTCTGAGTTTTGTCTAATCTCCTTCCTGATCTCTTGGAGACCTCTGTATATTAATCTTTTGAATTCTGTATCCAGTAATTCCATGACCGTATCTTCCTTCAGAGGGTTTCCTGGTTCTTTATTTTGGTCATTTGCTGGAACTATCTTGACCTGCTTCTCTATGTGATTTGATATTGGCTGTTGTCTCCAAGCTATCAATAAGTTATTGTATGTATTTATTGTAAGTTTGTTTACCGTGTTCTAGCTTTTCGTTTTGTTTTCATATACCCAAGTAGGCTGAATGTGTGAGCTACTTTGAAGCTCTCACATCCTGTCTCCAGGTGGTTAGAGCAGCTACTAGGTGTGTGAGCCCAGGAGTCTGTTCACGTTTCTCATGTGGATGTGACACAGGTATCTAGGTTGTTGGTCACCAAGTGTGTGGTGCAGCTCTCACCTACAGTCCTAGACAGGCAGGGCTGTGTAGGAGTGTTTGGAGCAGGCACAGGTATATGGCTGCAGTAGAGGGCTATGTGCAGAGGAATGCAGGTGGCTGACGGCTGCCTCCAGGTACCTGCAAGGAGGGCATGTCCCTCTCCCCTAGAGGGTGGAGGGGGGTGGGTTTTGTAGCCAGTCTTTGGGTACCTGATGCTGTTGGTTGGAGGGACTGGGAGGCACCACTTATTTTCAGACCCCTGTCATGGGTGGCTATATGCAGTGGGTGACACCGCCAGCCCACAGGCCCCTGATGTGGGTGGGTGAGGTGCCTGCTTAATGGGCAAGGCAGTGTCAAATGTCATGAAACTGCAACTCTCCTTTGGCTGCTGCAGTTGAAAATAGGCTTCTGGCGTATGCCGTTTTGTTTTATGCTAATGATGGCATGCGGTATTGAATCGGCCTACACAGGTCTAGGCAGGGGTGAAGGGCCCTGCAAGTCTGTAAACCCCTTATGCCAGTGCCTAGGCAAAGGGGCAGAGCCTTCTATCTGCCCTGAGTTCCTGGCTTAGGGGGCGTGGTTTTTTTTAAAGCCATGAGACTAGTTTGGACATGGACAGCTCTGAGTTCTGGCTTAGGGGGTGTGCAGTTGTTGCATACTGCTGAACTGGTGTCGTAGCAGAGTGGGATAGGGAGTGGGTGAGGGGAAAAAGGCACTTCTCCACTGTGAAACTCCCAGAGGTGGAGGGGTTATTTTGACCCCACTCGGTAGATTAGACACTTGCATTCAACTTTCACAGGTCCAGCACTGCTTCCACGTGGCTCCAGAGGCTTGTGCAGACTCTCCACCACCCAGCCTCTCTGGGTCTGATGAGTCTAATCCCAAATGCTACTGCTCACCTCAGCCTGTGTGCACCAGCTAACCCAGCCAGCAGGGTGCCGGCAACTTCATGACTGGCACTTCTTTGCTGCTTTTGAATTTTCTCTGTTTCCCCTTGCCACTCAGTCCGACTCTTCAGCTTTGACTTTGATGATCAGGGCTCCTAGATTGTCATATATGACCAATTCACTTGTTTTTTCGGGTCTTTATTTTAAGAGGGATGACAGGAAGCGTCTTACTATTCTACCATCTTGGCCTCGCCTCTCTCCCAAATCCTCTTTACCTCTATAATAGCTAAAGGAATTTTCATGCATGATCATGATAACTCAGATCATGATGAAAAGGAAGGAGATAAGGATGTCCATGATGTGATCCTTGAAGATATGACCCCTTCAGAAGTAACTTCAGAAAGTCTTCTTAAAAGGCAACAAACTTCTCCCACTGCAGAAACTGAAGGCTGAAAACAATTCTGCTGCTCTTTTAACACCACCACTAGGTTATGGATGGGACCTAAGGATAAATGTGTGCTTCCCTGATCTCTGTGTGTCCCTGTGGTCATGGGTTTGCATATGAATTCCCATATGGGATGAGATAGAACAGTTAAAACTTTGAAGAAATATTGGCGGGGTAAATTTTTTGAAGCTGCTGAGTATGTCACCAGCCACTGCTAGGTTTGTCCCCATTATAACTGTGGGAAGCACCTTCAAGTGCCTTCAGGAAAATACCCATTGCCTTCTGGGCCTATGCTTGAATGGCAGTTAGATTTTATTTAGCTCCAACCATTAAATGGATACAAGCATGTTTTAGTAATGGTGTGCTTATTCTCACATGAGGTGGAAGCTTTTCCATGTAGAAATGTTACTGCTACTTTTGTAGCCAAAAGATTATCAGAGAATATCATTCCCACTTGAGGAGCCCCAAAAACTCTCTGCAGTGATTGGGGTACTCACTTTAGTGGGCAAGTAATTTAACAGATATGTAAAATTTTCTCATTTATCAAAGATGGCACTGCCCATGCCACCCACAATCTTCTGGATTGGTGGAAAGAACAAATACTATAATTAAAACCCAAATAGCTAAATTTTGTGTGTTTGAGCCTGCCTCGGACTAAAGTTCTCCCCTTAAAAAAGAAAAAAGAAAAGCTGTTGTTGTTGAGTTGGTTCTAACTCATAGTGACCCTTTAGGACAGAGTAGAACTGCCCCGTAGGGTTTCCAGCAAATGGTTTGTGGATTCAAACTGCTGACGTTTTGGTTAGCAACTGAACTCTTAACCACTGCACCACCAGGGCTCCAAAGTTCTTCCTTTAGACCTAGATTTGAGATCTACTCTATTCGGAAAGCTCAAATTCACTCCTTATGAGATAGTAACTGACAAACCCATGTCCTTGCCATATATGGCTTACAAGGACCTCAACTTAATAAAACAAGATATACTTAAGTATTGCCAATCTTAGATGCACTACTCAAAAACTTATTTTTCCCAAGTTCAAGAAGCTTTTAATAATGATGAACCTAAATCTTAGTTTTTACCCCAGATTTTCCCAGGTGATTTTGTCTATTGGAGAAGGCATCAACTGAAGCATTCTTTAAAGGCTCACTGGAAAGGACCCTACTTAGTACTTCTCACCAACCCTTGAGCTGCCAAGCTAGAAAGAGTGAACTCTTGGGTCCATCTTTCACAGCTAAAAATAGCCATAGAACCTTCCTGGACTTGTGAACCCATTGGAGACTTATGGATCACCCTCAAATACCAAGATGGCCAGAAGCAGACGACTTTGGAAGTACACAGCTCGTCCCAAGATCACAGAACAAGACCCCATGCAAGTTTTTGAAGTCTTTGGACTTTGCTTTATAGTTTTCCTATTCTTTTGTTGATTATTTTATTGCATTAAATTTTATTGCATTATTGTGGTATAATCCCCTGCTTTAACATTTTAATATTCCCATGCAAATAATTGAGGAAATCTATTTTACTTTTGTTATAGTAAGGTAAGTTATTGAAGTTTAATATTACTGCCTTTGAAATAGCCTTATTCCACCAACTTGAATATATTAACTGGCGAATTAATCAATAGAAATTCTTCATGCTCTTAACTTTTTTTTTTAACCACCTTTGCTTCTGCCAAGGCTTGGAAAGGAAATACTTTCATTAGATTAACCCAATCAGTAGCTAGCACTGCTAATTTAACTATTGGATCTGCCATCCTTCATCACAAATGGTTCATGAAAACTCAGACCCCTTAGCTTCTCCTGTGCTGAGTTATAGCTCTGTGACTCCCTCAATTTGTTATTTCTAACATCACTTTTAAATGAGCTATACGTGTTAAATTATGGCATCCCCCTGGATTACTGGCTCAACCTCAAGTTCCCTGTTTTAACTTAACCTTTATCAAAACTGAGAATTGCTCTGATGCTGCTGGTGACCCCCTGAAGACTGTCCCCATGAGTTTTTAGTCTCATATACCAAGTTTCCTAGATTTTGAATGATTACCCCCACAGCTAACACAAATAATAGGCTAGCTTGCCTGAGTCCAGCAAGCAAAAAAAAAAAAAAAAAAAAAACTCTGTGTTCTAATTTGGAAACCAATAATTCTATAATTAGTACACTTACCCATTTAAAACAACTCATTAACAAATAATTGGCTTGAACAAGTCAATCAACCATTCCTCCCCCATCAGCTACCAACAGAAAAGGTATGATTTGTACTCTTCATGGGTACGCTTTCCATTGTAGAGGATTAAAATACCCCTATATTGATATACCAAAGCCAGACAATGAACCTCATGCTTGGGCATTGCCCTGTCTGGATGGATGGAACATGACAGACCAATGCACTCTAGGCCATTTTGAAATCCCATTAGAAATATATTCCTATAATGAAAGTATCCATTGGGCCAGCAGTTTAAAACTCCTGATTCAGACCAAAAGATCTACTGACAACTATGGATTTATAACCCCATCCAACTTAGATCTGGGATGAGGTATAGATTTTTAAGATCTTGTTTTTTCTTTTTATATAATAGCCAAATTAGAGTGGGAACTCCAAAATTGATCTGTTTCTATGGAACAAATAATTAATGAAATTACTGATGGAATGGCAGCCCAGCAAGAATCCTTAAACTCCCTTTAAAAAATGGTTTTATACAACAGAATGGCCTTAGATTTTCTTTCAGTCCAATAAGAAGGTGTTTATGCTATAAGAAATACTTTGTGCTGCAGCTGGATCAACAATAGCCATGAGGTTGAACAATATATTGAGAAAATTCATCAAAAAGCTACCTGGCTACATATAGAAGATTCAGAATCTGAATCCTCTTTGTTTGACAATTTTAGTTGATTACCTAAAGGTATCAGATCTTGGATTAATCTGTACTGCTAACTGGATTAATGATATTAATTGTTGTGGTAATAATTACTGGAAGAATCAAATGCTTCATGAAATATATAACAAATGTTATGATGCAAAAGACTGATGTAATGCCTATGAAGAAAATTATGTACATAGATGAGACCCATTTCCCAAAGGGACTCAAGCTCACACCCTGAGTCAGTCTTTTTGG
Source organism: Elephas maximus indicus (assembly GCF_024166365.1). Classification (NCBI taxonomy): domain Eukaryota; kingdom Metazoa; phylum Chordata; class Mammalia; order Proboscidea; family Elephantidae; genus Elephas; species Elephas maximus. Next base: position 138,022,659 of record NC_064846.1, read on the forward strand.
ATGGTTAAGCTGTTCCTCTAACGTGACCTTACTTCACACAAGCCCCCATCTAAGATCACAGAAGCTGAATGCTAAGCCACGGCAGAGCAAATAAGTCAGATGGTGTCTGTCTTAATTATCTAGTGCTGCTATAACAGAAATATCACAACAATTAATATAATTTAGGAAACTAACCAAATAGCCCACATACGTGTTTCCAACCAATCACTGTAAGGCCCCGCTTTGAGTTGTCCTGTCTTTTACTTCTTTAATCTTGTAACTTCCAATCAGAAAAGTGTACCTCAAGTTCCTGATTTTACCTCATAAATGTGCCTCTGTAACTCTACCATTTGTGAGATTTGACATGTCCCCAGTTCGAACTGTTTCGAACCCTCAGTAAATCTCTTTTATTTTGACAGAGTACATTTTCTTAGTCTTAGACACTTGTCTCTTCCAGTTTCTGGTAACCCAGGCATTTCTTTGTGTTTATTGCCTTGTAGATGCATCTTCACACCGCTTCTTTCCCCCATCTGTCTCTCTGTGTCTTTTCTTGTCTTTTGTAAGAACAGCACTCAGATTGCATTAGGACCCACCCTACTCCAGTGTGACTTCCTGTTAATTTACTGATAACACCTTCAAAGGCCTTATTTCCAAACAAGGTCATGTTCATAGGTACTGGGGATTAGGAATTCAACATATCTTTTTTTAAGGACACCATTTAATCTGTAACACAAGTTAATACTTTTGAAGTATGAAGTATGTGTGAAGTTAATACTTTTTATAAAGTGGTATATCATAGGCAGAATAATGCCCCACAAAGACATTCACACCCTAATCCCCCAAATTTGTGAATATGTCTCTAAAGAAAAATCTGATCAATAAGTCAGTTAGAGTTAAAAAGTTTTATTGGGTGGGGAAAAAAAAAGCTGTTCACAAGCAGGGAGCAGATCTCCGAGATGAGCTCCTCACACTACAGTTGTGATCAGCTTATATATGGTACAAACTGTTGGGGTATTTCCCAAAAGGGAAATTTAAAATGATTAGCTATAATTCACTTAATCGGCAGGAGGTAGCTTGGATTGGTTTATTAAGTTTGCATGTCTGCATTCTGTAGGTTAGTTACAGATTATCTTAATTATTTAAACGTTTCCCAAAACTGTCTTTATCAGGAGTTTTCAGTTTCTGGGAGAAAATTAAGAGTTCTAGGATATGACACCCCCACGTGTCTGACAGTTTGTCGTACTGTGGGGGCTTGTGTGTTACTTGATGCTGGAAGCTATGCCACCGGTATTCAGATACCAGCAGGGTCACCCATGGAGGACAGGTTTCAGCTGAGCTTCCAGACTAAGACAGACTAGGAAGAAGGACCCGGCACTCTACTCCTGAAAAGCGTTAGCCAGTGAAAACCTTATGAATAGCAGTGGAACATTGTCTGATATAGTGCTGGGAGATGAGCCCCCCAGGTTGGAAGGCACTCAAAAGATGACTGGGGAAGAGCTGCCTCCTCAAAGTAGAGTCGACCTTAATGACATGGTTGGAGTAAAGCTTTAGGAACCTTCATTTGTTGATGTGGCACAACTCAAAATGAGAAGAAACAGCTGCAAAAATCCATTAATAATTGGAACCTGGAATGTACGAAGTATGAATCTAGGAAAATTGGAAATCGTCCAAAATGAAATGGCACACATCGATACCCTAGGCATTAGTGAGCTGAAATGGACTGGTATTGGCCATTTTGAATTGGACAATCATATAGTCTGCTATGCTGGGAATGACAACTTGAAGAGGAATGGTGTTGCATTCATCGTCAAAAGAACATTTCAAGATCTATCCTGAAGTACAACGCTGTCAGTGATAGGAAAATATCCATACGCCTACAAGGAAGACAAGTTAATGCGACTATTATTCAAATTTACGCACCAACCACTAGGGCCAAAGATGAAGAAATAGATTTTTTTCAGCTGCTACAGTCTCAAATTGATCGAACATGCAATCAAGATGCATTGATAATTACTGGCGATTGGAATGCAAAAGTTGGAAACAAAGAAGAAGGTCAATAGTTGGAAAATATGGCCTTGGTGATAGAAAGAATGCCAGAGATCAAATGACAGAATTTTGCAAGACCAATGACTTCTTCATTGCAAATACCTTCTTTCACCAACATAAATGGCAACTATACACATGGACCTTGCCAGATGGAACAAACAGAAATCAAATTGCCTACATCTGTGGAAAGAGACGATGGAAAAGCTCAATATCATCACTCAGAACAAGGCCAGGGGCTGACTGTGGAACAGACCATCAGTTGCTCATATGCAAGTTCAAGCTGAAACTGAAGAAAATCAGAGCAAGTCCACCAAAGCCAAAATATGACCTTGAGTATATCCCACCTGAATTTGGAGACCATCTGAAGAATAGATTTGACACATTGAACGCTAGTGACCGAAGACCAGACAAGTTGTGGAATGACATCAAGGACATCATCCATGAAGAAAGCAAGAGGTCACTGAAAAGACAGGAAAGAAAGAAAAGACCAAGGTGGATGTCAGAGGAGACTCTGAAACTTGCTCTTGAGCGTTGAGTAGCTAAAGCAAAAGGAAGAATTGATGAAGTAAAAGAACTGAACAGAAGATTTCTCGAGAAGACACAGTAAGAGCTGGAGATGGAAAACCAAAAGGGAAGAACATGCTCGGCGTTTCTCAAACTGAAAGAACTGAAGAAAAAATTCAAGCCTCGAGTTGCAATAGCAAAGGATTCCATGGGGAAAATATTAAGTGATGCAGGAAGCATCAAAAGTAGATGGAAGGAATGCACAGAGTCATTATACCAAAAAGAATTAGTCGATATTCAACCATTTCAACCATTTCATTTCATATGATCAGGAACTGACGGTACTGAAGGAAGAAGTCCAAGCTGCTCTGAAGGCATTGGCAAAAAACAAGGCTCCAGCAATTGATGGAATATCAATTGAGATGTTTCGACAAACAGATGCAGTGCTGGAGGTACTCATTCGTCTATGCCAAGAAATATGGAAGACAGCTTCCTGGCCAGCTGATTGGAAGAGATCCATATTTATGCCTATTCCCAAGAAAGGTGATCCAACCGAATGTGGAAATTATAGATCAATATCATTAATATCACACACAAGCAAAATTCTGCTGAAGATCATTCAAAAACGGCTGCAGCAGTATATCAACAGGGAACTGCCAGAAATTCAGGCTGGTTTCGGAAGAGGACATGGAACCAAGGATATCATTGCTGATGTCAGATGGATCCTGGCTGAAAGCAGAGAATACCAGAAGGATGCTTACCTGTGTTTTATTGATTATGCAAAGGCATTTGACTGTGTGGGTCATAACAAACTATGGATAACACTGCGAAGAATGGGAATTCCAGAACACTCAATTGTGCTCACGAGGAACCTTAACATAGATCAAGAGGCAGTTGTTCAGACAGAAGAAGGGGATACTGATTGGTTTAAAGTCAGGAAAGGTGTGTGGCAGGGTTGTATTCTTTCACCATATCTATTTAATCTGTATGCTGAACAAATAATACGGGAAGCTGGACTATATGAAGAAGAACAGGGCATCAAGATTGGAGGAAGACTCATTAACAACCTGCGTTATGCAGATGACACAACCTTGCTTGCTGAAAGTGAAGAGGACTTGAAGCACTTACTAATGAAGATCAAAGACCACAGCCTTCAGTATGGATTTCACCTCAACATAAAGAAAACAAAAATCCTCACAACTGGACCAATGAGCAACATCATGATAAATGGAGAAAAGATTGAAGTTGTCAAGGATTTCATTTTACTTGGATCCACAATCAACAGCCATGGAAGCAGCAGTCAAGAAATCAAAAGACACATTGCATTGGGCAAATCTGCTGCAAAGGACCTCTTCAAAGTGCTGAAGAGCAAAGATATCACCATGAAGACTAAGGTGCAGCTGACCCAAGCCATGGTACTTTCAATTGCATCATATGCATGTGAAAGTTGGACAATGAATAAGGAAGAATTGTGGTGTTGGCAAAGAATATTGAATATGCCATGGACTGCCAAAAGAATGAACAAATCTGTCTTAGAACAACCAGAATGCTCCTTAGAAGCAAGGATGGCGAGACAGCGTCTTACATGCTTTGGACATGTCAGGAGGAGTCAGTCCCTGGAGAAGGACATCATGCTTGGCAGAGTACAGGGTCAGCGGAAAAGAGGAAGACCCTCAATGAGGTGGATTGACACAGTGGCTGCAACAGTGAGCTCAAGCATAACAATGATTGTAAGGATGGCTCAGGACTGGGCACTGTTTCGTTCTGTTGTGCACAGGGTCGTTATGAGTGGGAGCCAACTCGACGGCACGTAACAACAACAACAACAATAATGTTGAACATCTTTTTGTGTGTTTATTTGCCAACTGTGTATCTTTTTTGGTGAAATGTCTCTTCATGTCTTTTACCTATTTCATAATTGATTTTTATTTTATTTTTCAGTTTTATGAGTACCCTAGATACTAGGAAACTCTGGTGGTGTAGTGGTTAAGAGCTACAGCTGCTTACCAAAAGGTTGGCAGTTCAAATCCACCAGGTGTTCCTTGGAAACCATATGGGGCAGTTCTGCTCTGTCCTACAGGGTCACTATGAGTCAGAATCAACTTGATGGCAACAGGTTTGGCTGCAAGAATGAGCTCAAGCATAACAACGATTGTGAGGATGGCGCAGGACCGGGCAGTGTTTTGTTCTGTTGTGCATAGGGTCGCTATGAGTCAGAACCGACTCGGCATCACCTAACAACAACAGGATATGACATAGCCACTGAAGGAGCTTGGACCTTTGAATGACATAAGGAGCAAATCCCCTGGTTAAGGGTCGAATTGTGCCCCCAAAAAGACATGTTAAAGTTCTAACCCCTATTCCTGTGAATGTGACCTTGGTTGGAAAGAGGGTCTTTGAAGATGTTATTAATTAACATGAGGTCATACTGGAGTAGGGTGGACCCTAATCTAATATGACTGATGTTCTAATAAAAAGAGGAGAGGAGGTACAGAGAGAAGGAGAGAGTGACAGAGAAAAGACAGCCAAGTTGACAGATATTTTGGGGGGACACAATGCAATCCTTGACAGCCACCTTCATCAATTAGCTAGATAATCTGGATAACTTGCTGCAACTTCTATATCAGCACTTGATGCTTCGCCTTGCACTTTTATGTTATTGGGATGGCTTCTTTCTTAAACCTAATGAACCAACCTCTGCTAGCTTCAAACTTTTCTTCTGCAGCTTCCTCACCTCTCTCAGCCTTCATAGAATTGAAGACAGAGCCTTGTTCTGGATTAGGCTTTGGCTTAAGGGAATATTGTGGCAGGTTTGATCTTCTATCCAGACCACTAAAACTTTCTCCATATCAGCAATAAGGCTGTTTTGCATTCTTATCATTCATGTGTTCACTAGAGTAGCACTTTTAATTTCCTTCAAGAATTTTTCCTTTGCATTCACAACTTGGCTAACTGGTGCAAGAGGCCTAGCTTTTGGTCTGCCCTGGCTTTCGACATGCCTTCCTCACTAAGCTTAATCATTTCTAGCTTTTGATTTAAAGTGAGAGATATGTGACTCTTCCCTTCACTTGAACACTTAGAGGCCGTTGTAGGGTTATTAATTGGTGAAATTTCAATATTGTCATGTTTCAGAGAATAGGGAGGCCTGAGGAAAGGGAGAGAGACAGGGGAACGGCTGGTCAGTGGAGCAGTCAGAACACAAACATCATTTATTGATTAAATTTGCTGTCTTATATGGATGTGGCTTGTGGCACCCCAAAACAATTACAATAGTAACATCAAAGATCACTGTCGAGTCGATTCTGACTCATACAACCCTATAGGACAGAGTAGAACTGCCTCATGGGGTTTCCAAGGAGCACCTGGTGGATTCGAACTGCTGACCTTTTGGTTAGGAGCCACAGCTCTTAACCACTACACCACCAGGGTTTCCATGACAGCTATAATAATAATGAAAAAGTTTGAAGTATTGCGAGAAATACCAAAATGTGACACAGAGACACGAAGTGAACACATGCCGTTGAAAAAATGGTGCGAATAGACTTGCTCGATGCAGGGTTGCCACAGACCTTCAATTTGTAAAAAAAAAAAAATGCAATATTTGCAAAGTGAAATAAAACGAGGTATGTCTGTAGTCTTCCATCCTTCTTCAATGGGGATAATCAATATTTCATCGTATGGGTAGAACAGAGGTATGTGTTGCCTTTACTTGCTGGACTAAAATAAGTTCTCTAGAAATTTATTTATCCCCCTTCTCCCAACCTATTGATCCTAGGCCAATTCTCCTAAAAATAACTGCTATTTGTGTATGCTTATTTACGACTAGACTAATTTCATGAAGTCTCAACAATGTCTTTTCCTCTCCTCCCTCTATCAACTGGCGCCAATAATAAGTCCAAAATAATTGCTTGTTGTATATATGTACCTCTTTGGCTGAACTAAACCAACACTTCTTAAATGTGGACAATTGTCCACTCTCATTTTTTGAAACTGGGAAAGAGGGCATGGGGATGGTGTGGCAAACAATTTCTCAAGGTCTCTCTTTAGCATTTAGTGACCATCAACAGACTTGGGCTCAATCCTTGCCAAAACCAGCATACAGAGCAATGAAGATCAATGCTGGCCCGTGATGCTGTCCTGACAGTTACTTTACGATAGCGTACTCGTGGTTCAAAAATCCAATACCTCAGTTGTACTTTTTTATTCTAGAAGGAGTTCAAATTGATTCTTCTAACATACGTGGTAGGAGACTTCCCCTCTCTTGTGGAGAGTTATAATCTAGCAGTGACTGCATTGACTACTTTATGCTTATCAAAATAATCAATTTCCCTCAAGGATAAGTATGGAACAACAGCTACACAAGGAAGGTGAAGTGCAAAAGTCATGGTGATGGAGGCTGCTATCCATAAAGACATTTACAGACAATTCCCTTTAGATGGTGCCACATCTTATTTTACATCCTATATTGCATGAACACAGTGGCCACAACTATGGGCTCAAACACAGCAACGATTGTGAGGATGGCACAGGACTAAGCAATGTGTTTCGTTCTGTTGTACATAGGGTCACTATGAGTCAGAACTGACTTGACAGCACCTAACAACAAGAATTACATTCATAATATTGGTCACAAAAATGGTTGAGGGAAAAAAGGGTACCATCCAAAGCCATAAGTGTGCATTATCCTTTGTTTAATAAGAAAAATATTGAAAATTTCCTTGTAATACTTGGCTTTCAAGTTATCTAGGGCAATTGTCCCAACCTTTGGGCTGTGGAACCTAGTAGAAAGTGTGTGAGAAGCAGAGCAAAGGGAAGTTTCACAGTTATTGTAAGGAGCCTGCAAATCTGTATATTCACTGAGAACTGTCTGTACACCGAATAATGTGTCACAATAGACTGCTATTTTCATAAGTATATAGAAACTCTTATAATTAAGGAAATACAAATTTATTTAAAATGTATTACAGGCAGCTGCCCCTACCCCCTTAGTCTGTCTTGGGATCACCTGCACTTAGTTCCTATAGTCTCTGAGGCTTTCTCTGGATACAAAAGCAAGCTCAGCCCATGCATGTCAACTCAGAAGTGCTGGAGTGTTAATACCCACAGGAGCAACCCTCAACCAAAGAGGAACAGAATTTGGTATGTAAATATTCCAGCTTCCTTGCCCTAGAAAGGGCAATTCTGAGGTGTGTTCTTTACAGTCTCTCTGACAGTCCCGTTGCCCACAGCAGTAACCTCATCAGCTTACTCTTCATTATTTTCTCTCTCTTCCTTGTCTCACTTCCCCACTCCCCTATTGGTGTTCCCTGGGATCACCTTCTAAACAAACTACTTGGAACCAAATCCTTGTCTCAAGGGTCTGCTTTGGGGAAACCCTAATTAATACAATGCTATACTCATTCCCATTAACTTTTCATTATTATGATTCTTATGAATTAGATATGAGATATGTTACCAGGCTATTATGGTACATCTGTGTGTGTATGTGGTGGTGGGGGGGTGTCTATGAAATCTTTTTTTTACCTTAAAAAAAATGCTTACACACAAAAATGTTGGAAACATGGACCCAAGGAAAAGAGACTAATACTGATGTTTATGATTTTTCTCACACCAAAAACCTTTCTTAGATATGCATTTTATAATACCTGGATATCTCTGCTACTATGCAAAGTAAACTTTCTTCCCTTGATTCCTCTTCCTTATGATTTTGGCTAATACACATGTTTTTGAGTGTTAGCCAATTAAATTTCATCTTGGAAACAGACAGGCACATAACTACCTCAACCATAAATGCCATGAGAGCAAGGCCCGGCATTGTATCTGGTGATAAGGTCTTTTTGAGTCTCCTGGTATCTGGATTTCTGGGTTGATGGAATTGGGGTGACCCACTCAGGCCATCCACCCTTAGATGTCCTTTAGAACTTTGAAGTAACTGATTCCCTAGAGTCACCTTCAGGTCAAACAATAGCTTAGGAAGCAGCTTAGCAGAGAGCGTTTTGCCTTTTGCATTGGGTTCTTTGGAAGATTATGTGCAGCTTGCTTACAGAAGCAAGAACTCCAGAGTCTGAGCAGAGGCTGTGTTTTAGTATGTATGGTGTGTCCTTAGTGATTCTGTTTCTGTAATCAACAGACCCTGAAACCCTGCTTGTGCTTTGATGTTATCTTCTGATAAATTAACGTAACAATGACTTATATAACCCACTTTCATTGGAAACACCTTCCTGATATGTTTGGGTGATGCTGCCTGATTAGAATCATATCTAATCACAGTAAATATAGTCTGTTACACAAATCTTTGGTGTTTCTCTCTGCATATTTAGGTTTTTGAAACTGAAACTGGGTGGTACCCAGAATAGGCCATGGCACTGATATAAACAAATATTCGTATCAATAAATATTTGTTGTGTCAAAGAAAATGCACCAGACAATGTTAAAACAGGACTTGTGTTTTACAAATTCCAGAATGAGGGGTCATCCCTTGGAGGTTTAAAAAGAAAATTCATATAAAAGAAAAGGCAGCAAAGCATAATTTACATCTTGGAAAGTAAATGTGAGGGATGGGTACATCTAGGAGGGTGTATATAGCCTGAAAGTATTTATGAATCCAATAAAGATTTTCATGAAATCATGGAAAATGGTGGATTATTAAGATAAGTAAGGGAAGTTCGAGGTGTGGTCTTAGCTTTTAAAGTCAATACAGAGAAAAAAATTACCAAAGAAGGGGAAAATATCATTTTGGTGTAACTAATGCCATCCAGAATACTGGTTGGATGTTGCGAGGCATTACATATGTTATATTGCTATTGTTGGGAAAATATAATTAAGAACAATATCTACTCCCAACTCAGAAAACCTCTCCACAAAAATATAAGAGAAAGAAAAGTTTTATTATTAAATAAGCAATAAACCAGAATATGATGCGTGGAAGGCAATTCACTAGATTGCAAAGATAGAAAGGAATCTGACCCTTTCCATGGATACAATCATGTTTTCAAGATAAAATTGCTAATTTTCTAGTATCTTTATGGCAGCATACCTGAAGTCATGCTAACCTCCTTCCAGGAAACTGGGATGTAAAGGCGCGATCATCCTTGATGATTTTATTTCTAAAGAGATGGATTCCAGGTCTTTAAGGAAACACATTCTTGACCTCTTCCCTTATTTTCAACCTCCAAAAAACCCAGTCACTTTCAAGTCCATTCTGATTCATGGTAACCACCTGTGTGCAGGATAGAACTCCTCCATAGTGTTTTCTTGACTTTGATCTTTACCGAAGCAGATCGCCAGGTCTTTCTTCCCGCGCACCTATGGGTGGGTTTCAACTGCCAGCCATTCCGTTAGTAATGAAGTGCTTAACCGTTTGCACTACCCAGGGACTCCTCTTATTATCAACAGGAAGAGTTAAAACCTCTTATTTTGCATTTGTATTTGTCCTTACAGTATTTTGTGATGAAAGTGTTTAATAGTAAATACCTTTTTTGGCTATGGTAATGAAAGGCTATGAATAAAAAATTAGATAATGAAAGTCATGTGTGAAAGTAGCTCTATTATGAGACTATGGACCCACATGCAGGAAGTGAGTCACACTCTTGGATAATATTCCTAACTCCTGGTGTCAACTGCCCCCACTCTCTTCAGTCAGGACCATCAAACTGTTCCATAGAATTCAAACTTCTGGTCTGGGGCATGTGCAGGAAAATTCACGTGATCACATCTCTGTGGGGAGGGGAAAGAGGGAGGTGATGCTCAAGTGCCTTGAGAGATGTCTCTGGTGGAGAGAAGAGATCATTAGATGGAGAAAAGCTGTTTAGGGCCTAGAGTACGTGTTCACATTTTATCAGTTGGGCCCCATAATTATGTTTACAGCTTAGAAACAAAACACATTTTCTAGACTCTTCCAAGTTAGAAAATAAGCTTCAAATCACATTTCTTTGCTTGCAAATTCAGTGATAACTCTTTAACACTGATGCTGGGTAAAATTGTTGCTTTGTATAACTGGGCAATGGTTTAAATGTCCATGACCTCTATTAGAGTGAATGTTTGAGGAAATGACTTGCAAAGCTACATTTTTGTAAGTGGGATCTCAAATCATTGCCTCTCATTTAGTTATGACTAAAGTTAATTTTGGAAGTAAAAATTAAATCATTTGTTACATTGTCAATTAACAAGCCTAAAAAATAGCATAACCATATGTTTCCTATACATAAAACCAAAACTATACATTCTCTTATTTTCTTTAAATCTCTGTGGTAGCAGTTCTTGAGTGCAGTAAAAGATTTATGCATTATTGTTTTGTCAGAAGTGGAAAAAGGTTTTCTCAAGGTTGAGTTATACAACAATGGTGGTATTTAAATATTGGAATTTTTTCCAGGGAAAGTTCTGAAATCTGCTTTTAAAAAAGAATATTAAAAAAATAATATATGTACTGAAAACTCATTTCTGTTGCGACCCATGAGTGTGGGAGAACTAACTAGATTTTATTTTCAAGTAATTTTGGTTATTAGTATTAGCAAGACTTAGTGGCCTTAAAAGAGTGCTATATAATAAACTCAACAATAAATCTAAAACAATTAAGCTATTATTCTTGCAATACTTTTGTAATGAAACTATGCTTGTGTGTAAAAGTAGAATAATATTAAAATAAATTCCCATGTTTTTATCTTCTAGCTTTAACAATCATTAACTCATGGCAAAATTATTCCCCTACCCCTCCCATATTATTTTGAAAAAAAATTCAAGACACCATGTAATTTTATCCATAATATTTCAGTATACTGTATGTATCTGAAAATGAGGACTTTTTGTTAAATATTACCACACTACCCTTGAATGTGCTTTTAAAGTTATGTATTTGTAGCTAGAAAAGCAAAATAGTTACCTTCAAAGATGAAAACTTTGCTGTCAGAAAGAATGTGTGTCTTGTTCTAAATGAGTGGATTATTGAGGAGAGACCATTTCATGTAAATTAGCAGATACATGAGATATAGCCCCAAAGAGTAATTCACTACAGTCAGCAAAAAGGCTAAGAGCTATGCTTTCCTCTTCTAATTGGGAAAATACAACTTCAGGATTACCTACCAGCAAATATGGAGTTATTAAAGTACTTTTTCAAGTTCCTTTTACATTTGTTGTATTAAAATAAATAAACACACAAACAAAAAATAAGAATTTGTAGGTCTCCTTTGTAAATATTAAGAAGGCCTCTTGTAAAACTGGTCCAATCATAAATATATTTCCATGAAGACTGGTTCTTAAGAGATTCATATTTCAAAAGAGCTTTATAAGAAGGATTCCTAACAGGGGTTTGTGAAAAAGTACTGTAAAGAACTCAGTTCTTTATTTTCCTTGAAATGGTCATACTTTTCCAAAATATGATTGGCAATGCCCTTTAGTAATGATCCTTAGGTATTCGACATGCTCTCTCTTTGCTTTTTTTTGTATATGAAGTATATAAGAATATTAAGTTTTAACCGTGTAGAATTCCTATTTTGTTTATCAAAATATATGAGTCGTGGCAATTTCATATGGCTCAACATATACATCAATGACTATTGTGAGGGAAAGCCTGTCAATTCTCAATTTAGACCAATGAGAAGACTGATTATATGTCTATAAGACGTCACTTTCATCTGTTAGTAGCATATTTTCATTCGTAGATTAATAACCTTTCTTCTAAGAGCAGACATTACAAATTCAAGGACCATATAATTGAAAGCAAATATTACAATTTAGAACCTAAGACATATAGCTCTAGAAGAGACCTCAGAGGCTATCTCACTGTGCATAATTGCTAATTATGCCCAATATTTTTTCTATCTCCTATCTTTACTAAACAGACCTCCTAATATTTAGTGGACACATGGCCATCCAAAACAAAAACTTGTATACTTTGCATCCTGGTATCCTTTGCAGCTAGGTTGGTCATGTAACTAAGTTCTAGGCAGTGTAATGTGAACAGAAGTAATGTATTTCCTCCCTTTTCTGTTTCCTCTATCTGCTGGTGGAATACAGAGGTGGTGGTAGGGGGCCATCTTGCACCATGTAGATGAGAACAACACCCTATAAGGGAAATAGAAAGATGGAAGGAGCCAGGGCCCTTTACCATGGAGCCACCATACTAACCAGAATGCTTAGTCCCAGACTTCTACATGAGAGAGAAATAACTAATGTCCTAACTGATACACTACTCCAGTGCTCTCAATTTACAGGTGACAAAAGAAAGACCCAGAGAGATTAATTTAACCATAATCACTCAGCTGCAAAATGGTAGTGCTTAGAGTCCAATATGTCTTTGAGTTCAGCGCTCATTTCTCATGCCTCTATTTTCTCTGGGAAAATGAGAGCACTTAATTACAAGAATTATGTGCTAAATGTCACTTTGAAATTTAAAATTCTACTTTAATTTATTTTAATAATGTTCTTTCACTAAGAGTGGAGCTTTAAACCAAGTTAGAAAATAATTTTGCTCAAACACAATGAAACATTAGACAGTAAATCCTCAAATTTTACTACCACATGTGAATTCCATTTTATAGTTGCCCTTCTAAAGTTTATAGCCTTGCATTTAAATTTCCTTGATCATACAAATAGAACTAATGGATAATAGAATAATTTCATAGGATTTTTAAACATTTAAAATAGCTCAGTTTACTCTAAATATCCTCGGAAATTATCAGAATGAAGTTATTACTGTCAATTTGAGTGTGAGTTGGATTAGTCATCCAACATTCACTCTGAAAGTTGGTATTGTCTCTGGAGTTAGTAGACTTAGTTAGTCAAGTGCTCTATCTGTTATGTTTTGTTGAAATAAGTGAACATGTGTGTATCAGTTTCTAAATGATGTATCTTAGTCCTGATAATTACTGATGAAATTTGTGAATAAAATTAATGCTTTAAAAAAGCTACCAAAGGGGGCAGAGCCAACATGACACTACAGACAGAAGCACCACGCTGTCCCTCTACAGAAAAGACCTGAAAAACTAAGTAAAACAGATACAAACGTCAATCTTGGAACCCTGAGCATCAAATGAAGGGATAAAGAACTCAACCAAGCACTGAATGGAATAAGAAAAAGACAGAGAATAAGGAGAGCTACTGAGTAGAGGTCCCATACCAGCTAACATGGCACAACTACTATCTTGGATCTCAGCCACCAAGAACAGTGGACAGGGAGTATGGGAAAGCAACTTAACAGAGCTCCCAACAGGAGACAGAGCACGCACTCCACACATGACATACTCTCCCTCCTCTCCTGCCTAGCTGCACTGCACACTGAGTGCCACACCCTTGAGTGGCACAGGCATGGACCACTGGATCTCACCCTGCACTGCCCCCCCAGCCACATCCTTTTGACCTCAGTACATGCTGCAAGTGACCCATCCTCACCCCTCCTGCTCCACTGGACTTGCCCTGCTGCACCATAGCTGAGAGACCGGCCCCACCACCTGGACAAGGTGGTGAGAAGTAGCGTGCCTACAGATGAGCAAGCAAAAAAGCACACCCAGCCCTGATGCCCAGACATAACTAAATAAAACAAAACAAAACAAAAACACAGCAAAACAAACATATCTACAATCAATAAACAAAGAAAATAATTCCTAAATGTCCTGAAGACAGCAGACAATATCAAAACATTAAAAAAAAAAAAAAAAGGACAGGATGACTCCAGAAAGCCTCCAAAATAAAACACCAGATGACCTTTTGGTAGAAGAAGAGGAATTGGAACTGCCTGATAGGGAACTCAAAACTCTAATATTCAGGGATCTCTAAGAGATGAAGGAAAGCACAAACAAAAATAAGGAAAAAGTAGACAAAATCATAGAAAATATGGACAAAATCATGGAAAAGAGAAACAAAACAATGGAAGAATTCAGGAAAATAATGCAGGAACAAAATGTCAAAATAAGCAACTAGACTTCGTACAAAAACAACAATTAGAAATCCAAAAAATAAGCAATAAGATTTCAGAAATGGACAGTGCAACAGAAGGTTTTAAGAGCAAATTTGAACAATGGAAGACAGATCAGCAAAATTGAAGACAAACCCTTGGATACCACTTTGTTTGAGGAAAAATCAGAGAGAAGAATGAAGAAATCCTGAAAAGAATGTGGGATACAATCAAAAGCAAAAATTTGCATATGATTGGAATTCCAGAACAGGAGGAGAAAACAGGAAACAGAGGGGATCATTGAAGATTTGCTGATAACAAGTTTCCCTAACATCATGAAAGATGAAAAGCTGATCATTCAAGAAGCTCAATGAACCCCATATAGGATAGATCCCAAAAGAAAATCACCAGCACATATCATAATCACACTTGCTAAAACCAAAGACAAAGAAAGAATCCTGAAAGCAGCTCAAGAAAAATAAAAAGTCACATACAAAGGGGAAACAATAAGACTAAGGTCTGATTGTTTGGCAGAAACCATACAGGCAAGAAGGTAATGGGATAACATATAGTTCCAGTTGAAAGAAAAAACCTGCTGACCAAGAAAAATATATCCCACAAAACTCTCACTCAAATATGACAGTGAAATTAGGACATTTCCAGATAAACAGAAATTAAAGGAATATGTAAAAACTAAGCCAAACTTACAAGAATTATTAAAGGGAGTCCTTCGGTTCAAGAACCAACAACATAAGACAACAACCTGAACCTAGGATGCAAGACAGTATCAGCCAGATACCAACCTAGGTAAAGAACTCTCAAAGATAAAACAAAACTAAAAGATTTAAAACAGGGAACAAGAGAGGTCAATCTGGAAATGACAGGGATGTCAGAACAATAAAAGGGAATAAACAGTGTAGATATAGAACTTTTGAATGGATAGGAAGTCAAGGTGATATCAAGTAACAAAAGACTGGTTTAAACTTAGGAAGATAGGAGTAAATTTCAAGGTAACCACAAAGAAAGTTAACATACTCATCAAAATAAAGAAGAAAAACATAAAGTCTCAGTAAACACAAAAACAAGTGAATCAGAAAAATAAAAATCCTCAAACAAAAGGAATTCAGCACAGGAGAGTAAGAGGAGCAAAGAAAATGTTAGCACCACAGAAAAAAAGCACTACAAAATGACAGCAATAAAATCACATTTATCAATAATCACACTGAATGTAAATGCACCCATAAAGAGTCAGAGAGTGACAGAATAGATAAGAAAAAAAAAACAGCACCCATCTCTATGCTTTCTAGAAGAGACATACCTTAGAAACAAAGACTTAAAAATCAAAGGATGGAAAAAAGTATATCAAGCAAACAGCCACCAAAAAGGAGCTAGAGCGGTAATACTAATCTCAGATAAAATAGACTTTAAAACAAAATTCACCATAAAAGGCAAAGAAAGGCACTATATAATGATTAAAGGGACAATCCACCGTGAGGACATAACTGTAATAAATATCTATGCACCCAATGACAGGGCTCCAAAATACATAAAACAAACTCTAAGAGCACTGAAAAGAGAAATTGACAGTTCCACAATAATAGTAGGAGACTCTCGGTAAAGGAAAAACATCTAGAAACTCAACAAAAAAACAGAAGATCTAAAGGCCAAAATCAACCAACTTGACTTCATAGACATATATAGAGCACTCCACCATAAAGCAACAAAGTACACACTCTTTTCCAGCATGCATGTAACATTCTCCAGAATAGACCACATCTTAAGCTGCAAAGCAACCCTCAACAAAACCCAAGACAATGAGATAATACAAAGCATCTTCTCTGATCACAATGCCATGAAAGTAGAAAATAACAACAGGAAAAGCAAGGGAAAAAAATTGGATACATGGAAACTAAATAACACCTTGCTTAAAAATCACTGGGTAATAGAACAAATCAAAGATGGAGTCAGAAAATTCCTAGAATCAAACGAGAATGAAAACACATCATACCAAAACCTTTGGGACACAGCAAAGGCAGTGCTCAGAGGTCAATTTGTAGCAATAGATGCACACATCAAAAAAGAAAAAAAGGACAAAATCAATACATTAGCTATACAACTTGAACATATAGAAAAAGAAAAGCAAAAGAAACCCATAGCCACCAGAAAAAAGGAAATATAAAGATCAGAGCAGAAATAAATGAAATATACTCTAACAAATTTGAAAACGAGAGGAAATGGACAACTGTCTACAAGCACACTATCTACCTAAACTAATACAAAATGAAGTCGAAAATCTGAACAGGCCTATAACAAGAGAAGAAATTGAAAAGGTAATTAAAAAAAAAAAAAAACTCTGAACAAAAAGCCCTGGTCCAGATGTCTTCACTGGAGAATTCTACCAAACATCCAGTTGAAAATGGGCAACGGATATGGACACTTCGCCAAAGACATTCAGGTGGCTAACAGACACATGAGGAAATGCTTACAATCTCTAGCCATTAGAGAAATGCAAGTCAAAACTACAATGAGATACCATCTCACCCTGACATTACTGGCACAAATCAAATTCAAACAAACAAAAAGAAAAAAACAAGTATTAGAGAGGCTGCAGGCAGATTGGAACTCTAATGCACTGCTGGTGGGAATGCAAAATGGTACAACCATTTTGGAAAACAATATGGCAATTCCTTTAAAAGCTAGAAATAGAAATACCATACCATTCAGCAACCCCGCTTGTAGGAATATATTCTAGAGAAATAAGAGCCATCACACAAAGAGACATGCACACCCATGTTCATTACAACATTATTCACAAAGAAGACAGTTGTCCATGGAGGCAATTAGCTACGTGTTCCATAACCTCCTACTATTCCTGACTCTCCTTCTTCCTCTTTTGCTCCAGGCGAATAGAGACCAATTGTTATGCCTTGGATGGCTGCTTGCAAGCTTTCAAGATCCAGGCATTACGAAACAAACTGGGAGATAGAACAGAAGCATTAAACACATTATTAGGCCAATGAAACCATGACCATAAACCTTCAAACAAGGAACCAAATCCCGTGAGGTGTTTGGCTGTACATAAGCAGCCTCAGCAACTGTTGTTTGTTGTTGTTGTTGTTGTAAATATGTATATCACACAACTTTTACCAATTCAACTTTTTACAGGTGTACAACTTACTGACAACACTTAAAATAATTGGCTGTGTAACCCTACCTTTAATCAGTGTGATTTTTCCATCACCATAACCCAAAACTCAATACTCGATAAGAAACACTCCCCTACTCCCCTCCCTTCTGCATCTGGTAACCAATAATAAACTTTGATGTCTGTGCACTTGCCTTTTCTTGTCTTTTTATATAAGTGAGGTCATACAATATCTGTCCTTCTATGATTAACTAAATTCACTCAGCATAATGTCTTCAAGCTCCATCCATATTATAGCATGTATCAAGACTTCATTTCTCCTATTAGCTTAGTCCCCCATGCATCTGTCAGTTTGTCGGACTGTGGGGGCTTGTGTGTTGCTGTGATGCTGGAAGCTATGCCACCAGTATTCAAACACCAGCAGGGTCACCCATGGTGGACAGGTTTCAGCTGAGCTTCCAGACTAAGACAGACTAGGAAGAAGGACCCAGTGGTCTACTTCTAAAAAGAATTAGCTGGTGAAAACCTTATTAATAGCAGCAGAACATTGTCTCATATAGTGCTGGAAAATGAGCCCCTCAAGTTGGAAGACACTCAAAAGACGACTGGAGAAGAGCTGCCTCCTCAAAGTAGAGTTGGCTGTAATGACATGGATGGAGTCAAGCTTTCGGGACCTTCATTTGCTGATGTGGCATGACTCAAAATGAGAAGAAACAGTTGCAAACATCCATTAATGATTGGAAACTGGAATGTACGAAGTACAAATCTAAGAAAATTGGAAATTGTAAAAAATGAAATGGAACACATAAAGATCAATATCCTAGGCATTAGTGAGCAGCAATGGACTGGTATTGGTCATTTTGAATTGGACTAATATGGTCTACTATGGACTACTATGGTCCACTATGCCAGGAACAACAACTTCAAGAGGAATGGCGTTGCATTCATCATCAAAAGAACATTTCAAGATCTATCCTGAAGTACAACACTGCCCGTGACAGGATAATATCCATACGCCTAGAAGGAAGACCAGTTAATTTACGCACCAACTGCTCAAGCCAAAGATGAAGAAATTGAACATTTTTACCAACTTGTGTGGTCTGAAATTGATCAAACATGTAATCAGGATGCACTGATAATTACTGGTGATTGGAATGTGAAAGTTGGAAACAAACAATTGGTAGTTGAAAAATATGGCCTTGGTGATAGAATGATGCCAGAGATCACATGTTTGAATTTTGCAAGACCAATGACTTCTTCACTGCAAATACCTTCTTCACCAACATAAGTGGCTACTGTACACAGGAACCTTGCCAGATGGAATATACAGGAATCAAATCGACTACATCTGTGGGAAGAGACAATGGAAAAGCTCAATACCATCAGTCAGAACAAGACCAGAGGCTGACTGCAGATCAGACCATCAATTACTCATATGGAAGTTCAAGATGAAACTGAAGAAAATTAGAACAAGTCCACGAGAGCCAAGGTATGACCTTAAGTATATCCCGCCTGTATTTAGAGACCATCTCAAGAGTAGATTTGACACATTGAACACTAATGACCGAAGACCAGATGAATTGTAGAAGGACATCAAGTACATCACACATGAAGAAAGCAAGAGGTCATTAAAAAGACAGGAAAGAAAGAAAAGACCTAAATGGATGTCAGAAGAGACTCTGAAACTTGCTCTTGAACTTCCAGTAGCTAAAGCAAAAGGAAAAAAACAATGAAGTAAAAGAGCTGAACAGAAGATTTCAAAGGGTGGCTCGTGAAGACAAAGTATTATGATGACATGTGCAAAGACCTGGAGATAGAAAACCAAAAGGAAAGAACATGCTCAGCATTTCTCAAACTGAAAGAACTGAAGAAAAAATTCAAGCCTTGAGTTGCAATACTGAAGGATTCTACAGGGAAAATATTAAATGACGAAGTAAACATCAAAAGAAGATGGAAGGAATACACAGAGTCACTAAACCAAAAAGAATTGGTTGATGTTCAAACATTTCAAGAGGTAACATATGATCAGGAACTAATGGTACTGAAGGAAGAAGTTCAAGCTGCACTGAAGGCACTGGCAAAAAACAAGGCTTCAGGAATACCAATTGAGGTGTTTCAACAATCGGATGCAGTGCTAGAAATGCTAACTTGTCTATGCCAAGAAATTTGGAAGACAGCTACCTGGCCAACAGACTGGAAGAGATCCATATTTGTGCCTATTCCCAAGAACAGTGATCCCACTGAATGTGAAATTTATCGAACAATATCACTAATATCACATGCAAGCAAAATTTTGCTTAAGATCATTCAAAAGCAGCTGCAACAGGGAACTGCCAGAAATTCAAGCCGAATTTAGAAGAGGATGTGGAACCAGGGATATCATTGCTGATGTCAGACGGATCCTGGCTGAAAGCAGAGAATACTGGAAACATCTTTACCTGTGTTTTATTGACTATGCAAAAGCATTCAACTGTGTGGATCATAACAAATTATGGATAACATTGCAGAGAATGGGAATTCCAGAACATTTAATTGTGCTCATGAGAAATCTGTACATGGATCAAGAGGCAGTTGTCCGAACAGAGTAAGGGGATACGGCATGGTTTAAAGTCAGGAAAGGTGCGCATCAGGGTTGTATCCTTTCACTATACCTACTCAATCTGTATGCTGAGCAAATAATCTGAGAAGCTAGACTATATGAAGAAGAACGGGGCATCAGGATTGGATGAAAACTTATTGACAACTTGCTTTATGGAGATGACACAACCTTGCTTGCTGATTGTGAAGAGGACTTGAAGGACTTACTGATGAAGATCAAAGACCACAGCCTTCAGTATGGATTACACCTCAACATAAAGAAAACAAAAATTCTCACAATTGGACCAATAAGCAACATCATGATGAATGGAGAAAAGATTGAGGTTGCCAAGGATTTCATTTTACTTGGATCCACGATCAACAGCCATGGAAGCAGCAGTCAAGAAATCAAAAAACGCTTTGCATTGGCTAAATCTGCTGCAAAAGACCTCTTTAAAGTGTTGAAAATCAAAGGTGTCACCTTGAGGACTAAGGTGCACCTGACTGAGGCCTTGGTGTTTTCAATCGCCTCATATGCATGGGAAAGTTGGACAATGAATAAGGAAGACCGAAGAAGAATTGATGCCTTTGAATTGTGGTGTTGGCTAAGTGTATTGAATATATAATGGACTGCCAAAAGAACTAACAAATTTGTCCTGTAAGAAGTACAACCAGAATGCTCCTTTGAAGCAAGGATGCTGAGACTACATCTCACACACTTTGGACATGTTATCAGGAGGGCTCATTCCCTGGAGAAGGACATCTATGCTTGGTAAAGTAGAGGGTCACAAAAAATAGGAAGACCCTCAGTGAGATGGACTGACACAGTGGCTACAACAAGGGGATGAAGCATAGCAACAATTGTGAGGATGGCCCAGGACCGGGCAGTGTTTTGTTCTGTTGTGCAAAGGGTCACTATGAGTTGGAATCGACTCAATGGCACCTAACAACAACAACTAGCTTAGCAGTATTCCTTTGTATGTATGTAATACATTCTGTATATCCATGCATCTATTCCTGGGCATTTGTTTCCAACTTTTGTCTATTGCGAATAGTGCTGCAATGAACATTGGTGTACGAGTCTCTGTTTGAGTCTCTCTTTCAAGACTTTTGGGTGTATACCTAGGAGTGGAGTTGCTGGGTCATATGGTAGTTCTATATTTATTTTTTTTAGGAATCACCACACTATTTTCCACAATGGCTGTACCGTTTTGCACTCCCACCGGCAGTGGATAAGGTTCCAGTTTCCCTACATCCTGGCCAATATTTGTTAATTTCTGTTTTTTGTCTTGTTTTGTTTTTAATTAGCCATCCTTGTAGACCGCTCCATTGATAGTCTTCAAAGTAGCCAGAGTCACTGGCTTTGTACTCAGGGAGATTTATTCTATTTTATATTCAAATCACACCTTTGACCTACAGCAGTGACTTTATTTTTTCAGCCATTTTACTGAGGCTTTTTTTTTTTGGTAGAGAATTACTTTATTGGTGGAAATGGTAAAAACGAAAGGAAACATAAGTGGACATTTTGTAACCACAGCAAGTATGCCTGTCACTGGTGACCATGATAAAAGATTACAGGTAAAGTGGAAGACACCCATATTTTGTTCCCTACCTTATGCAATTTCCATCATTTCACCCAGAGACAAACAGTATCATGAATTCCAAGCTATGTTTTTATACTTTTACCATGCACATCCATGTATGATCACCCAGGCATCACCCCACACACCTCATGGACATTCACCCCATCCCAACCCACCACATCGCACCACAACCCACCACACTGCACCTCACCCACCCAACCTTGTTTATAAGGGGAAGATTAACTTTGAGTTTTTCAGGCTCACCTGAAATACCTTTTCCTTCTCTCTAACACTGGAGATCCCAAACTGCATGAGGCTGGGGCATGAGTAGGTGGGGAGACTCCCAGGAACTACCCCACCCCACCCCACTGTAATTATAAACGGAAGATTCATCCTGCGCTTTCCAGGCTCACCTGAAAAACGTTTTCCTTCCCTTTACCCCTGGAGTTCCCAAGCTGCGTGACTTTGGGGCATGGGTGGGTGGGGAGACTCCTGGATCACTGCATGCGGATTTGCCCGGTTCTTCAAAGTTTTTTTTTCAAAGTTGGGAGTGTTGCACACAAAAGAATCACCAGGAGACATTTATTTATTTAACTCTGGTAGCAAGTCACTTTAATGGAAGAAACGGTACTTAGGAAGAGAAAAGAAAGAGAAGTAAACAAGTTGCGAGACTGCAGCATGCTTGCGCGACACCAGGGACCACGGAAGTCCCCAGGTGCTAAGACTCAGTTCTCCTTGTTGCTCTTGCCCAGAGTGAGCTTGTTAAAGAGGTACTATGGCCATGTCCTCCTCTCAGGCCCCCAGTTTGCTACCCCATCAGCAAACAGTAACATTTGCATATTTTTAATAAACTAAAACGTTTTGGACTAAATTAAAGACCTTCTTTATTTTAACCCCTGCCCAATCCCATTCCTTTCACCTCACGCCCCCTCTTCCCAAAGGCAACCACCATCATGAATTCCAGGCCATGTTCTTATCCTTTTACAGAGCACATGCATGCACTCTCACCCAGGCACCACCCCACTTCACCCCTCCCCCATCTCAACTTGTTTGTAAAGGGAAGATTAACTTTGTGTTTTCCAGTCTCACCTGATATACCTTCTCCCTCCCTCCACCCCTGGAGTTCCCGAGCTGCAAGAGGTTGGGGCATGGGTAGGTGGGGAGACTCCTGGACCACTGCATTGGGATTTGCCCTGTTTTTCAAAGTTGGGAGTGTTGTGCAGACAAGAATCACCAGGAGACCTTTATTTAACTCTGGAACCAAGTCACTTTATTGGAGGAAACGGTAGACTTGGAAGAGAAAGGAAAGAGAACTGAACGTGTTGTAACCGCAGCATCCTTGCGCGGCACCGAGGACCATGGAAGTCCCTCGGTGCTAAGGCTCAGTCCTCGTCGCTGTCGCTCACGGTGAACTTGTAGAAAAGGTACTTGGCCAGGCCGGTGTCCGGGGCCCCCAGCTCGTGCAGGCTGGTCACGTTGTCGCCCAGCTCCTTGATGGCCTTCACCTGCTCATGCAGAAAGTGACTCTCCAGGAAGTCACACAGCTGCGCGTCGCCCTTGTCGGTGGCCAGCTGGTGCAGGTCCAGGAGACTCTGGTTGACGCTCTGCTCCAGGCGGAAGGTGCACTCCATCACGTTGAGCCCGCTGCCCGAGTCGTCCAGGTTGGGCTTCCTGATGTCGCGGAGCTGGATGCGGCCCCCGTGCTGGTTCTGCAGCCTCTGCAGCCTCTCCGTGTGCTCGCGCTCCTTGTGCGACTGGCGCAGAAAATATGTCGGGAAGTTCTCCAGGGCTACGTCGTCGTCGCCGTCGAAGTGGTGGGCCATGAAGAGGTACACGTACAACGTGTAGAGCTCCAGGTTGATCTGCCGGTTGATGTTGCTCTTGCGCTCTTGGTGGTAGTTCTAACGGACTTGCGAGGACGGCGCGGTCGCCATGGTGGGCAGCACGGGCCAGGCGACGAGGGCGAGGGTGCAGGTAGAGCCGAGCGGGTGGCGGGCGGCGGGCGCGGCGGGGAACACGAGTCGTCCCCAGGGTGGGCGAGGACCGCGGGCGAGATCTGGATCTGGATCTGGATGGCGGGACTCAGACCTGGACGGCGGAGTTGGGACCTGGCTGGCGGGGGGCTTTCTAAAGGGGGCACTGGGACCCGGATGATGGGCCGTTATAAGGAGGGATTGGGACCCGGATGACGGGTCCTTTATGGGGGGCGGGGAGGGTTTAGAACGCGGGCCCGGAATGGCAGGAGGGGCACAAGCGCCAGGTTCCATGGAGCAGGTACCCTGGTGTCTGTGCACTGTCAGCCTCAACTGACTTTTTAATTTGGGCAATAGTGCTCCTAGTTTCTGAGAACTTTCTCTTATCATCTCATTGCTGCCTTCTATAGCCTATTATTTCATAAACCCATTGTCTTCTTTGAAAACCTAAGAAAATGAATTTCAATTTACCCGTGATGCTGATCAGCTTTGTCATAGCCAAAATTTTTTTCCCAGTCTGTAGGTTGTCTTTTTCCTGTCTTGGTGAAGTCTTTGAATGAGCAGAAATGTTTGATTTTTAGGAGCTCCCAGTTATCTAGTTTCTCTTCTGGTGTTTGTGCATTGTTAGTAATGTTTTGTATACTGTTTATGGCGTGTATTGGGGCTCCTAGTGTTGTCCCTATTTTTAATTCCACGATCTTTATCATTTTAGCTTTTTTATTTAGGTCTTTGATCCATTTTGAGTTAGTTTTTGTGCATGGTGTGAGGTATGGGTCTTGTTTCATTTTTTTTTGCAGATGGATATCCAGTTTTGCCAGCATCATTTGTTAAAGAGACGGTCCTTTCCCAATTTAACCGACTTTGGGCCTTTGTCAAATATCATAAGTGGATGAATTTATGTCTGGGTTCTCAGTTCTGTTCCACTGGTCTATGTATCTGTTGTTGTACCAGTACCAGGCTGTTTTGACCACTGTGGCCGTATAATAGGTTCTAAAATCAGGTAGTGTGAGGACTCTCACTTTGTTCTTCTTTTTCGGTAATGCTTTACTTATCCAGGGCCTCTTCCCTTCCCATATGAAGTTGGTGATTTGTTCTCCATCTTATTAAAAAATGCCATTGGAATTTGGATTGGGATTGCATTGTATTTGTAGCTCACTTTGGGTAGAATAGACATTTTCACAATGTTGAGCATTCCTATCCATGAGCAAAGTATGTTCTTCCACTTATGTAGGTCTCTTTTGGTTTCTTGCACTAGTGTCTTGTACTTTTCTTTGTATAAGTCTTTTACATCTCTGGTAAGATATATTCCTAAGTATTTTATCTTCTTGGGGGCTATTGTAAATGGTATTGATTTGGTGATTTCTTCTTCGATGTTCTCTCTGTTGGTATAGAGGAATCCAACTGATTTTTATATGTTTATCTTGTATCCTGATGCTTTGGTGAAATCTTCTATTGGTTCCTGTAGTTTTCTTGTGGATTCTTTTGCGTTTTTTGGTTATAAGATAATATTATCTGCAAATAGGGATACTTTTACTTCTTTCTTACTAATTGGGATGCCCCTTATTTCTTTGTCTAGCCTAATTGCTCTGGCTAGGACCTTCAGCACAATGTTGAATAAGAGTGGTGATAAAGGGCATCCTTGTCTGGTTTCCATTCTCAAGGGGAATGCTTTCAGACTCTCTCCATTTAGGATGATGTTGGCTGTTGGCTTTGTATAAATGCCCTCTCTTATGTTGAGGAATTTCCCTTCTAATCCTATTTTGCTGAGAGTTTTTTTTTTATCATGAATGGGTACTGGACTTTGTCAAATGCTTTTTCTGCATCAATTGATAAGATCTTGTCTTTAGTTTTATTTATGTGGTGGATTACATTGATTGTTTTTCTAATGTTGAACCATCCCTGTGTACCTGGTATGAATCCCACTTGGTCATGGTGAATTATTTTTTTGATATCATGTTGAATTCTACTGGCTAGAATTTTGTTGAGGATTTTTGTGTTTACATTCATGAGGAATATTGGTCTGTAATTCTCCTTTTTTTTTCCTTGGTGTCTTTACCTGGTTTTGGTATCAGGGTTATGCTGGCTTCGTAGAATGAGTATGAGAGTATTCCATCCTTTTCTATGCTCTGAAATACCCATAGTAGTAGGGGTGATAACTCTTCTCGGATTGTAGAATTCTCCAGTGGAGCTGTCAGGGATAGGGCTTTCTTGTTGTTGTTGTTGTTGGGATTTTCTTAATTACCTTTTCAATCTCTTCTTTTGTTATACATTTGTTTAGTTGTTCTGCCTCTGTTTTTTGTAAGTTTAAGTAGGTAGTGTGTCTCTAGAAATTTGTCCATTTCCTCTAGGTTTTCCAATTTGTTAGAGTACAATTTCTCATAGTATTCTGTTATGATTCTTTTAATTTCAGTTGGGTCTGTTGTGATATCACCCATCTCATTTCTTATTCAGGTTATTTGCTTCCTCTCCTGTTTTTGTTTTGTCAGTTTGGCCAATGGCTTATTTTATTGATGTTTTCAAAGAACGAGCTTTTGGTCTTGTTAATTCTGTTGATTGTTTTTCTATTCTCTACTTCATTTAATTCTGCTCTAATTTTTATTATTTGCTTTCTTCTGGTGCCCCAGGGCTTCTTTTGCTGCTCTCTATTTGTTTGAGCTATAGGGTTAATTCTTTGATTTTGACCTTTTCTTCCTTTTGGATGTGTGCATTTATTGGTATAATTTGGCATCTGAGCACTACTTTTGCTGTGTCCCAAAGGCTCTGGTAGGATGTGTTTTCATTCTTATTTGATTCTTTGAATTTCTTTATTCCGGTCTTAATTTCTTGTACTACCCAATAGTTTTTTAGCAAGGTGTTGTTCAGTTTCCATGTGTTCGATTTTTTTTCCTTGCTTTTTCTGTTATTGTTTTCTACTTTTATGGTCAGAAAAGATGCTTTGTAATATTTCCATGTTTTGGATTCTGTTAAAGCTTGCTTTATGGCCTAATATGTGGTCTGTTCTGGAGAATGTTCCATGAGCATTAGAAAAGAAAGTATACTTGACTGCTGTTGGGTGGAGTGTTCTGTGTGTATCTATGATGTCAAGTTGGTTGATTTTGGCATTTAGATCTTCCACGTCTTTATTGAGTTTCTTCCTGGGTGTTCTGTTGTTCACCAAAAGTAGTGTGTTGAAGTCTCCTACTATTATTGTAGAGCTGTCTATCTCACTTTTCAATGCTGTTAGAGTTTGTTTTATGCATTTTGGAGCCCTGTCATTGGGTACGTAAATATTTATTATGGTTATGTCCTCCTGGTGTTTTGACCTTTTCATCATTATATAGTGTCCTTCCTTATCCTTCATGGTGGATTTTACTTTAAAGCCTATTTTGGCAGAAATTAATATTACCACTCCTGCTCTTCTTTGATTGTTGTTTGCTTGATACATTCTTTTCCATCCTTAGAGTTTTACTTTGTTTGTGTCTTTAAGTCTAAGGTGTGTCTCTTATAGGCAGCATATAGACGGATCATTTTTTTTTTTATAAACTATGCCACTCTCTGTATCTTTATTGGTACATTTAGATCATTTACATTCAGCATAATTATTGATTGGTATGAATTTAGTGCTGTCATTTTGATGTCTTTTTTATGGTATTGACGCTTTCTTTTTTCCACTTAATTCTCTGTGCTGAGTCACTTTTATGTATTTTCTTTTCCTCTTTCATTGTTGTTGATGTTGTATTTCCTGAGTCTTTATGTTTTTCTTGTTTTTATTCAGATGTGTAGGATTGTTAGTTTCCTTTGTGGTTACCTTAATATTTACCCCAATTTTTCTAAGTTTAAACCAATCCTTTATTTCTTTATATTGCCTTGACTTCCTCTCAAGATCTATGCCTACATTTTTTGTCCCCTCTTTTTGGTTTTAATGTTATCTTACACATAATGACATCTCTGTTTCCCTGTTTTGAGTGTTTTAGCTTTGATTTATTTTTGTGATTTCCTTATTTGGGTTGATACCTGGTTGCTCTGTCCTGTGTTCTAGCTTTTGGTTGTTATCTGATATTATTGACTTTCTAACCAGAGGACTTCCTTTAATATTTCTTGTAATTTTGGTTTGATTTTTACAAATACCCTAAACTTCTGTTTGTCTGGGAATGTCTTAATTTTGCCATGATATTTGAGAGACAGTTTTGCTGGATATATAACTCTCAGCTGGCAATTTTTTCCTTCTAGGCTATATATATGTCATCCCATTGCCTTTTTGCTTGCATGATTTCTGCTGAGTAGTCCACGCTTAGTCTTATTGACTCTCCTATGTAGGCGACTTTTCATTTATCCATAAAAAAAAAAAATTTTTTTTTTTATAGCCAGTCCTAAAATTCTCTCTTTGTCTTTAATTTTGGCAAGTTTGATTATAATATGTCTTGATGATTTTCTTTTGGGATCTACCTTGTGTGGGGTTAGGTGAGCATCTTGGATAGATATCTTCTCATTTTTCACGATATCAGGGAAGTTTTCTGCCAACAAGTCTTCAACAATTCTCTCTATATTTTATGTTTACCCCCTCCGCCCCCCGTTCTGGTACTCCAGTCACTTGTAGGTTATTCCTCTTGATAGAGTCCTACATAATTCTTAGGGTTTCTTCATGTTTTTAAATTATTTTATCTGATTTTTCCTCAAATATGTTGGTGCCAAGTGCTTTATCTTCAATCTCACTAATTCTGACATCCATTGCTTCAATTCTGCTCTTATGACTGTTTATTCAATTGTCTAAATCTGAAATTTTATTGTTAATTTTCTGGACTTCTGTTTGCTGTCTCTGCATGGATTCTTGGAGCCTATTAAATTTGTCATTACATTCCTGTCTAATCTGCTTAAGTTTCTCTAATGCTTTGTCTTTGTGCTGCTTGGCCTGCTCTGCATTTTGCCTGATCTCCTTCCTGATCGCTTGAAGAGTTCTGTATATTATTCTACCTCCGGTAATTCCAGGAAGTTCTCTTCATCTGGAAGATTTATTGATTCTTTCTTTTGGGAGCTTGCTGAAGCCATCGTGGTCAGCCTCTTTATATGATTTGATATTGTCTGTTGTCTCCAAGCCATCAATAAGTTATTGTATTTATTTATTTGTTTTATGTTTGGTTACTGTGTCCTAGTTTCTTGTTTTGTTTCGATAAGCCCAAATACACTGCTCGAGTGAGCTAGTTTGATTATTGACACCTTTAAACTCTAATGTCCTGTTACCAGGTGGCTAGAGCTGTTAATAAATATGTGAGCTAAGGAGTCCATTTACTTTTCTTGTATGGATTCAGCTCAGGTGTACAGGTAGTCTGTCACCAAGTGTATGGTGGAGGCTCTCACCTATAGTCCTAGACGAGCAGGGGTGATTGGTGTATACATAGGTATCTGGGTGCAATAGGGAATCATGTGCTGATCAAGGCAGGGGACTGACAACCACCCCTGAGTGTCTGTGAGGAAAGTGTGTCCCTGTTCCTTAGAGTGCGTAGGTGGGTGGGTTTTGTGGCCAGATTATGGGTACCAAATGCTTTTGGCTGTAAGGACTAGGAGGCACCACTTATTCTTGGATCCCTGTTGCAGGTGGCTAGGTGTTGTTGGTAAAGCCACCAGTCCGCAGGCCCCTGATGTGGGTAGGTGAGGACCCTGTTTAAAGGCAGAGTGTCTTGATGTACTGTTCCCAATCCCTTTGTAGACTCAAGAGACCACCAGGGTATCCCATAGGCCATTATAGCTTTTGTGAGAGTGGCCCAAACATGTTTTTCACTGCCACCAATGAGATTGTTGACCAGACTCAGGTTTCTAGGTTGCTTCATGCCACATCTGCTGGTTATCAAGTCCAATTAAACCTCTTTATGAGGTCATGCCAATCTGTCTACGACACAAGCCGGATCTTAACTGGCAAATTTCCAGGCGTGGAGAAAGCAGCTACTGCTAAGATAGTAAAGACTGACCAGCAGAAAGAGCAATGTAAAAGTGGTAATCTGGTACCCTCTACTGGACAATCTGGGTGAGGATCTTCCCCAAAACATCTCTTGGTCTGGCTGCTCAATAATGGGGTATCAAAAGAAGAGACTGATGGGCTTCTCACCAAGGAACTCATAGCCAGTTATTGGACCACAGGGGACCTAGAGTCTGAACATCGACAGCTTCTTTATGCAAGTGCTATTTTTTCTACCTGTCTTAGTGAATCTGGACACAAATCAGAAGGCTTCAGCAGCTTTTACCCAAACCTCTCAGTTTTAAAAAATAAACAAGACTAAAGGCTAGATGAAGGTCCTTCTATCCCCAGGGAGGACTGGATACCCTATTCCAAGGTCAGAAGTCAATGGGAGGTGGGGGAATATTGTACTTCATGGGCCTTTTATATATTAGTACTTAGGTGACTGTGGTCCCCATAACTCCTGGCACTAGGATGAAAGGAAAACAAATAATGCTCTCTGATTTTAGATCTGAGGGCACTATCACTGGGGACCTTACCCAGGCCTGACTATGGCTACAAACCTCCATTTTTATGGCCCCCACTACTGAATGTATTATTGGTATAAATGTACTAGCTTTGTACACTCCTGCTCCCCTTCACTCTCAAGCCCAGAAGGGAATTGCTGCAATTAGGGCCATCTTAGTAAGGTAAATGGAAAACTGTGAATACCATGAACCTACCTGAGTCATAGGCTATGGCTAATGGACTGGCAAACCTCAGACTGGCATGTAAAATAAGACCTCCTTTGGGGATGAGGCATTTGGATAAAAATTTGCTCTGCTCCTAATGCTTTTTGTTAGCCATGTAGATGCTCACCAGAAAGGTCCTTATGCTGACAAAGGGGAACACAACCAATGAACAGACTGTACTTGTCAGCTAAACATGGAGACTGAATTGTTCTTTGTCCCAGAGCAAAGAGATGTGTGACCGATTGCCTCCTGGATCCATGAGAGGATGGATCATGAGAATTCAGACACCATCACAGACTGAGCCTACACACATGGACTGCCACTGTCATCAGAAGATTCTAAAACAGAAGAGATACGTTGATCCACCTGCCAGGCTCTAGCCTGGACTAAAAACACTGCCCAGGGGCAGATCCCTCAAACCAACCAGGGTGTTCTTGGAAAATAGATCTCATTGGGTCTCTTGTCCTGTCCAGGGGGTTCCACTGGATTGTGACTGCCATTGACACTTTCTCCAGGTTTGGCCTAGTCATCACCATGCATTCCACTGACGCAGGCCACATTATCCAGACCCTACAAGACTACATTTGTTTCCTGTTTGGGTTCCCTGAGTATATTGCATCTGATAACAGCCCTGGATCTATGGCCCAAGCTACACAACAGTGGGCCCAATCATGGGGCATATGATGGACTCTCCATGCTCCATATTATCCCCATGCTGCACAGTGTTTTTATGGACAATTAAAGGACAGGTTTAAATGGTTGATGTGAGGGACTACACATCTCAGGCAAGCAGCCTGAGATCTCAGTGCAGCAATTCCCCAAACGGGTACTCATATTTGCCTTATGTTTGACCAGGTAGTCTGTCTGCTTCCTTCAATTTTATACCCCCCACCCCCACCCCTTTTTTTAACAATTATTTACACCTCAGCCTCCATGGTGAGGGGAAGGGACTGCAAGGGTCTTCCATCTCCTTGGCCCCCTTCCCGAAGACTCAAATTGATGAGAGATTAGAATGGCTATTAACCAAGGCTGGGAGACTGTAACCTCCTTCTCCATTTAACTCCTTCTCTGGTTTTTCCTGCAAGGATTCAAAAATAATGACCATCAATTTGAGGTCTCTATTTCAATATTTTACTTAAGGAGGTCCTGCTGCTTTGACCTAGTAGCCCCATGGGTTGGATATCAGTATACAGAATAGAAATTTTTATTAAACCACAAGAGGGTACAAGTTTGGAGATTTCGATTTACCACCCTGGAGATGGATTAAGGGTGCTATTCTTGTATATGGTACAGGATAGACTATCCATGTCACAGTCAATGGGGAGAAGTCCCCCCAACAGATAGGACATAAGCACCTTTGAACCCTAGAGCTAGGGTACAAGGGTGGGAGTGAGACGATATGTAACTTCTTTTTTTCTCTTTCTGATGGAGTAGGCACTGTGATTCCCACCTCTCCAAATTATTGATATACCTGTCCAAGGCAGTTGCCATCACCATGAATTTGATGAACTGTTGAATATGTCACAGTCCAACCCCACAGATAAACATCTGATTGCTGTGCTGCCAAATAACATAAATAGATTTTTCTCCAACCGTGGACCTTTCTCGGGTACCCCAGCCTTGTTCATCTCTACTCAATGCATTGCCAGAACTGGACTCTGACACTGCAGGACTGAAACACCTCCCTAGATGTCAACTCGTTCCTGTCTTAGATAGGGACACCTGAAACATTTGGGAGAGGGGGCATGGGATCCACTGTCGGGATTATTTTGGCCTCCATAGTGATGGCCTTCTTCTCCCCTACACTTGCCCCTGTCTTACACAAACTCTTTAATTCCACTCAAGGACTCCACCCACCAGGAATGACTTCTAGCTGGTTGACCTCCATGGTAGTCAATGAGTCTTATATTCTCAGCATTGTGTGTGTCCCCTTGGGATATTCTTTTTTTTTTTTTTTTTTTTTGTGGAAACCAGCATTCACCTGCCTTCCTCTTGCCAATGTAACATGGATATATGGGGCATTGATGAGAGACTTCCGGATACTCAAAACAGCCCTTCCTTTTGAGCATGTTACACTGAGCCAAGTAAGATGGGAGTTCCAAAACCAGGCAGACCCCAGTTACTTGGAATTGGCAGGTAGCTTTACCAACTCTGTATTCCTATGTATGCTCTGGGTGGTCATTCAAATAGAAAAGGTTGTACACAACATATCCCTGGCCCTTATTGAGGTCATTAATGATACTACCTTGGATTTGGAGGCACAACAGACCAGTGTCAGTTCCTTGGCCCGAGTATTGTTAGATAACTATATAGCCCTCAAGTTCCTGCTGGCCATCCAAGGAAGGATGTGTGTGATTGCCAACACTTCATGTTGCTCTATGATCAACGAAACTCAAAAAGTATCACAGTCCATTTTGAGGCTTAGGGAGAAAAAAGGCTCTCTCATGGATTGAAATGTGTTCCCCCTAAACATCTGTCAACTTTGCTAGATCATGATTCCCTTGTATGATTGTCTATCATTTTATCTTCTGATATGATTTCCCTATGTGTTGTAAATCCTATCACTATAATGCAATAAGATGGATTAGCGGTGATTATATTGATGAGGCCTACAAGGTTAGGTAGTGTCTTAAGCCAATATCTTTTGAGATATAAAAGAGAGAAGCGAGCAGAGAGACATGGGACCCTCATACCACCAAGAAAGCAGCACCAGGAACAGAGCATGTCCTTCGGACCTGAGGTTCCTGCACTGAGATGCTTCCAGATGAAGGGAAGACTGATGACAAGGACCTTCCTCCAGAGCCGACAGAGAGAGGAAGCTTTACCCTGGAGCTGGTGCCTGAATTTGGACTTCTAGCGTACTAGACTGTGAGAGAATAAACTTCTCTTTCTTAAAATCAGCCACTTGTGGTATTTCTGTTATAGCAGCACTAGATGTTGAAGACAGGCTCCCTGGCTCTTTAAAGGAGACCCTGATGGGCTATGGCACATCTTTCCCTGGCTTGGCAATGGTTGGGGTTCGTGGCTGCATTTATTCCTCTAAACCCAGTGTTGTCGAGTTGATTCTGACTCATAGTGACCCTATAGGACAGAGCAGAACTGCCCCATAGAGTTTCCAAGGAGTGCCTGGCAGATTCGAACTGCTGACCCTTTGGTTAGCAGCCATAGCACTTAACCACTACACCACCAGGATTTCCTTATTCCTCTAGGCAAGCCAAATCATCCTGCTTGGGGTGATTATGATCATAACTCTTGTCCACTGTTGCCTCAGACTTATTAACCAGTTATTGTCACAGCCCTTCAACTTCTGACCAATTCAGGCCCATGATGGGGTAGCATATGTTTCTCACTTGGACTCTGAAAGATCAAGGGGTAAAGTTGAGGAGTCCAGCTCCAGGCCAAGACCTCTGTGTGATCTTTCAGGGCTGCCCTCCCCACACTAGAATGGTGCACTACCAGTGTATTGCAGTCCCAGAAAGGAGTTGCAGTCAAGGACTCAAGCTCTTCCTCCAGCTATGCTCATATGCATATCTATATCCTAGCCTAAATGCTTCCCTTTAGGGAGGCCTCCTTATGCTGTGCCTGGAGAGAGGGGAAGTGCTGCTGAGACACTTTTCGGGTGCATCCACATAGACCTTCTTAATGGAGGAGCCTTGAAGACACTCTTTTCCACTTTGATCTAGTCCTTTTACACCCCTCTCTCTCCTCCCAGCTCCAGGATCCATAAAATGGCAGGAGCCTTTTGCTTGGGACTCCCTTGGCAGAGAGATGATCCTCTCGTCTGTGCTGAAGCACCAGACCCCTCTTTCCATGGGAAAAAATGGAGCACTGGGGGGACCCCTCAGTTTTCTCTATTTGGCCTCTTGCTTACACTTTCACAGTAACTTTCTGTTTGGCTTGTTGCCTTAATTCACAACCTCAACAACTGGCAACTCTAATATTATTAATAATAACCATCATTTGTTGAGTGCTTACTATGCATTAATGCATTTAATCCTCACGTGAATCCAATAAAGCAAGTGCTGTTAATATTCACACTGTACAAAAGAGGAAACTGAGGCTTAGCTTAAATAATTTGCCCATTGTCAAGAGCAGAATTCTAACTCAGACTACTATGACTTCAAAGCTCAACTCCTTAACCCATCTACTCGTGTCCCACGTGTTGGAACGCTAGAATGATCAGGTTCGGCAGTTTATGTTTTAAGCAATGACTATGATTTATGTGTCAGAAGGAAGTTGAGTTTTTATTCCAGTGTGACAGCACAGAACAGGACTGTTAATTCTGTTACACTTTGGCATTTAGGCAAATATCTCAAATACAAAACATCAATTAAAATGACTATTGACCTCCTGCTGTTTTCCTCTTAAAAAAGGATCCGAGTATTATGGATACCATCAAAAAAATAGAAATGTTCTTTTATAAACATGAGCATACTTCCTGAGCTCATTAATCTTGCAGCTTATTAGAGCTGCAAATTGGTGCCTAGCAAAGTCAATTTTTGTGTTCCAAATCACTTCATTAAATGCTTTAATAAAGCTTTGCCAAAGAGGAAAATGTTACCTTTTAAGTGCTTTCCAAAACTCAGTTACCATGAAAGCCAGCAAGCTTTAAGAAAAAACGTGACCATGTAAAGGCAAAAACCTCCTTGCAGCAAGTTATATGGCGTTAGTACTGTACAGTGTGTATAAAATTAGTTTGTTTTACAAAGTGGCATGTTGTACACAGAATAATTCCCCCCTACAAAAAAAATGTCCATACCCTCATCCCTGGAACCTGTGAATATGTTACCTTACATGGCAAAAGGGATTTTACAGATGCAGATGTGATTAAATTAAGAACCTTGAGATGGGGAGATTATTCTGGATTACCCAGGTGGGCCCAATCTAAGCAAACAGGTCCTCACAAACAGAGAACTTTTCCAGGCTACCGTCAAAGACGTGACTATGGAAGAATGTAGTTGTTAGTTACCATTGAGTCAGTTGTGACTCATGGCGAGCCCATGTGTGTGCAGAGTAGAACTGTGCTCCACAGGGTTTTCAAAGCCATGACCTTTTTGAAACAGATTGCCAGGCCTGTCTTCTGAGGCACCTCTGGGTGGATTAGAACTACCAACATTTTGGCTAGTAGTCAAGTGCTTAACCACTTGCACCATACAGGGACTCTTGCAGAAGAATTATAAGAGAAATGTGATGTTGCTCACTTTAAAGATGGAGAAAGAGGCTCATGAGCCAAGGAATGCAAGGAAGCTTCTAGAAGCTAAAAAAAGATAAGAAAATGGATACTTGCTGGATGCCCCCCTAGAAGGAATGCAGGCTTGCTGACACCTTGATTTTAGCCCAGTGAGATCCGTGTCAGACTTCTGACCTCCAGTACAATTAGAAAATAAATGTGTGTTATTTTAAGCCACTAAATTCATGGAGTGTTATTACAACAGTAGAATACTAAAACACAACATACAGCAAATCTTTTTTTCAGAGGGCTAGTTTTTAAAGGATTAAGGGTTACTTAGAATGGGAAGAAGCCCTGGTGGCCAAATGGTTAAGCGGTTGGCTGCTAACTGAAAGGTCGGTGGTTCAAACCCACCAGCCCCTGTGTGGGAGAAAAGACCTGGTGATCTGCTCCTATAAAGACTGTTGTTGTGAGGTGCCATCCAGTCGGTTTTGACTCATAGCAACCCTATGTACAACAGAACAAAACACTGCCTGGTCCTGCACCATCCTCGCAATCATTGTTACGTTTAATTAAGCCCGTTGTTGCAGCCATTGTATCAGTCCATCTCACTGAGGGTCTTCCTCTTTTTCGCTGACCCTCTACCAAGCATGATGTCCTTGTCTAGGGACTGATCCCTCCTGACAACATGTCCAACGTATGTGAAACGTTGTCTCGCCATCCTTGCTTCTAAGGACCATTCTGGTTGTACTTCTTCCAAGAGAGATTTGTTCCTTCTTTTGGCAGTCCATGTTATATTCAATATTCTTCACCAACACCACAATTCAAAAGCATCAATTTTTCTTCAGTCTTCCTTATTCATTGTCCAGCTTTCACAAGCATAGGAGGTGATTGAAAACACCATGGCTTGGGTCAGGTGCACCTTAGTCTTCAAGAAAACATCTTTTCAACATTTTAAAGAGGTCTTTTGCAATGCAATGCATCTTTTGATTTCTTGACTGCTGCTTCCATGTGTGTTGATTGTGGATCAATGAAATCCTTGACAACTTCGATCTTTTCCCCGTTTATCATGATGTTGCTTATTGGTCCAGTTGTGAGGATTTTTGTTTTCTTTATGTTGAGGTGTAATCCATACTGAAGGCTGTGGTCTTTGATCTTCATCAGCAAGTCCTTCAAGTCCTCTTCACATTCAGCAAGCAAGGTTGTGTCATCTGATAACACAAGTTGTTAATGAGTCTTCCTCCAATCCTGATGCCCTGTTCTCCTTCATATAGTCCAGCTTCTCAGATTATTTTCTCAGCATACAGATTGAATAGATATGGTGAAAGGATACAACCCTGATGCACACCTTTCCTGACTTTAAACCACGCAGTGTCCTCTTGTTCTTTTCAAATGACTGACTCTTGATCTATGTACAGGTTTTGCATGAGCACAATTAAGTGTTCTGGAATTCCCATTCTTTGCAATGTTATCCATAATTTACTATGATCCACACAGTCGAATGCCTTTGCATAGTTAAAAAAACACAGTCAAAGATCTTTCTGGTATTCTCTGTTTTCAGCCAGGATCCATCTGACATCAGCAATGATATCCCTGGTTCCGCATCCTTTTCAGAATCCAGCTTGAATCTCTGGCAGTTCCCTGTCGATATACTGTTGCAGCTACTTTTGAATGATCTTCAGTAGAATTTTTACTTGAGTGTGATATGAATGATATTGTTTGATAATTTGCATTTTTCATGGGATCGCCTTTCTTGGGAATAGGCATAAATATAAATCTCTTCCAGTAGGTTGGCCAGGTAGCTGTCTTCCAAATTTCTTGGCATAGACTACTGAGTACTTCCAGCACTGCATCCATTTGTTGAAAGATCTCATTTGGTATTCTGTCAATTCCTGGAGCCTTATTTTTCACCAATGCCTTCAGTGCAGCTTGGACTTCTTCCTTCAGTACCATTGCTTCCTGCTCATATGATACTTCCTGAAATGGTTGAACATTGACCAATTCTTTTTGGTATAGTGATTCTGTGTATTCCTTCCATCTTCTTTTGATGCTTCCTGAGTCATTTAATATTTTCCCCCATAGAATCCTTCAATATTGCAACTCGAGGCTTGAATTTTTTCTTCAGTTCTTTCAGTTTGAGAAATGCTGAGCATGTTCTTCTCTTTTGGTTTTCCATGTCCAGGTCTTTGCACATGTCATTATAATACTTTGTCTTCTTGAGCTGCCGTTTGAAATCTTCTGTTCAACTCTTTTTTTTCATCATTTCTTCCTTTCGCTTTAGCAACTTGACTTTCAAGAGCTACCTTAAGAGTCTCTTCTGACATCCATTTTGGTCTTTTCTTTCTTTCCTGTCTTTTTAACGACCTCTTGGTTTCTTCATGTATGATGTCCTTGATGTCGTTGTACAACTCATCTGGTCTTCAATCATTAGTGTTCAACACGTCAAATCTATTCTTGAGATGGGCTCTAAATTCAGGTGGGATATACTTAAGGTTATACTTTGGCTCTAGTGGACTTGTTCTAATTTTCTTCAGTTTCATCTTGAACTTGCGTATGAGCAATTGACGGTCTGTTCCACAGTCAGCCCCTGGTCTTGTTCTGACTGATGATATTGTCTTTTCCCACAGATGTAGTTGATTTGATTCCTGTGTATTCTATCTGGTGAGGTCTATGTGTATAGTCACCATTTATGTTGGTGAAAAAAGGTATTTACAATGAAGAAGTTATTGGTCTTGCAAAATTCTATCATGTGATCTCTGGCATCATTTCTATCACCCAGGCCATATTTTCCAACTACTGATCCTTCTTATTTTTTTCCAACTTTTGCATTCCAGTCTCCAGTAATTATCAATGCATCTTGGTTGCATGTTCAATCAATTTCAGACTGCAGAACTTGGTAAAAATCTTCAATTTCTTCATCTTTGGCCTTAGTGGTTGCTGTGTAAATTTGAACAATAGTCATATTAATCTGTGAAGATTTACACCCTAGGAAACCCTATAGGGCAGTTCTACTCTGTTCTTTAGGGTCACTATGAGTTTGAATCTACTCAACGGCACACAACGACAATAGAATGGGAAGGCCTTTTTTTTTTTTTTCTATGTTATAGAAAATGACTATTTAGACAAAATAAAGTTTTATTTACTTGTTTCTCTCGGGGTATACTTAAGAGTAAGATTCTTGGGTCATAGGTTTCAGTCTTAGGAGATATTAGCAGTTTTTCAAGTGATCGTACCAATTTATATCCCAACAGTCACAAGTGCTCCAGTTGCTGCACTTCCTTGTCAACATGTGATATTGTTAATCTCAATTATTTTTTATCGTACCAGCCTTTCTTCCTTAGTTTGGTGCAAGTGAACTAACTAAAATTGCCTTAAGCACAAAGGGCAAGTTAGAGGAAGAACACTGGAGTATTTTATATAAAGCTTTGGGATCACTGGAGACACGGAGAATACCAGCAGAACCTTCTCTTCTTATTGCAACTTTTTTTTGAAAAACAAAATTCACATTTTATTTAGATTGAAATAAACTGTGCAAAATTTATTTTCTTCACCAAAAATAACAGTAATAAGTAATATTCTCTGTATTATTCCTAGATAAACCACAAAACACTTATTTTTGTAGGTTTTCCAGGTTTTGCTTATAAATCAAGATGAGGCAGTAGATACAGTCACGGAAAAGACAGAAGAAAACACATATATCAGTTGTTAGTGTCCATGGCCTCTGATTCTGTCTTAACCATGACACAGAAGTGTTCAACATATACTGGCCAAAAAGTCTATGAAGGTGGAGGCTCACCAAAGGAATGTAAACATCAGTAACCGGATGTGGAACAGCAATGGTAAGCTCTTCCATTCGTATTTTAACTGTAACTTATTACTTTAGGTTCATTTGATAAAGACAAAATCTGCACTGAAATCCTTGTTTGGCAGCGAGCTCACAGTTTGTCTCATTCTGGTAATTCCCTCAAGTGTTCATTACAGATTTGTAACAACATACTTAAAACTCCCACTAGTCAAAGATCAGCCTTGAGAGTCATTGTAACATTTGATAAAATGTATTCCTTCCTCCCAAACCTCCTCAAAATTTATTTCTTAAAGGAATTGTATCTCAGTACCTGATAATAGGATCCACAGTGATAATAAATGTTGTCTGACTTAACTGAAACAATTCCAGAGTGCCTCAACAGAGACCACACAGCAACAAAACATGGCATTTTCACTGCTATCTTCTGGAAGAACAGATACATCTTCAAAGCATGAGAGTTCAAAGAGGGGCCATTTAAATAGGTAGATCATCAATGGCTAATGTGTTTAATCAGAAGCCTATAGGCAAAGATATTCAGTGACTAAATGGCTTTTTTTTTAATGGCTTACATACACCTTACAGCTTTCCTCAAAATATCAAACATAAAAGAAAACCTTTTTTTATTGTGCTTGAAGTGAAAGTTTACAAATCAAGCCAGTCTCTCATACAAAAATTTATATACACCTTGCTATGTACTCCATAAAAAAAAAAATTTTTTTATGTACTCCTACTTGCTCTCCCCCTAATGAGACAGCACACTCCTTCCCTCCACTCTCTATTTTCGTGTCCATTTGGCCAGTTTCTGACCCATTCTGCCCTCTCATCTCCCCTCCAGACAGGAGATGCCAACATAGTCTCATGTGTCTACTTGAGCCAAGAAACTCACTCCTCACCAGTATCATTTTCTGTATTATACTCCAGTCCAGTCCATGTCTGAAGAGTTGGCTTTGGGAATGATTCCAGTCTTGGGCTAACAGAAAGTCCAGGGACCATGACTTTTGGGGTTCCTCTAGTCTTGGTCAGATCATTAAGTCTGGTTTTTCTACGAAAATTTGAGGTCTGCATCCTACTCTTCTCCTGCTCCATCAGGGATTCTCTGTTGTGCTCCCTGTCAGGGCAGTCATTGGTGGTAGCCGTGCACCATCTAGTTCTTCCAGTCTCAGGCTGATGGAGTCTCTGGTTTATGTGGCCCTTTCTGTCTCTTGGGCTCATACTTACCTTGTGTCTTTGGTGTCTTCATTCTCCTTTGCTCCAGGTGGGTTGAGACCAATTAATGCATCTTAGATGGCCACTTGCTAGCATTTAAGACCCCAGATGCCACCCACCAAAGTGGGATTCAGAATGTTTTCTTAATACATTTTGTTATGCCAATTGACATAGAAGTCCCCTGAAATCATGGTCCCCTGCTGCTCTGGTCTTTGAAGCGTTCGGTTTATTCAGGAAACTGCTTTTGGTTTAGTCCAGTTGTGCTGACCTCTCCTGTATTGTGTGTTGTCTTTCCCTTCACATAAAATAGTTCTTGTCTACTATGTAATTAGTGAATTCCCCTCTGCCTCTCTCCCCACCCTTGTAACCATCAAAGAATATTTTCTTCCTTATTTAAACTATTTCTTGAGTTCTTATAATAGTGATCTCATACAATATTTGTCCTTTTGCACCTGACTAATTTCACTCAGCATAATACCTTCCAGATTCCTCCATGTTATGAGATGTTTCACAGATTCATCATTGTTCTTAATCATTGCATAGTATTCCATTATGTGAATATACCATAACTTATTTATCCATTCACCCATTGATGGGGACCTTGGTTGCTTCCATCTTTTTGCTATTGTAAACAGTGCTGCAATGAACATTGGTGTACATATATCTGTTCGTGTGAAGGCTTTTATTTCTCTAGGATATATTCCAAGGAATGGGATTTCTGCATCTTATGGTAGTTCTATTTCTAGCTTTTGAAGGAAGTGCCAAATCGATTTCCAAAGTGGTTGTACCATTTGACATTCCCACCAGCAGTGTATAAGTGTTCCAGTCTCTCCACAACCTCTCTAACATTTATTATTTTGTGTTTTTTGTATTAATGCCAGACTTGCTGGAGTGAGATGGTAAGAGAAAACCTATTTTAAAAGAGTCTCTAAGGTATCTTCAATCATTTCTGAATTACATGTAGGAAACTCTGACTTTTTTTCTTGTCTAATTTCCGTAGCTAGAGCCTCCAGTGCAATGTTGAACCATGAATATGTATGTATGCTTATTTTCAATATAAATTTGTGATTTTGGGAGGTCTTTACAATATCTTCTTCCCTACTCCCTCTCTCAACTATCAAGCATGTAATAAAACCCAAATAATTGCTCACTGGATATATTTACCTCTTTGACTTAACTAAATCAATGATTCTCAAATGTGGACCACAATTGTCCATTCCCATTTTTTAGTCTGGGAGTAAGGAGTGGGAGTGGTATGAGACAATTCTTGGGGCCCACATTCAGCATTAAGTGGCTATCAACAGACTAGGGATCAATTCTTTTAGAAACTAGCACAAAGAGCAATGGAGATCATCACGGATCCTTAATGCTATTCTGATAATCACTTTATGATTGAGCATTTGTTTTTTTTTTTTAAAAAAAACCTCAGCTGCAATTTTTATTCTGAAAGGGGTTCAAATTGATCTCTCTGACACGTGTGGTAGGAGAATGTGATGCTCTTGTGAACTGCTCATCAAAATAATCAATCTCACTCAAGAATGAGTGTAGAAAAACAGCCATACAAGAAAGGTGAACTGCAGAATTATGGTGGTATGTCCATAAAGGCATTCGAAGGTGATTCCTTTTATGGTGCCACACCTTATTTTAGATCCTACAAGGTTGGGAGGAAAAAGGGTTTCCCCCAAAGCCATTAATGTGCAGTGTCGTTTTTTAATAAGAAGAATATTGCCACTTTCATGGTAACATTGGGCTCTTAAATTACCTAAGACAATTATCACAGTCTTTGGTCTGTCAGCCTGGGTAGTGAGAGAGTGTAGAGGCCAGGGCAGCAGGAAGTTTCAGAGTTAGAGTAAGGGTCCTGCAAATCTATATGTTCACAGAGCATTGTCTATGGATTGAATAGTGACTAACAATGGACTGCTATTTTCATAAGTATACAGATGCTCTTGTAATTAAGAAAATACGAATTCATTAAAAAATTTGTTGCAGGCAGATGCCCATATTCCCTAGACTACTCTGGCCTGATCCATGGATAGTTTCTGTACTCTCTGCCTGGAATTCTATATCTGGCAAAACTGTCTTTCAAGAATGCGGGAGAAATTAGGATATTTCCACATAAACAAAAGCTGAGGGCATTTGTGACAACTAGACTAGCCTTACAAGAAATGCTAAAGGGAGTTCTTCAGGTAGAGCTGAAACGACGTTAGACAATAACTCAAAGCCATATGTAAAGAAGAAATTTATAAGGGCCAGTTTTATGGTATTTTTTGGTTTTTTAATTTTAGTAAGTGTGTCCTACATTATTCCAAAAGACATAAATACATAAATAAAATTATAAGTGTATGCTATTGGGCACATAATGTATAAAGAAGTATTTTATGATAACAACTACATAAAGGGGGTTGGAGTGGCATAGGAATAGAGTTTTGTTTGTTACTGAGGTTAAGTTGGTATGGATTTAAACTAGGATGTTATAAATATAAGGTGTCAACTGTAATCCTCATAAAAAAATAGCAACCACAAAAAACAAAACAAAAATCTTAAAATATACACAAAAGAAAGGAGAAATGACTCAAAATGGTTAACTACAAAAAATCAACTAAACACAAATGATGGCAATATTTGAGGAAATGAGGGACAAAAAAGGTATAAAACACAAAAAAGGCAAATAGCAAAATGGCAGAAGTCCTTCCTTAACAATAATTATTTAAATGTAAATGGATTTAACTCTGTAATCAAGAGGTAGAAAGTTATAGAATAGATAAAAAACAAACAAAAAATATATATGATCCATTTATATGCTCTACAAAAGAGACATATCATACCCAAAGACAAAAAGAGGTTGAAAGTGAAAGGATGGAAAATAATATTCTGTGCAAATATAATAACCAGAAGAGAGCTGGGGTGGCTAAATTTATATCAGATAAAATAGGCTTTTAGTCAAAGTCTGTTATAAGAGACAAAAAAGGGCATTATATAATGATAAAAGAGTCAATTCATAAAGAAAATAAAATAATTATAAATAAACATGCACCTAACATCAGGGCCCCAAAATATCTGAAGCATTCACAGACAGAATCACTGACTGACAGGGAGAAATAGACAGTTTTACAATAATAGTTTGAGACTTCAGTACACCACTATCAATAATGGACAGAACATCTAGAAAGGAGATAATAAGAGAATAGAAGATTTGAACAACACTGTAAACCAACAAGACCTAACAGACATGTATAGAACTCTCCACCCAATAGCAAGAATACACATTCTTCTCCCGTGTACCTGGATCATTCTCCAGGATAGACCATGTGCTAGGTCACAACACAAGTCTCAATAAATTTAAAAAGACTGAAATCATACAAAGTAACTTCTTTTACCACAATGAAATGGTACTAGTAATTAATAACAGAAGGAAAACTGGAAAATACACAAATATGTGAAAATTAAACAATCAGTGAGTCAGGGAATAAGTCCAGAGAGAAGTTACAGAAGATCCACAGGCTGCCTCTTACATTGAAAGAAGAGAGTCAAACCTCAGGGTAAAAAGGGGAACCTGAGACAGCAAAGAGTGAGATTTCTAGGGGTGTCCCACTTCCACATAATGAATTCACTGTCAGATTGTGAAAGTATTGCTGTGAAATTTGTCTTGTTTGCCAGGTAGTTGATTAATGCTGCGTTCTATATTGTGTAAGGTACTTCACAGTATTCCTAGCCCTGTTTATGTTCCTGACAAGCATTGATTTTCATAAATTTAAAATATAAAGAACAAAACTTTAAATTTGGAGCTCACTTGAAATTCTGAGGATAGTGTAGCCATGCACAATGGAGTTTAAAATTAATTCTGATTATAAATGTCTTAAGGGTCACTCAAGAATTTATTTTCCTTTATGTGATAAAGTACGTGAAACACAATTAACACTCATTTGACACAATTTTTTTCTTATAATAAGACATCAAGGCTGTACATTAGAATTAGGTGGATTAAGTGTTCCATAAAGAACATATTTGATTCTGACAGTTAATTGCTTCTACAAAGTTTAGTAGGCATTTATAAAAAAAACAAAACCCAAAAACCTGTTGTGCCAAGTCGATTTCGACTCATAGTGACCCTATAGCACAGAGTAGAACTGCCCCATAGGGTTTCCAAGATGCA
Organism: Elephas maximus indicus; assembly: GCF_024166365.1. Taxonomy (NCBI): domain Eukaryota; kingdom Metazoa; phylum Chordata; class Mammalia; order Proboscidea; family Elephantidae; genus Elephas; species Elephas maximus. The sequence continues at coordinate 138,067,347 of NC_064846.1, forward strand.
GCTGGTGGATTCGAACTGCCAACCTTTTGGTTAGCAGCTGTAGCTCTTAACCACTACGCCACCAGGGTTTCCAAGACTCATTGCCGTCGAGTCGATTTTGACCCATAGCGACCCTATAAACAGCATCTGATAAATATAAATATATCCTTGTTAGAGTGTTGTTAAATGGACTAAAAGCAAAAGGCATCAAGATATAAAGATACCCAACGACTTAGAAATAGATGGAGAATCGTGGAGCCATAAGGTACATTAGTGGTCATCAAGTCCAGTCCCCTAAATTTATGAATGAGAAAAAGGAGATTCAGGGTGATTTGCTAGCAGACAGGGTCTGGGTTACAGCCTATGACCCTGAATTTAACTTCAGTTTGTGCATTAATGGTAATGGCAGTCAGTCTCCAAGATGGCTACTAATGATCCTCGAATCCTGATATTCCTGCCCTTCTGTGGTCCCACCCCACATTGAATCTTGGCTGACTTTGTGTGACCAATGGAATGTGGTGGAGGTGACATTCTGGGGCTTGTGACTTGAGGCTAGGTCTTAGGAAGCCTTGCAGCTTCCACCTGGGCCTCTTGGGATGCTCTCTTTTGGGAAACTTATCTCTGAGGACCCAGTCACCATGCTATAAGAGGCCCAAGTCACATGGAGAGCCACATGTAATTGTTCTGGTTTACAGTGCCAGATGAGTTCCCATTACACAAGTAGCATCAGTCAAGAGCCATGTTACATCATCTTTGACGTCCCACTCCGTAGAGCCATCTGAATACACCAGCTACAGCCTGCATCTGACTCCAGCCACATGAGACACTCCAAGTGAGATACATTCATTCAAGCCCAGTGTTTTTTTAGTTTCCTAGGGCTTCTCTCTGTAAAAAAGTATCACAAACTGGGTGACTTAAAACAACAGAAATTTATTCCCTCACAGTTCTGGAGGCTAGAAATCCAAAATCAAGGTGTCAGCAGGGCCATGCTCCCTCTGAAGGCTCTAGGGGATAACTCTTCTTTGCCTTTTCCTAGCTTCTGGTGGCTGCTGGCAATCGGTCGCATTCCTTGGCTTGTAAATGCATCACTCCAACCTTTGTCATCACACGGTCTTCTCCCCGGTGCATCTCTGTGTCTTCATATGATTTTATGAGGACACCAGTCATTGAACTTAGGGACGACTCTAATCCCGTAAGGTTTCATGTTAACTAACTACATCTGCAAAGGCTCTATTTCCAAATAAGGTCACATTGTGAGATCTTAGTGGACATCAATTTTGGGGGGACAATATTCAATCCAGTACACCTAGTCAACCCATAAAATTGTGAGGGAAAATAATTTGTTGTTTTCAGCCATTAAGTTTTGAGGTGATTTATTATGCAGTGAAAGATAATTCTGAGATAGAACTAACAAGGGGGTCCAGAATTCCACTTCATTCACGTTTCTAATTCATAAATTTTCATATGCAATGCTTTCTCAAGAATATTGTCCCCCCACCCTTTTTGTTTAACCCAAGCCTATTAGAAGCAGACATTCAAATACAATCTTTGGATCTTTATTGTTTTCTTCTAACTTCTCTAATTCTGGCCTTCTAAAAAACAATGAGAATGGTGACAATCTCTAATGGCATTATGTGTTAGTCACGAATGCTAAGTGTATTTACACTCATTGAATCTTCACACAATCGTTAGGAGGTCTGTTCTGTTATTATCCCCAGTTACAGATGAAGAAACTGAGGCAGAAAGTAGTCTAAACACTTGCTGCATATCATTAAGCTATTTAGTAGTGGAGTAAGAATCCAAATCCCCATGTCCAGCTGAAAAACCCAGCAGGCTTTAACCTTTGACCAATAATATATGGACCAATCTTGATAGTGGTCTCACTTTAGTACACCAACTTGTATGATCCTTGGTCTGCTAGAAAGGAAGCACCCAGAGAGGAGGGGCTGTATATATACACACTCTTCATTGAGTCCTCAGCAATCACTCTGTACCTAGTGCATAGTAGGCATTCTTTAAATATGTTATAAACTAAATGAATTACACATAGCACATGAGTACATTTCGGTTTGGAAAATATGTGAGGATGAAAATTTGACATGCAGAAAACCTAAAAACAGTCATGAGTTATTCTCCTCTCACCCTGGGTCTTGAAACCATTGTTGCTTCCTGTGGGAAGAAGCTCCGTGTGTCTTTAACATCTATTCTTTCTTCACTTGAGCGTGTCTTCCCCTAAGATGTATGACATAATATGTAAAAATGAATGAATTCAAATAAATCAAGGGCAGAGAAGATAAAATTTTCACATCTAAAGAAGGACTGCTATTTCCTGCATTTCACTGCTTTGGTGTGAGAGGGTCACACTAATCACCAGCAGATGTCATCATAGTATAGGACTTAAAGCCTAGTAAGGTGGTGGAGGTGCTCCTGGGAGTGGACTTGTACCTGCACTTTGAAGTACTGCTTAGCAATATTGACTAGAGCTGAATGACCCAGCAATTCCACTTCTGGGCGTATATATATCCAAAGGAAATACATGTGTTCATCAAAAATATGTACATAGCACAAAAAAAGTTAGGAAAAAAGTGGCAATTTTCATGTCTCACATTGTTCTAATGCATCAATATTTTCTTAGAATACACATTATATCTTAAATTGTGTCTAAAGTATACCACATATGTTAGTATTTTAAGCAAATTTTTATTACACTAATTCAAATGTGGGTTAATTTCACCAAAACCGACAGCATACTTAAATATATTTGTAAGTGGTACAGCTAACATGATTTTTTTTTTAGTTTTCAACTGCAAACAAAAACAAAAACAAGTACAAGAACAGCAGCACTATTTGAAATATCCCTAACTGAAAAATACCCCAATGCCCAGCAAGAGTAGAATGGATAAATAAATTATTGTATATTGTTGTATATTCACAGAATGGAATAAGAATGGAATACAACGTGGCAATTAGAATAAAGAATCTACAGCTACACACAACAGAATGCAGGGCCCATTGTTCAAGAGTTATTAATTTCAAGTTGGCTACAGCAGAGCATCAAACCACATACAGGCACCTTTTGAACATGGGGCCCTGAGCAACTGCACAGGTTGCATGCCCATGGAGCCAACCTGTTGGTAATGTTGTTTTCTTGTTCTGGATTCTGGTTCATTGGGTATGTTTACTTCATGAATGTTGGGAGGAAGGTCTGCCTCTTAAGTCTCCCATTCAGGCCACCTAAGCATGGGCCCAGAAAAAAAAAATAACCAGTTCCCGGGCTGGAAACTGGTTCTCTCTCTCTCCCAGTTTCTTGTCCTTATCAGGGAAGACTTCCTCCATGTTCTGGGCACACAGTAACTTTCTCTGCCCTGCTCATATGTGAACACCATATGGCACCTGGCCAACCCCACTTCTATATCTGTTCCCATTGAGGAGGTAACAGGGTCTCATGCCTGCAGCACAAGAAGGGTGCATTCACGGCACTTGTCCTACACTGGCTGCAGGTAGCAATTCGCTGGCCGTGGGAGCCAGATGCCCACCATTGAAGCAGACCTCACTCTGTCTCTTCTTTATGTGAGTAGTGCCTTGTTCCACTGCCTGTGTGTGTTTTGTTTCTCTTGTTGGCAACCTTGAACCCTGGCACGACAATGAGAGTTCAGTGAGCTGTACATTTTTGATGTGTGCCTTTTTCTGGATATATGTTGTAACTCAATAAAAAGTCAAAGTACACAAACAAACAACCAAACAGTGTCTCAGCTGGAGGGCCCTGGCATCACATTCGGCAGTATACTCCGTGTGAACACCAGAACAGAGGCTCTGGTCAGTTTCCCACTCTTCTGTAGCTTTTGCCAGCATTTAGGTGGCTTTTGCCAGCAGTAAAATGTACATTTCCCTCAAATCAAACCAAACTCATTCATCTAGCCGGGGACCGGACAGTCCTATGTGGATGTTTTGATCACCCAAGAATACAAAGAAGTCTCCTCCACTTGCTCAGTGGCTGCACACCCTCAGAAACTGCACTCCCTGGCAAGATCCAAAAGAACGGAAAACAAAGCAGCCTCAGCCCTTTCTTTTTCTCTGGGTTGCTTTTCCGTAGCTTTTTCTTGGTTTGCTGAAGCACTAAAATGCATTTATATGTATATTGCCATGCTTATATTCCTCTTCCTTGTCTATTTTTTTTTTTTTGTCTATTTAGGGGAAAAATATGAGCTTTTGTCTCAGACTAATTTCCTTCCTATCTGGCTTACAATGATATGTCAGTGGCAGTTGTTTATTAAGTAAGATAGGTGACATGAACCAAATAGGTCTATATTTAGTAAAGACATTTTGAGCTGCAGTCTCTGTCTTCAGTGATGCTGATCACATTCACCAATGAAAATTAAAAGCAAACAAACAATGCAAAAAAAAAAAACCTTCTGGAGTCTTTTGTGACTGCTCGGTATGTGTTGAACACCAATTCCATATTTTGGTAATTTTGCACCTCCTCAGACAGAAACTGTAGTTATCCTCTAGCTTCCCTTGCAGCTAGGGTAGCCTGTGATTAGGTTCTGTCAATCAAATGCAGCCAAGCAAGACTGATTTGGAAGAGTGCACCATAAGGAAGGAACAGAGTTGCAGAATCCATTTCTGGTTCTAGTGGCCTTGTTGACAATGGAACCTGGAGGTGCAGTGGCAGAGGTCTCAATGGGAGCGCAGCCTGTGAGCTGCCTGTGTAGCCTCCAAGCTTCACTCTTTGACCATCTAGTGGAATCTATGAGCCACCTATGAGCACCTTTAATAAATTCCTTTTCTGCTAAGATTATTTAGACAGGCTTCTGTTATTTACAGCCAAGAACCCTGGCTAATACAACCCCATTTCCTGCCCCTCCTGTACAGTCCAGGCATGCTAAAGTTTCTTGGGCATTGTTCACCTTTACCACCAAACCTTTGCCCATGTTGTTCTCACTGCAGCGGAAGGCTGCCTCTTAAAGAGCCCCGAGATGGGAGGGGCCTCTCCATTGTTTGTGTCTGTCTTTAGAATTTGAGGTTCTTGTTGCTTCTTGGTTCTCTGCTCTGTGACCTTGTTTGTCCATTTGGGAACGTCCTACTCTCCATCCTCTTATACCTGCATGTGCTGTTCTCATAGCTGTGACCATATTGTCCCTGGCTGTTGTCTTGCTCCTCTTGCTCACTAGATGGTGAGCTCTTCAGGGACAGGAACTGTGTCTTTTTCTGCTTTATTTGCCTGGGGCCCAGGAAAAGGCCCAGCACATAGTTGTGCTCAGTAAATGTTTGTTGAACGAATAACTGTCAAAGCAACATAAATCTATCTGATTAGTCTCACTCATTTTTATTTACAGAACACTGGTGTCAGCTGAAGATAGAGGACATGATCGCTGCTCATGCCCCTCCAGCAGTTTACCAACCTGGGGAGTTAGGCTGTGGTCCTACTCTGAGAACTCTTCTCTCAGGCTATTTGTTGTGGGCAGCTATTTATAAGAACAACTTCCCCTCATCCCCAGCCCTATGAGATTTCAGTTAAATGAGCCATGTAAACATTATGCAGCCAATATTAATCCCATTTACATGGAAGGAAGGGAAATCCTATCCTCTCTTCCTTCCAGCCCTTCATTATATGCTCATTTTCCCAGTCATCCCAATTTCATGATGAATGGAAATTTTCCATTGGCATCAATTTGAGAACCTCCAGACACTCACACCAGGTTCATGAGCTAGTGAACTCACTGCCCTCACTGGTGTACTATGAAAAGGTGCCCCACAGCAGTTTGCTAACTGCAGGTGATTTGTAAACTTAGTTTTGCAGGCTTATTAGTACTTCCCCACCACTGCTGAGTCAACCTGCTGTAATATAAGTAGAGACAGAAAGGAAGGCACGATCAGATATGTACTCAGTAAAAGAATGGCCTGAGGACGGACACCCTTTGGTAGTGGATCAAAGTAAGAGAGCTTCGAAGAGTGGTAATTTAGGTGTGTGATCTGTCTTGCTGTAGGTCTCCAGGCACAGCACCTTTCTAACTTTAGAGATATCAGAGACTGAGAAAAGAGGAGTCATAAGGCAAAAAGAATAGTAGATATGGGAAATCCCACCTTTGAAAAATCTTTTCTGGACCCCCAGGCCTGAGATTTATCCTTTCTCTGAACTCCCAGCAAATGTATAATTCATACTGGTCATTTGTTAGAGTCTACAGTATACTGTCTCTTCTCGTGTTATCTTAAACTGCTTTTCAGCTCATGTTTTGCTATGTGAGGTCTAGCCTGTCACTCCAACTAGATTATAAATTCTTTGGAAGTAGAATAAATTAATAACAACAAACACTATTCATTTCAATGTCTCTTGTACGCCGAGGAATATTCTAGGTGTTTTGTTTATACCATTTTCCTAACAAACCCAGGATGGATATTGTTTGCATTTTATTTATAACATGAATGAGATTAACTAACTTGTTCATGGTCACAGAGAAGACTGAGATTCAAGCCAAAATGGGCTCACTACAAGACCTGTGTTCTCAATTACTAAAATACATCTTCCTCCTTCCTCTAGTCTCTCTTCTAAGGCCTGTCAGAGACCTTCATGGAACAGATCATCAATAAATGTTAATTTGTAGTAGGCACGGAAATACTTGCTAACTGTATTCCACATGTCCTTCAACATCCTCATAAACTGAAATTGTGCTGTATTGTGTTTGGACTTCAATATTTAATCTCTTCAAAGAATGAAATATGAATGTTGTCTATAATTAATACTCTTTGGGGAGATGGATTGTCTGCCCATTTATAAGCCTGGTCCTCCAGTTCCTGGTGAATTCTAAAGACCAACAATGTCTTAGATATGATTGGATCCTAAGGTGACCACAAGCCCCTATCCCTCCCTTCCCATGGACAATCCATTTTTAACACCCCACTCTCATCCTTTGTCCTAACTTCCCTACCTCTTCAATCTCCTTTCATGTTACTCCCCTGGCTTCCTGGGGTAAGCTGTAAAAATGGCCACATTCTTCCTTTTCTCTCTGCACCCACAGCCTTGTAATGAAACATTGCAAATCCTTCCACTTATTGAGCACCTACTATATGCCAAGCACTGTTCTCAGTCCCAGGGATGTAGAGTTAGCAAAACAGATAAAAAGCCCTACCCTAGTGGCAGAGATATTCCAGGGGAGGGAGCATCAACAAACACAACAAATGATTATATAGCATATCAGAAAGTGGCAAGTGCTATGAAAAAAAAAAGTAGAGTGAAATAAGGGAGATAAGAAATGCCAGCGATGTGATTTTAAATGAGGTGAGAGGTGGCATTTGAGCAAAGACCTGAAGGAAGAGATGATGGACCAAACAGATATCTGGGGAAAGAGCATTCCAGGCAGAGGACACAGCAAGGGCAGGAGGCCCTGGGGTGGGGCTGTGTGTGGTGAATTTGAGGAACAGTGAGGAGGCCAATAAGGCAGAATGGAGTGAGCAAGGGGGAGAAGTAGGAGGAGTTGAGGGCAGGGAGGTGAAGGTGCAGATCATGCAGGGTCTTATGGACTGTTGGAAGGACTTTGGCCTTGATCTGAGTGTGATGGGAACTATGGAAGGTTCTGATCAGAGGAAGGGTGTGATCTGACTCAGGTGTTCACAAGCTTCCTCTGGCTGCTGTGGGGCGTAGAGAACATGGAGGTCAGGAAGCCGGGAGACCAGAGTGGAGGCAACTGCACTTGACAAGGTGGGAGATGACTGGGGCTATGACTGGGTGAATGCTGTGGAGGGGTGAAAAGTGGTCCAGCTCTGGATAGATTTGGAAAGAAGAGGCAAGTGCACTTACTGATGAATCAGACCTGAATGTGTGTGTGTGCTGAGGAGTGTCAAGAATGACTTCTGGGATTTTGGCCTTGGATTGTAGGCTGAGTGTCTCCTCTGCAGCCTTCTCCCCTGGAATCAAAACACCACACTGTTCTACTCAGCCCTGGCCTTTGCCAGAGGCAGGACCTCCAGCACTCTCCCCCTACACAAAGGAGCCCCGTTCCCACTGCCTGCCCACCTGTGTGCACACAAACTGTTCCTGCTCCCCACCCAAACAAGTCACTGATCATATTCCAACTTATGGAGCCCCTATCTTCAATGCAGGATGGTGGGCCTGGCCAGAACTCCCTCCTCTCCACCCAGATCTGGCCAGGAGAGGTGGGCAGTTGCCAGTCCTCAGGGTGGGGAAACCCTCGAGTGCCCACCACCATCCTGCCCTCTCTCCCTCATGCAGGATGTCTCATGAAATTAACATTAAGGAAAATCCCTTCTGGGTGACCCAGCAGGACCAAGAAATATTCCAGAAGATAGGCACATGGAACCTGGAGTGCGAACCTCCAGCCAACAGGCCCAACTCTCAGGTGTCTATGTCTATCCTACCACAGCTCCATGGCTCCATGGGGCATGGGCAGTTCAGGAGGGAGGGGGGTCCATATGTCAGGCCCTGGGGCTCACCCAAACTCACCATCTTCCCTACAGTCTGTGGAGAGACGAGAGAAGGGCAGAGGTGGCTACTGAGATAGTGAGCACTACCTCCCCATGAAAGGCAGGTCTGGGCTGCCTCCATGCCCCACCTCCCAGCAGAAGACCAGGTGAGGGGCTTTCACTGAAACCTGCCCTATGGGCTGGACCCCCCTCACAGTACTGAGTAGGTCCCAGTCCTTGGAGTCTGTGCTGGACCTGGGTGAAGCAGTTAGCACCCTCTCTCCTCACACGGCTCAGGGCATCTTCTCCCAGACCAAGGCCTGGGTGGAGCCAGCTAGGACCCTCTGCATCCTCATCAGTAGCAGTGCGGGCCCTGCCCACCCCTCATGCCTTCGACTGGAGCACACGAAGGCCCTAGTCTTCTTAGCCCTCTCCCTAATGGGGACATAAGCTTGGGAAGCAGAAAGGAAAAGTGGTTCCTGTGGGCAGGCTACAGAGGTGGGATCACTGCCACGTGGTTTCTCGCTGCCCTTTTGGGGGGTGCTGTGGGGTGGGGAGATGTGGAGGACTATGTGGGAAATAATTCCTCAGGCTCAGGCCCAGGTGAGAGCTACAATCAAGAATCCCCTCTAGACATCTAGATCAATTGGTATAACAAAGTTTATTAAGAAAACGTTCCACATCCCACCTTGGTGAGTGGCATCTGGGGTCTTAAAAGCTAACAAGCAACCATCTAAGATGCATCAATTGGTCCCAACCCACCTGCAACAAAGAAGAATGAATAACACCAAAGACACAAGGAAAATATGAGCCCAAGAGACAGAAAGGGCCACATAAACTAGAGACTCCATCTGGCTTATGTGACAAGAAGAACTAAATGGTACCCAGCTACCACCAATGACCTCCCTGACAGGGAATACAACAGAGAATCCTTGATGGAGCGGGTGAACTATGGGGTGCAGAACTCAAATTCTAGTAAAAAGACTAGACTTAATGGACTGAATGAGACTGGTGGAACCCCAGAAGACATGGCCCCTGGACTCTCTGTTAATCCAGAGCTAAAACCATTCCTGATGCCAACTCTTCAGACAAAGATTACACTGGACTATAAGACATAAAATGATACTCGTGAAGAGTGTGCTTCTTAGTTCAAGTAGATGCATGAGACTAAATGGGAAGCTCCTGTCCAGAGGTGAGATGAGAAGGCAGAAAGGGACAGGAGCTGGTTGAATGGACGTGGGAAATTCAGGGTGGAAAGGAGGGGTGTGCTGTCACGTTATAGAGACCAACTAGGGTCACATAACAATGTGTATATAAATTTTTGTATGAGAAACTAACTTGAACTATAAACTTTCACTTAAAGCACAATAAAAAATGAAAAAAAAAAAAGAATCCCATCTACACACACGCGCGCGCGGGCACACACACACACGAATCTGCTTATGGGAACTCTGTAGTCCTAGGACCTGATAGCAGACAGTATAAGAGCAGACCCTAGGGTGGGACTGGGAGCAGCCGGGGTTTGTATTTCCTGTCTGATGTCTGTGGGAGTGTGCTTGAATGGGGCAGGTGTGTGCCTCACATGCATCTGTGTATGGATGCTTTACTCATCTGTAGGGGGTTGGGGGAACTGATGATCCCCCTGCCCTAGGCAAGACAGATTTGCCTGAAGCCAGAGGCATGGCTGGATGTTCACCCAGCCTGAAAGGCAGGGGCCCACAGGCCCAGCCTGCCACTCTAGGAAGCTGAGAAAATAGGGAGGAGGAAGCACAGGTGAAGGGAGGGGCTGCAGCAGGCCTGGCCCAGGTCTGGCTGTGGGTGAGCTTCCTATGTGGGGTGCCATGGCATCTGCATGGGGTAACAGGCTGTGCTGTTCCTCGGCTGGGCCAGGGATACCCAAGAGCCCAGGCTCTGGCTTCTATGAACTTGGGGTGGGGGTGGGGTGGGGTGTGAGAACCTGAGGAGAGGGTCCAGAGGCTTCTCCGCCTGAGCCCCAGGCCCAGCTCTCCCTTCTGTTGGTCTCATCCCGCAGCCATCTGTCTGTCTCGGTCTCCTGTCTGTCTTCTCTGATTTTAGCTGTTGTTGTGGCCCATAATTGCCACATGCCCACCTATGTGCCCATGGGTGGACAGTTGGCCTGGTTCCAGGGCATCAACTGGGGACTTTAATCTCTCTTTCCCCCTCTTGGCTCTTGTATTTATTTTCTTCTTCTTCTTCTTTTTTTTTTTTTGTGCACACCATCGCATAGAGCTGTGTTAGAGGAGAAGGAGCAAGCTACGCTAGAATTATCTCAGTGTATGGAGCTTACCCACCCATCACCCAGCTTGGCTCTGGCTCCCTCTTCTTCTCCAGCCCCCTCCAGTCATCTCACACTTTCCTCACAGCCCACCCCTTTTTCTGCAGACCACTCTCCCTACCTCTGTGGAACCCCTATACTGGTGTGTTGTGTCCTATGTGTACTTTGTGTATGCCCTGGGAGTGTAGACCCCATTGCTACCCACTTCCAAACCCCCATGACAGGAAAGGGCTACCTCCCCAGAGAGGCCTGACCTGCCGGACCTACCTGACCCATCCTACACTTCTTTCTCTGGGTTTTGTTCCCCTGACACAGCCACTGCCCCTCTGGCCCCTCTGGCCCTACAGCTCTGTGTCCCTTAAAACTCCTGCCTTAGGAAATTACACCCCATCTTCCATCTCTCTTCTGTTTGCCTCAAAAAACCACAGACTCTCTGTGTCCAGGGCTTGACCCAAGAGTTCAGCAGATGGTGAGTCCCAAGTCAAGGATGAGAAGAGAAGGCACCATGGGACCTTAGAGACCTCAAATACCAGAGGGACCCTTCAGAAGTTCCCCTAGCCTAGGCCTGTTCAACAAGAGCCAGGCTCAGGGATGCCAAGACCTGTGTGATCGGGCAAGCATGGGCCCCAGTTGACAGAGGAGGGCACCAAGTTTGAGGGCTGGGCTCCTGACTCTGAACACGTAGGCCTGACAACTATGGGAGCCAATGGTTTCTCACGCTCCCTGGAAAGCAGGAAAAGGCAAAGGCAGGAGCGAGGGCTTGCCCTAGGCTGCCCAGTAATCAAGGTCCCGGGTTTCCACCTTGAATGAAGGGAGATCAAAGAACATCCTCTTCCTGGGCCTCCACACAAGCCAGGGCTTGGGGCCACCACTGTGGATTGTCCTGAGAAGCAGTGGTGATGGATTAGATGGGCCCTCCTGATCAGAATCCAGGATAGGCCCAGGAGGAATAGTTCTGTCTTTCAAGGACAGATGAGTACTCAGTGCGAAGGATGCCTAGTGGTACCTGCGACTCCTAAGGCTCTGCCCTTGAAGCAGGCATAATAGATTGTGCCTGGAACCACTGGTTGCATGAGAAGTTGAGGTCCTATTGTGCCCTCTGGACCCTGCCCCTGGAATGCCATACTCCCAGGTCAGCCCAGGTTTTGACCTCTTATGGCCCAGGAGACCCAGCAGGTTTAAGCCCCCAGGCACTGGCTGCTGCCCACACCAAATGACCACCCTGCACTAGGATGCTATGATGGGGGTGGGAAAGACAGGGACCACTTTGTGCCGGCTGGCCCCACCCATGGCCCATGGCCCATGGCCCACTGGTCTGCCCCTGAACTATCTCACTCATCAGCACCATGAGGTGCTTGGTTTCCGTGCTGGGCCCCAAGGCCCAGAGACTGGACAACTATTTCTTTGAGCAGGTCCACCTAAGCAGAATCGGCAGCATCATGAGTGATGCCATGGCCCCAACCATCACATCTCCAAGAGTTCTCTGAGCCATTACACCAATATAGACATAGCTGTGTGCACCCTGCTGAATCGAGGGACAGAAGGGCTTTAGAAAGAGACAGAGGAGAGTTAAGGGGAGAAATAAGGAGGGGTGGAATAAGCACTGAGGGAATAAAGAGGGAATGGAAAAAGTAGCTTCAATGACCTGGGATTAGGAACACTCTTGAGGAAATGACAGAAGGGTCTCCACTGGGGACAAGGAGATGTGGCAAGCTGATATGTGGAGCTGTGCAGATTGGGCCCACCGACCACTCGCCAGGCTATCCCCCAGGAGTGCTGCAACTGCCCAGGGGAAGGGTGCTTCTCTAACTTGCCCCAAGATGCCAGGGCTTTGAACTACTGCAAACCGGTTCAGTCATAGCCAAGGAAGTGACACCAGAACAGACTTGAATTTTTAAAAATTTGGGTGAACAGAAACCATAACCAGAATGGGAAAAATTATGGGTCGAAGCCCTGGAATGGGAGACTTGGAAAAGGCGTAGTAAGCCCTTTTAGGAGCCTGATGCATGAGATTGGGTTATTGTCACGACTCAGGAGAGACACACATTCAAAGCGACGTGATCAGTCACCATGACTGGTGCACTGTCATTTCTGACTCTGAGCAAAATCTGAAGGGCAAGAGATTTGGTTGCTATGCAAACTGTACACTGCACTTGTTTTCTAAGCGGGAGATTATTTTCTAACAGGGCTTCGACCCATAATTTTTCCTGTTCTGGTTCCTGCTCACTCAGATTTTTAAAATTTGAGTCTGTTTCGGTGTCACTTCCTTAGCCATGATTGAACAGGGAAGAACCAGTGTGAAGCCCTACAAGACGCCCTATCGAGGGTCCCAGGAGGAGGCTTGTTTTTGCATACATCCTGCACTAATTCTCCCTTCACAGCTGTCTGTCTGTCTGACACTTGCTGGCCCTGGCTTGTGAACATGACCACTCATTTTGAGGAACTCCCAGCAAAGGAGCACAACCAGGACTGTGGCTAGAATTACTTCTACTTAATGTTAATACTTTGAAAATATAAATTTATGTTTAACCAAATTGAATTATTCTGACAATCTTGTATTTCCACAGATGATTTCCAAGATCTTTAGATAACTTAACCCTTGGATTGATATATTGAGTTAGTTGATGGATGTCTAGATCATTTATAAAATTTAAACATGATAAAATACTGAAACATTGATTACTAAGCATATTTTAATTTATATACTTTTACTCCTTACTTGTATATGCTACAAGAGAGCCTAGATCTTTGGGTCTGTCAGTATGTTCATTTCCACCACTTTAAGAAGTTGTATAAGGGATATGTGCCATTGTAGAAAGTGTGTTAAGTTTATTTCCGAGCTCTGCTTATCCAGCAAAATGACAGACAGTTCACATTATCTACCCCCCTAGTTTTCTCTAGGTGAAATAGAAGTGACTTTGCTGAACACTTTTAATTAACATATGTGAATGAGACACTACTAGAGGTCTCAAGAAAATGAGATGTGTTTCTGTTGGTTAAGGTTAAAAAAAATAAGGCAGAATATCGCTGTCGTGAATTAAAATGACTTCTTGTTCCTAGTGGAAAAGAGGATGGTGAAAGACAAAACTGAGCAGGAATTTTACAATTCCTCAAGCAGGCCTTGGAAATAATTTAGTCCAAATTCCTCATGGTACAGCCACGGGAGCTGATACACCCTCAAGTTACACTTGTAGGAGACCAGAACTGGTTCTTCTTCCTCTCTTTTCAGTATTCTCCACCTTTGTGTCATGAATCTCTCTTCCACAAGAGAGTTGATAAATTCCTTTCATCTTACGTTTTAGAATCCAAATGTCTCATACAAATACATAAATTGCCTCCCTGCTGCTAACTGGTTTCCTTTCATAGGATTTGCTTTTAAAAGAAGTTAAGGGAGATTTTCCCCAGAGTTATTCTAAAATCCTAATGTACAAAGGAAGCAATCTTTCTCTTTTCATGAAAGACTTTGAAGGAGAAATATTAAAACAATACCAAATGCAGGTCCTGTTAACTGCCTTTCCTTGTATTTAAAATCATACTCCTAAAAGAATAAAATAATTCAAAATCACTATCCCAGTCCCATTCAAACTGCGGTTCCTGTACTAGTGCCGGCCCATCAACTCTTGGCTACTGGTTGGCTAAAAAAGTAGGGAAAATGAGAGCCAGCATTTAGAAGCCTTTCTAACAATCAAGCTTTGCTGCAACATTTAAGTCAGTGGATTCATCTGATTGAACAGGGTAAACACCAGTTTGAGTGTTACTGTCGCGAGTCAAATGTGACCTGAATACTCATCATGTGCACTAGGACCACCTATCCATTCACAATGAATGGGAGCAACAACAGAAGACTGCTCCTACAATAAAGATAGTTTAAGAACCACTGCAACGTACTTCATTAAATGAGAAGATTAATCTTTCTGAGCACCGTGGTTACAGAATTAATTTGCAACAGGAATAACAAACTCAAGTATCTGTAGCAGCCAGGCAAAGAATATTAAATGAGTGAAGGGTGTGAGACATGACATACAATAGGGAGGGGTGAGTACTGTGGCAAACCTGAAAGGCCCAGTCTTAAAGAGACAGCAGATAGTCATCTCCAGCTGTCTGTAACCATGTGTATGCCCAGACAATTTGATTTCTCAAGAGAAGCCAGAAATCCAATTTTTCAGGTAAAAAGCTCTTGATTTTTATATGGCCACGGCTAATTTTCTTTTAAAATGTCTGTATAGAACTAAGAAACCAATCTAATGTTCGGAGTAGGTCTGTGTGCTGCCACTTTGTAATCTGTGCTTTTTGGAAATGATGTATGAACCCTGTTTTGAGGGCTCCAAGTCTCTTTCTAAAGAGTCAGGTCATCTCCCTTTGCCTATATCCTGCAGAATCTGTCAGATAGAGCAGCTGGGGCCTTCAGAAGGTCTCCACTCCCAAAGGATGCTGTAGAGGCCACTGTGGTTCCCAGACCTTATTTTCATGACAACGCCAAGGCGACTTTACCCTCCAAGTGCCCCAGAGGCCCCACTCCTATTCTCATGTCTTCTCACAGATGGTGATTTGTGCTGTGCTGACCCAGGTCTGACTGACCTGCCCTGACTGCTGTTGCTCACAGACCTGGCCTGGCAGCCACACCCTCCCCAGCCTCTGTCCACACTCACTCGGGAGCCAGTGTCCCTTTCCCCACAGGGCCCTGGCCGCCAGCGGTGTCCTCTCCATGGGGCCCACGCTACAGCAAATCCTTCCTCGCCGTCTCCCCTCCCACCTTTCAGAAATGCACAAAGAGCCTAAACCGAAGTCGCCGAGCTGGCCCATGGGCAGCGACTCTCACTGTGTCTCCCTTCCTCCCCTGAGTGCAGGATTCCTGTGCACGTGTACGAGGGGATTCGGGAGGGTGCAGAATGTAGACTGATGCCATGCTTGTCACGGGCACCATGTTTCCTGTGAAACCCACAAGCACAGCTAAAGCACAAGTCCTAAAGGGGGTGGCAGTATGGCTGTGCCCAATCTCCCACGCCCATGTGAGCCTGCAGAGGGCTTGTCAACACGCGCTCCTGAACAGTCACTCTCCAAGCTTCACCTCAGAGAAGAAACAGGGTCTGACAGAGCCTAGGAACCTGGCTCCTTATAAGAGTCGTAGGGACCATTTTCTGCCGGCCTGCATATGCTATGAAGTATGACGATTTGGCCTGACACATGATTTGGCCTGCTGCGGCTTCGTAGGCCTTTAATGAATTCCTCGTTGGTGCTGCACAGTGAAGTATCCAGGAAACTATGTTCACGTGGTACAACCATCCACAGCCATAAGCCAACATAAACAGTTCTACAAACACTGGACAGGGATTTAGCCAACATGTCAAGGTCTTTTTTTTTTTTTTTGTCAAGGTCTTAGTATAATGATTAATTCCCTGTTATTACCCACCCTAGAGGCACTCTCTGTAGGCTGAAGGACACTGAATATGAGAAATTGACGCTCTGGACACAAAGATAGCTCACTTCTGGGATGGGTGTGGTAACGTTGGTGCTATTGTGTTATCGGGTGAAGGTGAATCTCCACCTGCAGTTGTTGGGGAGAGGACCACTTGCCAACCCAAAGGAACAGAAGAGTTGAGCTTGGCTAGTACTAGGCATGGAGCCCTGGTGGCTAAGAGTGGTTAAGAGTTAGGGCTGCTAACTGAAATGTCAGCAGTTCGAATCCACCAGCAGCTCCTTGGAAACCCTATAGGGCAGTTCTACTCTGTCCTATAGGGTCGCTGTGAGTCAGAATCGACTCGACGGCAATGGGTTTGGTTCTTTGTTTTTTGGTTTAGTACTAGGCATGCTTTTTGTCTGTATAACAAATCACAAATATGTGGGCTAATGCTAGGAGCACCCCCTGACTCTATAATGAATCACAAATTTGTGGGGTAAACATTTTGACAATTAGAGTTCAGTACATATAAAATTTAGTGGGCATTATATGGCCACCAAAGGAGTCTTTGGGCGGCACAGTTAAGAACTCGACTACTAACTGAAGGATAGGCGGTTTGAACCCACCCAGAGGCACCTTGGAAAAAGGCCTGATGATCTGCTTCCATAAGGTCACAGCCCTGAAAACTCTATGGAGCACAGTTCTAAACCACAACACACAGGGTTGCCAGGATTGAAATCGACTGGACGGCAACTGGTTTTTGGTCTGAATATAGCAAGAACATTTTCTTGGATTTATAGAAGAACATACTCCAAGGAGAAGGGATGGATTATCCAATGAGGAAGGTATGCATAGGCTTACTTGTGTGTATTTATTAATCTGTAGTGTACAATTTCAATCTGCCCCTGCCAAGGAGCTCCAAGGCCAAGCCCAACACTGTTTCCTCCCTTCTCAGGACGCTCCCGTGAAGTAGGCAAAGGCCCAGCTGGGTCCTTCTGCTCTGACAGATGGTGGAAGGAGGCAGAACCAGGGAGAGTCCCCAGGCTGCAGGGAGCAGAGGAACCCAGGGTGGGGCTGTCTGGTCCATGATCTAACTCTGTCTCCTCCCTCGGCATGGCTCTCTCCTGCCTCTCCACAAGGTTCCACAGGGGTGGTTTTCCCAGACATGGACCAGGCATGCAGCAGTCACGTGAGAACCAGGCCCAGCTCACCTTGGAGAGCACGCCTAAGCATGCAGTGTAGACAGACGAAATGCAGCTGCTTATTGAGGGCATACTGTGTGCCAGGCACGGTGCTAAACCCCAGTTTACAGGCACAAGGTGCTTAATGCTAACAAAAACCCAAAGATGTGGGAACTCTTATTATCCCCATTTTACGAGGAAACTCTTGCTCAGAGTGAATAAATGAATGCCCAAGATCACTTGTCCAGCGAGTAGGGGGCTGAGATCCCTAACCCAGGCCATGTGATCCCATTGTTCAAGCCAGCTGGGCAGCCTCTGACCAGCCCTCCTTGAAAAGGCAGGAGGCAGGAGAGGTGGCCCTCGAGCATGTGATGAACAGGTGAAAACCTCAATGCTGACACTCACAGGGAAGGGGTGAGATTGCTACAACACTTAATGGGACACCCATTTTTATTTAACGCTGCGCACAATTGTTTTTATAAGAATTGTATATGTTTTTGAGTCAATCGATTGGGACAGAATTCACATAGAATATACTCCAAACATGTATTTGACCACTGACATTCTGTTTCTCTATTAAATACATGATCATTAGACAGATTAGGAGTTTCATCTAAGAAAGAGATGGGGAATTATACATTTATAACTATGTTCAGTGACATTTAAGAACCGTTGTTAACTGCCTGAACTGCGTGTCATCTTAGTTCAGATAGTAGCTTATACATAACAGTACTATTTAATTTACCAGCATCCACAGAGAGGACAGAATGATATGTTCCACAGGAAGGGTCTAAGCACTGACTAATAATCCCTGCCTCAAGTCTTTCTGTGGAGTGAGGCAGGGAATAAATAATAAATGACATCAACATGACCGTAGTTCCTTTTATGTTTCTTTATCGTTTCCATCACTTCTCAGTCTTCATGTAAAACCCCATTAAGTTCATGCCAACCAATATGCCACCTTCTCCACCCCACCCCTGTTGCCATAACCTTTTGATCTTTTGACATTCCCTGTCATGAATAAAGCCTTCTACACCTCAGCCATGGTCTTCAGCTCTATCCCCAGTCTTACCAACGTCCTGGGCACTTCATCATACCAACAAGGAGGCCCCCTGCCAACATCCTGACATTGCATGGCCTTGACCTCCTCAGAACCCATGAGGAAGTCTCCTCTACCCACCCACCCCCACCTCAGCCACCTCAGCCCACCCAGGGCCACTCCCTGCACTGTCACCATTAGAAAATGCCCCTCTCTGAAATCACTGGTTCAAACAGCCCACGCCAACTACCACCTTCTATCAATGGGTGTCTCCCCTTGGATGTCCCACAGACATCTCCAACTCAAATGACAGAAAATGAGAGAAGTCAGAAGTTCAGGGATGTAAACCCTTTAACAGCATTTGCTGATGGGAGCTGTATGGGACTCCACTAGATTCAGAGCCCTGGAGGTGCAGTGCTTAAGAGCTCAGCTGCTAACCAAAAGGCTGGCAGTTCGCATTCACCAGGCACTTCTTGGAAACCCTATGGGGCAGTTCTCCTCTGTCCTATAGGGTCGCTGTGAGTCGGAATCAACTCAACAGCAACGGGCTTGGTTACGGGTTTCTAGATTCATGGTTTATAGAGATAAAGCGTCTGTTGTTTGTCTATTTTGAGCTCAAATTATGAATCATGTGCTGTGGAAGAATAACTATTTGATATCTGGGCTGGGGAGCTTTTCTGTTTCTCTGTTTACTCCTGATTCATGGCTGAAATTATAGAAGTGATATGCTCTATTTCTCTGTGGCCACATGTCTATGTGTCTGTAATTCAGAAGAACCTTCACCTCTGATTATGTGACTTTTTCTAGCTCTAGATGGTATTAGTATATAATATGTTATAATGTCTTAAATTGAAGGAGCTCTGTTCTGATTGGCATAACTAGATAAATAATTGCTTATAAAAATTAAATATTCCTAAGATTTTCTAAAAATAAGCAAATTGAACTTTATTTAAATGTGCTAAATATAAACAATATATATTGTTCCAGAAACCAACTCAGAACCATTTTAAGAATTCAAGTTCATATTATGTAGGTAAATATTTGGCAAACAAGACTAGTTTAATATTTTGGGTTTAATGAAAACTATGTTTTCCCTAGGAGTCCCTGGGTGGTACAAATAGTTAACGCTCTTGGCTGCTAATCAAAAGATTAGAGGTTCAAGCCCACCCAGAGGTGCCTTAGAAGACAGGCCCGGCAATCTACTTCCAAAATATCAGCCATTGCAAAGCCTATGGAGCACAGTTTTACTCTGACACACATAGGGTCTCCGTGAGTTGGAATAGACTCGACAGCAACTGCTTTTGTCTTTTTTTTAAAGACCTTATAAATTCTATTCAGCTGGTGTACTACAAAACCTTACTACTGCAGAAATACAAGTACGTCAGAACAATGATTCAATTTGGTTTAACATCAATGAGTTGCATGGGAAAAAACTGTCACATCAAAGGAAGTGCTCAGTCTTCCCTAGGTTAAATTTGAGCAGGGAGAACGTTATGAACATAGTTCCTTCAGAAATCCCGTGCTGCATGGGCAGTTCCTAGGGCTCTGTCAGCGCCTGTGCTGGCCACGCTTGTCCTCCTGTTTGGCAGAGTCCTGGTGGTGCTTCCCTGACCGTGGAGGCAATACTACCTATAGTGTTACTGGTCATCACTGCATTTATTTAAATTAAAAAAAAAGTTTGGTTGAACCCATACTTTTCCATCTAGCATTTTTCAATCTAGCATTTTCTAGACCAGTGCTTTTCAATTCAGGATGAACATCAAATTTGTCTATGGAACTTTACTAAACATAGATGTTTAGAACCACTCTAGACTTCTTTAATATAGGCTTAATTGTTATGCTTATAGAAATTTTGCCCCAAACTCTTTTTTTATTGGTTTTATTATATTGTTTTGCATGTCACAAAAACAACCACATTTCCTTTTCAGTTGCATTATTCTCATTATGCACCCCCACTAGACTTTTCACTTGTGAAAATTATCAGTCATAAGTTAACCACTGAGTGCTGAAAATGTAGCAAGAAGTATGGTGATGACGGAAATGATGAAAACAAAGAACTGGAAGCATTGAAATCTGGTTCTGTCTTCAAGCATAATTTTAATAGTTATTACATGTAGACAGCAATTTAGGAACAACTGGATTAAACAGAGCCTTTTGAACCCTAAGCAGGCTGTTAGTGAAGGAGATTCTTAGATTGGTTTGGGCTGGAAAGATGAGGAACTATGAAATTGGAGATCAATGGGAGTCCGGGGTTACTGGACTGGCCTGGAGGGAGGGAGATTAGCAAGGAGAGTCAAAGATGGTGGGATTCCAAGCTCTCCACCTGTGTAGTCAACCACAGCAGTCACGCCTGTTAATAGCATTCCATGAAAAATTATTTGAACACTAGTTTCCATTGCTAAAAACCACAACATAGCACCACGTGCAGGACTGCATGATAAAGATGACTGATTAGAAATACTATGCGACTTTGGGCAAGAAGACTCACTGTGGGCTGCAGTGGAATTAGGTTTAGACACTAAATTAGAAGATCAGAAGTTTCCAGTCTTACTCTGATTGTCAAACCCACAGGGACGAGGGTTCTAGATGCTATGACTTTGTATTCCTCTTCATGCCTCACACTTTGTAAATATTTATCGACTGAGCTATAGAGGGAAATAGGGTTAGATAAGCTTTGGAAGTTTATATATATATTTATATGTAAATAAAATTAATTAGAACAAAATGTCATAACACATTTTAAGAAAAGGACAGGTGCTAAGAATTACAGCAGAAAGACAAGCATCAAGAAAACCAGCCAGAGAGTTACCGAGGTTTGGTTAATCCACAGCCTAAGAATACGTGCCAACGTTTATGTGTCTGATGTATTTGGGGAAGAGAGTTAAAAATAAATAAAATTTGTGCTCTCAAAGAGATTCAGCTATACAGGCAAGGCACAGAGGGAACAAGCAGGAAACTTCAAGGATGGCCAAGAGATGGAAGAGAAGCTCTGGGACTTCTAGTTTGAGCTTTTTCTGAAATACCTTAAGAACTTCTTTTTCAAAAAAGCAAGTCCATATCGTAACAGCCAAGCATCAATTTTAAAAAGTGATCTGTGATGACAGATGGTAGAACAGTGTTATCTCTTGAGGGGGGAATATGAGGGAGCCTTCTGGAAATATCTTGATCTAGGTGTTAGGTTTCATGGATTTATTTATCCAGCTGTAAGTTATATAACTTTTGGAAATTGAGACATATTTTTATAAGTACATTTTTATGACTTTTATGGAAAATTCCCCAGGAATTTAAGCTTATAAAATGGATACTTACATGTAGAATTTATATTTTTAAAATTCCTCCTTGATCATAAAGCAAATAAATTTAATTTTTTATACTGTAGAGAACAAGTCATGTTTACTTCTGCTTGTTTTATGATATGACGCACCATCCTTTAGTTTGGAGGTAACTACACTTAAGAAGATGCCCTGTGGCCCCAAGGTTTCACCTTGTGCTCTCGTTTCTCATCTTCTCAAATGTCAAATGTAAGCTGTTCCTCTGTTAAACAGAAAAAAGCATGAACACACACATACACACAACAAAACAAAAAACCCCACAGATATTTGGTACATGTAGTCAATGCCACTCCTAGGACTTGACAAAGTATACTACAGCAGAGAGCTCTATCTATTCCTTTGGAACAAGTGTTTCCATTTTGAATCAAGCCAAGGTCATTTAAAAGTATTCCAGAAAGTTCTTTTTAATGCTGAGAACGCCCTGGGGCCTTCACCAGATAATTGCTGATTTCTTTACTGAGCGGTATGTCCTAATTTTACAAGTAAAAGGGAATTTATTTTGATTTTGTTAAAAAAAAAACCCTACAATTAACAAGAACTTATGCAGCATGCTATACCTAAACATAATATGATTAATTAATACACTGTGAGAGAAATCTCTTGGGTTTAAAAATAGCTTTATTTAGCATACCAAAAACACAGAAACGTAAGAAAAACCTTATCTATTATAAACATAAAAATAGTTAAATACCATAATTTAATGTAAACCAAGTGTTTAAAAATGTGAAATATTATAACAAAATACATGCTATTTACACAGGACCAAGTTAAAGCTATCTCCACAGTTATCAGATCATCAATCTTGAAGTCATCATTAACAATGAAACAAATACAGCACCTCTATTTGCATTGGTCAATAGAAAAAAAATCATTGTATTTGAACAGATATAACTCATCATGACATTCAGAGAAGGCAGGCAGAAAGTGCCCATTCTAAAATTCCAGACACAGCCTCTGCATGTGGAGGCCTGTAAACCATTCAGCTGGAAAACCATAGAGGCTATTCTTTCATTTAAATGCAAACCAGTTGATTCTATTTAGTGACCACTTAAGAAAGGTACTAAATATATTCTGCAAAAATAAACCTTTATTAAAAACGATCAAAGGTGAGTGTAATATTAATTAGGTAAGAAAGACAAAAGCATACAAAATATATACTGTTCCAGACAAGCCCCTTAGTTATAACAAATGTTTAAGAAACTGCATTTATAAAACCAGATGGGGTAGCTAAAGTTTTTTTTTTTTTTAATTTTACAACTCAAAGCAAAATCAAACAAAAACAAACCAGAATGAATGTTTCCTGTAAGAAAGTAGCACTGTGTTTAGCCTGTCACTATCACATGCAAGCCACCATAAGATCTGTGGCTGATGTCAGTTATCGCTATGGGCTAGAGTATTTTCTTTGATGAAAGTCTAAATAGTTGTAGTCATTGATCAGTTTAAGCTTTGGCATTTGTTTCCAGGATCAACATTCATTCTTACACTGCAATTCAGATATCTCTAAGAGGCAACATTAAAGCCAACGTCAGGAGCTTAAAATGTAAAAGTGACAAGAATAGGTATTTAGTAATACAACATCCTGCTCCTTTGTCTAAGTTCTCAAACTTTTTGGTCTCTGGACCCCTTTATCCTCTTAAAATTTACTGGGGATTCAGACTCCAAAGAGCTTTTGTTTATGTGAATTGTATCTATCAATACTTACCGTGTTAGAAAATAAAATCGAGGAATTAAAAAAAATCCTAACTTACTTAAAAATAAATCCATTACATGCTAACATAAATAACATTGTTATGAAAAATAGCTATATTTTCTTTAAAAAAAAAAAAGATTTGTGGGAAGAGTGGCATTGTTTTACATTTTTATAACTTCTTTTTTTTTGGAGAAAAGGAGAATGAAAAAGTCAAATGCCTTCGTATTGTTATCAAAATAGTTTCCGTGGGCCCCACTTTGAAAACTGCTGGTCTAATCTAAGGCCTGACTTTAACAATAACGAAAAAGTCCATACAAAAGCAGTCTTGATTTTCATTTAAAAATGAACCCAAAATCCACATGGACACACACAAATCACTGGATTAAAAAATCCCACATTCAGCTTTAACTAAGAAGCTAAAGATGGCCGTGTACTCATGGCCAGTTCCAAAACCATATTGCCATTTCTGCTAAGACCAGAGTCCAGATATATTCATTTGTAGATCATAAAAGCTACAGAACCCATCAGTTCAACATACATGCCTTAGTTCCCTTTCCAATATTTTCTTAGTCCTGTTTGGGCTGAGCTGGCTGTCTTCTATAGGTTGGCACAGCATTGGTATAGACTAGAGAAGGGCATGGATTCAACTAATAGCCCACACATTCAGATTAAGAACATGGTAGGAGCTCTATTTCTGAATATATGAAAGATTGATAAATCTTATGGAAACAGAGAGGAAAAATTCTCCCTGAAGCACTAGAGTAATAACTCCTACCACCTTACATGCAGATAGGCTTCACATTTTACCAAGTGCTTTCACACACACCATCTCATTTGACCCTTGTAAGCCCCTGGAGAAGGGCAGGAGAGATGATATCATCCCCATTTTAGAGGTGAGAAATTTGAGGCTCAGAGATATGGGTATTGCCCAAGGTAACATGGCAAGTATACGGCAGAGCAGAATTAGAATTTAGGTCATCTGACTCCGAGTCCAGGATTCCCCTCAACATTCTTCCTTCTTCCTTTGGCTCCAGGAAGCAGCAGAAATGGGCTGGTGAGGAAAATGGAGATAGCATAGAATAAAACAGCCACAACTGGTATTCCTTTTGCCTCACAGACCATTTTCTCCAACACTAGGGAGGCTTGGGATTGGCACAGACATTTCCCTGAATGGATCTAATATATTTTCCATCAGTGCATACATAATGGAAACTCATATGAAACAACTGTCTTAATTTCTTCTTTCTGAGTCATTTTATATACGCAGTTCAATCACAACCTGTTCCCTCCATTCCAAGAGTAAAAATCTTGCAGTTCAAAAAAAAAGAAAAGCTGATGAAGATACAAAAGGAAATACAGGCAATCATGAGATCCAGGTGGCGCTATAATTAGGTTTAGCATGCACCTGGCACAACACAGACATTGCAATCTTGTTCCACCAATTGGAGGGCAATATAAAAATCACTGTTCTTAATTTAATGGAAAGTTGCCTCCTACTAATCTTGAGGCAAAGACTTCAGCCTGTACAAAAACATCAATAAAATAATCTCAAATATTTCATTTTAACTAAACTCTTCGGTGGCTGGAGAGTCTGTGGTGGTAGGAGAAAGGGCAGACAATAAAGTGAAAAGACAATGAAACAGTGCAAAGAAAATAATTATTGCCACATATGAGTAAAGGAGTAATCAGTATCTATTCCCTGTCTCATATACATACATATATATGCATACATACATACATGTTTTTGGGTACTGTTAAATTGGTTTTCAATTCAAAGCAATCCCACGCGACAGAGTAGAACTGCCCCATAGAGTTTCCTAGGCTGTAATCTTTACAGAAGCAGGTCACCAGGCCTTTCTTCCACAGAGCTACTGGTGCGTTTGAGTCACAAACCTTTCAGATAGCAGCTGAGCGTTTAACCACTGTGTCACAGGGGTTCACTTTAGAAATTATTTCCTTGTCAAAGAATCCTCTCCACCAAGATGTTACCATAAATGGCATGAGACATTAAGAGATGCTAATCAAACACTGTTCATTTTTTTGGGGGGAGGGGGTGGTTAACTATAAAACTTGCAAAATGCCACTAATGACCAATGATGTTCTTGCTACATACCCTAAGTTATCATTTATTGCTCGCACTTTCTCTCTCTGAGATGTTTCTAAAATCAAGATTTACTACATGCATTTTTTTTCTTTTAAGGTAGATGAAGAAATAGGCGGTTAACAAAAGCCAGTAAAAGTTAGAAAGCATGCTAACTATATCTTATTTGCAAAATTCAACAGCATGTTACTGGCTATCTATTACACAAATTGTTGGTGCCCTTTCCCCCAATTTCGGTGAGTAATGTTCTCTATACAGGTGATTGAAATATAAGTTAATGGTTCTTTAGGACACTTGCACATATACTGTGTCGATACACACATGTATATACGCATGTACATACATATATATACATACACACACATATATCCATACGAGTGTCATCGTATCACATGAAGACCTCCACTAGTATGTTTTTTCTTCACGTATTTCTGCTAGCAAAAATGAGCACAGATAATGACTTTATAATAGGGAACAAAACTAAAGAAAATCAAATCAGAAAGTGTGAAGTGGTATGCTGTAGTAGTCTAATAAAATAAGTCAATGCAAATTTATGTAGTGGTAAAGTGCTAGAAAGTTCTTTCATTAGTATTTTAAAAATGGTTAGAGTAAAAAGAAGTTTGCGGCTTCACTTGATGGCAGTGACCACAGGCACCATTGCAATAGCATTGGCTGAGTTGGAGTTGACAATGTCCTCATACTCCGGGGGTGGGTCTAAATGAGGTTCCGTCTCACTCCTACGAAGGGTCACCTGGCCAGTGGCCTCCTCATAGGTTGGTGGGGGGTCGCAGTTGGACAGGCGGGTGGAGACGGAATCTGAGCGACCAACGACATATTCCAGAAAACCTGGAGACAGCCCACTGCTATCATATATTTCGTCTGGTTGGGAAGGAGGAGTGATGATATTTAGGTGCTGAGGAAAAGGAATGTGGCCCTCAGTCACTGTCTGTCTACGAGTTTTGTTTCTCAGGAAGCATCTCCAGATTAGGAAAATGACAAGGAGGATGATGAAGAGGCCAAAGATTAACGGAAAGGTCAGGTAAAACTGAAACCAGTCACTTCCTCTGCTGTTCTCTCCCGGTTGCTCTTTTGTGTAGGTGTTCCAAAACTCCTTCTGAAAATATGAGACAAAAATAAAAAACCAGAAATTAGTAAGACAAAAGATGGGAAATATCAGATTAACAAATGTCTGGCTTCAGTGAACATAATGAATAATAAAACCCAAACCGGATTTGTTGGTTTAAACAACCAGTAACCTATAATGAATTTTCATGACAAAAAAATTACAAATAAATCATGGTGCCTAAACTGGATCCTCCCTAAAATGGTCAGTCAGAATCTATGAATCTTTTCAAAGACTTGAAATTATTTAGATTTTCACCTATGAAATTTTAGGGGAAAATTAAGAAATATAAGGGGTTTCTTGTTCCCAAATATACCAAATAATTTTCCTTTAAAGATACAACTCAAAACTTACTCTCCACGCCCAACTATGAGGTTCTCATCACCTGGTCTGCATCATTAATTAAAAAAAAAAAGTTGCTGTTGACTCAGACTCATGGCAACCCCATGTGGGTCTGAGGAGAACTGTGCTCAAAAGGGTTTTTTTTATAATTTACTTTTGTTGCTGTTGTTGAGAATAAACACAGCAAAACATACACAAATTCAACAGTTTCTACACGTACAATTCAGTGGCATTGATCACATTCTTTGAGTCGTGCAACCATTCTCACCCTCCTTTTCTGAGTTGTTCCTTCCCCATTCCATAGGGGTTTCAATGCCTGATTTTTCAGAAGTAGATCACCAGGCCTTTCTTCTGAGGTACCTCTGGGTAGGCTCAAAATACCAACCTTTTGGTTAGCAGCCCAGTGTATTAACCATTTGGACCACCCAGAGATTCATCATCATTAATAGTATTTGCTAATTTAGGATCTTGAGTCCTGGTAGTGCAAATGGCTAATGCACTGGGCTGCCAACCAAAAGGTTGGTGGTTCAAGTCTACTCAGATGCTCCTCAGAAGAAGGGCCTTGAGATCTACTTCCAAAAAATCAGCCATCAAAAACACTATGGAGCACAGTTCTACTCTGACACACATGGGGTTGCCATGAGTCAGAACTGATGACAACTAGTTTTAGACTTTTGGTATTCAAACACTTCACAGATGAACACCTTGCTTTCTAATTGTTCTGTCTGGGGGTCCCCTTTTACCAGACTTCCATCCCCAAGGTTTCGTAAACAGATGTTGACTGAATGTTGGAATTACATACTGCTTGGCCCTGAGCTAGTGAAGAAACTGTCTTAGGTTATTTCTAAACCTAGGCCTTAATCCTAAATTAAATGTGGTCTAAAAGTTCAAGTCTTTAATGTTTGTGGGTGGAAATATTTAAAAACAAAACAATCAAACAAAAAAACCCTGACTCAAATACTAGTTATGATACCTAGTCAAGTTATTCTCTTAAGTCTTAGATTCCTTACATGTAAAATGGGATAATACTCACCTACCTGATAGGCTGTCTGAGCATTAAATGAGATAATGTAGATAAAGTATTTATCAACTGTCTGATACATAAACATAAACCTTCAATAAATAACAGTAATTATATATTTAAAATTTTTGAGAGGCAGGGCCAAGATGGTGGAGTAGTCAGACATTTCTGGTGGTCCCTCTTACAACAAAGATGCGAAAAAACAAGTGAATCGATGATATATGACAATCTAGGCACCCTGAACATCAAAGGCAAAGTTTCAGAATCAGACTGAGTGGCAGGGGGAGGGAGAGACTGTTTAGAAGCAGCAAGGATTGGCGAGGTCTGACCTGGTGTGAACGAGAACCCTGCAGGCCGGATCAGCGGGTGTGTGCAGTGAGGCAAGCAGTGGCCTTTGGGATGCATTTTCTACATTTGGGAAGACCAAGTGGCAGAGAGTCTACTCAAACCTACAGAACACAGTAAAAAGCGGCGCTCAATTGGCCAAGGATGAGTACATGCATCTAACTTACTGCACGGATCAAAGAACACCCAGTTTGGAAAGGACCTCTTTCCCATTTACCTGCTCCCTCCCTGCACTGCATCCGTCCGGGGCCTGAAGGTGTCCCAGGCAGCTTCGGTAACTGCTGCATCCCCTGGGACCGAAGTAGGGCCCATCATGCATCCTGAGCCATTCTCCCGGCCTTGGAGAGATCGAATTAACAAACAGGGAAAAAATAATCTGCCAGCTCCCCTAAACCAGGAAATCAGGACAGAAACAGCTCCTTTGCCCAGGCACAGGAATAAGGGGCCCACAGACTATGAATGCTTTTCACCCCTGCATACACCTGTGTGGGCCCATTTCAACAGTATAGGCCCTCATTAGCACAGTACAACAGGGTATATACCTGAAGCCTATTTTCATCTATATCTGCTATATGGTAGAATGGTAGGTTCATGATATTTGACACCACTCTGCCCTAAATATAGGGTCCTCACCTACTGACACCAGGGGCTAGAGGACTGGTGGCCCCACCCACAATACCTAGCCACCTGCGACAGGGGTCCAAGAATAAGTGATGCCTCCCAGTCCTTAAAACCAACAGCATTGGGTACCCAGCATCTGGCTGCAAAACCCACCCACCTACATGCTCTAGGGAACAGGGACACGCTTTCCTCCCAGACACTCTGGGGCAACCATCAGCCCCCTGCCTTGATCAGTGCATGACCCTCTACTGCAGCCAGATACCTGTGCCTACTCCAATCACCCCTGACCGTCTAAGACTGTAAGTGAGAGCCTGCAACACACACTTGGTGACAGACTACCTAGACACCTAAGCCGAATCCATACAAGAAAAGTAAACGGACACCTGGGCTCACATACCTAGTAACAGACCTACCACCTGATGACAGGATGTTAGAGCTTCAAAGGTGCCAATAATCAAATTAGCTCACACAAGCAGCCTATTTGGGCATACCAAAACAAAGCAAAACCAGAAGCTGGGACACACTAAGAAAACATAAAATACATAAATAAAATAACCTATTGATGGCTTGGAAACAACCCCCCGCCCCCAAAAAAAAAACAAACCCATTCCTGTTGAGTTGATTCCAACTCATAGTGACCCTACAGGACAGAGTAGAACTGCCCCTAGGGTTTCCAAGGAGCAGCTGGTAGATCTGAACTGCTGGCCTTTCGGTTAGCAGTCATAGCTCTTAACCACTGAACCACCAGGACTCCTTTGGAGACGATAACCAAAAAAACCAAACCCAGTGCCATTGAATCAATTCCAAATCATAGCGACCCTACAGAACAGAGCAGAACTGCCCACACAGAGTTTCCAAGGAGCGCCTGGAGGATTCAAACTGCTGACCCTTTGGTTAGCAGCCATGGCACTTAACCACTACACCACCAGGGTTTCCTTCGGAGACAACAGTCAATATCAAGTCACATAAAGAGGCAGACCATGATGGCTTCTACAAGTTCCCAAAATAAAGAATCAACAAATCAAAGCTAAACCCCTGAAAATACAGAAATAAAGACGTCGATATGTAAAAGATGACAACATTCAAGAGGGACTAAAAATGTGGTTATATATCTTTCCTATGGAGAGGAAATCGAGGTGATATAAAGAAATAAAAAATTGGTTTAAACTTAGAAAAATAGGTATAAATATTAAGGCAACAGCAAAGGAAACTAACAATGCTACACATCAAAATAAAAAAAAACAAGAAAAGCATAAAGACTGAGCAAATACAAAATCAACAATGAAAAAGATGAAAAGAAAATACATAAAGAAAAACAACTCAGCACAGAAAGTTCAGTGGAAAAAGAAATGGTCAACAAAATATACACAAAAAACATCAAAATGAGAGCACTAAACTCATACCTATCAATAATTATGCTGAAGGTAAATGGCCTAAATACACCAATAAAGAGACAGAGAGTGGCCGAATGGATAAAAAACATGATTTGTCTATACGTTGTCTACAAGACACATGTTAGACTTAAAGACACAAACAACCTAAAACTCAAAGGATGGAAAAAAATATATTAAGCAACCAACAATCAAAAAAGAGCATGAGTGGCTGTACTAATTACTGACAAAACAGACTTCAAACTTAAATCTACCACAAAGGATAAGGAATGACACTATATAATGATTAAAGAGACAATATATCAGTAGGATATAACCATATTAAATATTTATGCACCCAACAGCAGGGCTTCGAGATACATAGAACAAACTCCAACAGCACTGTAAAGTGAGATAAATAGCTCCACAATAATATTACAAGACTTCAACACACCACTGTCAGTGAAGGACGTAACATCCAGAAAGCTCAACAAAGACACAGAAGAGCTAAATGCCAAAATTAACCAACTTGACCTCATAGACATATATAGAACACTCCACCCAACAGCATCGAAGTATACTTTCTTTTCCAATGCACATGGAACATTCTCTAGACTAGACCATATATCAGGCAATAAAGCAAGCCTTAACAGAATCCAAAACATCGAAATATTACAAAGCACCTTCTCTGACCATAAAGCCATAAAACTAGAAGTCAACAACAGAAAAATCAGGGAAAAGAAATCAAACACTTGGAAACTGAACAATACCCTGCTCAAAAATGACTCTGTCATAGAAGACATTAAAGCTGGAAAAAATTCATAGAATCCAATGAGAATGAAAACACTTTCTATCAGAACCTTTGGGACACATGGAAAGAACTGCTCAGAGGTCAATTTAGATCAATAAACGAACACATACAAAAAGAAGAAAGGGCCCAAATCAAAGAATTAGCCCTACAAGTAGAACAGAAAGAGAGCAACAAAAGAAAACCTCAGGTACCAGAAGAAAGCAAATAATAAAAAAACAGAGCTGAAGTGAATGAAATAGAGAACAGAAAAACAATTCAAAGAGTTACCAAGACCAAAAGCTGGTTCTTTGAAAGGATTAACAAATTCGATATATCACTGGCCAGACTGACAAAGAAAAACAAGAGACGAAGCAAGTAACCTGAATAAGAAATGAGATGGGCAATATTACAACAGACCAAACTGAAATTTAAAGAGTCATAACAGAGTGCTACTTATGGATTTTTATGGAAAGTTGTACTCTAACAAATTTGAAAACCTATAGGAAACGCACAAATTTCTACAAACACACTACTTACCTAAACTAACACAAACAGAGAGAGAACAACTAAATAAACCTATAACAAAAGAAGAGATTGAAAAAGTAATCAAAAAACTCCCAACAAAAAAAAAGGCCCTGGCCCTGATGGGTTCCCTGGAGAATTCTACCAAAGAGAAGAGTTAACACCACTACTATTAAAGGTATTTCAGAGCATAGAAAAGGATGGAATACTCCCAATCTCATTCTATGAAGCCAGCATAACCCTGATACCAAAACCAGGTAAAGACACCAAAAAAAAGAAAATCACATGCCAATATCCCTCATGAACTTAGATGCAAAAATCCTCAACAAAATTCTAGCCAATAGGATTCAACAACATATCAAAAAGTAATTCACCATGACCAAGTCGGATTCATACCAGGTATGCAGGCATGGCTCAACATTAGAAAAACAATCAATTTAATCTATCACATAAATAAAACAAAAGACAAGAACCAAGACAAGACCTTATCAATTGATGCACAAAAGGCATTTGACAAAGTCCAACACCCATTCATGATAAAAACTCTCAGCAAAATAGGAACAGAAGGAAAATTCCTTAACATAATAAAGCGCATTTATACAAATACAACAGCCAAGATCATCCTAAATGGAGAGAGACGAAAACATTCCCCTTGAGATCAGGAACCAGACAAGGATGCGCTTTATCACCACTCTTATTCAACATGGTGCTGGAGGTCCTAGCCAGAGCAATTAGGCTAGATAAAGAAATAAAGGGCATCCAGATTGGGAAGGAAGAAGTAAAAGTATCTCTATTTGCAGATGACATAATCTTATACACAGAAAACTCTAAAAAATCCTCAAGAAAACTACTGAAACTCATAGAAGAGTTCAGCAGAGCATCAGGATACAAGATAAACATACAAAAATCAGTTGGATTCCTCTATACCAACAAAAAGGACATTGAAGAGGAAATCACCAAATCAGTACCATTTACAGTAGCCCCCAATAATATAAAATACTTAGGAATAAATCTAACTGGAGATGTAAAAGACTTATGCAAAAAAAAAAAAAAAAATTACAAGATACTACTACAAGAAACTAAAACAGACCTACATAAGTGGAAAACCATATCTTGCTCATGGATACGGAAACCCTGGTGGCGTAGTGGTTAAGTGGTACAGCTGCTAACCAAAGGGTCGGCAGTTCGAATCTGCCAGGCACTCCTTGGAAACTCTACGGTGCAGTTCTACTCTGTCCTATAGGGTCGCTATGAGTTGGAATCGGCTTGACGGCACTGGGTTTTTTTTTTTTTGGTTTGGCTCATGGATAGGAAGACTCAACATTGTAAAAATGTCTATTCTGTCCAAAGCCATCTATAGATACAATGCAATCCTGATCCAAATACCAGTGACATTTTTTAGTGAGATGGAGAAAAAAAACACCAACTTCATACCAAAGGGAAAGAGGCCCCAGATAAATAAGGCATTACTGAAAAAGAAGAACAAAGTGGGAAGCCTCACACTACCTGATTTTAGAATATATTATACCGCCACGGTAGTCAAAACAGCCTGGTACCGGTACAACAACAGATACATAGACCGATAGAACAGAACTGAGAATCCAGACATAAGTCCATCCACATATGAGCAGCTGATATTTGACAAAGGCCCCAAGTCTGTTAAACGGAGAAAAGACAGTCTCTTTAACAAATGGTGATGGTATAACTGGATATCTACCTGCAAAAAAATGAAACAAGACCCATATCTCACACCATGCCCAAAAACCAACTCAAAATGGATCAAAGACCAAAATATAAAATCTAAAATGATGAAGATCATGGAAGAAAAAACAGGAACAATGCTAGGAGCCCTAATACATGGCATAAACAGTACACAAAAGATTACTAGAACTGTACAAACACCAGAAGAAAAATTAGATAACTGGGAACTCCTAAAAGTCAAACACCTATGCTCATCCAAAGACCTTACCAAAAGGGTAAAAAGATTACCTACAGATTGGGAAAAAGTTTTTAGTTATGACATCTCTGATCAGTGGCTGATCTCTAAAATCTAATGTTATTGCAAAAACTGAACAACAAAAAGACAAATAACCCAATTAAAAAATGGACAAAGGATATGAACATGCACTTCACTAAAGAAGACATTCAGGTGGAAATGCTCACGATCATTAGCCATTAGAGAAATGCAAATAAAAACTGTAATGAGATTCTACCTCACTGCGACAAGGCTGGCATTAATCCAAAAAACACAAAATAATAAATGTTGGAGAGGTTGAGGAGAGACTGGAACACTTATACACTGCGGGTGGGAATGTAAGATGGTACAACCACTTTGGAAATCAATTTGGTGCTTCCTTAAAAACCTAGAAATAGAACTACCACACGATCCAGCAATCCCATTCCTGGGAATATATCCTAGAGAAATAAGAGCCTTTTTACACGAACAGATACATGCACACCTATGTTCACTGCAGCGCTGTTTACAATAGCAAAAAGTTGGAAGCAATGAAGGTGCCCATCAACGGATGAATGAATAAATTATGGTATATTCACAGAATGGAATACTACGCAACAATAAAGAACAATGATGAATCCTTGAAACATTTCATAACGTGGAGGAACCTGCAAGGCATTATGCTGAATGAAATTAGTCAGTTGCAAAATGACAAATACTGTATGAGACCACTATTATAAGAACTCAAGAAACAGTTTAAATAAGGGAGAATATATTCTTTGATGGTTACAAGAGTGGGTAGAGAGGCAGAGAGGTATTCATTAATTATATAGTAGACAAGAACTATTTTATGTGAAGGGAAAGACAACACACAATACAGGCGAGGTCAGCACAACTGGACTAAACCAAAAGCAAAGAAGTTTCCTGAATAAACCGAATGCTTTGAAAGCCAGCGTAGCAGAGGTGGGGGTTTGGGGATCACGGTTTCAGGGGACATCTAGGTCGACTGGCATAATAAAATCTATTAAGAAAGCATTCTGCACCCCATTTCGGAGAGTGGCGTCTGGGGTCTTAAATGCAAGCAAGCGCTCATCTAAGATGCATCAGTTGGTCTCAGCTCACATGGAGCAAAGGAGAATGAAGAACACCAAAGACACAAGGTAAGTATGAGCCCGAGTGTAAGAATGGGCCACATAAACCAGAGACTACATCAGCCTGAGACCAGAAGACCTAGCTGGTGCCCGGCTACAACTGATGACTGCCCTGACAGGGAACACAAGAGAGAATCCCTGGAGGAGCAGGGGAGCAGTAGGATGCAGACCTCAAATTCTCATAAAAAGATCAGACTTAATGGTCTAACAGAGATTAGAAAGACCCCAGAAGTCATGGTCCCCAGACCTTCTGTTAGCCCAAGACAGGAACCACTCCCAAAGCCAACTCTTCAGACAGGGATTGGACTGGACTATAAGACAGAAAATGGTACTGGTGAGGAGTGAGCTTCTTGGATCAAGTAGACACATGAGACTATCTGGGCAGCTCCTGTCTGGAGGGAAGATATGAAGGCGGAGGGGGACAGAAGCTGGCTGAATGGACATGGAAATACAGGGTGGAGAGGAGTGTGCTATCTCATTAGGTGGAGAGCAACTAGGAGTATACAGCAAGGTTTTGTATGAGAGACTGACTTGATTTGTAAACTTTCACTTAAAGCACAATAAAATTAAAAAAAAAGAACTCTACAATAGTGTGAACTCTAATGTAAACTACAGACTTTAGTTAATAATAATATATCAATATTGGTTGATCAACTGTAACAAGTGTACCACATGAAAGCAAGGTGTTAGAAATAGGGGAGACTATGTGCAGGGGGGAAGGGGGAATATGGGAGCTCTTTTGCATATTTTTTCTGTAAATCTAAACCCACTCTAAAAACTAAAGTCTAAAAAAAAAAAGGGAGAGTCAATGAGGCCAAGCTCGGACTACTCAGCAGAACCCATGCAGGCAAGAAGGTAATGGGATGACATATAAGCCTTGAAAAAGAGCTTGGCTGCTAACCCAAAGGTTAGCAGTTCCAATCCACCAGCCACTCCTTGGAAGCCCTGTGAGAGAAGTTCTATCCTGTCCTATAGGGTCACTATGAGTCAGAATCGACTTAATGGCAATGGATTTTTTGGTTTTGGATATAGATGTGAAAGGACCTGTGGTGGCGCAGTGGCTACAATGCTCAGGCACTAACCCATAGGTTGTTAGTTTCAACCCACCAGCAACTGTGCAGGAGAAAGATGTAGCAATCTGCTTCTGTAAAGATTACAGCCTTAGGTACCCAGTGGGGCAGTTCTTCTCTGTCCTATAGGGTCACTATGAGTCAGAATTAACTCAAAGGCAACGAGGTTCATATAAATGTGTCGTTCAGTTCTAGTGATTATCCCCCTGCTCAGGCATTCTTTTCATTCTCATCATAAGTCTATTATCTTCTCTTCTTCTTTTCTAGTCCTTTTTGACCCTATTTCAAAGAAAAAAGCAAACAAAAAACCAAAGCCATTGCTGTCAAGTTGATCTGACTCATAGTGACACTATAGGACAGAGCAGAACTGTCCTATAGAGATTCCTAGGAGCGACTGGTAGATTTGAACTGCTGACCTTTTGGTTAGCAGCCAAACACTTAACCACTGTGCCACCAGGGCTCCATTTCAAAGAAAGGGCTATGGAATTAATGTTGACAAATCATTTCCTTAAGCATTTGATTCTGAGCATTTCATGCAAGGCACCAACCATGTGCCCTCTTTCCTGACTTCTTTAAGACTTACACGCACTCATTCAATCCCTCTCTCCTCTGACCAGATGTTTCCAAGTCTAAGAAAGCCTAGGGACACAATATCACCAATTTCCTTGCTACTAGCTGCATTTGCTTTCACCTCTAGGATCTCAGGGGGAGACAAAAATACTGGAATCCCAAAATGGAGGAAAAGAGCCTGGGTTTCAAAGGCAGACAGGTTAAGATTAAAGAGTGAGTCTAGCAATTAATATCCACAGTGCCTGAGGCAACACCTTAACATCTCTGGCCATATTTATTTACCTGTAAAATTAGAGATTAAAATCCCTCCAGGACAAGTTTAGCATTGAAGTTAAATGAAGTAATATAATCAGTTAGCACAATGCTTACCAGAGTAGGTGTTATGGATTGAACTGTGCCCCCCAAAAATGTGTGTCAAACTGGCTAGGTCTTGATTCCCAGTATTGTGTGATTGTCCACCATTTTGTCATCTGATGTGGTTTTCCTGTGTGTTGTAAATCCTACCTCTATGATGTTAATGAGGCAGGATTAGAGGTAGTTATGTTAATGAAGCAGGACACAATCTATAAGATTAGTTTTTATTTTCAATCTCTTTTGAAATACAAAAGAGAGAAGGGAGCAGAGAGACAGGAGGACCTCCTACCACCAAGAATGATGATCCAGAAGGGGAGCACATCCTTTGGACCCGGGGTCCCCACGCTGAGAAGCTCCTACATCAGGGGAAGATTGATGACAAGGGCTTTCCCCAGAGCCCACAGAGAAAAAAAGCCTTCCCCTGGAGCTGGCACCCTGAATTTGGACTTCCAGCCTCCTAGACTGTGAAAGAATAAATTTCTCTTTGTTAAAGACATCCACTTGTGGTATTTCTTTATAGCAGTACTAGATGGCTTAAACAGAAGGTAAAAAAAAAAAAACAAAAAACAGAAGGTAAGTGGTGAGTAAATGTTCATTTTCTTATTTCTGACATCATCACCTTTTCATTCCATTCTTAGCCTAGGATTCATGGAAATAGCATCTCTGGGCATCAGTATTTATTCTCAGTAGCCTTTATAATCATATTATATGTCTTTTACTTACTAAATATTCTCAGTGTTCTGTAGCTATAGAACATCATGTAAAGATATCTGATTTAGTAGTTTTCCCATTCTCACTAGGTATGGCATAGATTTTCATTTGGTAAGCACATATAAATATAAGGTATCCATTATAAATTATTTCAAACAAACAATAAAGATTGTAACACTGAAAAACAGTTTATCACTAGCTGTGGCAGTAGAAATTATTGTTCACACCAGAAATATTGAACATGAAATTATCGTATGCTGCAGTTAACAATTCTATATTCTTTAGATGGAGACATGGTGCCATACACAACCTTATTTTAAACACAGGGCTGGATTTATGATCATGCATTTTGTTATAAGTTTCATGAATATATTTTTCAAAGAAACATTATTTTCTTAAAATTCATATTATATGTGTGGCTTTCTTGTCAAGAGCGTTCCCCGAAAATACATCCTGAAATATTTTATATACGTAAATAATTCATTTACAATATTAATGTTGCATTACCTATTCAGGGGAACTGAAATTAACTGGCACTGATTCAGGAAAATAGAGAAATTTTACATGAAACTAACTCAATAAGTCAAAAAATGAGCCCTATCCTTCCATTTTTTTTCCTACCACAGAGGCTAAAAACATCTAAAGAAGCATTACAGAAGTAATTAAGTATAAAAAGGCAAACTGGTGCCTCTAAGATGAGGGAGTCTTTAGTAGATGCACTAATGTATGTTAGAGCCAGGCTGTCGCAGTTTGAGCAATGTTATAGAATCAGTACTCAGTAATTTCTAATTAACTACTTAGTAATCTGTTAGCTGGGATTGCTTGATTTGTTAAAATAAGAACGTGGGTACGGATTGCATTATTATTATTATTTTAACTAGAGTGATGACATTATCGAGTACACAAAGTTATCACTGGAAACTGCTGCTTGTTAATAGATTACTAATAGAAAATTTGAAGTTTCCTCAACTAGATTTTTTTTTATTATTAACTTTTATTGAGCTTCAAGTGAACGTTTACAAATCAAGTCAGTCTGTCACATATAAGTTAATATACATCTTACTCCTTACTCTCACTTGCTCTCCCCCTACTGAGTCAGCCCTTCCAGTCTCTCCTTTCCTGAAAACTTTGGCAGCCTCCAACTCTCTCTATCCTCCCATCCCCCCTCCAGACAGGACATGCCAACACAGTCTCAAGTGTCCACCTGATATAATTAGCTCACTCTTCATCAGCATCTCTCTCCCACCCACTGTCCAGTCCCTTTCATGTCTGATGAGTTGTCTTCAGGGATGGTTCCTGCCCTGGGCCAAAAGAAGGTTTGGGGACCATGACCGCCGGGATTCCTCTAGTCACAGCCAGACCATTAAGTCTGGTCTTTTTATGAGAATTTGGGGTCTGCATCCCACTGATCTCCTGCTCCCTCAGGGGTTCTCTGTTGTGCTCCCTGTCAGGGCAGTCATCGATTGTGGCCGGGCACCAACTACTTCTTCTGGTCACAGGATAATGTAGGTCTCTGGTTCATGTGGCCCTTTCTGTCTCTTGGCCTCTTAGTTGTCGTGTGACCTTGGTGTTCTTCATTCTCCTTTGCTCCAGGTGGGTTGAGACCAATTGATGCATCTTAGGTGGCTGCTTGTTAGCATTTAAGACCCCAGACGCCACATTTCAAAGTGGGATGCAGAATGTTTTCATAATAGAATTATTTTGCCAATTGACTTAGAAGTCCCCTTAAACCATGGTTCCCAAACCCCCGCCCTTGCTCCGCTGACCTTTGAAGTATTCAGTTTATCCCGGAAACTTTTTCCTTTTGGTCCAGTCCAGTCGAGCTGACCTTCCATGTATTGAGTGTTGTCCTTCCCTTCACCTAAAGCAGTTCTTATCTGCTAATTCATCAGTAAAAAACCCTCTCCCTCCCTCCCTCCCTCCCTCCCCCTCCGTAACCACAAAAGTATGTGTTCTTCTCAGTTTATACTATTTCTCAAGATCTTATAATAGTGGTCTTATACAATACTTGTCCTTTTGCCTCTGACTGATTTTGCTCAGCATAATGCCTTCCAGGTTCCTCCATGTTATGAAATGTTTCACAGATCCGTCACTGTTCTTTATCGATGTGTAGTATTCCATTGTGTGAATATACCACAATTTATTTACCCATTCATCCACTGATGGACACCTTGGTTGCTTCCAGCTTTTTCCTATTGTAAACAGCTGCAATAAACATGGGTGTGCATATATCTGTTTGTGTGAAGGCTCTTGTTTCTCTAGGGTATATTCCGAGGAGTAGGATTTCTGGGTTGTATGCTGGTTCTATTTCTAACTGTTTAAGATAACGCCAGATAGATTTCCAAAGTGGTTGTACCATTTTACATTCCCACCAGCAGTGTATAAGAGTTCCAGTCTCTCCGCAGCCTCTCCAACATTTATTATTTTGTGTTTTTTGGATTAATGCCAGCCTTGTTGGAGTGAGATGGAATCTCATCGTAGTTTTAATCTGCATTTCTCTAATGGCTAATGATTGAGAGCATTTTCTCATGTATCTGTTAGCTGCCTGAATATCTTCTTTAGTGAAGTGTGTGTTCATATCCTTTGCCCACTTCTTGATTGGGTTGTTTGTCTTTTTGTGGTTGAGTTTTGACAGAATCATGTAGATTTTAGACATCAGGCGCTGGTCGGAGATGTCATAGCTGAAAATTCTTTCCCAGTCTGTAGGTGGTCTTTTTACTCTTTTGGTGAAGTCTTTAGATGAGCATAGGTGTTTGATTTTTAGGAGCTCCCAGTTATCTGGTTTCTCTTCGTCATTTTTGGTAATGTTTTGTATTCTGTTTATGCCTTGTATTAGGGCTCCTAAGGTTGTCCCTATTTTTTCTTCCATGATCTTTATCATTTTAGTCTTTATGTTTAGGTCTTTGATCCACTTGGAGTTAGTTTTTGTGCATGGTGTGAGGTATGGGTCCTGTTTCATTTTTTTGCAAATGAATATCCAGTTATGCCAGCACCATTTGTTAAAAAGAC
The DNA here is from genome assembly GCF_024166365.1 of Elephas maximus indicus. Classification (NCBI taxonomy): domain Eukaryota; kingdom Metazoa; phylum Chordata; class Mammalia; order Proboscidea; family Elephantidae; genus Elephas; species Elephas maximus. The sequence continues at coordinate 138,107,734 of NC_064846.1, forward strand.
TATCTTTTCCCCAATTAACTGACACTGGGCCTTTGTCAAATATCAGCTGCTCATATGTGGATGGATTTATATCTGGGTTCTCAATTCTGTTCCATTGGTCTATGTGCCTGTTGTTGTACCAGTACCAGGCTGTTTTGACTACTGTGGCTGTATAATAGGTTCTGAAATCAGGTAGAGTGAGGCCTCCCACTTGCTTCTTCTTTTTCAGTAATGCTTTGCTTATCGGAGGCTTCTTTCCCTTCCATATGAAATTGGTGATTTGTTTCTCTATCACCTTAAAAAATGACATTGGAATTTGGATTGGAAGTGCATTGTACGTATAGATGGCTTTTGGTAGAACAGACATTTTTACTATGTGAAGTCTTCCTATCCATGAGCAAGGTATGTTTTTCCACTTAAGTATGTCCTTTTTAATTTCTTGTAGTAAAGCTTTGTAGTTTTCTTTCTATAGGTCTTTTACATCCTTGGTAAGATTTATTCCTAAGTATTTCATCTTCTTGGGGGCTACTGTGAATGGTATTGATTTGGTTATTTCCTCTTCGATGTTCTTTTTGTTGATGTAGAGGAATCCAAGTTATTTTTGTATGTTTACCTTACAACCTGAGACTCCGCCAAACTCTTCTATTAGTTTCAGTAGTTTTCTGGAGGATTCCTTAGGGTTTTCTGTGTATAAGATCATGTCATCTGCAAATAGAGATAATTTTACTTCCTTCTTGCCAATCCGGATGCCCTTTATTTCTTTGTCTATCCTAATTGCCCTGGCTAGGACTTCTAGCACGATGTTGAATAAGAGCGGTGATAAAGGGCATCCTTGTCTGGTTCCCATTCTCAAGGGAAATGCTTTCAGGCTCTCTCCATTTAGAGTGATGTTGGCTGTTAGCTTTGCATAGATGCCCTTTATTATGTTGAGGAATTTTCCTTCAATTCCTATTTTGCTGAGAGTTTTTTATCATAAATGGGTGTTGGACTTTGTCAAATGCCTTTTCTGCATCAATTGATAAGATCATGTGGTTTTTGTCTTTTGTTTTATTTATGTGGTGGATTACATTAATGGTTTTTCTGATATTAAACCAGACTTGCATACCTGGTATAAGTCCCACTTGATCGTGGTGAATTATTTTTTTTGATATGTTTTTGAATTCTACTCGCTAGAATTTTGTTGAGGATTTTTGCATCTATGTTCATGAGGGATATAGGTCTGTAATTTTCTTTTTTTGTAATGTCTTTACCTGGTTTTGGTATCAGGGAGATGGTGGCTTCATAGAATGAGTTGGGTAGTATTCCGTCATTTTCTATGCTTTGAAATTCGTTCAGTAGTAGTGGTGTTAACTCTTCTCTGAAAGTTTGGTAGAAGTCTGCAGTGAAGCCGTCCGGGCCAGGGCTTTTTTTTGTTGGGAGTTTTTTGATTACCGTTTCAATCTCTTTTTTTGTTATGGGTCTATTTAGTTGTTCTACTTCTGAATGTGTTAGTTTAGGTAGGCAGTGTTTTTCCAGGAATTCATCCATTTCTTCTAGGTTTGCAAATTTGTTAGAGTACAATTTTTTGTAATAATATGATATGATTCCTTTAATTTTAGTTGGGTCTGTTGTGATGTGGCCCTTCTCGTTTCTTATTCAGGTTATTTGTTTCCTTTCCTGTATTTCTTTAGTCAGTCTAGCCAATGGTTTATCAATTTTGTTAATTTTTTCAAAGAACCAGCTTTTGGCTTTGTTAATTCTTTCAATTGTTTTTCTGTTCTCTAATTCATTTAGTTCAGCTCTAATTTTTATGATTTGTTTTCTTCTGGTGCCTGAAGGATTCTTTTGTTGCTCACTTTCTATTTGTTCAAGTTGTAGGGACAGTTCTCTGATTCTGGCTCTTTCTTCTTTTCGTATGTGTGCATTTATCGATATAAATTGGCCTCTGAGCACTGCTTTTGCTGTGTCCCAGAGGTTTTGATAGGAAGTATTTTCATTCTCGTTGCATTCTATGAATTTCTTTATTCCCTCCTTGATGTCTTCTATAACCCAGTCTTTTTTCAGGAGGGTATTGTTCATTTTCCAAGTATTTGATTTCTTTTCCCTAGTTTTTCTGTTATTGATTTCTACTTTTATTGCCTTGTGGTCTGAGAAGATGCTTTGTAATATTTCGATGTTTTGGATTCTGCAAAGGTTTGTTTTATGACCTAATATGTGGTCTATTCTAGAGAATGTTCCATGTGCGCTAGAAAAAAAAGTATACTTTGCAGCAGTTGGGTGGAGAGTTCTGTATGTCAATGAGGTCAAGTTGGTTGATTGTTGTAAGTAGATCTTCCGTGTCTCTATTGAGCTTCTTACTGGATGTCCTGTCCTTCTCCGAAAGTGGTGTGTTGAAGTCTCCTACTATAATTGTGGAGGTGTCTATCTCACTTTTCAGTTCTGTTAAAATTTGATTTATGTATCTTGCAGCCCTGTCATTGGGTGCATAAATATTTAATATGGTTATGTCTTCCTGATCAATTGTCCCTTTTATCGTTATGTAGTGTCCTTCTTTATCCTTGTGGTGGATTTAAGTCTAAAGTCTATTTTGTCAGAAATTAATATTGCTATTCCTCTTCTTTTTTGCTTATTGTTTGCTTGATATATTTTTTTCCATCCTTTGAGTTTTAGTTTGTTTGTGTCTCTAAGTCTAAGGTGTGTCTCTTGTAGGCAGCATATAGACGGATCGTGTTTCTTTATCCAGTCCAAGACTCTCTGTCTCTTTATTGGTGCATTTAGTCCATTTACATTCAGCATAATTATAGATAAATAAGTGTTTAGTGTTGTCATTTTGATGCCTTTTTATGTGTGTTGTTGACAATTTCATTTTTCCACATACTTTTTTGTGCTGAGACGTTTTTCTTAGTAAATTGTGAGATCCTCATTTTCGTAGTGTTTGACTTTATGTTTGTTGAGTCGTTTACGTTTTTCTTGGCTTTTATCTTGAGTTATGGAGTTGTTATACCTCTTTGTGGTTACCTTATTATTTACCCCTATTTTTCTAAGTAAAAACCTAACTTGTATTGTTGTATATCGCCTTGTATCACTCTCCAAATGGCAGTTCTATGCCACCTGTATTTAGTCCCTCTTTTGGATTATTGTGATCTTTTACATATTGACTTCAATGATTCCCTGTTATGAGCATTTTTTTTAATCTTAATTTGTTTTTGTGATTTCCCTATTTGAGTTGATATCAGGACGTTCTGTTTTGTGACCTTGTGTTGTGCTGATATCTGATATTATTGGTTCTCTGACCAAACAATATCCTTTAGTATTTCTTGTAGCTTTGGTTTGGTTTTTGCAAATTCTCTAAACTTGTGTTTATCTATAAATATCTTAATTTCACCTGCATATTTCAGAGAGACTTTTGCTGGATATATGATCCTTGGCTGGCAGTTTTTCTCCTTCAGTGCTCTGTATATGTCGTCCCATTCCCTTCTTGCCTGCATGGTTTCTGCTGAGTAGTCTGAACTTATTCTTATTGATTCTCCCTTGAAGGAAACTTTTCTTTTCTCCCTGGCTGCTTTTAAAATTTTCTCTTTATCTTCGGTTTTGGCAAGTTTGATGATAATATGTCTTGGTGTTTTTCTTTTTGGATCAATCTTAAATGGGGTTCAATGAGCATCTTGGATAGATATCCTTTCGTCTTCCATGATGTCAGGGAAGTTTTCTGTCAGCAGATCTTCAACTATTTTCTCTGTGTTTTCTCTCCCCCCTCCCTGTTCTGGGACTCCAATCACACACAAGTTATCCTTCTTGATAGAGTCCCACATGATTCTTAGGGTTTCTTCATTTTTTTAAATTCTTTTATCTGATTTTTTTCCAGCTATGTTGGTGTTAATTCCCTGGTCCTCCAGATGTCCCAGTCTGCATTCTAATTGCTCGAGTCTGCTCCGCTGACTTCCTATTGTGTTGTCTAATTCTGTAATTTTATTGTTAATCTTTTGGATTTCTACATGCTGTCTGTCTATGGATTCTTGCAACTTATTAATTTTTCCAGTATGTTCTTGAATAATCTTTTTGAGTTCTTCAACTGTTTTATCAGTGTGTTCCTTGGCTTTTTCTGCAGTTTGCCTTATTTTGTTTCTGATGTCTTGAAGCATTCTGTAAATTAGTTTTTTTATATTCTGTATCTGATAATTCCAGGATTGTATCTTCATTTGGGAAAGATTTTGATTCTTTTGTTTGGGGGGTTGTAGAAGCTGTCATGGTCTGCTTCTTTATGTGGTTTGATATGGACTGCTGTCTCCGAGCCATCACTGGGAAACTTGTTTTTCCAGAAAATCCGCTAAAAAAAAAATGCAGTCAGATCCCTATCAGAACTGCCTTTGGATTATAACCGCCACCTTGTTCCCTGTAAGGATGAAAGTCTGAGATTTGGATCATATATGCTTGGCTGTAGCTGGTTCTGTGTTTTTAGTCCAATTAGGGATGGATTTTTGGTCCCTGGGTTTTTTGTGGTTCCTTCTCTCAGGCCGGAAGAGTGGGTTAGGAAAAGACCAAAAGAGAAAAAAAAAGGGGGGGGGGGAAGCAAAGCCGCCGCAGAGCCGGAGCCTTTCTCCCTCTGGCTCAGGAAATTCCAATGTTAACGAAGCCACCTGGGGAGGGTGGGGGAGGGATCAGAGAGATAGGAGAGTAGCACCTCAGAATATAGCCAGAGTTGCTTGTCTTGCTTGCAATGACTATTTTATCTGAGATTCCCAAGGGGCGTGTCGCCTATGTATGGTGGCTGTGTGGAGATTGCCCCCGGGGATCTTGCCCCCTGAAGCCACGGTCAGATCCTCCGCTGCCAGTCCAAAACCCAGCGTCAAGGTTCCCCTGCTGGGACGCTGCACTCCCGACTCCAAAATCAGTCGCTGCCTCCCGGGGACTTCTCGTCCCACCAGCCGCATCGCCGCGCCGCCTCCACAGACCGGCTGGGCCCCCTCCTGGGGTTAGTTCAGGGGAGTGGAGCTGAGCCCCATGCTTGCGCCGTGACAGCGCCCAGTCAAAAGCCCAGCGGCAAGATTCCCTGGCTGGGATGCTGCACTACCAGCTCCAAGACCAGTCACTGCCTCCTGGGGACTTCTCCTACCGGCTGCGTTGCCACGCCGCCCGCGCAGACCAGCTGGGCCCCCTCCCGGGGTGAGTTCAGGGGGGTAGGGCTGCGCCCTTGTTTGCACCGTCAGCTCCCCTGGGCCCTGACCTAAACTGGGCGCCAAGGTTACCTGACTGGGACGCTGGCTCCAGGCTCTGAAAATAGTCGCCGCTTCCCCGTATTTGTTCGTTTTCTGTCTCTAAATCTGTGTTTGTTGTTCAGGGTTCGTAGACTGTTATGTATGTGATCGATTCACTTGTTTTTCCGAGTCTTTGTTGCAAGAGGGATCCAAGGTAGCGTCTACCTAGTCCGCCATCTTGGCCCCCTTCTCAACTAGATTTTTTAAAAAAATGTATAAAATGGAGTATCATGTGCATGCTACTATGTAAAGTATACAACTGTGGTGCTGTTCATTTTTATATTATCTTGCCACATATTTATATCAAGAAATGTTATTATAACACAAATCACTTTCATTAGGGTGGGAGTCATGTCTTATGCAATAACAGCTAACATGTATTTAATAATGGTTGTCAAGTATTCTAAGTATTTTATATTCAAGTATCCATTAAATATTTCCATTAATCCTATTATCATCATCATTTTATCTCGATTTTATAAATGAGGAAGCTGAGGCAATGAAAGGTTAAGTAACTTTTGCAAAGTCATTCAGCTAGTAAGTGGTAGAACTGTAATTTGAACCCAGGCAATCTGCTTACATAGTCTGTGATATACTGGCTCTCAGATAAGGGGTGTTAATATTCAAATAAGCATAAGCAATAGACACATCTCTTTGATATAGCTCCACATCATATGGCATCTGAATAGAAACTAACTACACTGTGTGATTATCTCAGATTATTCATAATAGAGAAGCTAGACTACATGAAGAAGAGCGGGGCATCAGGATTGGAGGAAGACTCGTTAACAACCTGAGATATGCAGACGACACAACCTTGCTTGCTGAAAGCGGAGAGGACTTGAAGCACTTACTAACGAAGATCAAAAACCACAGCCTTCAGTATGGGTTGCATCTCAACATAAAGAACAAAAATCCTCACAACTGGACCAATAAGCAACATCATGATAATGGAGAAAAGACTGAAGTTGTCAAGGATTTCACTTTACTTGGATCCACCATCAACACCCATGGAAGCAGCAGTCAAGAAATCAAATGACACATCGCACTGGATAAATCTGCTGCAAAGGACCTCTTTAAAGTGTTGAAAAGCAAGAATGTCACCTTGAAGACTAAGGTGCGCCTGACCCAAGCCATGGTATTTTCAATCGCATCATATGGATGGGAAAGATGGACAATGAATAAGGAAGACCGAAGAAGAATTGATGCCTTTGAATTGTGGTGTTGGCGAAAAATATTGACTATACCATGGACTGCCAAAAGAACTAACAAATCTGTCTTGGAAGAAGTACAAACAGAATGTTCCTTAAAAGCAAGGATGGCGAGACAGCGTCTTACATACTTTGGACATGTTGTCAGGAGGGATCAGTCCCTGGAGAAGGACATCATGCTTGGCAAAGTACAGGGTCAGCAGATAAGAGGAAGACCCTCAACGAGGTGGACTGACACAGTGGCTGCAACAATGAGTTCAAGCGTAACAATAATTGTAAGGATGGCGCAGGACTGGGCAGTGTTTCATTCTGTTGTGCATAGGGTCTCTGAGTCAGTACCGACTCGATGGCACCTAACAACAATAGTACACTGTAAGTGTGTTTGTGTGTATGTGAGTTTCAGGATTCATTCCTTGTTGACACTTGAATTCATTCTATTACACTGGGGCAGTTCTACTCTGCCCTGTAGGGTCACTATGAGTCAGAATTGATTCCACGGCGTTGAGTTTTGCTTGGTTTTTGATTACTAGAAGGCTAGGAGCCCTGGAGGCACATTGGTTAAGCACTCAGCTGCTACCTAGAAGGCCAGTGGTTGGAACCCACCAGCTACACCTCTGGAGAGAGATGTGGTAGTCTGCTTCTGTAAAGATTTACAGCCTTGGATAACTTATGGGGCAGCTCTACTCTGTCCTAGGGGGTCGCTATGAGTAGGAATCGACTCGACAGCAACAGGTTCAGCTCGGCTTGACCAGAAGGCTTGCTTGAAAACAGAACAAAACACCACAACGGTGAGGGCCTACAATATGTTCTTACTAAACATTTCACAAAACTAATATTGAATGCCTACTTATAGGAAACAGCTCTTTGAAAGCAGTGTTGGCTTGGCAGTCTCAATGAAAAATGCTAATCACAAAATAGAGTTTAAGATGGAGTTTTGACATTACTAGGAAGTTCAAATTTCTCATATCTGCATGGCTTGGATACTGTGAAGCCTACTTTCTTGATTTTTCTCTCATGAATCGTGCCTATCTGGATACTTTCTCTTGGAATCTATGTCAAAATTTTTGTGTGTTGAGATGGTCATGCGGTCTTCTTCTCCTTGAGAAAATGCACGCTTTTCCTCCCCTGGTCCCAGATCCCCTCCTCCTTGAAGGTCAAGTGAAATCTATATGGAACTCAAAGAAAGAAACAATGACTTTGGTAAGTCTTCTCTCTCGTTTCTTAGTAAGAATCTGGGGAGAACAGTTAGGCTAAGGGCTAATAGGCCTGATTTATCATAGGACTGAGGCCAGAAGGGCACAAAAAGCCCTTACAACTGAGCTCAAGTCTTATGAGTTGTTTTCTTGGTCCTACCAACAACCTTTTTATTGTTTATTTAAATTATCAGATTCCCAGGTCCCTGGCAGAAAGACGGCAATATTAAAGCCTACGTGCATAGTAAACTAAAAAAAAATCTAGTCAGAATTATTTAAAGTATCTGTTTCAAAAACATTTACTGAGCATCAATTATATGCTAAGTACTTTGCAAGGCATTGTACAAACACAGTAGAGGTCTGGTTCTCTTGATTGTAGTATTTTTTCTGATTATATTATTTATCTTTACTGCTGGGATTATCAAACATTCATTAAGCACTTATGGAGGCAAAATACAGGAAATAAAATGGGTTTTGAGAGCAATAACTGTTGCTGTTGTTAGGTGCCATCGAGTCAGTTCTGACTCATAGCGACCCTATGTACAACACGGAACACTGCCCAGTCCTGCGCCATACTCACAATCGCTGTTATGCTTGAGCTCATTGCTATAGCCACTGTGTCAATCCATCTCATTGAGGGTGTTCCTCTTTTCTGCTGACCCTCTACTTTACCAAGGACGATGTCCTCCTCCAGGGATTGATCCCTCCTGATAACATGTCCAAAGTATGTAAGATGCAGTCTCCCCATCCTTGCTTCTAAGGAGCGTTCCGGTTGTACTTCTTCCAAGATAGATTTGTTAGCTCTTTTGGCAGTCCGTGATATATTCGGTATTCTTCTCCAACGCTACAATTCAAAGGCGTCAATTCTGCTTCGGTCTTTCTTATTCATTGTCCAGCTTTCCCATGCACGTGATGTGATTGAAAATACCACAGTCAGGTGCACCTTAGTCTTCAAGGTGACATCCTTGTTTATAAACACTTTAAAGAGGTCCTTTGCAGCAGATTTGCCCAATGCAATGCGTCTTTTGATTTCTTGACTGCTGCTTCCATGGCTGTTGACTGTAGAGCCAGGTAAAATGAAATCCTTCACAACTTCAATCTTTTCTCTGTTTATCATGATGTTGCTTATTGGTCCATTTGTGAGGATTTTTGTTTTCTTTATGTAGAGGTGTAACCCATACTGAAGGCTGCGGTCTTTGATCTTCATCAGCAAGTGCTTCAAGTCCTCTCCACTTCCAGCAAGCAAGGTTGTTAATGAGTCTTCCTCCAATCCTGATACCCCATTCTTCCTCATATAGTCCAACTTCTCGTATTATTTGCTCAGCATACAGATTGAGTACGTATGGTGAAAGAATACAGCCCTGACGCACACCTTTTCTGACTTTAAACCGATCAGTATCCCCTTGTTCTGTCCGAACAACTGCCTCTTGATCTATGTTCCTCATGAGCACCATTAGTGTTCTGGAATTCCCATTCTTTGCAATGTCATTCATAACTTGTTATGATCTACACAGTCAAATCTTTTGCATAGTCAATAAAACACAGGTAAACTCTATGAGGCAGTTCTACTCTGTCCTATAGGGTCGCTATGAGTCGGAATTGACTTGATGGCAGTGTTTTTTTTTTTTTTAATTTCCTTCTGGTGTTCTCTGCTTTCAGCCAGGATCCACCTGACATCAGCAATGATATCCCTGGTTCCATGCCCTCTTCTGAATCTGGCCTGAATTTCTGGCAGTTTCCTGTCAATATACTGCTCCAGCCGCTTTTGAATGATCTTCAGCAAAATTTCGCTTGTGTGTGATATTAATGATATTCAATAATTCCAGCATTCAATTGGATCACCTTTCTTGAGAATACGCAGTGAAGGATTCTACAGGGAAAATATTAAACGATGTAGGAAGCATCAAAAGAAGATGGAAGGAATACACAAAGTCATTATACCAAAAAAATTGATGTTCAACCATTTTTAGAGGTAGGATATGATCAGGAACCAATGGTAATTAAGGAATAAATCCAAGGTGCACTGAAGGCATTGGCGAAAAACAAGGCTCCATGAATTGACGGAATATCAATTGAGATGTTTCAACAAATGGATGCAGTGCTGGAAGTGCTCACTCGTCTATGCCAAGAAATTTGGAAGACAGCTACCTGGCCAACTGACTCGAGGAGATCCATATTTATGCCTATTCGCTCAAGAGCAATGACTAATAACACATATTCGTCCTGCTAAATATGGGAAAGAGCTTGCTAGTCACAAAAAGCACTACTTGATTTTACGGAATTCTTAGGCTTATATGAATCACTCATCTTGCTCCTTAATATTGCACTGCTCTTTTAGTATTGCCTATTTTCTTAATTTCAACTCTAGTCTCCCATTTACTCATCTCAGAATCTATTATTCTGAGCTCTTTGCTCATTCCTGAAATCCAGTCCTGTCAATGTTTCTTACAGCTGTTGACAATTTTCATTGCCACTGCTTCATTCAGGATATACATACTTTCTGCACTAACCCCTAACATGTCTTCTGGCTTCCTGTTTCTCTGTGCTCTAATTTATCTAACAAGGTACATATTCCTAAAAAATGGGATTCATTTTCCTACATTGCTACTCTCTTTAGTTTAATTTCTGGGCCAATAATGGCTCTCCATTATCTAAAGAGTAGCTCCAAATGCCTGAGCCTTGTATTCAAGATACTCCATGACTAGACTTTAACCTCCCAACCTTGAGCATAGTGATGATATATAGCAACTGTAACAAATGACCAAGTTAAATGACATACTGTACATTTCCCCACCTCATTTTCTTTGTTCAGACAATTCATTGTTTTTAACTCTCTCACATCAGTGGCCATATTCTAATTTAATGGTCATTTATTTTCTGACGTACTAAAACGTGAGCTTCTTGAGGGAGAGTCCATATATGGCTGGTCTGTGTATTCATCATGACACCCATCTTGTTTTAATAGGTGTTTGTTCAGTGAGATGGAATAGAATGCAATGGAATGAAATGAAATGTCAGATCCTTTGGCAGGATTACACCTAAACCTTCCGTGTTACATGAACGTCTAGATCATTTTAAAGGTCACCAGAGGAGGATATTTCACAAGCTTGGCAACCCAAATGTTTGAGATTAAATAAGCTTCAAGGAAAAGAATTTATATGATAGGTGACTGAGCTTCTAAGAGGTTATTTGATTTGTATTAATCAGTATTTAACACAGAACATTCACTGAAGTCAGAATATAGGGCATATGTTACATCCATATCTGCATATTCTAATGACTTGCACAGGAAGAATTTTGTTGATGCTGTCACTAAGTCGAGATAGCTATGACCAAAGTTTAAATCTCTAAGAAGAATGGAAACCTAGCTAGTAAAGACAAGCTTTAAATTCCATCCTAGTCCAACTGTGCCATAAGACAAAATACTCCACGGTCAAATATTTTCCTTTTGATGAAAATACCCTACAAAAGAGAAATTTTTTTCCCCCAGCAATGAAAGTTCAAACTCAATACAGGCAGTCTACGACTAACTTCGGGGTTCAGTTTCAATGACTTCATCATAATAAAAATTATAGAAGAATTAAATGAAATACAGAATAGAAAAACAATAGAAAGAGCTAGCAAGATCAAAAGCTGTTTTTTTGAAAAGATCAATAAAATCAACAAACCACTGGCCAAACCGACAAAAGAAAAACAGGAGACGAAGCAAATAGCCTGAATGAGAAATGAGATGGGCGATGTCACAACAGACCCAACTGAAATTAAAAGAATCATAATAGAATACGATGAAAAATTGTATGTCAACAAATTTGACAAACTAGAGGAAATGGACAAATTTCTAGAAACACACTACCTACCAAAACTAATACAAACAAAGGTATAAAAACTAAGTAAACGTATAACAAAAGAAGAGATTGAAAAGGTAGTTAAAAAACTCTCAACACAAAAAAGCCCTGTCCCTGACTGTTTCACTGGAGAATTCTATCAAACTTTCAGAGAACAGTTAACACCACTACTACTAAAGGTATTTCAGAACATAGAAAAGGATGGATTATGTCATGGATTGAATTATGTCCCCCCAAAAATGTGTGTATCAACTTGGCTAGGCCATGATTCCCAGTATTGCGTAGCTGTCCTCCATTTTGTGATTGTAATTTTATGTTGAGAGGATTAGGGTGGGATTGTAACACCACCCTTACTCAGGTCACCTCCCTGATCCAAGGTAAAGGGAGTTTCCCTGGGGCGTGGCCTGTACCACCTTGTCTCTCTCAGGAGATAAAAGGAAAGGGAAGCAATCAGAGAGCTGGGGACCTCATAGCACGAAGAAAGAAGCACCGGGAGCAGAGCGCATCCTTTACACCTGGGGTTCCTGCACAGAGAAGCTCCTAGTCCAGGGGCAGACTGACAAGAAAGAATCTTCCTCCAGAGCTGACAGAGAAAGCCTTCCCCTGGAGCTGCCACCCTGAATTTGGACTTTAGCTGACTTTACTGTGAGACAATAAACTTCTCTTTATTAACGCCATCCGCTTGTGGTATTTCTGTTATACCAGCACTACATGACTAAGACAGATTACTCTCAAACTCATTCTATGAAGCAAGAATAACCAGCATACTAATACCAGGTAAAGACAACAAAAAAGAAAAATTTCAGACCAATATCCCTCATGGCCCCCATGTGTCCATCAGTTTGTCGTACTGTGGGGACTTGTGTGTTGCTGTGATGTTGGAAGCCATGCCACTGGTATTCAGATACCAGCAGGGTCACCCATGGAGGACAGGTTTCAGCTGAGCTTCCAGACTAAGACAGACTAGGAAGAAGGACCCGGCAGTCTACTTCTGAAAACAAATTAGCCAGTGAAAACCTTATGGATAGCAGAACACTGTCTGATATAGTGCTAGAAGATGAGCCCCCCAGGTTGGAAGGCACTTAAAATATGACTAGGGAAGAGCTGCCCTCCTCAAAGTAGAGTTGACCTTAATGACGTGGATGGAGTAAAGCTTTCCAGGGCTTCATTTGCTGATGTGGCACGACTCAAAATGTGAAGAAACAGTTGCAAACATCCATTAATAATCGGAACCTGGAATGTACAAAGTATGAATCTAGGAAAACTGGAAATAGTCAAAAATGAAATGGAGTGCATAAAAATGGATATCCTAGGCATTTGTGAGCTCAAGTGGACAGGTATTGGCCATTTAGAACTGGACAGTCATATAGTCTACTGTGCCGGGAATGACAACTTGAAGAGGAATGGTGTTGCATTCATTGTCAAAAAGAACATTCAAGATCGATCCTGAGGTACAATGCTATCAGTGACAGGATAATATCCATACGCCTACAAGGAAGACCAGTTAATACAACTATTATTCAAATTTATGCACCAACCACTAAGGCCAAAGATGAAGAAATTGAAGATTTTTATCAGCTTCTGCAGTCTGAAACTGATCGAACATGCAATCAGAATGCATTGATAATTACCAGTAATTGGAATACGAAAGTTGGAAACAAAGAAGAAGGATCTGTAGTTGGAAAATATGGCTGTCATGGACTGAATTATGTCCCCCCAAAAATATGTGTATCAATTTGGCTGGGCCATGATTTCCAGCATTGTGTGGTTGTCCTCTATTTTGTGACTGTAATTTTATGTTAAAAGGATTAGGGTAGTATTGTAACACCACCCTTATCCAGGTCACATCCCTGATCCAATGTAAAGGGAGTTTCCCTGGGGTGTGGCCTAAACCACCTTTTCTCTCTCAAGAGATAAAAGGAAACGGAAGGAAGCAGAGAGTTAAGGACCTCATACTACCAGGAAAGAAGCACCAGGAGCAGAGCCGGTCCTCTGGACTCAGGGGCCCTGCGTGAAGAAGCCCCTAGTCCAGGGAAACATTGATGAGAAGGCTGACAGAGAAAAGAATGTCTTCACCAGGAGCTGATGCCCTGAATTTGGACTTTTAGCCTACTTCACTGTGAGAAAATAAACTTCTCTTTGTTAAAGCCATCCACTTGTAGTATTTCTATTAGAGCAGCACTAGATGACTAAGACAATGGCCTTGGTGATAGAAACAATGCTGGAGACCAAATGATAGAATTCTGCAAGACCAACAACTACTTCACTGCAAATTCCCTTTTCCACCAACATAAACGGTGACTATACACATGGACCTCTTCAGATGGAATACACAGGAATCAAATCGACTACATCTGTGGAAAGAGACCATGGAAAAGCTCAATATCATCAGTCAGAAAAAGGCCAGGGGCCAACTGTGGAACAGACCATCAATTGCTCCTATGCGAGTTCAAGTTGAAACTGAAGAAAACCAGGGCAAGTCCACGAAAGCCAAAATATGACCTTGAGTATATACCACCTGAATTTAGAGACCATCTCAAGAATAGATTTGACACCTCGAATGCTAATGAACAAAGACCAGACAAGTTGTGGAATGACATCAAGGACATTGTCACGGATTGAATTATGTCTCCCCAAAAATGTGTATATTAACTTGGTTAGGCCATGATTACCAGTATTCTGTGGTTGTCCTCCATTTTGTGATTATAATTTTATGTTAAAGAGGATTAGGGTGGGATTGTAACACCGCCCTTACTAAATTCACTTCCTGGATCCAAGGTAAAGGGAGCTTCCCTGGGATGTGGCCTGCACCACCTTTTATCTCGCAAGAGATACAAAGAAAGGGAAGCAAGCAGAGAGTTGGGGACCTCATACCACCAAGAAAGCAGCACCAGGAGCAGAGTGCCTCCTTTGGGCCTAGGATCCCTGCGCCTGAAGAGTTCCTCGACCAGGGGAAGACTGATGACAAGGAATCTTCCTCCAGAGGCAACAGAGACAGAAAGCCGTCCCCTGGAGCTAACACCCTGAATTTGGACTTGTAACCTACTAGACTGTGAGAGAACAAATTTATCTTTGTTAAAGCCACCCACTTATAGTATTTCTGTTATAGCTGTACTAGATAACTAAGACAGAATTTGGTACCGAGAGAGTGGGGTGCTGCTCTAACAGATACCTAAAACGGTTTTGAAACTGTGAATGGATAGAGTTGCAACAGCGGCAGAGGACCAGCACAGCAGAGAACGTGCAGTGGCAGAGAAGTGACAACAGCAGAGAACCAGCAGCAGCAGAACCAGGAGACCAGCATGAGATGGCGCTGGAGCCAACCCAGAGAGAGAGCTGAGTGCCTGTGCGCAGGAGGCTTCCCGGCGGAGTGGGGTGCCTCTGGGCACTTACTGGTGGAGCTAGACTTGCCGACCCATGGAGCCAGAAAGCTGAGTGCCTGTGTGCAGGAGGCTTCCTGGCGGAGTGGGGGTAGCTCCAAGCACTTATTGGTGGAGCTACTGAGCTTTGGAATACTTGCCCTAGCAGGGCAGGTGCAGGTGTGAGGCCTGGGGAGTCCAGAGGCCAAGAAACCAGGAAACAAAAGCTGAAGAGACAAGGAACACAAGGAGCTGAGCTGCCTCAGTTTCAAAAGGTATGGCCATGACCTCAGGGGTTTCAAAGGGTGGAGCCACAGCCTCTGGTGTTTCTAAGGGTGGAGTTGCCACTCTGTCGGACTAGGAGAATGGTGAGCCTAAAGCCTAGGGAGCAGAGTTGCTGTCCCAGTGGGCCTGGAAGGCGGAGCTGAAGCCCAGGGCCTAGGGGCCTCCACTAAGGATCCAGAGTGTGTGAAAAGTACCTAGAGTCTGGAGAGCAGGGCCATTGTATAAACTGTCTCAGAGAGCAGAGGATTATTTTCAAAGCCTTGAGGGTTAATGTAATGTGTTCTGCTGACTTGCTTGGTGCCTGTTATCCCTTCTTTCCCTCCAGTTTCTCCCATTTATAATGGAAATGTCTAGCTTGTGCCTGTTCTGCCATTGTACCTTTGGAAGCGGATAGCTTGTATTCTAAATTTCACGGATGAAGAGGAATTTTTGGATTTTGGACTTGGAGTAAAGACTTTTGCTGTGATATGATGGGATGAATATGTTTTGCATGTTGCAAGAATGTGAGTTTTGGGGGGCCAAAGGGTGGAATGGCATGGATTGAATTATGTCCCCCCAAAAATGTGCATATCAACTTGGTTAGGCCATGATTACCAGTATTCTGTGGTTGTCCTCGATTTTGTGATTGCAATTTCATGTCAAAGAGGATTAGGGTGGGATTGTAACACCACCCTTAATCAAGTCACCTCTCTGATCCAAGGTAAAGGGGGTTTCCCTGGGATGTGACCTGCACCACCTTTTATCTCTCAGAAGATTAAAGGAAAAGGAGGCAAGCAGAAAGTGGGGGAAATCATACCACCAAGAAAGCAGCACCAGGAGCAGAGCGTGCCCTCCACCTGAGAACCTCCTTGACCAGGGGAAGATTGATGACAAGGAACCTTCCTCCAGAGCCGAGAGAGATAGAAAGCTATCCTCTAAAGCTGACACCCTGAATTTGGACTTTTAACCTACTAGACTGTGAGAGAATAAATGTATCTTTGTTAAAGCCATCCACTTGTGGTATTTCTGTTATAGCAGTACTAGATAACTAAGACAGACATCAAACATGAAGAAAGCAAGAGGTCATGAAAAGACAGGAAAGAAAGAAAAAACAAAGATGGATGTCAGAGGAGACTCTGAAACTTGCTCTCGAACTTCGAGCAGCTAAAGCAAAAGGAAGAAATGCTGAAGTAAAAGAACTGAACAAAAGATTTCAAAGGACAGCTTGAGAAGACAAGTATTATAATGACATGTGCAAAGACCTGGAGATGGAAAACCAAAAGGGAAGAACACATTCGGCATTTCTCCAGCTGAAAGAAACGAAGAAAAAATTCAACCCTCGAGTTGCAATAGTGAAGGATTCTATGGGGAAAATATTGAACGACATGAGAAGCATCAAAAGAAGATAGAAGGAATACACAGTCATCATACCAAAAAGAATTAGTCGATGTTCAACCATTTCAAAAGGTAGCATATGATCAGGAACCAATGGTACTGAAGGAAGAATTCCAAGCTGCGCCGAAGGCATTGATGAAAAACAAATCTCCAGGAATTGACAGAATATCAATTGAGATATTTCAACAAACGGAAAAGGTGCTAGAAGTGCTCACTCATCTATGCCAAGAAATTTGGAAGACAGCTACATGGCCAACCGACTGGAAGACATCCATATTTATGCCTATTCCTAAGAAAGGTGATCCAACCAAATGCAGAAATTATTGAACAATATTCAACCAAATGCAGAAATTATCGAACAATATCATTCATATCACACGCAAGCAAAATTTTGCTGAAGATCACTGAAAAGCTGCTGCAGCAGCATATCAACAGGCAACTGCCAGAAATTCAGGCCGGATTCAGAAGAGGACGTGGAACCATGGATATCATTGCTGATGTCAGATGGATCCTGGCTGAAAGCAGAGATTACCAGAAGGATGTTTACCTGTGTTTCATTGTCTATGCAAAGACATTCGACTGTGTGGATCATAACAAATTATGGATAAACATTGAGAAGAATGGGAATTCCAGAACAATTAATTGTGCTCATGAGGAACCTGTACATAGATCAAGAGGCAGTTGTTTGGACAGAACAAGGGGATACTGAATGGTTTAAAGTCAGGAAAGGTGTGTGTCAGGGTTGTATCCTTTCACCATACTTATTCAATCTGTATGCTTAGCAAATAATCCGAGAAGCTGGACTACATGAAGAAGAATGGGGCATCAGGATTGGAGGAAGGCTAATTAACAACCTGTGTTATGCAAATGACATAACCTTGCTTGCTGAAAGTGAAGAGGACTTGAAGCACTGATGAAGATCAAAGACCACAGCCTTCAGTATGGATTACACCTCAACAAAAATCCTCACAACTGGGCCAATAAGCCATATCATCGTAAATGGAGAAAAGGCTGAAGTTGTCAAGGATTTCATTTTACTTGGATCCACAATCAAAAGCCATGGAAGCAGCAGTCCAGAAACCAAAAGACACTGTGCACTGGGCAAACCTGCTGCAAAGGACCTCTTTAAAGTTTTGGAAGACAAAGGCGTCACCTTGAAGAGTAAGGTGTGCCTGACCCAAGCCATGGTATTTTCAATCGCATCATATGCATGGGAAACTGGACAATGAATAAGGAAGACCAAAGAAGAATTGACACCTTTGAATTGTGGTGTTGACGAAAAATATTGAATATACCATGGAATACCAAAAAAACAAACAAATCTTTCTTGGAAGAAGCATGACCAGAAATGCTTATTAGAAGCAAGGATGGCCAGACCGCGTCTTACATATTTTGGACATGTTATCAGGAGGGATCAGTTCCTGGAGAAGGACATCATGCTTGGTAAACTACAGGGTCAGTGGAAAAGAGGAAGACCCTCAACGACATGGATGGACACAGTGGCTGCAACAACGGGCTCAAGCATAACAACGATTGTAAGGATGGCACAGGAGCGGGCAGGGTTTCACTCTGTTGTACACAGGGTCGCTGTGAGTTGTGACCTACTCAATGGCACCTGACAACAACAACATCCTTCATGAATGCATATGCAAAAATTCTTAACAATATTCTAGCCAATAGAATTTGACAACATATCAATGGGATGTTAGCAAATGTGACACAATTTCAGCCCATAGAGACCCTGTAGGACAGAGTAGAACTGCCACATAGGGTTTCCAAGGAGCGGCTGGCACATTCAAACTGCCCACCTCTTGATTAACAGCGGAGCTCTTAACCACTGTGCCAGCAGGATCCTTTTGATCAGCATCCGAATGGTTAACCACTGGTGCCACCAGGGCTCCAGAGAAGAACTACAGTGAAGGTAATAATTTAAGAGAAATGTGCTGAGAATTTTCTAAAACTAATGAAGGACTAATTGCCCAAAAGAATACGGAATGTTGGATAGACAAAGCAACTCATTTCTATTGCAGAAATTTTGTTTGTTTTCTTGCCTTTTTATTGTGTGGAAGGGCACTCTTTCTGTTTTGTTCCACATGATATGGTAATCAAAAAATTGGATGAAAATATAAAAAAATTAAAATTTTCTTACATCAAAGTCAAGACTCTGCTTCAAAATGACTGATTAATCTACCCTGGTACACAGACCAGACCCAATCCCAACGCTACTGACTCTGCTTTTTCAATGCTTAATCTCAGTCAAGTACTTTCTCAAAATCATATTTATTTGCAGGCACTGAAGGTCACTGATGATTTCAAATATCTGGCATCAAGGGAAGACACCCCTGGAAGCCAAATTGGAAAAAGTGGAGGTAAGGAAGGGAGTTAGGTCATTGCAAAAAAAGGGAAAACAGAGGTTGTTGGATTAGATCAGGGTTTGCAAAACCAGATGTCTCAAGGGGAGTGGCATTTACATAAATCCTTGAATCTGGTCCAACCTAAGGCTATCTGCACTAAAGCTGTTTGCTTTATAGCCACATATTTTATGTACCTAGTAATATAGTCTTTTAAAGTACTCTGTGGGCATAAAAGTAACTCAAAACCATGCATTTTCCACCCCTGAACTAGATCATCTAAAACATACATTATAACTCCAACATTCTGTGATTTTAAGATTAATTTTAACATGTTATAAGTAGCCCTTGTGGCACGGTGGTTAAAGCACTCAGCTGCTAACCAACAGTTTGGTACTTTGAGCCCACCAGCTGCTTCATGGGAGAAAGATGTGGCAGTCTGCTCCCGTAAAGATTTATAGCCCTGGAAACCCTATGGGGCTTGTTGTTGTTAGGTGCTGTCGAGTTGGTTCCAACTCATAGCGACCCTATGCACAACAGAACGAAACACTGCCCGGTCCTGAGCCATCCTTACAATTGTTGTTATGCTTCAGCCCATTGTTGCAGCCACTGTGTCAATCCACCTCGTTAGGGGTCTTCCTCTTTTCCGCTGACCCTGTACTTTGCCAAGCATGATGTTCTTCTCCAGGGACTGATCCCTCCTGACAACATGTCCAAAGTATGTAAGATGCAGTCTCACCATCCTTCCCGCTAAGGAGCATTCTGGCTGCACTTCTTCCAAGACAGATTTGTTCGTTCCTTTGGCAGTCCATGGTATATTCAATATTCTTCGCCAATACCACAATTCAAAGGCGTCAACTCTTCTTCGGTCTTCCTTATTCATTGTCCAGCTTTCACATGCATATGATGCGATTGAAAATACCATGGCTTGGGTCAGGCACACCTTAGTCTTCAGGGTGACATCTTTGCTCTTCAACACTTTGAAGAGGTCCTTTGCAGCAGATTTGCCCAATGCAATGCGTCTTTTGATTTCCTGACTGCTGCTTCCATGGCTGTTGATTGTGGATCCACGTAAAATGAAATCCTTCACAACTTCAATCTTTTCTCCGTTTATCATGATGTTGCTCATTGGTCCAGTTGTGAGGATTTTTGCTTTCTTTATGTTGAAGTGCAATCCATACTGAAGGCTGTGATCTTTGATCTAAAGTAAGTGCTTCAAGTCCTCTTCACTCTCAGCAAGCAAGGCTGTGTCATCTGCATAACACAGGTTGTTAATGAGTCTTCCTCCAATCCTGATGCCCCATTCTTCTTCATATAGTCCAGCTGCTTGTATTATTTGTTCAGCATACAGGTTAAATAGGTATGGTGAAAGAATACAACACTGACGTGCACCTTTCCCGATTTTAACCAATCAGTATCCTCTTGTTCTGTCCAAACAACTGCCTCTTGATCTATGGAAAGGTTCCTCATGAGCACAATTAAGTGTTCTGGAATTCCCGCTCTTCCCAGTGTTTTCCATAGTTTGTTATGATGCACACAGTCGAATGCCTTTGCATAGTCAATTAAACACAGGTAAACATCTTTCCGGTATTCTGTGCTTTCACCCAGGATCTATCTGACATCAACAATAGCCCTGGTTCCACGTCCTCTTCTGAAACCGGCCTGAATTTCTGGCAGTTCCCTGTTGATATACTGCTGCAGGCATTTTTGAATGACCTGCAGCAAAATTCTGCTTGCGTGTGATATTAATGATATTGTTCTATAATTTCCACATTCGGTTGGATCACCTTTCTTGGGAATAGGCATAAATATGGATCTCTTCCAGTCAGTTGGCCAGCAAGCTCTCTTCCATATTTCTTGGCATAGACGAGTGAGCACCTCCAGTGCTGCATCTGTTTGTTGAAACATCTCAATTGATATTCCATCAATTCCTGGAGCCTTGTTTTTCACCAATGCCTTCAGAGCAGCTTGGACTTCTTCCTTCAGTACCATTGGTTCCTGATCATATGCCACCTCTTGAAATGGTTGAATATCGACTAATTCTTTTTCGTATAATGACTGTGTATTTCTTCCATCTTCTTTTGATGCTTCCTGCGTCTTTTAATATTTTCCCCATAGAATCCTTCACTATTGCAACTCGAGGCTTGAATTTTTTCTTCAGTTCTTTCAGCTTGAGAAACACCGAGCGTGTTCTCCCCTTTTGCTTTTCCATCTCCAGCTCTTTGCACATGTCACTATAATACTTTATCTTCTCGAGAGGCCCTTTGAAATCTTCTGTTCAGTTCTTTTACTTCATTAATTCTTCCTTTTGCTTTAGCTGTTCGACGCTCAAGAGCAAGTTTCAGAGTCTCCTCTGACATCCATCTTGGTCTTTTCTTTCTTTCCTGTCTTTTCAGTCACTTCTTGCTTTCTTTATGGATGATGTCTTGATGTCATTCCACAACTCGTCTGGTCTGTGGTCACTAGTGTTCAATGAGTCAAATCTATTCTTGAGATGGCCTCTAAATTGAGGTGGGATATACTCAAGGTCATATTTTGGCTCTCGTGGACTTGCTCTGATTTTCTTCAGTTTCAGCTTGAACTTGCACATGAGCAATTGATGGTCTGTTCCACAGTTGGCCCCTGGTGTTGTTCTGACTGATGATATTGAACTTTTCCATCGTCTTTCCACAGATGTAGTGAGTTTGATTTCTTTGTGTTCCATCTGGCGAGGTCCATGTGTATAGTCGCCATTTATGTTGGTGAAAGAAGGTATTTGCAATGAAGAAGTCGTTGGTCTTGTAAAATTCTATCATTCGATCTCTGGCATTGTTTCTATCACCAAGGCCATATTTTCCAACTACTGATCCTTCTTTGTTTCCAACTTTTGCATTCCAATCGCCAGTAATTATCAATGCATCTTGATTGCATGTTCGATCAATTTCAGACTGCAGCAGCTGATAAAAATCTTCTATTTCTTCATCTTTGGCCCTAGCGGTTGGTGCATAAATTCGAATAATAGTCGTATTAACTGGTCTTCCTTGTAGGAGTAGGGATATTATCCTATCACTGACAGCGCTGTACTTCAGGATAGATCTTGAAACGTTCTTTTTGACGGTGAGTGCAACACCGTTCCTCTTCGAGTTGTCATTCCCAGCATAGTAGAGTATATGATTGTCCGATTCAAAATGGCCAATACCAGTCCATTTCAGCTCACCAATGCCTAGAATATCGATGTTTATGTGATCCATTTCATTTTTCACGATTTCCAATTTTCCTAGATTCATACTTCGTACGTTCCAGGTTCCAATTATTAATGGATGTTTGCAGCTGTTTCTTCTCATTTTGAGTTGTGCCACATCAGCAAATGAAGGTCCCGAAAGCTTGACTCTATCCACGTCATTAAGGTCGACTCTACTTTGAGGAGGCAGCTCTTTCCCAGTCATCTTTTGAGTGCCTTCCAACCTGGGAGCCTCATCTCCCAGCACTATATCAGACAATGTTCCACTGCTATTGATAAGGTTTCCACTGGCTAATGCTTTTCAGAAGTAGACTGCCAGGTCCTTCTTCCTAGTCTGTCTTAGTCTGGAAGCTCAGCTGAAACCTGTCCTCCATGGGCGACCCTGCTGGTATTTGAATACCAGTGGCACAGCTTCCAGCATGACAACAACACGTAAGCCCCCACAGTTTATTGTACTGTGGGGGCCCTATTGGGCAGTTCTACTCAATCCTATAGAGTCACTATGAGTTGGAATCGACTCGATGACAGTAGGTTTTTTTGGTTATAAGAGATAGCGTATGATTTACTAAAAGTTATGTACATATTTACAGTGAATTATACCTTAAAAAGCAGATGAAAATATGCAAGGTTCAATAATAAAATAAACCAAAATTGTCAGAAGTATAACTTATATACAACATTCATTTTGACAATACCAAAGAACTGAAATCCTCAAATGAGTCATTTATTTCACTAATATTAAACTTTTTTAAATTGCTACTCTTTTTTCAAAAAATTTTCATTGCTGTAAAAATATAAAGAATACAGCATTTGCCAATTCAACACTTTTCACATGCACAATTCAATAAAACCAATTACATCAATCATGTTGCACTACCATAACCAATATCCATTGCCAGATTTTCCATACCTATAAACAAAAACTCAGTGCTACCTAAACAGTGATTCCCCCCTTTCTCTGTCCTTTCCACCTCTGATAATCACTTTTAAACTAATCTCTATACCTTTGCCTATTCTAGGTATTTCATATAATTGAAATCATACAATATCTGTCCTTTTGCTCTTGGCTAATTTCACTCAGCATAATGTTTTCAATGTTCATCCATGTTGTGGCATATATCAGGACTTCATTTCTCTTCCATTGTATGTATATACCACATTTTGTTTATTCATTTATCTGTCAATGGACATTTGGGTTTCCACCTTTTCACTATTGTGAATAGTTGTGCAATGAACATTGGTGTACATGTGTCTGTTCTTGTTGATGCTTTCAAATCTCTTGGGTATATACCT
Organism: Elephas maximus indicus; assembly: GCF_024166365.1. Classification (NCBI taxonomy): domain Eukaryota; kingdom Metazoa; phylum Chordata; class Mammalia; order Proboscidea; family Elephantidae; genus Elephas; species Elephas maximus. Next base: position 138,131,078 of record NC_064846.1, read on the forward strand.
AAGAGTGGAATGGCTGAGTCATACGGTAGCTTTATATTTAACTTTCGGAGGAATGGCTGTATGGTTTTCCACAGTAGCTGTACCACTTTGCGCTTCCATTAGCAGTGGATGAGGGTTTCAATTTCTTCACATCCTTACCAACACTGGTAATTTTCCTTTTTTTTTTTTTTTTAATCTTAGGCAACCTAGTGGGAATGATGTGGTATCTCATTGTGGTTTTGGTCGTATAGGATTACTATGAGTCGAAATTGACTCAAAAGCAATTTTTTTTTTTTTTTTGGTTAATGGCTAATAATGTTAAGCATCTTTTCATGTGCTTATAGGCCAGTAGTGTTTTTTTGCGGGGGGGGGGGTTTATAGGCCATTAGTGTGTCCTCCTTGATTAAATGTCTATTTAGATCGTTTGCCCATTTCTCGATTGGGTTGCTTATCTTTTTGTTGTTAAGTTGTAGGAGTTCTTTATATATTCTGGATATTAAACCCTTACCTGAGATATGGTTCCAAAAAAGCTTCTCCTATTCTGTAGGTTGTTTCTTCACTTTGTTGATAAAATCACAGGTTAAAATGCATGAAATACAGATGTATGAAGCATTTTAAAGAATAATACCACTGGACTAAACCAAAAGCTACAAGTTTCCTGAACATTACCAAACACTTTGAGGGACAGTGTAGCAGGGGCAGGAGTCTTGGGACCATGGTTTCAGGGGACATCTAGGTCAATTGGCATAACAAAGTTTATTAAGAAAACACTCTTCATCCCACCTTGGAGAGAGAGGTCTGGGGTCTTAAACACTAACAAGCAGTGATCTAAGATGCATCAATTGGTCTCAACCCACCTGGAGCAAAGGGGAATGAAGAACACCAAAAACACAAGGAAAACATGAGCCCAAGAGACAGAAAGGGCCACATAAACCAGACTCCATCAGCCTGAGACCAGAAGAACTAGATGGTGCCCAGCTACCACCAATGACTGCCCCGACAGGAAACACAACAGAGTCCCTGACGGAGCATTAGAAAATTGGGGTGCAGAACTCAAATTCTAGTAAAAAGAACAGACTTAATGGTCTGACTGAGACTAGAGGAACCCCAGAAGACATGGCTCCTGGACTCTCTGTTAACCCAGATCTCAAACCATTCCCGAAGCCAAATCTTCAGACAAACAGACTGGATTATAAAACATAAAATGATACTTGTAAAGAGTGTGCTTCTTAGTTCAAGTAGATACACAAGACTAAACGGGCCGTTCCTGTCTGGCGGCAAGATGAGAAGGCAGAAAGGGACAGGAGCTGGTTAAATGGACATGGAAAATCTAGGTTGGAAAGGAGGAAAGTGTGCAGTCACATTACAGGGATAGCAACTAGGGTCACATAACAATGTGTGTATAAATGTTTGTATGAGAAACTAACTTGAGCTGTAAACTTTCACCTAAAGCACACTAAAAAAAAAGAAGAAGAAGATTAGGGTGGGATGCAATATCCTTACTCAGGTCACAGCCCTGATCTGATGTAAGGGGAGTTTCTCTGGGATATGGCCTGCATCACCCTTTAAGAGGAGAAAGAAGCTAGCAGAATGATAAGTACCTCTTGCCACCAAGAAAGAAGTGCTAGGAGTGGAGTGCAGCGGAGTCTCTGCACTGAGAAGCTCCTAGACCAAGGGAAGATTGATGACAAGGACCTTCCTCCAGGGCCGACAGAGAAAGCCTTCTCCTGGAGCTAGTACCCTGAATTTGAACTTTTAGGCTCCTAAACTATGAGAGAATAAATTTGTTTGTTAAAGCCACAAATAATAATAAACGTGCTCCTGAAATTGCATACTATCAGCTTTTTATATAATTGTCATTTTTAGGATTGTCAATTCTAAGTTTTTTTCTATTATTATTATAAATATACACTAATGGCATAAAATTTTACTAATGCAGAAACATATAAAAAAGAAACCTAATGACTTATGGTTCTATCACAAAGATATAATCACAATATAACCACTATAATCATTCTGGTTTGCTGCATTTAAAACTTTTTTTTATCTACTTGCATGCTTATACCACCTCACAATCTCACCCCTACATAAAACCAACGTTCTTTACAAATTTGTAATCAAACTGAACAGAAACAGAGCTGGAGTCAAATTCTGAATCACGTACTTATGAATGACCTACACAGTATCTGGCTGATAGACAATTATTTTATCTGTAGATAAGAGTTCTCCCTTTCTCCTTCCACTCTCCCAGATCACGACTTCCTTCAACTTATTCAAGAACGCCAATAAATAAAACTGATTTCTGAATAATTATACAATGCTAACCATAGATAATATCAATAAACAAATATCTCTTTTATATTCTCCCCATCATTTTGTGATAATCGAGCATCGACAATATACAAGAAAATGATTATTTTCTACATGTCTGGCTGGTTTATTTGGCATGCTGGGAAATAAAAATTTTACAGACTAATACTCTTTTTTCCCTTGGCCCCCCAAAACAAAAAATCTTTAAAGAAAGTAATCACACGTTTATTCTGAAGGGTTAAAAACAAAACTTAGGCAAAAATGGAATTACAAAACCAAATTTTACTTTGCCCACAGTAAATCAATTCTTCCTCACCATGCTCAATAACGTGGGAACTAGTATCATGCCCACTTCCCAAATAATGAAATGGAGCATAGAGTGGTTAAAAAATAATAAACTCAAGGTAATTTAACATGTAAATGGCGGAGCTTGCCTTTGAACTCGAGAGGCATGGCATCGGACCAAGCCTAGGGACAATGTGTCTTGTTACATATTATAATTTTGAACCAATTTGCCCTCTTTCCTTTTCAATCATTTTTAATATGTAGTCAAAAGCAAGCTGTCTCCCTTTACATGTTAAATATTTTCAATTAATGTAACCAATTTATTTCTTTAGTAGACTATCTTTCTTCCCCTGAGATCCACAGAGTAGCTGAAAAATTCACTTGAAATCAAGACCCATATACTAATTGTCCTTAAAATAAACCAAGTTTGTGTCTGTAAGCTATTTAAGTAGTTCTTTATCTTATTGGAAGCAACCAAGAGGTATTTCAAAAGTGCAAACAGTTTTAAACTGTTTGCTTTTGGAAGGAATGACAATTACCCAAAACCGGAATGACAATTAGTGGTTGACAATTATGCATACAGCGACACAAAATTCTATAATAACCAAATCACGTTTTTATATCAATCTTAAACATAATGTAAAAAATTTACTTAATGGAGAAGAGTCATTAAAGGGTCTCAGCAATTTTAGATCAGGTTAAAATTACAAAAATGATAAACTTACTCTAGCTGCCGGAGAGGTCTGACAACCATTACAGAGGGAGGCGATTGGAGGGAAGGCTGTTTCATCACGGTAGGTGAGTTTTAGAACAAAATTCAATACGTGGAAGATTCCATCAAAGAATATCCATTGCTCTTTTATGAAACGTGTGCTTTTCTGTTTGGAATTTTCTCACCAGCATTTATGAATAGAATTTGAGCGTCAGGGCCTAGAGGACTCTCTTTACAATTGGAAAGAGCAGAGCTGAGCATGTTTCACAATCTTTCATGAATCAGCTCAGATCCTACCTAGTGAAGTTTGGAAGTGGGGGATTTTCCCAGTGAGTTTCTATTGCTCAAGAGGGTCCAGCAGAATTTGTGTACAGCATTCGTGTGGTTTTGCCTTTCCTGGAACAACGACGACAGGGAAGAGAGGGAACAACTGAAGGAAACCAGGGTCTGAAACCACAATTCTAACTCCAAAATCTGCCTCATTGTGAGTCAACATTAATAAGTAGCACCACCGTCAACCCATTGTTGTTAAGTGCCATCAAGTCAATTCTAACTCATAGCAACCCCATGTACAACAGAATAAAACACTGCTTGGTCCTACGCCGCCCTCACAATCGTAACTATGTTTCAGCCCATTGTTGCTGCCACTATGTTAGTCTCTCTCACTGAGGGCCTTCCTCTTTTTTTTAATCATGTTTTATGTGAAAGTACACAACTTTAATACCTGTAGATGAACAGAAATGATCACGGGACACAGATGCAACGCTACAGAAAAACGGAGGTGGGGGTGGAAGTGGAAGGGGGGCAGAGGGACACTGGGTAAAATCACAACAGCCTTTCCCCCAGGGAACTCTCTACTTTTCTGCTGGGTTTATAATTCACTGCAATGGCTACAAAGAACTCACAGACCATACTCATAGTTATGTGGTTTGTTAGGCAAGCAATAGGCTACAACTCGAGATCAGGATCAACTTGGAAATAACAGGAATAACTTGGAATCAGTATCAGAAAGCACACAGGGGAAGTTTAGAAGGTTCCCCTGAGGTGGAGAGCATATCCTTCCCTTCTTTGTGCAGAACAGCTTCCAACCAGGACAACTTTCTCAGCTGCTCTCAGCTGTGCTTAAAAGCAGGCCCCTCTCTCAGCCATGCACACCTCTCTGCCTTCAGCCTCCCCTCTGTCTGCCTCTCTGCTGCTAATGACCCAACTCATTGCCAGTGGAACAGCCTGCTCAGCTTTCCCAGCAGCAGCTTTCTGCTGTCACACCTGCTCTGCCAGCAGGCCCACTTCCGGGCTTTTAGCCATCTTCAGTGTCACAGCCTTTGACCCCTATTACAGAAAATCCACGGATGTTCAAGTATCTTATATAAAATGGCATACTATACACACACACACACACACACACACTGCACAGGGATGAACAGTGTTTTCGCTTCGAAGTGCATTAGTGATGGCCAGCAAGGTCAGGGCGGACACATGAGGCACTGGAACAGGCACTTTGAAGGACAGCCTCATCTGGGCCTCTTGCGAGCCAGGGGTCCTTCCAGTAGGAGGTCCTGGGTGACTTTGGACACCTCACATACACTTGGAAAGAGTGCTAGGTCCTGGCATGCCAACATTGTTCTCTCCTTCCAAGAGAGACGTCTGCTGGCAAGCATGCTTGGCCAGAGCCTCGGGCAGGCCAAGAAGCATCTGACTTAAAAGTTCGCGACTCCATTTCTAGCGTCCTCACTTGTCCAAATTGTGTTGGGGCGCAGCTGTGTCGGGATGCAGCTGCCTCTACCCCTCCGGGCGCTTTCTCCTTCACAACTACACACGGGTTCCTCGTATTCCTCCTGCTGAACCCTGGGCTTGCCTTGTGCTGCCCTCCGCCTTGCCCCCAGGCCCTTGAGCTCCTCCCCTTCTCCCAATTATTTTCGATATGCGGTTGGTTGAATCTGTGGATGCAGAACCCACGGATACGGCGGACTGCCTGTATAAGTGAACGCCTTGTCAATTTTAAGGCACGGCCCTCATAGCAGGACCAGTTTAAAACTGCATGGGGATTTGCACTGTTCTTAAAAGTTGAGAGTGTTGCATACACAACAATGACCTGGAGACCTTTATTTACTTAATTCTGGTACCAAATCACTTCATTGGAAGAAATGGTAGACTTGGAAAAGGTGTGTAACTGCAGCATGCTTGCCTGCTACCAGTGAACAGAGGAAGTCACCTTATTGCTATGGGGAAGCCCACATAAGTCCAGGGTGAGATTGTCAGAGGTATTCTGCCATACCTGCTTATGGGGCCCACATTTTCCCACCTAGAATCAGCAAACATTAACATTTGCGTATTTTAATAAGCTAAAACATTTTAGACTAAGTTAACATGCACCCACTGCTGTCGATTCCTGACTCACAATGACCCTATAGGACAGAGTAGAACTGCCCCACATGGTTTCCAAGGCTGTAAATCTTTATGAAGCAGACTGCCACATCGTTGTCCCAGGAAGCAGCTGGTAGGTTTGAATTGGCAACCAATTGGTTAGCAGTCAACAGCTTTTAATCACTGCACCACCAGGGTTCTCTGTAGTCTAAGTTAAAGACTCCCTTTATTTTAATCCCTGCCCAATCCCATTCCTTTCACACTCCACTCCCCCACCCCTGGAGGCAACTACTGTCATGAATTCCAGGTCATGTTCTCATCCTTTCATGCATGCACATTCACCCAGGCACCACCCCACCTTCCTTGTAAAGGGAAGATTAATTTTGTATTTTCCAGGCTCACCTGAAATACCTTTTCCCTCCCTCCACCCTTGGAGATCCTGAGCTGCATGAGGTTGAGGCATGGATGGGTGGGACTCCTGGACCACTGCATTGGGATTTGCCCTGTTTTTCAAAGTTGGGAGTGTTGTGCAGACAAGAATCACCAGGAGACCTTTATTTAACTCTGGAACCAAGTCACTTTATTGGAGGAAACGGTAGACTTGGAAGAGAAAGGAAAGAGAACTGAACGTGTTGTAACCGCAGCATCCTTGCGCGGCACCGAGGACCATGGAAGTCCCTCGGTGCTAAGGCTCAGTCCTCGTCGCTGTCGCTCAGGGTAAACTTGTAGAAAAGGTACTTGGCCAGGCCGGTGTCCGGGGCCCCCAGCTCGTGCAGGTTGGTCACGTTGTCGCCCAGCTCCTTGATGGCCTTCACCTGCTCATGCAGAAAGTGACTCTCCAGGAAGTCACACAGCTGCGCGTCGCCCTTGTCGGTGGCCAGCTGGTGCAGGTCCAGGAGACTCTGGTTGACGCTCTGCTCCAGGCGGAAGGTGCACTCCATCACGTTGAGCCCGCTGCCCGAGTCGTCCAGGTTGGGCTTCCTGATGTCGCGGAGCTGGATGCGGCCCTCATGCTGGTTCTGCAGCCTCTGCAGCCTCTCCGTGTGCTCGCGCTCCTTGTGCGACTGGTGCAGAAAATATGTCGGGAAGTTCTCCAGGGCTACGTCGTCGTCGCCGTCGAAGTGGTGGGCCATGAAGAGGTACACGTACAACGTGTAGAGCTCCAGGTTGATCTGCCGGTTGATGTTGCTCTTGCGCTCTTGGTGGTAGTTCTAATGGACTTGCGAGGACGGCGCGGTCGCCATGGTGGGCAGCACGGGCCAGGCGACGAGGGCGAGGGTGCAGGTAGAGCCGAGCGGGTGGCGGGCGGCGGGCGCGGCGGGGAACACGAGTCGTCCCCAGGGTGGGCGAGGACCGCGGGCAAGATCTGGATCTGGATGGCGGGACTCAGACCTGGACGGCGGAGTTGGGACCTGGCTGGCGGGGGGCTTTCTAAAGGGGGCACTGGGACCCGGATGATGGGCCGTTATAAGGAGGGATTGGGACCCGGATGACGGGTCCTTTATGGGGGGCGGGGAGGGTTTAGAACGCGGGCCCGGAATGGCAGGAGGGGCACAAGCGCCAGGTTCCATGGAGCAGGTACTCTGGTGTCTGTGCACTGTCAGCCTCAACTGACTTTTTAATTTGTTTAATAGTGCTCCTAGTTTCTGAGAACTTTCTCTTACTCTCTCATTGCTGCCTTCTATAGAAGCCTATTCTTATTTTATAAACCCATTGTCATCTTTTAATACCTGAGAAAATGAATTTCAACTTGTCTATACAGTTCTCTTCTATTCCCTGTATTATATCTGTTCCCTCCCCCCATAATGAATTTTGGTTATTCATCATTTTCCTTTTTTTCGTATACCTAGCAAACCTGTGTACATTCATATAAATGTACAATAAAGGGTTCATTTGATTAGTATAGGTAATTAGTGTGGATTTAATTGGCAATTGTGATATCCATTTCCCCAGTCAGCCCCTTCTTTGAATTGACAGCAGGATGTGTCAATGAAACAGAGGTCTTCTCCCTTTGGGATATGCAGCATGCAGCTAGCAGGTAGGGTAGAGGCCCTTCCACATGGCAAAATAAGCGGGCCATTTCTCTGGTACTGGAAGACGTTAGTGTATTTCCTTCTAGGTTGATGTGCACTTCTGTTTTCAGTCCCCTACAAGTCTGCTATGTAGTTCTGTAGTCGTCTCAAGCCCTGCTCTAAGCTGGGATCCCTTCCCAATCAGTTAGTTCACTGTCTTTGGAGTTTGATTTTAGGGATTAAGCAGGGGTCACAGCCACTGGAGTTTACTGCCTAGTGTAACGAGGGGTGGGAAGGGTCACAGGAAGGCAGTGACAAACTGATCTAGTTTTCAGAGAGTAGCTCTTTAATCTCACGATTGACTCAGAATGCACTCCGGTGCTTTGATTTCGTTTACTCTGTTTTTGAAGTTTCTCTGAACATACTCAGTTTTCTATGCAGGTATTTTAAATCCTCTGAATTTACCAATACGATAGCATCTACTTTTTCTATTTTCCATGAATTCCTCACAGTTTTCCATGTGCTGTTGATACCCTTTTTTACATGTGTGTATAATTTTCATATTTAGTCCACCTCCAGGATTCAATTATACTCTTTTTGACATCAAAAAATACAAATATTTATTTTATGAATGGGCATTATATTCACATGGTTCAAAAACCACACAGTTCTCCTTTCTGCAGGCAACCTATTGGGTATTACTTGCTATAATCAGGAATAAAAAGAAAAGGAAGAAATAGTACTCAAAAGACAGATGAGAAGACTCTTTAAGACATATTCTTTTAGAAAGACATTCTCATGTGCACATGGAACATTTATCAAGAATGGCCATGTTCTGGGCCATTACATAAGCATAAATAAATTTAAAAAGGATTCAAATACTGCAAAATATGGTCTCTGACCACAATGGAATTAAATTAGAAGTCATTAATAGACCAATAAGTAAAAAATCCCCAAATATTTAGAAACTAATAATACACATCTAAATAAAGCATGAGTCAAAGAAGAGATCAAAGGCAAATTAGAAATTATTTCAAACTGTATGAAAATGAAAGCCCCTGACCAACATTTGTGGGATACAGCCAAAACATTTCTTAGATGGAAATTGATACCACTAAATTCCTACTTAGAAAAGACTAAAAAAAAATCTAACCTTCTACCTTAAACAGCTTGAAAAGGGAACAGTATTGCCATAACTAACTTAGACTAATCATGATTCATTCCTAGAAACTGGGAATGTTGTCACTCCCCCAACATTAGTGTTCTCTTAGCAAGCAAGAAGGGGTGAAATGGCTGCTGAAGTAATAATCAGTAATGTCTGCCATACTTCTTGTGACCCTAACACCTTGCAACATGTTTTCTCCTGTTCAAAACAGGTGATTGAGAGCTTGACATACTAATGCCATAATGATGCTCTAAGTAATCTATAAGGATTTTTTATTGCACCAGCTGCACTGGTGTCTTCCAAAGGGGTACGGAGCCCTCTCAGCTCCTGCGGCCATGGTCTCTCTCCTCTTTGTTCTCTTGAGAAATGGGTAGGAAGGCTGCCTGGCACTTTTGATCTGCAATTTTCTTTCTTGCTCCTTATCTCAGTCAGAGTGGACTTGGCAGGCCAGTTCTACTAGCCAAGAGATTCTTATGTAAGTTTTTTTCAGCCTGTTACAAACATACAGATTAGAGTCCAGATGTCCGACATGCATATCTTTAGTTTAATAAAGAGCTTCTTGTAGTTGTTTTGTGATGTATACAACCACCTGTGGGCTACATGCTTAATAACATTAGGTAATCCTTGCCAAAATGATAAATAAGCTCTGATGTAAAAATAGCTCTTTTGGACTCCATAGAGCCAGCCTGTATTGTTGCCTGGTCCCTGGTGATGAATACATTTCCTGAATAAACTTTCTCACTCTTTCTGACTTGGAGTATGTTTCATTGGCTCGACTGCTCCAGGGCATGGACCCCAACTGGGTAACATTATCTTTGTTAGTGACTTGTTGTTGTTAGGTACCGTCAAGGTGGTTCCAACTCACAGCGACCCTATGCACCACAGAACAAAACACTACCCGGTCCTACGCCATCCTCACAATTGTTGTTATGCTTGAGCCCATCGTTGCAGCCACTGTGTCAATCCACCTCGTTGAGGGTCTTCCTCTTTTCCGCTGACCCTGTACTCTGCCAAACATGACATCCTTCTCCAGGGACTGATCCCTCCTGACAACATGTCCAAAGTATGTAGGATGCAGTCTTGCCATCCTCGCTTCTAAGAGCATTCTGGTTGTACTTCTTCCAAGACAGATTTGTTCATTCTTTTGGCAGTCCATGGTACATTCAGTATTCTTCACATCACCATAATTAAAAGGCATCAATTAATTCTTCTTTGGTTTTCCTTATTCATTGTCCAGCTTTCACATGCATGTGAGGCAGTTGAAAACACCATGGCTTGGGTCAGGCACACCTTAGTCTTCAAGGTTACATCTCTATTTTTTAACACTTTAAAGAGGTCTTTTGCAGCAGATTTGCCCAATGCAATGCATCTTTTGATTTCTTGACTGCTGCTTCCATGGCTGTTGATTGTGGATCCAAGTAAAATGAAATCCTTGAAAACTTCAATCTTTTCTCCATTTATCATGATGTTGCTTACCGGTCCAACTGTGAGGATTTTTGTTTTCTTTATGTTGAGGTGTAATCCATAATGAAGGCTGTGGTCTTTGATCTTCATTAGTAAGTGCTTGAAGTCCTCTTCACTTTCAGCAAGCAAGGTTGTCTCATCTGCATAAAGAAGACTGTTAATGAGTCTTCCTCCAATGTCCCATTCTTCTTCAGCCTCTCAGATTATTTGCTCAGCATACAGATTGAATAGGTATGCTGAAAGGATACAACCCTGCTGCACACCTTTCCTGACTTTAAACCACTCAGTCTCCCCTTGTTCTGGCTAAACAACTGCCTATTGATCTATGTGCATGTGCAGGTTCCTCATGAGCACAATTAAGGGTTCTGGAATTCCCATTCTTTGCAACGTTATCCATAATTTGTTATGGTCCACACAGTTGAATGCCTTTGCATAGTCAATAAAACACAGGTAAACATCCTTCTGGTATTCTCTGCTTTCATCCGGGATCGATCTGATATCATCAATGATAAGATCAGGAACCCATGGTACTGAAGGAAGAAGTCCAAGCTGCAATGAAGGCATTGACAAAAAACAAGGCTCCAGGAGTTGACAGAATATTAATTGAAATGTTTCAACAAACGGATCCAGCGCCGGAACTGCTAACTTGTCTATGCCAAGAAATATGGAAGACAGCTTCCTTGCCAACCAACTGGAAGAGATCCATATTTATGCCTATTCCTAAGAAAGGTGATCCAACCAAATGTGGAAATTATAGAATATCATTAATATCACATGCAAGCAAAGCTTTGCTGAAGATCATTCAAAAGCAGCTGTTAGTGACTTAGAATAAATTAATTCAGGCAATTACTTTCTGTTCTGCCCAGGGTTGTTGATGATAGGGGAATCAATGGTCAACTGCAATGCACAGACATCTCTAGGATAATGGAGGGGAGTGTGTAAGAGGTGGCAGAGTGCAGAAAGCAGATCGAGTGGTGTATACCAAAAAAAATGTTTATGGTAAATAAAAAATACATTGAAATTTCCAGTAAATAGTTATCTCTATCTTTTCTAGAGTTTTCCCTGAATTTAAATATTTTAAAAGACAAAACAGAACTGTTTTAATGCAAAACTAATATGAAATTTAGGTTTATGAGGAATTATAATTTTTTTTTCCAGTGTCCACCTGATTTAATTAGCTCACTCTTCATCAGCATCTCTCTCCCCCCCACTGACCAGTCCTTTTCATGCCTGATGATTTGTCTTCGGGGATGGTTCCTGTCCTGTGCCATCAGAAGTTCTGGGGAGCATTGTCTCTGGGATTCCTCTAGTCACAATCATACCATTAGGTATGGTCTTTTCATGAGAATTTGGGGTCTGTATCCCATTGGTCTCCTGCTCCCTCAGGAGTTGTCTGTTGTGCTCCCTGACAGGGCAGACATCGATTGTGGCCGGGCACCAACTAGTTCTTCTGGTCTCAGGATAATGTAGGTCTCTGGTTCATGTGGCCCTTTCTGTCTCTTGGGTTCTTAGTTGTCGTGTGACCTTGGTGTTCTTCCTTTGCCTTTGCTCCAGGTGGGTTGAGACCAATTGATGTATCTTAGATGGCCGCTTGTTGGCGGAATTATAATTTTTATTAGTTTAACCCATTTTACTTATTAGTATGCACCTGAATCTTTAAAAAGTAATTCATCCTTCAAAGTAATAAAAAATGAAAAAATGTAGAATTCAAAAGTTTCATTTACTTTAGATAGGACTCCCCTCTTTTTCATCTCCTCTCCCTGTTCTGACATTATTCTAAGCTTTTAATGAAGGCTTGTCGTCAGTTTATTTAGCTTAAAAATAGCTCCCTTGAAAGTAATCTTGCCATCAAACTAAACAAGTTCAAAGATGTCTAAAAGTTCAGGTTGCCACTTCTCAGATAATGACAGGAAATCTAGGCCTATCTATATATTCCTTCCAAATTGGCCCAATTATATTGTAAATTCTATTTGATTTCCTTCTCTTCAAGACTTGTGCCCCACATGTCACCTCCAAGGTATAATGCTAATGTGGACTGAATTAGGAATCAAAAGTTACAAGTTTCAGTTCCAGTCAGAGCTCAGGAGTGTCACTGGTCTTTTTGGCACTCACAATAATTGTACAAAGATGGAAAGAATATCACCTGATCTGCCTGTCCTAATGGCTGTTATTCTAAATCATTTTGCAAATCTTAAAGCAGCTTTTTAAAAAATATAGCTGAGATTAGGTACCAGACACCAATTTTTCCTTCTGTATCATATGTGTGTGTGAATAGGTATTATGTTGGTGTGCCTTTACTAATAGTCTAATAAGGACCACCATAAGAAGCCTGAAGCTAATTGTTCCATTGTAAAGCCCCTGACATGACTATCACCAATTAGGAAGGCATTGTGTTCAGTGGAGGGGGAAAGACACTGTATTAGGAGACCTGGGTCCTATTCTGGGCTTGATCAGTATCTTGTGATAACATTAACAATTTCTCTGGAGCTGTATTTCCTCATTTGTGAAATGAAGAAGTTGACCTATTTAGTTTTCATGGATCCTATCAGTTGTAAAGATGAGAGGAGTCTATTCTACGTGTCCTTCTTCAACAATGGGATGGAATGGAAAAAGTAGCCTATGGTCTATTCATGATGAGCAGTGATTGCTATCAAATAATAGTTGTAGGAATTGAGTAATTTTTTAGCATTCAAATAATACCATTTTAAATTATGGCATTAGTGTGACTCTACAGCAGACAACTCAGGAAAAGACAGAGCCCTCTTTGGATGGACTGGCTGCTATATATGCAGTGCAGGACTAGATTCCTTGTTTTAGCTTGATGGTACCCAGACCTAGGGTACTAACAATATACAGCTATAGCAAAGTTCCAGTTTCCTCTGCCACTGTTTTTATTGTACCTTGGAAGTGATTCAATTGAATCTTAATTCTATAGTCAATGATATTCCAACCATGAGAGCCACGGTCAGAAACCCTGCCCTGGGGGACTGTGCCCTAACACTGGGGGAAAGAGTCAAACAGTGATAACTCCCAATATTAAAGGAATCAGCAGCTACTCACTGTAACAGAAATTGATTATTAGCAGTGCCCTCCCCCATCTACAGGATAAGAATCTCCGAGGAGTGGGCAGAGTTGGTGATTGGTTCCTCTATTTTATCAAATACATTATGCCATGAATTGGAAAGTGAACCAATTTTTAGGTACAAAAAAACAAATTCTTTCATTTAATCTATGAAATGTCATCGATTATGAGCTCTACTTCTATTTCTGAAAAAGTTAAAACGTGAATAAATAATCAGGGAACTGATGAAATACAGTAACATTTATTGGGTTTTGTTATCCACTTGCTAGAATACGTATATCAAAGTAGCTACATTTTTTCACAATTCATAATTATTTGTATTATTTGGTAGCCTATCTGTGGCCCTAACTCATAGTCTACACTATTATGTACAAAGATTAAAAAAAAAGATAGGAAACATTAAAAAAGAAAAACAAATGGTATTTTCTGCTGGAAATTACATCATTTTATAACATTTCAACCTCATCCTAGAATGAGTGGTTTTACCTTTTTCTTCCTCCTCTTCATCTTTTGGAAGGGGATTTAATGTATTAGGATTTTTGTTGTTGTTAGGTGCCATCAAGTCAATTCCCACTCATAGTGACCCCATGTACCACAGAAAGAAACACTGCCCAGTCCTGCTCCATCCTCACAATCGTTGTTATGTTTGAGCCCATTGTTGCAGCCACTGTGTCAATCCATCTCTTTGAGGGTCTTCCTCTTTTCCGCTGACCCTGTACTTTACCAAGCATGATGTCCTTCTCCAGGGACTGATCCCTCCTGACGACATGTCCAAAGTACATAAGACGCAGTCTCGCCATCCTTGCTTCTAAGAAGCATTCTGGTTGTTGTTCTCCCAAGACAGGTTTGTTCATTCGTTTGGCAGTCCATGGTATATTCAATATTCTTCGCCAACACCACAATTCAAAGGCATCAATTCTGCTTCGGTCTTCCTTATTCACTGCCCAGTTTTCACATGCATACGATGTGATTGAAAATACCATGTCTTGGATCAGGGTCACCTTAGTCTTCTAGGTGACATCTTTGCTTTTCAACACTTTACAGAGGTCCTTTGAAGCAGATTTGCCCAATGCAATTCGTCTTTTAATTTCTTGACTGCTGCACCCACGGCTATTGATTGTAGATTCAAGTAAAATGAAATCCTTGAAAACTTCAATCTTTTCTCCATTTATCATGATATGGCTTATTGGTCTAGTTGTGAGGATTTCTGTTTTCTTTATGTTGAGGTATAATCTATACTGAAGGCTGTGGTCTTTGATCTTCATCAGTAAGTGCTTCAAGTCCTCTTCGCTTTCCGCAAGCAAGGTTATGTCATCTGCATATCTCAGGTTGTTAATGAGTCTTCCTCCAGTCCTGATGCCCCGTTCTTCTTCATATAGTCCAGCTTCTCAGATTATTTGCTCAGCATATAGATTGAACAGGTATGGTGAAAGGACACAACCCCGATGCACACCTTTCCTGACTTTAAACCACTCAGTATCCCCTTGTTCTGTCCGAACAACTGCCTCTTGATGTTCTTCATGAGCACAATTAAGTATTCTGGAATTCCCAATCTTTGCAACATTTTCCATAATTTGTTATGATCCACACTGTCAAATACCTTTGCATAGTCAATAAAACACAGGTAAACAACCTTCTGGTATTCTCTGCTTTCAACTAGGATCCATCTGACATCAACAATGATATCCCTGGTTCCACGTCCTCTTCTGAATCCAGCCTGAATTTCTGGCAGTTCCCTGTCGAGATACTGCTACAGCTGCTTTTGAATGATTTTCAGCAAAATTTTGCTTGCATGTGATATTAATGATATTGTTTGATAATTTCTGCATTCAGTTGGATCACTTTCTTGGGAATAGGCATAAATATGGATCTCTTCCAGTCAGTTGGCCAGGTAGCTGTTTTCCAAATTTCTTGGCATAGACCAGTGAGCACTTCCAGCGCTGCATCCGTTTGCTGAAACATCTCAATTGATATTCCATCAATTTTTCCTGGAGTCTTGTTTATTGCCAATGCCTTTAGTGCAGCTTGGATTTCTTCCTTCAGTACCATTGGTTCCTGATCATATGCTACCTCTTGAAATGGTTGAATGTCAACTAATTCTTTTTGGTATAATGACTCTGTGTATTCCTTCCATCTTCTTTTCATGCTTCCCAAGTCGTTTAATATTTTCCGCATAGAATCCTTCACTATTGCAACTCAAGGCTTGAAATTTTTTTTTTCAGTTCTTTCAGCTTGAGAAATGCCGAGTGCATTCTTCCCTTTTGGTTTTCTATCTCCAGATCTTTGCACATGTCATTATAATACTTTGCCCTCTCAAGCCACCCTTTGAAATCTTATGTTCAGTTCTTTTACTTCATCATTTCGTCCTTGTGCTTTAGCTGCTCAATGTTTGAGAGCAAGTTTCAGAGTCTGACATCCATCTTGGTCTTTTCTTTCTTTCCTGTCTTTTCAATGACCTCTTGTTTTCTTCATGTATGATGTCCTTGACCAGACTCGTCTGGTCATTGGTCATTAGTGTTTAACACGTCAAATCTATTCTTGAGATAGACTCTAAATTCAGGTGCAGATATACTCAAGGTCATACTTTGGCTCTCGTGGACTTGCTCTGATTTTCTTCAGTTTCAACTTGAACTTGCATATAAGCAATTGATAGTCTGTCTTTTTTTTCCACAGTCGGCCTCTGGCCTTGTTCTAATTGATGATATTGAGCTTTTCCATCATCTCTTTCCACAGATGTAGTCGATTTGATTCCTGTGTATTCCACCTGGCAAGGTCCATGTGTATAGCTGCTGTTGATGTTGGTGAAAAAAGGTATTTACAATGAAGAAGTCATCGGTCTCGTAAAATTCTATGATCTCTGGCATCGTTTCTATCACCAAGGCCGTATTTTCCAACTACTGATCCTTCTTTGTTTCCAACTTTTGTATTCCAATCTCCAATAATTATCAGTGCATCCTGATTGCATGTTCGATCAATCTCTCACAGTCTAGGAGGCTACAAGTCCAAATTCAGGGTGCCAGCTAATTGTCTGATTCAAAATGGCCAGTACCAGTCCATTTTACCTCAGTAATGCCTAGGATATCGATGTTTATGCGTTCCATTTCATTTTTGACAATTCCCAGTTTTCCTAGATTCATACTTCGTACATTCCAGGCTCCGATTATTAATGGATGTTTGCAGCTGTTTCTTCTCATTTTGAGTCGTGCCACATCAGCAAATGAAGGTCCTGAAAGCTTGACTCTATCCACGTCATTAAGTTCAATTCTACTTTGAGGAGGCAGCTCTTCCCCAGTTGTCTTTTGAGTGCCTTCCAACCTGAGGGGCTCATCTTCCGGCACTATATCACACAATGTTCTGCTGCTATTCATAAGGTTTTCACTGGCTAATTCTTTTCAGAAGTAGACTGCTGGGTCCTCCTTGCTAGTCTGTCTTAGTCTGGAAGCTCAGCTGAAACCAGTTCTCCATGGGTGAACCTGCTGGTATCTGAATACCGGTGGCAAAGCTTCCAGCATCACAGCAACACGCAAGCCCCCACAGTATGACAAACTGACAGACACGTGGGGGGATGTATGAGGCTAAAGAGTGCAATTCCTTGGCTAATAGGTATCCCCCTGTTGTCTAAATTCATAGCTAACCTCTCTCCCATCTTTCAGATGAAATAATAGATGCCCTAAACATTTACCAAGTTAAGTTGCTGCCCTAGAGTTCTACTCAAATCCCAATTTGAGTGTGAGGGTTTTATTATGATCTGTTCCACTGACTGGTTACAGCTCACCATTGGTTATGGGAGCCATCCTAAAGCAGCTGCGTGATGGCTGGCAGGGCCACAAAGATTACTACTGTAACTTCTAGGTTAGCTTGCCACAGTTCCATAGATTCAAAGATAATATCTGGGCCCTAAGACTTTGGTCTACTGAGGGGAGCTACAAGAAAGCCAGATTCATGATATCTATAAGAAGTGAACACTGACATCTCAATACCCAAATGGGCATCTGCTCAGGCAGTGCATTAGGTGATCTGCCGAACTCTTCCCCACATGCCCATGAAAAGGGCATGGTGGGTTTGAGGGAAAAGCAGGATAGAGAACAGAGTCAGCAATGCAGCAGACCCTTGCCAATGGTTAAAACAAGGGATAGGACTTTCCCATTAGGTTAGGTGGACACTGTGGAAAGCTTGAGCCAGCAGGCTGCTTACCAAGCAAAGAGGCCCCAACAACAAGGAGGTGAGGTATGTAAGGCCATGGTGGAAGCTAGTTGGAGAAGGGGTCAAAAGAAGCCAACGCAGAGCTGTAACTCCCATTCCTGGGAACTGTGTTGTGGGGAGACTTGTCCCAGGGCTCCTTGAAGAATACTATGCGTATTCCGCAACCCAACTTGCAATTAGGCTCACCAAAGAATTAGTCAAGAAGGGGTTACAGCAATACTAGTTAAGTTAGAGACATCTGACCCCTTCCTCCTTCCTTCCTCCCAGTCCTCAAAATACCAGTGGAGAAAGAAACAGGAGTGGGGAAGAGCTGAAGAGCAGACTGTGCCCCTTCTCCCCACTCTACACTCTTAAGGTTAAGGTCTAGCAGGAGCTGGAGAAGTGGAGGAGGAAGAAGTGAGGATAAGTAGATACGACACTGACGTTTTAAATGAACAAGAGTATATAGGAGTTATTATGTCTAACAGTGCCTAGAAAGGTATGAGATTGACCTGTCTTTAAGCAACAGAGTACACACTGTCAAAATAGAGTAGAAACACAAGGCAGGGCCTTTTCAGACACCTGACTCATCAATTATAAAACCTTAAAGTCTAGTGCAAGGAACAATGTTGCCATGGAATCCTTGGGTTTCCACCAGAGTGATTAGAAGAGCCCCCGGCAAATTCTAAAAAGAAGAACTGATGAGTTCTGAAGTACTACATGTAACTTCAGTTTAATCATAGTACACAGGAGTATATTTGAAGGTTAACCAGACACTGCTATGGTATATTAAATCCATGATGCAGGAGATGATTCTATAAGTGACAACAAATGGTACACCAATACCATGTCTCTGAGGGCAAATCTGAAAAACATTAACTGGCACTGGGAGAGGAAATCTGCTAAGGTAGCTTGAGGTCAAGGTTAACAGACTGCTGGCACAAGCAGAAGAGACCCACATTGGAATATGTTCTCTACTTTGGTAATACCTTACAGGCTGATCCTCTCAAAACTAAGTTACTACCATAGCTTAAAAATAATAACTTGAGACTACACAGGGTTTATAATCTACAAAAGGGTTCAAATGCCAGATAATAAAGTTCAGCATTAATTAAAAAATATTGGCAATATAAAACTAAAATAAAAACCAACTTTAAATAACCATGTAAAGGACAAAGTGATGTCTGCCTGAAGAAGTCAGACTTTCCTTGTCTCTCCAGTAGCTCAGGGAAAACCAATTGTGCAAAATGACATACTTTGGGCCTGTTTAAGTTACTTTTTTTTTTTTTATTAACTTTTATTAAGCTTCAAGTGAATGTTTACAAATCCAATCAGTCTGTCACATATAAGTTTACATACATCTCACTCCCTACTCCCACTTGCTCTCCCCCTCTTGAGTCAGCCCTTTCAGTCTCTCCTTTCTTGACAATTTTGCCGGCTTCCCTCTCTCTCTATCCTCCCATCCCCCCTCCAGACAAGGGTTGCCGACACAATCTCAAGTGTCCACCTGATATAATTAGCTCACTCTTCATCAGCGTCTCTCTCCCACCCGCTGACCAGTCCCTTTCATTTCTGATGAGTTGTCTTCGGGGATGGTTCCTGTCCTGTGTCAACAGAACGTCTGGGGAGCATGGCCGCCGGGATTCCTCCAGTCTCAGTCAGACCATTAAGTTTGGTCTTTTTATGAGAATTTGGGGTCTGTATCCCACTGATCTCCTGCTCCCTCAGGGGTCCTCTGCTGTGCTCCCTGTCAGGGTAGTCATCGATTGTGGCCGGGCACCAACTCGTTCTTCTGGTCTCAGGATGATGTAGGTCTCTGGTTCATGTGGCCCTTTCTGTCTCTTGGCCTCTTAGTTGTCGTGTGGCCTTGGTGTTCTTCATTTTCCTTTGCTCCAGGTGGGTTGAGACCAATTGATGCATCTTAGATGGCCGCTTGTTAGCATTTAAGACCCCAGAGGCCACATTTCAAAGTGGGATGCAGAATGATTTCATAATAGAATTATTTTGCCAATTGACTTAGAAGTCCCCGCAAACCATGTTCCCCAGACCCCCGCCCTTGCTCCGCTGACCTTTGAAGCATTCATTTTATCCCGGAAACTTCTTTGCTTTCGGTCCAGTCCAATTGAGCTGACCTTCCATGTATTGAGTGTTGTCTTTCCCTTCACCTAAAGCAGTTCTTATCTACTGATTAATCAATAAAAAACCCTCTCCCACCCTCCCTCCCTCCCCACCTCGTAACCACAAAAGTATGTGTTCTTCTCAGGCTTACTATTTCTGAAGATCTTATAATAGTGGTCTTATACAATATTTGTCCTTTTGCCTCTGACTCATTTCGCTCAGCATAATGCCTTCCAGGTTCCTCCATGTTATGAAATGTTTCACAGATTCGTCACTGTTCTTTATCGATGCGTAGTATTCCATTGTGTGAATATACCACAATTTATTTACCCATTCATCCGTTGATGGACACCTTGGTTACTTCCAACTTTTTGCTATTGTAAACAGAGCTGCAATAAACATGGGTGTGCATATATCTGTTTGTATGAAGGCTCTTGTATCTCTAGGGTATATTCCTAGGAGTGGGATTTCTGGGTTGTATGGTAGTTCTATTTCTAACTGTTTAAGATAACGCCAGATAGATTTCCAAAGTGGTTGTACCATTTTACAATCCCACCAGCAGTGTATGAGAGTTCCAATCTCTCCGCAGCCTCTCCAACATTTATTATTTTGTGTTTTTTGGATTAATGCTAGCCTTGCTGGTGTGAGATGGAATCTCATGGTAGTTTTAATTTGCATTTCTCTAATGGCTAATGATCGAGAGCATTTTCTCATGTATCTGTTGGCTGCCTGAATATCTTCTTTAGTGAAATGTGTGTTCATATCCTTTGCCCACTTCTTGATTGGGTTGTTTGTCTTTTTGTGGTTGAGTTTTGACAGAATCATGTAGATTTTAGAGATCAGGCGCTGGTCGGAGATGTCATAGCTGAAAATTCTTTCCCAATCTGTAGGTGGTCTTTTTACTCTTTTGGAGAAGTCTTTAGATGAGCATAGGTGTTTGATTTTTAGGAGCTCCCAGTTATCGGGTTTCTCTTCATCATTTTTGGTAATGTTTTGTATTCTGTTTATACCTTGTATTAGGGCTCCTAGGGTTGTCCCAATTTTTTCTTCCATGATCTTTATCATTTTAGTCTTTATGTTTAGGTCTTTGATCCACTTGGAGTTAGTTTTTGTGCATGGTGTGAGGTATGGGTCCTGTTTCATTTTTTTGCAAATGGAAATCCAGTTATGCAAGCACCATTTGTTAAAAAGGCTATCTTTTCCCCAGTTAATTGACACTGGTCCTTTGTCAAATATCAGCTGCTCATACGTGGATGGATCTATGTCTGGGTTCTGAATTCTGTTCCATTGGTTTATGTGTCTGTTGTTGTACCAATACCAGGCTGTTTTGACTACTGTGGCTGTATAATAGGTTCTGAAGTCAGGTAAGGTGAGGCCTCCCACTTTCTTCTTCTTTTTCAGTAGTGCTTTGCTTATCCGGGGCCTCTTTCCCTTCCATATGAAATTGGTGATTTGTTTCTCTATCCCCTTAAAATATGACATTGGAATTTGGATCGGAAGTGCGTTAAATGTATAGATGGCTTTTGGTAGAATAGACATTTTTACTATGTTAAGTCTTCCTATCCATGAGCAGGGTATGTTTTTCCACTTAAGCATGTCCTTTTGAATTTCTTGTAGTAGAGCTTTGTAGTTTTCTTTGTATAGGTCTTTTACATCCTTGGTAAGATTTATTCCTAAGTATCTTAGCTTCTTGGGGGCTACTGTGAATGGTATTGATTTGGTTATTTCCTCTTCGGTGTTCTTTTTGTTGATGTAGAGGAATCCAAGTGATTTTTGTATGTTTATTTTATAACCTGAGACTCTGCCAAACTCTTCTATTAGTTTCAGTAGTTTTCTGGGGGATTCCTTAGGGTTTTCTGTGTATATAATCATGTCATCTGCAAATAGTGATAACTTTACTTCTTCCTTGCCAATCCGGATACCTTTTATTTCTTTGTCTAGCCTAATTGCCCTGGCTAAGACTTCCAACACGATGTTGAATAAGAGCGGTGATAAAGGGCATCCTTGTCTGGTTCCCGTTCTCAAGGGAAATGCTTTCAGGTTCTCCATTTAGAGTGATATTGGCTGTTGGCTTTGCATAGATGCCCTTTATTATGTTGAGGAATTTTCCTTCAATTCCTATTTTGGTAAGAGTTTTTATCATGAATGGGTGTTGGACGTTGTCAAATGCCTTTTCTGCATCAATTGATAAGATCATGTGGTTTTTGTCTTTTGTTTTATTTATGTGATGGATTACATTAATGGTTTTTCTGATATTAAACCAGCCTTGCATACCTGGTATAAATCCCACTTGATCAGGGTGAATTATTTTTTTGATGTGTTGTTGGATTCTATTGGCTAGAATTTTGTTGAGGATTTTTGCATCTATGTTCATGAGGGATATAGGTCTATAATTTTCTTTTTTTGTAATGTCTTTACCTGGTTTTGGTATCAGGGAGATGGTGGCTTCATAGAATGAGTTGGGTAGTATTCCGTCATTTTCTATGCTTTGAAATTCGTTCAGTAGTAGTGGTGTTAACTCTTCTCTGAAAGTTTGGTAGAACTCTGCAGTGAAGCCGTCCGGGCCAGGGCTTTTTTTTGTTGGGAGTTTTTTGATTACCGTTTCAATCTCTTTTTTTGTTATGGGTCTATTTAGTTGTTCTACTTCTGAATGTGTTAGTTTAGGTAGGTAGTGTTTTTCCAGGAATTCATCCATTTCTTCTAGGTTTTCAAATTTGTTAGAGTACAATTTTTCATAATAATCTGAAATGATTCTTTTGATTTCATTTGGTTCTGTTGTGATGTGGTCCTTCTCGTTTCTTATTCGGGTTATTTGTTTCCTTTCCTGTATTTCTTTAGTCAGTCTAGCCAATGGTTTATCAATTTTGTTAATTTTTTCAAAGAACCAGCTTTTGGCTTTGTTAATTCTTTCAATTGTTTTTCTGTTCTCTAATTCATTTAGTTCAGCTCTAATTTTTATGATTTGTTTTCTTCTGGTGCCTGATGGATTCTTTTGTTGCTCACTTTCTATTTGTTCAAGTTGTAGGGACAGTTCTCTGATTTTGGCTCTTTCTTCTTTTTGTATGTGTGCATTTATCGATATAAATTGGCCTCTGAGCACTGCTTTTGCTGTGTCCCAGAGGTTTTGATAGGAAGTATTTTCATTCTCGTTGCATTCTATGAATTTCTTTATTCCCTCCTTGATGTCTTCTATAACCCAGTCTTTTTTCAGGAGGGTATTGTTCATTTTCCAAGTATTTGATTTCTTTTCCCTAGTTTTTCTGTTATTGATCTCTAGTTTTATTGCCTTGTGGTCTGAGAAGATGCTTTGTAATATTTCGATGTTTTGGACTCTGCAAAGGTTTGTTTTATGACCTAACATGTGGTCTACTCTAGAGAATGTTCCATGTGCGCTAGAAAAAAAAGTATACTTTGCAGCAGTTGGGTGGAGAGTTCTGTATAAGTCAATGAGGTCAAGTTGGTTGATTGTTGTAAGTAGATCTTCCGTGTCTCTGTTGAGCTTCTTACTGGATGTCCTGTCCTTCTCCGAAAGTGGTGTGTTGAAGTCTCCTACTATAATTGTGGAGGTATCTATCTCACTTTTCAATTCTGTTAAGATTTGATTTATGTATCTTGCAGCCCTGTCATTGGGTGCATAAATATTTAATATGGTTATGTCTTCCTGATCAATTGTCCCTTTTATCATTATATAGTGTCCTTCTTTATCCTTTGTGGTGGATTTAAGTCTAAAGTCTATTTTGTCAGAAATTAATATTGCTACTCCTCTTCTTTTTTGCTTATTGTTTGCTTGATATACTTTTTTCCATCCTTTGAGTTTTAGTTTGTTTGTGTCTCTAAGTCTAAGGTGTGTCTCTTGTAGGCAGCATATAGATGGATCGTGTTTCTTTATCCAGTCTGTGACTCTCTGTCTCTTTATTGGTGCATTTAGTCCATTTACATTCAGGGTAATTATAGATAAATAAGTTTTTAGTGCTGTCATTTTGATGCCTTTTTATGTGTGTTGTTGACAATTTCATTTTTCCACATACTTTTTTGTGCTGAGGCGTTCTTCTTAGTAAATTGTGAGATCCTCATTTTCATAGTGCTTGACTTTATGTTAGTTGAGTCGTTACATTTTTCTTGGTTTTTATCTTGAGTTATAGAGTTGTTATACCTTTTTGTGGTTACCTTATTATTTACCCCTATTTTTCTAAGTAAAAACCTAACTTGTATTGTTCTATATCGCCTTGTATCACTCTCCATATGGCAGTTCAATGCCTCCTGTATTTAGTCCCTCTTTTTGATTATTGTGATCTTTTACCTATTGACTTCCATGATTCCCTGTTATGTGTATTTTTTTTTAATTAATCTTAATTTGTTTTTGTGATTTCCCTATTTGAGTTGATATCAGGACGTTCTGTTTTGTGACCTTGTGTTGTGCTGATATCTGATATTATTGGTTCTCTGACCAAACAATATCCTTTAGTATTTCTTGTAGCTTTGGTTTGGTTTTTGCAAATTCTCTAAACTTGTGTATATCTGTAAATATCTTAATTTCGCCTTCATATTTCAGAGAGATTTTTGCTGGATATATGATCCTTGGCTGGCAGTTTTTCTCCTTCAGTGTTCTGTATATGTCGTCCCATTCCCTTCTTGCCTGCATGGTTTCTGCTGAGTAGTCAGAACATATTCTTACTGATTCTCCCTTGAAGGAAACCTTTCTTTTCTCCCTGGCTGCTTTTAAAATTTTCTGTTTATCTTTGGTTTTGGCCAGTTTGATGATAATATTTCTTGGTGTTTTTCTTTTTGGATCAATCTTAAATGGGGTTCGATGAGCATCTTGGATAGATATCCTTTCGTCTTTCATGATGTCAGGGAAGTTTTCTGTCAGGAGTTCTTCAACTATTTTCTCTGTGTTTTCTGTCCCCCCTCCCTGTTCTGGGACTCCAACCACCCGCAGGTTATCCTTCCTGATAGAGTCCCACATAATTCTTAGGGTTTCTTCATTTTTTTAAATTCTTTTATCTGATTTTTTTTCAGCTATGTTGGTGTCGATTCCCTGGTCCTCCAGATGTCCCAGTCTGCATTCTAATTGCTCGAGTCTGCTCCTCTGACTTCCTAGTGCGTTGTCTAATTCTGTTATTTTATTGTTAATCTTTTGGATTTCTACATGTTGTCTCTCTATGGATTCTTGC
This sequence comes from Elephas maximus indicus, assembly GCF_024166365.1. NCBI lineage: Eukaryota > Metazoa > Chordata > Mammalia > Proboscidea > Elephantidae > Elephas > Elephas maximus. The sequence goes on from NC_064846.1 coordinate 138,155,925, forward strand.
AACTTATTAATTTTTCCAGTATGTTCTTGAATAATCTTTTTGAGTTCTTCAACAGTTTTATCAGTGTGTTCCTTGGCTTTTTCTGCAGTTATCCTAATTTCATTTGTGATATCATTAAGCATTCTGTAAATTAGTTTTTTATATTCTGTATCTGATAATTCCAAGATTGTATCTTCATTTGGGAAAGATTTTGATTCTTTTGTTTGGGGGGTTGGAGAAGCTGTCATGGTCTGCTTCTTTAAGTGGTTTGATATGGATTATTGTCTCCGAGCTATCACTGGGAAACTAGTTTTTCCAGGAAATCCGCTGCGTCCAGTCCAAATCCCTGAGGGACGGTTCCCCGGCTTGGATACTGCTGTTTCTGCTCCAAGACCAGTCACTGCCTCCCGGGGACTTCTCCTACTGGCTGCGTCCCACGCCGCCCGTGGAACTGGCTGGTCCCCCTCCCGGGGTTAGTACAGGGGGGTGGAGCAGCTCTCTGTGCTTGTGCCGTACCTGACTGGTACGCTGGCTCCAGGCTCTGGAAACAATCGCTGCTTCCCCGTATTAGTTCGTTCTCCGTCTCTAAATCTGTGTTTGTTGTTCAGGGTTCGTAGATTGTTATGTATGTGATCGATTCACTTGTTTTTCCGTGTCTTTGTTGTAAGAGGGATCCGAGGCAGCATCTGCCTAGTCCGCCATCTTCTTAAATCTAATTGTTCTACTGACCTCCCGCGGCTCCGACGCGTCCACCGCCGCCAGCCCACCCACCCGCCGCCCTCTTAAGTTACTTTTAAGGGCTCCCAAAAGAAGTACTGAAGCAACTTGCGGTAGTTCCAGGAAACCACTCCCACGTGGCTGAAGGGGAACTTCATACTTGGCTGCCCCAAGAGCGTCTGGGATAGCTCTAGCAGAGGTGCAGGAAAATCTGGATATAAATGCACAGGATATGGCTGGTAGGGAGCCACAGCAATGCCCCCCCCATTGCCCTCAATATTTCTGTGTTCATTCTTTCTGGAATTCCCTTGGCCCTCACAGGCCTTTAGTCATTGGGGGTAGAGAGCAAAAGCTCTAAATCAGTGGGTCTCATGCCATCAGTGGATCATGAGAGGCTAAGTGAAACAGTAGTTTCCCTAACTGTGCCAGAGTCTGAATTTTTGCCTGAAAGTGTGATGAGTTATCTCTGAGGACCTAGTGACAAACTCAGATACCTCAGACACTGAGCACTTCTTCTAATCACGATCCCCATCTGCACATATCTACATGCTACTTCCTGCCATATTCTGAATTCAGATTTCCAACGAAGCTTTTTGAACACATCCTAGTATGAAGGGGCACTGCACATGTCTTTCCTCCCCCAACAATTTCCACACAAATTTAAATTGTAACACTTTGGAATGAGAGGTATTATCCAAAAAGAAATTGCCAGGCTTAGCTCTAAAATCCTCGTATATTATGAATTTGCTTCCTAAAATGCAGCCCTAAGCTGGGGGTGGAGTAAAGCATGGAGTGTACAGGGAATGAGATAAAGACTTGGGATAACTTACTCAGCACATGGCAGCCATCTACACCCCTAGAAATGCCACCCACTGCAGAGCTCTTTGGGCATTTAGACTAAGTGGGGTTAGCTAAACCACTTGTTTTAGAACCTAACAGAGTATTATCTCCTGATGACCTACATCAGAATCACCAGGATTATTTGTGAAAGCAGGTTCCCTGACCCCATAGAGAACTATGGGTGGACCATGAACTACGCATTTAAAAAAAAATTTTTTTAATAATTTTAGATTAAAAAAAAAGATGCAAAAATAGTACATAGTGTTTTCCTGTATGCCTTGCTCAGTTTCCTCTAATGTTAGCAATTACAATTACTGAACCAATATTGGTGCACCCTAAACCCGTTGCCATCGGAACCTATAGGACAGAGTAGTACTGCCCCACAGGGTTTCCAAGGAGCAGCTGGTGGATTCGAACTGCTGACCTTTTTGTTAGCAGCCGGGCTCTTAACCATTATGCCACCAGGTGCATTACTATTAACTAAACACCAGATTTTTATCTGGATTTCGTTAGTTTTTCCACTAATGTCCTTTTGTTCCAAAAGCTAATCCACATTGCATTTAATCATCATGTATTTTTAGTCTCCTCTCGTCTGCGACAATGTCTCAGACTTTTCTTCTTTTTCATGATGACAGTTTTAAGGAGAGAAAAAATAGTGGTCAGGTATTTTGTCTCTCCGTTTGGATTTCCCTAGTAATTTTTTCATGATTCACCTGGGTTTGTTTTGTTTGTTTGTTTGTTTTTTAATACCACAGAGGTGAGCTGCCCTTCTCATCACATCATATACATAATTTATCGGTGATGATGCTAACCTTCATCACCTGGCCAAGGTAGTATTTGTCAGGTTTATCTAATGTAAAATTACTTTTTCCCACTTCGCAGACTCTATTTTTTGGAAGGGAGTTACCAAGTCCAGGCAGGGCTTTGAACTGTATTAGAGCAGTGGGTCTCAAAATTTATTATACATAAGAATCACCTGTGCATCTTGTTGAACTGTAGATTCTGATTCAATATATCTGGGGTAGAAATGCAGATTCTCAGCAGGAGTTTGAACCAGAATGAACTGGTCTGAAGCCCTGAGTCCAGGCCACACTCAGCAGGTTGGGGGTGGGGGCAGAGGATTAAGCAATTTTTTTTTTTTTAAGCACTCGGCTGCTAACTGAAAGGTTGGTGGTTCAAACCCACTAGCCACTTGCCAGGAGAAAGATGTGGCAGTCTGCTTCCATAAAGATTTACTGCCTTGGAAACCCTGTGGGGCCAGTTCTACTCTGTCCTATAGGGTCACTGTGAGTCAGAATCGACTCAATGGCAATGGGTTTTTAATGGTGAAGGAAGTGTTTACACACATAATCTGGAATTCTTCTGTATCACAGATTTGTCACTTCTCACCCATTTATTTATTCAATCATTTATTTATGTCATTATGGACTCATGTACACTTATTTTATATGTTGGGTTATAATCTAGTACTATAACCTAATACTAACAAAAATACACTTATTTCCCCCCAAAACTATGGCCCCTGGACATCCTGCTAACTTGGAACTGAAGCAACTCCCAAAGTCCACCTTTCAGCCAAAAATTCGATAAGCCTATAAAACAATAACACATATAAGGAACATGCTTCGTAGTTCCATCAAATACACAAGACCAAATGAGCAACACCTGTTCAAAAGCAAATACTGCAGGAAGGGACAGGAATACTGGACAAACGGACACAGGAACCCAGGAGGGAAAGGGAAAGGGGGAGAGTGCTGACACATTGTGGGATTGCAACCAACGTCACAAAACAATTTGTGTACACATTTTTGAATGAGAAACTAATTCATGCTGTAAACTTTCACCTAAAAAAAATGCTTCTTTTATTGCTCAAATTATTACAGTTTTTCACCACCTCATTTCCTTTTGGCACTACAATATGCTCCAGCTCATCTTGTATTCCCCCTGCCCCAGTCCTACAATCAGCCATTTTTCCAAAGAGTGCTGGTTTCTTTCACTGTAGAATGATATTAGAAACCAAAATCTGGGTGCTGGGGGGGACTATACATTTTTAATAAGCATCTAAGTGGATTGTTCTGCACTCTAAAGTTTGAGGACAAGCATTTTGGAAAGTCAAACACAAAGAAACCAGAAATTATTGGCAAAGAAAAGTTTTGAAATAGTTGTTTTAAAGAATTACTACTATTTTCTTCATGTTAGTTCAAGATTGAAAGCTCCAAAGTGTGCCAAGAGAGAGAAACCAAAAACCAAAACCAAATCCATTGCCATTGAGTCAAATCTGACTCATAGCGACCCTACAGGACAGAGTAGAACTGGTCTACAAGGTTTCCAAGGAGCTCCTGGTAGATTCAAACTGCCGACCTTTTGGTTTGCAGCCAAACTCTTAACCGCTGCACCACCAGGATTTCATAGAGAGGAAAAGAGTGATAAAATGGTATAGATCAAATAATAATTCCTAAGTAAAGTGGCTATAATTCAGCACCTAAAAATAGAATAATAATATGCTTACTGAAGGCTTTTTCTGTGCCAGATACCATGCTAAGTGCACATCCCCAAATCTCATACCAAAAACCCAAACCAAACTCATTGCCACTGAATCGATTCCGACTCACAGCGACCCTGGAGGACGGAGTAGAACTGCCCCACAGAGTTTCCAAGGAGGAGCTGGTAGGTATGAACTGCTGACCTTTTGGTTAGCAGCCAAGCTCTTAACCACTGCGCCATCAGGGCTCCAAATGTAATACGACAGATATAATTTCCCCCATTTAAAAGATATAGAAATTGAGGCCTAGAAAGGAGAAATATTTTCACAAAGCAATACAGTCAGTAGGTGGCAGAGATGAGACACAAAATCAAAGATCCATCTGATTGTCCAGCCAGAGAATTCTGCCATGACAGAATGCCATGACATTCTGACGGTGTTGTGTATGTCAGCTGTTATTACCAGATCTCAAAAGCCATGAGGGAAAGACTGCTTATTCACTGTGTATGCCCCGTGTCTGTTCATAGTAGGCACTCAGCAGATAACTTCTGGTGAATATATCCAAATTGCTGCATGGAGAAAGTGAGGAAAATCAAGTGCAATACATTTTTTCCCATCGTACGTTATAATTAGACTTGTGTTGCAAGTTAGGTAAAGAATCACAGAAATATTCTACTGAAAGCAGACTTTTACATTCACACAGTCCAAATCTGAGGGCGATGAAAAATGTGTATGAGTAAACCTGCACTGAGGGACAAATTTTAGTAAACAAAAAGATAGTTAATAAGTAGCCTAAGAGTAGAAAGCACATCTCAAAAGCCAATCATTTTCTTTACTGCCAAGATTCAATTGATCGACAACCTCAAAGATGAAACTGTTATGCAGTGCTAGATCCTTCTTAACATATAACAGAAATTACTTTGAAATCACAGATCGAGGATGAGAGAACATCATTTTTATTTCACTCATTAGACCAAAAGCTCTTGGGCACACATGTAATGGTATGTTTTTTAATGGCATAAGCGAACTTGGATGACAGGATTTAAATTATAAAGAAGGGAAGAGACACAAAACCAATGTACTAAAAAGCATTTTAAAATGCACATCTATCAGCCAACTTGTGAACAAATTTTAAATTACTTCATACACAATAAATGTACTACATAATATGCCAATCCATTTGTTCATTCCTTCATCAAATATTCATTTAGCCCCTATTATGTGCCACCACCATTTTATATGCTGGGGACCATCGCTATGAACAAAACAAGAAATGCTGCTGCCATAGAGCTAAAAGTCTTGAGGGAGAGTAAAAATAAACAAATACAACAAACATGTCGGATGGTGATAGCACTGGGATGAAAAATAACTTAGGGAAAGGAGCAAGATGTTGCCATCCAGGGTGGAGATATAAGTCTGGTGTTACTAGCATTTCATGCCGGGAGATTAGGAAATATCACCAGGGGAGTGAGAGTAGGTAGAGAGAGAAAAGTTCCAAGAAATGAGATGGCTGCTGGAGGAGGATGTGGGGTTAAGAGAGTTATTATTTTTTTTCTAAGACCTACATAGGCTAATGAGAATGACTCTATAGAGAGGAAAAGGTGTTGCTGGAGAGTGCAGCACAATTGCTCAAGCAATTCTCTCATAGCTGAAGGAGTTTCATCTATTTGCTTCAAAGATTTCTGAAATTCAGCATCCTGTCTCTGTGGAGAGGATAGGATAGACAGAAGCAATGGGATGCATAAGGGCCAGAGAGGTGAGCGCTGTTCACCTTGAGAGGGATGATAAAAGTAATTCAAGCAATAAAAGATGTCAGTAAGGTAGTAGGATATAAACACATAAAAATCAATTGACTACAAACCACATATCTGACAACGTACTTGTACCTAGAATATATAAAGAACTTTGAAAACTCAATAGTAAAAGCAAACAATGCAATTAAAAAATAAGCAAACAACATGAAGAGTCACATCACTGAAGAGCATATACAGATGATAAATAAACACATGAAAAAATTTTCAACATAATTAGCCATCAGGGAAATGCAAATTAAAACCACAGGAGATACCACTACATACCTAGTAGAATGACTGTAATAAAACATAGTGACAGCACCAAATGCAGGCAAGAGTGAGGGAAAACTGGATCACTCATACATTGCTGATGGAAATGCAAAATGGTACGGCCACTCTGGAAATTAGTTTGGAAGTGTCTTTAAAAACTAATACATATAAGTTGGGGATGATGGATAATTTCATGTGCAATTAATCATGTCAATTATAACTCAACAAGGCTTTTTAAAAAAATCAATAGTTTTTACACTCACCAATAATAACCAGTTAGAAGATATCATGGAAAAGGATGCTCCATTTACAATATCAACAAAAGCAATAAATACTTAGAAGCCAACTTAAGAAATAAGTTGTGACATCTATATGATGAAAACTATAAAACACTCTCAAAAGAAAAGCTGACTTCAACAAAAAGAAATCTTGTCTTCCTGGAAAAGGTGACTGAATCTCTTAAAGACGTCCATTCTCTTTTAAGTTAATTTAAAAACTGAATTCTAATAAAAATACTGACAAACTTTTTTTTTCTGGAGCTAGACAAGTTAATAATATTGAAGTTTAAATGGAAAAATAAGTATTCAATAATAGCTGAGAAAACACTGAAAGGATGCACTATAAGGGTAAACTAGCCCTAATCTATATTACAATAGACTATAAATCCTCTATAATTAACACAGTGTGGTACCAGCATTTCAGCAGAAAGATGGACCAATGGAAGAGAATACAAAGTCCTAAAATAGACTAAATAAGTACATATGGAAATTAGGTATATGACACAGGGTAACTCAAATCACTGGGGCAAAGAAGGGCATTTTAATAAATGGTATTGGGATAACTACATAGCCAAATGGAATAATAAGATCCTTAACTCACACCATGGAGTCCCCAGGGTGGTGCAAATGTTTAACATTAACTAAAGGATGGAGGTTCAAGTCTACCCAGAGGTACCTCGGAAAGAAGGCCTGGTGATCTACTTCCAAAAAATCAGCCACTGAAAACCTTACTGAGCACAGTTCTACTCTGACACACATAGAGTCATCATGAGTCAGATCGACTTGAGGGCAACTGTTTTTTTTTTTTTCCCTAAACTCACACCATACCAAGAATAAACTCTTAAGTAGATCAGAGATCTAAATGTAAAAACTCATACATAGTAAAAGTAACTGTGTAAATTCCTCTAAAACTGGGGTGTAGGAGAACGTTTTCTATGATTCAAAATCCAGTTTCAATAAGAGATTTATTGAATTTATGACTACAATGAAAATGAAAACAACTGCACAGAAAAAATGACCACAGGCAAAGTCAAAATACAAATAAGACGTGGGAGAAAAATATTGAAATGCATATCACAGATAAAGGCTAATATCTCTAATATATAATTTTTTATTGGGGAGAAAAACAAATCTGATAGAAAAAAAATGGGCAAAAGACAAAGTCAATTCACAAGGTAGATATAAAACTGGCCCTTAAATACTTGGCAAAGTGTGCAATTACCCTTAGAAGAGAAAAGCAAATCGAAACTACACCAAGGTATCATGTCTCACCCAACAGACTGTCAAACATTTCAAAATACACTCTACTGGTGAGACTGTGAGTAAACTGGCATTCTCATATATCTGGTGGGAATGCAAAATGGTACAACCTTTAAGGAGGGCGCTTCAGCAACATCTAACAAAGCTACATATGCAATGACCCTTTGACTAGTAATCCCACTTCTAAGAATTTTCTCTGAAGATATGCCACCAAAAATGCAAAAAAATATATATGCACAAGGTTATTTACTGCAGCACTATCTGTACTTGCAAAACTACTTAATACCCAAATACAAGAGATTGGTTGAGTAAACGGTGGCACATCCTCACAAGGAAGCTTTTTAAAATACTAGGATAATCTCTGAATGCATATGGAATGATCTCCAGGATGGACAGATGGATGGACAGACTGACAGACAGACGGATGGATGAATGAATGACATAAAAGTTTTTCCCCTCTCCATACTGGTAAGGTGGTGTGGGTACAATTATGAAACCATTGTGTGTGTTTTGAAGGACTGAGCAAATGAGTAATTCCATTGATGTTGTCAGGAAGACAGGGTTTCTGTTGTGGAAGAAAGGAAATACACAGAATGGGGAAAGCAAGGAAGAACCCTGAGGCTCTGGATTGGGATTGGAGTTTATCAGGAAGAACTTCTGACTTCACATATGCATTTATGTATATATTGACATTTATATGCATGCACAAGTGTGTAAATTTTTTTCCTAGCTCTGTAGCTAAAAGGGGCCCCTGGTGGCACAGTAGTTAAGAGCTCAGCTGCTAACCAAAAGGTTGGCAGTTCGAATAGCGAAATGCAATTCAAAACCACAATGAGACACCATCTCACCCTGATATTACTGGCACAAATTAAAAAAAAAAAAAAACAGAAAATTACAGATGTTGGAGAGGCTGCGGGAAGATTGGAACTCTTATGCACTGCTGGTGGGAATACAAAATGGTACGACCATTCTGGAAAACAATATGGCACTTCCTTAAAAAGCTAGAAATAGAAATACCATATGATTCAGCAATCCCACTCCTAGGAATATATCCTAGAGAAATAAGAGTTGTCAAACGAAAAAAAAAAAGCACATCCACGTTCACTGCAGCACTGATCACAAAAGCAAAAAGATGGACACAACCTAGGTGCCCATCAACAGACAAATGGATAAACAAACTATGATACATACACACAATACTATGCAACCATAAAGAACAATGATGAATCTACAAAGCATCTCACAACATGGATGAATCTGGAGGGCATTATGTTGAGTGAAATTAGTCAATCACAAAAGGACAAATATTTTATGAGACCACTACTATAAAAACTCATGAAAAGGCTTATACACAAAAAGAAATAATCCTTGATGGTTACGAGGGAGGGGAGGGCTGGGGATGGAAAAACACTAAATAGACAATTAGATAAGTGGTAACTGGTGAACGGTAAGATAGTACACAATACTGGGGAAGCCAGCACAACCTGCACAAGGCAAGGTCGTAGATGCTCTACAGACACATCCAAAATCCCTGAGGGACCAAATTACTGGGCTGAGGGCTATGTGGACCATGGTTTTGGGGAACATCTAGCTCAACTGGCATAACATAGTTTAAAAAGAAAATGTTCTACATTCTACTTTGGTGAGTAGCATCTGGGGTCTTAAAAGCTTGTACATGGCTATCTAAGATACTCCACTGGTCTCACCCCATTTGGAGCAAAGGAGAATGAAGAAAACAAAAGACACAAGGGAAAGATTAGTCGAAAGGACTAATGGACCACAACTACCACAGCCTCCACCAGGCTGAGTCCAGCACAACTAGATGGTGCCTGGCTACCACCACTGACTGCTCTGACAGGGATCACAATAGAGGGTCCCAGACAGAGCTGGAGAAAAACGTAGAACAAATTCCAACTCACAAAAAAAGACCAGATTTGCTGGCCTGGCAGAGACTAGAGAAAACCCCGAGAGTATGGCCCCCAGACACCCTCCCAACTCAACTGAAGTCACTCCTGAGGTTGACCCTTCAGCCAAAGGCCCATAAAACAAAACAAGACTAAATGGGCACACCAGCCCAGGGGCAAGGACTAGAAGGCAGGAGGGGACAGGAAAGCTGGTAATGGGGAACTCAAGGTCGAGAAGGGGAGAGTGTTGACATGTCGTGAGGTTGGCAACCAATGTCTCAAAACAATATGTGTATTAATTGTTCAATGAGAAACCACTATTTTCTGTAAAGCTTCATCTAAAGTACAATTAAAAAAATTAAAAAAAAAAAAGCTCAGCATTTTGAATCCACCAGACACTCCTTGGAAACCCTATGGGGCAGTTCTACTCTGTCCTATAGGGTTGCTATGAGTCAGAATCAACTCGACGGCAGTGGGTTTTTTTTTTTTTTTTTTTGAGTAGCTAAAAGAAGCAATGATACCCTGGCAGCAACGAGCACAGAACTTCTCTGTACTATTATTGCATCATTTCTGTAAGCTTGAAATTATTTAGAAATAATTTTTTAATTAACAAGAATACCATTCAGTGGTATAAAGTACTTTTAGTACAATAAATTTCAAACAAGAACTTGCCTTTCCTTTAAAGGAGAATGGTAAAGTGGGATGAAAAGTCACTAGCTTTGTGTAAAGCACAGTGGAATATCAAAAATTTGTATTTCTTCAATAAACACAATATCAAGTACCAGATTTTATAAGTACGTAAGCCAGATTGTACTCTAAACATTGCATATTTGGTATACGTAGCGAAGGTTCTAAATAACATTAGGTCACATTTCCAAAGGGTACTTTATTAGATTTACACATTGGTCTAGGAATATGGCTACTCTAAGGCAAAGACAGTCAGGTTAACACACACAAATGTACACATACCCAAAAAAACCAGACCCGTTGCCATCGAGTCAATTCCAACTCATAGTGACCCTATAGGACAGAGTAGAACTGCCCCGTATGGTTTCCAAGGAGCACCTGGTGGATTCGAACCACTGACCTTTTGGTTAGCAGCTGTAGCTCTTAACCACTATGCCACCAGGGTTTCCAAATGTTACACATACTCACATAAAATCATCTGACACAGTATTAGAGTAAGACACAATAAGTAGAATTAAATTTTTTTTGAAATATGATTATGGCTGTATAAAAAAGACACGAAAACTAATGTTGTAGAATATTAACTACATGGAAAATATGCATGGTAGGTTATCTAAAACTGCATGTTACAAAACACTCTTTATACTATAATCCTATTTCTCTCATTAAAAAATTACCTATGCATTAAAAATCAGCCAGAATGATTTATACGAAAAATTTTTTAAATTGGTGGTGCTAAAAATTCAAGGGGTTTTATTTTCTTCCTGCTTTACTGTGTTTTTCAATTTCTCTACAATGAACATGTATGAATTTTATAAGAAAAAAAAACCCAGCAAGCTGTATAAAATGAAACCAATAAGAACCAAGCAGATGCATAAGAAATAAGGCTGGAAAGAAATTAAAACACCAAACAGGGCTTTGTGCTTACACTATGGGATTATGTTATGATGTTTTCTTTCCCTTATGTGTTTAATTGTGTAATTTAAATATGAGAAAAAAATCAATGAACCACCAGTTGCTGTTCAGTCAATTCTGAATCACGGCGACCCCATGTGTGTCAGAGTAGAACTGTGCCCCACGGAGTTTTCAAAGGCTGGTTTTCTGGAAAATAGATTGCCAGGCCTTTCTTCCAAGGTACCTCTGGGTAGGCTTAAACTTGAACCTCTATCCTTTTAGTGCATTAACCATTTACACCACTCAGGGATTCCAAAATCAAGGAAGCTTATGGCTTATTGCTTTATAAACTGTTTTTGCTTTTGCTGTGCACATTGGAATCTGGCAGTCATCCCTCTCTGATCAGCTTTCCTTGACCTCCTTCCTCTTACCCCCGGGCCCTTCTCTACCTAATAAGAGATTATCAAAACCCCTCTTTCTTTAAAACTCTTCTGCATCCTTTGCTCCTGAGACGTATTTGCTGCCCCTTTAGGCACATCTGACATGACTTGTTTAGAATCAAGTGTTATTTTCCCGGTGTAACACTCCCTTCTGATGGTCAGGCATGGATCTTTACATAATGGTTACCTCTGGTAATATAATTTCCGCCTGTAGAACAGGTCTATAGAATTTACACCACCACCTTGTGCTTTTCCATCCCTGCTCCTCTTGAATAACATGTAGTCTAGTATAAAGACGAGTATTCTCATGGGAGTGGAGAGGGAAGTCTGGATATGTCTTTTCTTTCGTAACAGAAGTAAAACGTTTTAAAACAGTGTTGGCATCCATTAGCTTCCCCCACACTTCCTCTCTGATTAGACAGAGTAAGGAGATGATGTTATCTATAGCTTTCCAGAACAAAGCCTTGTGTGAAATAAATGTTTCCCCTTCGTGAAGACGCTAAAACTCAGCTCAGCAGAGTCCTATGGAAATGAGGCCTTTAAAGACAGACCAGCACACAGGGAAGTGAAGCTAGCCCTCTTACCCACATTAGTTAGAGGCCGCTTTCAGAGTTCTTCACAAAGGAAAATTTTAATTGTCAGCAATGCACACTCTTAGGGAATGCAAATTTCAAATATACATCTAAATGTTAGGCAAAACTTAAGAATTTTAATTTTTTGCCAATATACTTACAGTTTTTTCATTATTTTCAAAAGCTTCTCTTGCTTCTTCAAATGTGCAGATTTCTTCTTTGCATTCACGTTCAATGTTGCCTTGTCTTATTTCTTCAAGAAATCTGTTAGCTCTTGGGTAGCGTTTTAATACTGAATTGGCCTTTTCTCCCGTGAGGAAAACTAAAAAGAGATATAAGAATAAGCATTAAAATGTAATTTTAAAAAACCCATGTGGGAAGTTAATATTCAAGATGAAAACTGCTAGGTGCTGCTCTTTAGAACACATAATCAACATCCTAAACCTCTGTACATGAGTCAGCAATGAAGTAGCACTCAGCTCCAAACGAACACATCTGCTATCTTCCTCACGGAATGAGTGTGTCGTTTCAGCAGCAGTTGCCCTGGGCACAGGCAGTGACATAATTAACTATGTTATATTCACACTTTAGCACATTCCTGCCAACCATGGGTGTTTAAATATAGCAATAGTGATAGTGCTACTTATTACTCCAAGTGGATACTACAAGGCACAGCAGCAAAACAAATCAAAATCTAGTCTCTAGACTATCATCCTCTTGTCCCCCTTACTGAAAGAAAACAAATTCCAATGGACCTAATAATAATAAGCCCAAAGACACCTTACCTGTATAAAAAAATAGAGATGACAAAACAATAATGAGAAGTTACATTAAATTTGGCCATAAATCATTTCAAGGAAACTCTAATAATAATTGTGATTTTTAAATGCACTTAAATATCTGTGACACTTTAACAAAGCCAACCTCATTTCATTGTCCTTCAGAAAACTCTTCTGCATGATTCATAGAGACATGTCATGTAAACATTCAAAATGCACACTTACGATACCTAGGAAAATAAAGCAATGGCTATATGTACACTTACGGAACATTTAAAAAAAATTATATACAAATACACTTTAATTTATACTTCAATTACATTTTTCTAAAAGCATCTTGGTTGTTTGCTGAGTTAAATATAATGCCATCAGAATTTAATCTCTGCTAATGCAAAGAGATTAGAAAATTTCTTAATCTTAAAAAATTCTGAAATGGGAGAAGGCACATTAAGGATCTTTCAATATATGTAAAAAATAAAATAAAAGCCTATGTTTTGTGAAGAATGTTTAAAAATAAAGCCTTCATTTTCCAAAGAATATTTTGAGCTAAATGAAAAATATAAGCACCCTTTTAAAAAATGACTAGGATAATTAGAGAAATGCAAATTAAAACTACGATGAGATTCCATCTCACTCCAACAAGGCTGGCATTAATCCAAAAAACACAAAATAATAAATGTTGGAGAGGCTGTGGAGAGAATGGAACACTTATACACTGCTGGTGGGAATGTCAAATGGTACAACCACTTTGGAAATTGATCTGGCATTTCCTTAAAAAGCTAGAAATAGAACTACCATACAACCCAGAAATCCCACTCCTCGGAATACATCCTAGAGAAATAAGAGCCTTTACATGAACAGATATATGCACACCCATGGTTATTGCAGCACTGTTTACAATAGCAAGAAGATGGAAGCAACCAAGGTGCCCATCAATGGATGAATGGATAAATTATGGTATATTCACACAATGGAATACTACGCATTGATAAAGAACAGTGAGGAATCTGTGAAACATTTCATAACATGGAGGAACCTGGAAGGCATTATGCTGAGTGAAATTAGTCAGTTGCAAAAGTACAAATATTGCATAAAACCACTATTATAAGAACTTGAGAAATAGTTTAAACTGAGAAGAAAACATTCTTTTGTGGTTATGAGAGGGGGGAGGGAGGGAGGGTGGAAGAGGGGTACTCATTAATTAGATAGTAGATAAGAACTACTTTAGGTGAAGGGAAGGACAACGCTCAATACAGGGGAGGTCAGCACAACTGGACTGGACCAAAAGCAAAGAAGTTTCCTGAATAAACTGAATGCTTCGAAGGTCAGTGGAGCAAGGGCAGGGGTTTGGGGACTATGGCTTCAGGGGACATCTAAGTCAACTGGCAAAATAAATTCTATTAAGAAAACATTCTGCATCCCACTTTGAAGTGTGGCGTCTAGGGTCTTAAACACTAACAAGCGGCCATCTAAGATGCATCAATGAGTCTCAATCCACCTGGATCAAAGGAGAATGAAGAACACCAAGGTCACAATGTAATTATGAACCCAAGAGACAGAAAGGGCTACATGAACTAGAGACTACATCATCCTGAGACCAGAAGAACTAGATGGTGTCCGGCCACAACCGATGACTGCCCTGACAGGGAACACAACAGAGAACCCCTGAGGGAACAGGAGAGCAGTGGGATGCAGACCCCAAATTCCCATAAGACCAGACTTAATGGTCTGACTGAGACTAGAAGAACCCCAGAGGTCATGGTCCCTAGACCTTCTGTTAGCCCAGGACAGGAACCATTCCCAAAGCCAACTCTTCAGACATGGATTGGACTGGACAACGGGTTGGAGAGATGCTGATGAGGAGTGAGCTACTTGCGTCAGGTGGACACTTGAGACTACGTTGGCACCTCCTGTCTGGACGGGAGATGGGAGGGTAGAGGGGGTTAGAAACTGGCAAAACAGCCACCAAAGGAGAGACTGGAAGGAGGGAGCGGGCTGACTCATTAGGGGGAGAGTAAGTGGGAGTACGTAGTAAGGTGTATATAAGTTTATATGTGAGAGACTGAGTTTATTTGTAAACTTTCACTTAAAGCACAATAAAAATTATTAAAAAAAAAAAGCCAGACATAACTGGACCAGTAGAGACAAGAAGAACCTCTGAGACTATGACCCAGAGATACTCTTTAAGCTTTGAACTGAAACCACTCCCAGAGGTCACCTTTCAGCTAAAGAACATATTGTGCTCTTTTAACTAAAAAAAAAGGAAAAAAAAAAGGTCAACCTTTACCGTAATGCAAAGATGAGAAGGGGGGTGGGAAGGGAAGCTAGATTAATGGAAATGGAACAACCAGAATGGATATAATGAGAATGTTGACACAATATGGAAAATGTAACCAATGTCACTGAACAATAATGTATATAAATTGTTAAATGGGAACATACTTCTCTGTGTAAACTTCCAGTGAAAACACAATACTTAAAAAAAATGACTAGGATAGTAATTACTTTTTCTCATGACAAAAACATGTATGTCACTTAATAGAACATACAGATTTATTACCTAGTATTCTTCAAAGGGAAACCCTGGTGGTATAGTGGTTAAGAGCTATGTCTGCTAACCAAAAGGCTGGCAGTTCGAATCCACCAGGTGCTCCTTGGAAACTCTGTGGGCAGTTCTACTCTGTGCTACAGGATCGCTATAAGTCGGAATCGACTCGACGGCAATGGGTTTGGTTTGGTTTTTTATTCTTTAAAGGGAAACCCTGGTGGCGTAGTGGTTAAGTGCTATGGCTGCTGACCAAGAGGTTGGCAGTTCGAATCCACCAGGCGCTCCTTGGAAACTCTATGGGGCAGTTTTACTCTGTCCTATAGGGTCGCTATGAGTCGGAATTGACTCGAGAGCAACAGGTTTGGTTTGGTTTTCTTATTCTTTAAAGTACCCAAATTGATAGTAGCTGGATGGCATCTACACTAGAGTGAAAACCACAGTAGTCCTTCAATAAGTGTTTTCTTCCTTTTGTACCAAATAAGGGTAACCATCCATAAAATGAATCTTAGACTCAAGAATATCTTTCGAAGGAACCATAAACCTTAAAAAACACAAATTGTGGTATGTGTTAAGAAGGAAATTAAAAGGGGCCTGCTGAGTTGGAGAGCAACAGTGGTGTTTGCCAGCAGTGCTTCTCACAGCAGCATCAAAATTCCCTGGATGACTTATCATCACAGATTACTGGGCTTCATCCCTAGCATTTCTGATTCCATAGGTCTGGGATGGGGCCAAGAAGTTTTATTTCTAATAAGTTCCTGGGTAATGCTGATGTTGATGGTCCCACTATCACATTTTAAACCAACAGCTTAACGTGAATTCCCTAGAAAACTAGTTCTATAGAAAGAGCTTATGGAATGTGGGATTAATAAATTTAAAAGAAATCTCTTACTGTACATGTAATATACATTTGTAAAGCTCCAGAAAAGGACATGCTGCACGCATTTGTCATATTTATTTGACTAGGGAGCCTTTTTTTCAAGGGACATGGCACTCAATTAACAACTTCCAGCCATTGGTCTTATTTATACCCTCTGGAATGACATACATGTCTCTTCCATATAACAGGCCAACTAATACATGAAGATATTAACTGGTTCCCCATGAATATTCTCTTTTCCAGGATAAACATATCTAGTTTCTTTACCTGTTTGTCATAAAACATGGATATGAGTCTATGCATGATCTTGTGCAATATTCTATGTGTGGTCTGACAAAATTGATCAAGACAATTGCCTTCCCTGTTTTTAAACACAATAAATTTGTTAATGAAGTCTAAGATATCCTTGGCTTTTAGGGCAGATTTCCTGAGGATAAACCAAACAATCAACATTAAAATTATTTTGAGCTGTTAAGAGAAAAAAACTAAATGCTCTTCAGAGAATATTACTATCTTATATGCTATCTAAATAGAAAAGGACGGTCAAGGAAAGCAATTAACTTGCAACCAGAAAGCAAGCAGGCTAATTCAGAACGATAAGAAACTGTAAGGTAAGACAGGAGGACACTTCGCCTCTAATCCTAACCTAGTCAAATTACCAAGAGCATTCCACAAACACCTTCTGTGTATTTCTTGTACTGACAAGTAAGGTAATATTATACTGAGAATTCCAGAAGGACTGAACTGGTCAGTTGATTCTCAATTGCCAAATGTGGTCAAATAGAAGATACTAGGTACTGCCTGGAGTAAGACTCTGACTAGTAGAAAAGATTCTGTTATAGATTAGTTATGTCTGCCATACACTAGGAAACAGGAAGTGGTGGGATAGTACTTGACAGTCCTTATCAAAGTAATCTGGAAATCCAATGAACCCTGATGATGATACCAGAATTAGAATTTTTTCAAAGTGGAAACCAATAAAGGGTGGGGGAGGTGGCAGCTTGGACTTAGAGAATAAGATAAGACTATCTCCTTCCAAAGACCACACTTACTGGTCTGACAGAGACTGAAGAAACCCTGAGACTATGGCCCCCCAACACCCTTTTAACTCAGTACTGAAGTCACTCTGGAGGTTCGCCCTTCAGCCAAAGATTAGACAGGCCTGTAAAACAAAATGAGACTAAATGGGCACACCAGCCCAGGGACAAGGATGAAAAGGCAGGAGCAGACAGGAAAGCTGGTAATTGGGAACCCAAGGTCAAAAAGGGGAGAGTTGACATGTCGTGAGATTGGCAACCAATGTCACAAAACAATATGTGTATTAATTGTTTAATGAAACTAGTTTGCTCTCTGTAAACTTTCATATAAAGTACAAAAAAAAAATTTTAAAGAAAAACAAATTTTAAGCAAAAAAAAAAAAAAAAAAGCAGAAGTGCCCTTTCAGCTCTTCTCTGTGCCATTCCTTGTCAATTTCATGGTTCCTACAGCAACAACATTACACCGAAAACAGCGATGATGTCACTGGAAGTGCTCTGTGATTGACAAAGAAAAACAGTAATAGTCAGAGGTGGCTCCTCAGAGAATTCAGAACTCACTTGATGTCCTCCAGGGGCTCATCCCTTGATTTGAAGAGGGATGAAGTGTTCTCTGCATGAGAGTGCTGAGCGGAGGAGTGATATAGGTGCTTAAGGGTGGTCAGTTACTACAAAGGTAGTTCAATGCAGGAGGGACTGAACACTGAGGTGTTGGTTAAGTCCTCCATGACAAGCCCCAGGGGCCCAGAAATGTGGTGGTGACAATGAAACGCACTCCTTAATGCACACACTTGTTGAAATAAGTGGCAATTGTTTGGAAATCCTTCTCCAGCCTTTGTTCCCAGAACCCAGCATTCATTTTCCTGTGCCCATATAGTAGCTCCTTAGATAAACACTACTACTGCAACAAATCAGAGTGCCAGGCCTTACTAGATGGTTACATAGAATTAAAAATCTATGCAAAAATAAGTTCTAAAATAAAAATGGATAATGGCACAACTCTCACTAATTCCCCAAATTGCCTTCTATTACAGCTATGCTGCTACAAACAAACCAAAAATTATTATCTCCTTCCAAAACACTGGGCAATTTCCTTGATCCAAAGGCTTGGGATAGGACTTCTAAGACTAAAGCAGCAAGGTTTGAAACTAAAGTTCATCACTGCCTGCTTCCTTCTCTTTCTCAAATTGTGAGTTAACCCACAGCTCTCATAATCAGATATTACATGACATGAGAAGTATGTTGTTAGGTACTTTCAAGTCAGTTCTGATTCAGTGACCCTGTGTACAACAGAACGAAACACTGCCCAGTCCTGGGCCACCGTCACAATCGTTGCTATGTTTGAGTACATGGTTGCAGTCACTGTGTCAAACTGTCTCATCCAGGGTCTTCCTCTTTTTCCACTGACACTCTATCATATCAAGCACGATGTCATGAGACAAAGTCTCACCATCCTTACTTCCAAGGAGCACTCTGGCTGTACTTCTTCCAAGACAGGCTGGCGGTCCATAGTATAGTCAATATTCTTCGTCAACACCATAATTCGAAGGAGTGAATTCTTCTTCTGTCTTCCTTACTCACTGTCCAGCTTTCCCATGTATATGAGGCAATTGAAAATATCATGGCTTAGGTGAGGCCCACCTTAGTCATCAAAGAGATATCTTTGTTTTTTAACACTTAAAAGAGGTCTCTTGTAGCAGATTTGCCCAAAGCAAAATTGTCAGTTTGATTCCTTGACTGCTGCTTCCATGAGCCTTTATTGTGGATCCAAGTAAAATGAAATCCTTGAAAACTTCAACCTTTTC
The DNA here is from genome assembly GCF_024166365.1 of Elephas maximus indicus. NCBI lineage: Eukaryota > Metazoa > Chordata > Mammalia > Proboscidea > Elephantidae > Elephas > Elephas maximus. The sequence continues at coordinate 138,175,084 of NC_064846.1, forward strand.
TCCATTTATCATGATGTTGCTTATTGGTCCAGTTGTGAGGATTTTTGTTTTCTTTATGTTGAGGTGTAATCCATACTGAAGGCTGTGGTCTTTGATCTTCATCAGTAAGTGCTTCAAGTCTTCACTTTCAGCACGCAAGGTTGTATCATCTGCATACTGCAGGTTGCTAATGGGTCTTCCTCCAATCCCGATGCCCCATTCTTCATATAGTCCAGCCTCTTGGATTATTTGTTCAGCATTCGGATTGAATAAGTATAGTATGGTGAAAAGATAAAACCCTGATGCACACCTTTCCCGACTTTAAACCATGCAGTATCCCTTTTTTCTGTTTTAAAGACTGCCTCTTTGTCTATGTGCAGGTTCTGCATGACCACAGGTGGGTGTTCTGGAATTCCCATTCTTCGCAATGCTATCCATTTGTTATGATCCACACAATCGAATGGCTTTGCACAGTCAATAAAACACAAGTAAACGTCTTTCTGGTATTCTCTGCTTTCAGCCAGGATCCATTTGACGTCAGCAATGATACCGCTGATTCCATGTCCTCTTCTAAAACCAGCTTGAATTTCTGGCAGTTCCCTGTTGATATACTGCTACAGCTGCTTTTGAGTGATCTTCAGCAAAATTTCATGGGGCGGGTAGGGGTGGGGTGCAGGGTATTTTACATTCTAAGGGAAGCACAGTGATAAAACATTTTTCAGATACCACACAAACTACTAGTTTGAGGTAGTTCACAGTTTCAATAGTGCTACATTCTTCCCCTTTGTGAAGCTGGAGTTTTGGCTGTGACAAAAAGCAAATGTCATGTGAAAAATCAATGTGGAACAGGAAATGAGGGTGGCAGTATCCAATCTGATTCCAACGTTTGAGGAACTGTGCAGTGCTCAACAGGCATACATATCCAATTAGTAGGTAATTGTGCAGCTATTTAAGATTGAAATAAAAATATTGCTGCCTTTTAATGTGTATTACCTTTTCAAACATCTACTGTGCTGTCAGGATATAAACACTTAAGTTGTTTGGACCTAACTACTTAATAAATGGAACTATTAAACCCAGTGCCATCGAGTCGACTCTGACTCATAGCGACCCTATAGGACAAAGTAGAACTGCCCCATAGAGCTCCCAAGGAGCACCTGGTAGATTTGAACCGCCGACCCTTTGGTTAACAGCCGTAGCACTTAACCACTACACCACCAGGGTTTCCAATGGAACTATTAGGTATTTATTTTGGCCTAGGGGTCACCATGAGTTGGAATCAACTTGATGGCAATGAGTTTTGTTTTGGTTTTAGAGCTGCTACGGGGACAAAAAGCATCACTGCAACAATTAAGTGCACCATAAACTGAGAAAGTCTGGGAATCTCTGAACTAGGGGCTCTGGAGACCAAAGGAGTCTTTACACTCCTTTCCCAAATCCATATGGTACATCAAGCTTGAATGGGGCTAGGAAGAGGCCAAAATACCTTCTCTGAGAAGGAGACTGAGCTCCCTGTTGAAGTTCAAAGTTACTATAACCTGTCAGATGGGTTATTGTGGCCCTGATAATAGTGGCTAGCAGGAAAAGAACAGGTAGCCCCCTACACCATCCAGTTACATCAATCAGTTGTAGGTTCTTCTAAGCCAGCCTTTCCTCAATTAGTCCCCCCCTCCAAAAAAGTTTTTTTTTTCTATGGGTTTGCCTGGGGAAGGGGCCATGGATATGAAAACTGAAACTGCAGGGCTACTAAACAGCTGAAACATTGGGAAACCAGGCCCACTATAATCTGAAGTGAGCACAGCTGAGAGAAATGCTGGATAGAAAGGTATCCTACTCTTCTGCCAGCACTGCTGGAAATTTCTACCAGCCCAGTGGGGTCAACCTATGCCTCGGTTATTGGCAGTGATTCCTCTGGTGACCTTGGAACTCTTCTGGGTGCCAGAAAGTCTGGTTTGGATGTAAGACTACATACCAACAACAGCAGCAAGAACATCAAGAGCAGCAGATAATGGAGCCTTTCTACAAATGAATCTAACATTCCACTATCTATTCCGCAATGCAAGAGTAACCAGGGCTGACTCCTCAAGGTCTAATGTGCAACTTTCGGGTCCTTGGACTTCTCATGGGAACAGGGCTGTTCAGGGAAGAAGGGCATTCTTGCATTTACAGGGGCTTGTGGTTTTTTTAAGGAGCCCTGTTGGCCCAGTAGTTAAAGCGCTCGGCTGCTAACCAAAAGGTTGGCCATTTGAACCCACCAGCTGCTCCACAGGACAAAGATGTTGCAGTTTGCTTCTGTAAAGATTTACAGCCTTGGAAACCTTATGGGGCAGTTCTACTCTGTCCTATAGGGTCGCTATGAGTCGGGGCTCAAAGACAGTGGGTTTGGTTTGGGGTGGTTGGTTGATTTGAGTAACAAATATGATGTCAAGCTTGTTAAGTGGGTCATATCAATTACACATTTAGAGAGTTAGGAAAAGAGTGGCCAAAACAAACAGCTATGTGAGGGAAGAAAAATTCTAAGCTTCACTTCTTCGACTGTAAAACTGAATAGCACCAATCTCATAGAGCTAAAAATTAGATAATATAAATAGAGTGCTTTGCTCAGGGCTTGGTAGAGAGTAGGTAGGTGCTCAATAAATAGTAGTTGTTGTCATCATCATTGTCATGGTGACAGTAATTCCATGAAATGAAAAACAAGAGCTTTACACCAAGCTGATAATGAAAACGATTTAGAAAATGCAGAAGACACGAGTAAGGTTAAGGTTAATAGGCAGTGAATGTGTGGTGGCTGTATGCTTAAACTTAGGGATGGCCAGAAGTCTAGTCCCCTTGGTCAAGTCTGAGATGAAATATACTAGCTTTCTAAAGTGCTGCTTAATGTTTGGAACTCCCTTGGAGACACTCTGGACTAACTTGTCTACACTGTTAACTGAAAATGTATAGACGGATGGTTTGTACCTGATTTAATTGATTACACACAGCCTAGTTTCAGCTACATGACCAACGGACAATAAAATGTCAGTAAACTTGTGCCTTGGCTCCCCTGAGACCAAATTATCATGCACGTCATCTTGGTGGTTCACAATCAGAACACAAAGCGTGTCCCTTGTGACTAAAAATGGCCTTGGGAACTGTGCCTGGAAGCCTCGGATATCTCAATTTGCCTGTGCTTTCTTTCTCCTGCTGTACCATATCATTAGGAGTTCCTGGGTAATGGAAACAGTTAAGAGCTCGGCCACTAGCCAAAAGGTTGGAGGTTCAAGTCCGCTCAGAGGTGCCTCAGAAAATAAGCCTCGTGCTCTGTTTCCGAAAGGTCACAGCTTTGAAAACTCTATGGAGCAGTTCTAGTCCGCACACATGGGGTCACCATGAGTCAGAACTGACTCAGTGATAACTAACAACAACAAGCATATCCTTAGCCATTGTTACAGCCTTACAAGAGTACACCTGTCGAGTCCCCTGAGTCTTTTTAATTATCCAAAGCTATATAGCTGCTACATATACTTTGATGATTCATAAATACCTGGAGGATATCATATGAGATTTAAAAATCTCAGAAAATCTTTGGACTATAAATTAAGGATTACTTCTGGTCCTTATTTATACAACTTCCTGATAATTTAAAACAAACTCCTAAGGAAAAATCCTTTACCATAACTTATGTGCTTTTGTTTATTAGCTTCAATCTTTGACAAATGTATGTTGATAGCCTATAATCATTAAAATTTTAACCACAGACCACAAAGAAGCTCTTTAGAAGTATAAATTAAGAAATGAAAATTACATAATGACAGATTTACATATGTGTAGAGAATTATGAGTAACTACAACAAAGTACACTAAACAGTTAAATTAAACCAGTATAAAAAAAACCCGTGCCATTGAGTTAAATTATTAAATTAAATTATTAAATTATAAACAGTTAAATTATGTCCCATTAATTTTTAGATTATTTGACAGCTCAGATGGCTAGTCAATGTTTTAATTAATCATTGGGAATATCAATGATAGTAATACCTCATTTATACAGAAGTCACTCAAACCCAGTCTCATGAACTTAGACACAAGAGATGACACAAGTGAGACCCAACCCCCTTAGATCAACAGAGGCTCAATTTATTTTACCCGTATCCACAAGCCTGCCTACAAACTCTACAAGCCTCACCATACATAAGAAACTGAAAAGTACAAGGGAGTAGGGGTGGGCTGAACTAGATCAACACACTGACAGCAACAAGAAGGGAAGGCTAATCTCAAGGCAAGGGAAAAGAGAGACAGAAGGCTGTGTGAGGGCTATTTGAATAAGAGCTAAGGCCCCTCACATTAATGGCCATCAGTGATCATGTTTACAATGGTGAATTTCAGTCACCTAGAAAGGATCATATGCTCAGGATATTATTTAAGGCAGTAAATCATATGATCTATTTTAGAACTAAAAATTAACTCTTAAAAAAAGGTAAGCATCAGAAACCTACAAAATATATATTTTATAATTTTTATTGTGCTTTAAGTGAAAGTTTACAAATCAAGTCAGTCTCTCACACAAAAACTTATATACACCCTGCTACATACTCCCAATTGCTCTCCCCCTAATGAGACAGCCCGCTCCCTTCCTCCACTCTCTCTTTTCGTGTCCATTTCGCCAGTTTCTAACCCTCTCTACCCCCTCATCTCCCCTCCAGGGAGGAGATGACAACATAGTCTCAAGTGTCCACCTGATCCAAGAAGCTCACTCCTCACCAGCATCCCTCTCCAACCCATTGTCCAGTCCAATTCCTGTCTGAAGAGTTGGCTTCGGGTATGGCTCCTGTCCTGGGCCAACAGAAGGTCTGGGGGCCATGACGACCGGGGTCCTTCCAGTCTCAGTCAGACCATTACCCATGACGACCGGGGTCCTTCCAGTCTCAGTCAGACCATTACCCATGACGACTGGGGTTCTTCCAGTCTCAGTCAGACCATTAAGTCTGGTCTTTTTATGAGAATTTGGGGTCTGCATCCCACTGCTCTCCTGCTCCCTCAGGGGCTCTCTGTTCTGTTCCCTGTCAGGGCAGTCATCAGCTACAGAGTATATTTAATCAGACGGAAGATTTGTTCCCAGACAGTGTTGTGTAAATATTGGTGTACCATACAGACTGAATCGATAATGTGTAAATATTGGTGTACCATACAGACTGAATCAATAATGTGTCCTCAAGCTAACCAGGAAGCTGGTTTTCTTTTCTGAAGAAATCTTTAATATCTTGTTTAGTTGTGAATTTCTCATAAAAGGCTGCAGAACATGCAAGGCTATGTGACTATTTGAGCCTTCAGGTTGTCACATGAAAACTGCCTTTTGAGACTATTTAGTCCAAGAGAGGCAATATCAATTTACCACTTTCACCAACTCTGTATCACCCGTTACCATCAAGTCGATTCTGACTCATAGAATCCTATAGGACAAAGGAGGATTGTCCGATAGGGTTCCCAAGGCTGTAATCTTTACAGAAGCAGACTGCCACATCTTTCTCCCATAGAACAGCTGGTGGGTTCGAAGGACCAACCTTTTAGTTTAGCAGCAGACCGCTTAACCACTGTGCCACCAGGGCTCCTATAACCCTGTATTAAGGCAAGTGAAACTGTAGGATGAGACATGTGTGGATGGTAAAAAGGCCCTGGCTCTGTAGTCAGGAGATCTGGATTCCAGCTCTGGCACTAAACTGGCTGCATGATGCTGCTTAACTTACCTGGACATGTTTCCTAATGTGTGAAGCAAAGGCGTGTGGTATATGGATTCTTAGGTCCTTTCAGTGGTAACAGTAAAGGGTTCTATAGCTGAAAAGAGTTTCGGCAAGTGGGAGCAGGGATAGTATCCAAATCCTTTTGTGGTATGAATGAATACACTATTTTCTACCCAAGGAACCACCATGCCCCAAACCAAGAACGAAAAATTTAAAAATTAAAAAGAAAGAAGAGAAAATCAACAAGGCATCCTCCCTACCCAATACTGTGCTCACATTTATATTTATATATATATAAAAATCTTAAGAAGTGTCACACTCATAATTCCTGATTTTCTTTCTTATAAGCCATTTCAGTACTATTACTTACTTGGTTGGAGCTGTATACAATGCCTTAAAGTTTTCTTTTTTTTCTGCTGTAATAGTTGTTAAAATAGGTACTTATCACAGGCTGAAGGAAATTATTTCCCAGGAAAACAAAGTCTCACATTCTGAAGTGACATTCCACTTATTAAAAAACAAAATTATGCAAATTTAAAAGCTACTAAATAGGTTCTCCTATTACTTAGGAAAAGAGCCCTGGTAGTGCAGTGGTTAAGTGCTCAGCTGCTAACTGAAAGGTAGGCAGTTTAAACCCACCAGCTGCTCCACAGGAGAAAGATGCGGCAGTCTGATTCCATGAAAATTGCAGCCTTGGCATCTAAGATACTCCACTGGTCTCACCCCATCAGGAGCGAGGGAGAATGAAGACAACTAAAGACGCAAGGAAAAGATTAGTCCAAAGGACTAAAGGACCACAACTACCATGATCTCCACCAGACTGAGTCCAGCACAACTAGACGGTGCCCGGCTACCACCACCGACTGCTCTGACAGGGATCACAATAGAGGGTCCCAGATAGAGCTAGAGAAAAATGTAGAACAAAATTCTAACTCACAAATAAAGACGAGACTTACTTGCCTAACAAAGACTGGAGAAACCCTGATAGTATGGCCTCTGGATACCCTTTTAGCTCAGTAATGAAGTCACTCCTGAGGTTCACCTTTCAGCCAAAGATTAGACAGGCCCATAAAACAAAACGAGACTAAAGGGGCACACTAGCCCAGGGGCAAGGACTAGAAGGCTAGAGGGAACAGGAAAGCTGGTAACAGGGAACCCAAGGTCGAGAAGGGAGAGTGTTGACATGATGTGGGGTTGTTAACCAATGCAATAAAACAATATGTGTACTAACTGTTTAATTAGAAACTAGTTTGTTCTGTAAACCTTCATCTAAAGTACAATAAAAAATTACTAATAAATATACTACACACTCATAAAAAAAAGAAAGAAAGAAGAGCTGGGGGACATCCTTTGGACTTGGGGTCCCTACGTTGAGAAACTCCTAGACCCAGAGGAAATTGATGATAAGGACCTTTCCTCAGAGCCGACAGAAAGAGAAAGCCTTCCCCTGGAGCTGGCACCCTGAATCTGGACTTCTAGCCTCCTAGACTGTGAGAGAATAAATTTCTGTTTATTAAAGCCAAAAAAGATTGCAGCCTTGGAAACCCTAAGGGGCAGTTCTACTCTGTCCTATAGGGTCATTATGAGTCGGAACTGACTCGACAGCAACAGGTTTTTTTGTTTTGTTTTGTTTTTTGTTTTTACTTACCCATTTTTACTTAGGAAGGTGGAAAATAATAAAACCCAAAAACCCAGTGCCATAAAACAATATTCCTCAATTTTATTCCACCACTGTAACCTCTTTATGGAAATTAAAGGTTAACTTCTTCACAACTGGTATATTTATAGTTCAGAATTTATTGTATGGTGGTGCTAATGCACCCAACCAAGTTGACACAACTTCTAGCTTAGTTAGAATGGCATGTAGTATGTGCCTACATAGGATTGAGGGAGCCGAAACCAATACAAGAAAACTCAGATATCTATCATATAATTTGAAACTGCAGGACTGAGCTAGCAGGAAGTCTAAAGGTTTTAGAGAAAAAGCAATTGTTATTAATACCCTGAACTTGCTTCCTAAGGACAATGTGGGGATTATAATCATCACATAAGACTTTAAAACAATGTCTTTGAACTATGGAGAGGCATACAATAAAATGTCAGATGATAACGGACAGGATTCCTAGAATAAGTTTGGGTAAAACGCCAGAAATGAATTTCTATGAGAGAAAAGTGGTAACGTACATCTGTAAAGTCAATATTCTTTAAAAACAAAACATGCTTCCCCCCAGAGTGATACTCACTCACTAAGGTTTTCTTAAAAGCCAAATTTTAGGGCATATATTTAGATGCCTTTTGTTTAGTGATTTTATGCTTCATAAGGAAAAATAGGAAACCCTGGTGGTGTACTGGTTAAGTGCTATAACTGCTAACCAAAGGGTTGGCAGTTCGAATCCACCAGGTGGCAGTTCTACTCTGTCCTATGGGGTCGCTATGAGTTGGAATTGACTCGACAGCACTGGGTTTGGTTTGGTTTTTGGTTAAGGAAAAATAAGATGCAGGAAAATGGCCTAATAGATTCTCCCACAAAGGAAGGTAAAAGGTCAAATTTTCTTTGAAAGGGTTTTATAATTTATAACTATGTCTTATCAAAAAGAGTTCTTCATGACATTGAATATGACAGCAATCAAATTACTAGCAATTACAGCAACTGACTTAATGGCTCTAACATGATATTTATGGGCTAGGGATCGTGTCTCTTACCCACAGGAAGCAAACAAATATGGAATGAGTAAACAGTCTAGTTTGGACACAATTAAGCACACAATCAGATAGAATCATCAAAATGGAAGAATTCCAAAAATGTCACTAGTGCCTCAATTATACCAGCATGAATATCAGCAGTCTTAGTGTTTATAGCTGTTATACCTGTAAAACTTTTTTTTTTTTGAGTTAGTAATGTTTATTTTTATGTGTCAACTTGGCTAGGCTATGGTGCTCCACTGTTAGGTCAAACATTAGTATAAACGTTGTTATGAAATATTTATATGTGATTAAGTCAGTTGGCTTTAAGTAAAGCAGATTATCCTCCATAACCGGCAGGTGGGCCTCATCAATCAGCTGAAGGCCTTAGGAGCAAAAAGGGCAGTTTCCCAAGTGTTATGGATTGAACTATGCCCCCCTCCAAAATGCGGGTCAACTTGGCTAGGCTGTGATTCCCAGTATTGTGCGATTGTCCACCATTTTGTGACCTGATGTGGTCTTCCTATGTGTTATAAATCCTACATCTATGATGTTAATGAGGCAGGATTAGAGGCAGTTATGTTAGTGAGGCAGGACTCAATCTACTAGATTGTATATTCGGTCAATCTCTTTTGAGATATAAAAGAGAGAAGTGAGCAGAGAGATGCAGGGACCTCATACCACCAAGAAAGTAGAGCCAGGAGTGCGCATCCTTCGGACTTTGGGTCCTTGTACTCAGAAGCTTCTAGAGCAGGGGAAGACTGATGACAAGGACCTTCCTCCAGAGCCAACAGAGACAGAAAGCCTTCCCCTGGGGCTGATGCCCTGAATTTAGACTTTTAGCCTACTTTGCTGTGAGGAAATAAACTTCTCTTTGTTAAAGCCATCCACTTGTGGTATTTCTGTTATAGCAGCACTAAATGACTAAGACACCAATGGAGTGTTCTGCCTCTTTACTGGAAATAGACATCTTGCCACGATTTCTCCTCTCCCCTTCCACCTCCTGACCTACTGACTGTGGGACACAAGACTGCGGGACTCTCCAGCCTGACTCCTGACCTATGGATTTTGGACTTACCAACCTCCAGAACTGCATGAGCCAATTCTTTAAAATAAATGTCTCTCTATATATCTATATACTTTATCTTTCTCTTTCCCCCTCCTTCTCCCTCTCTCTCTCCCTTCCTCCTTTCCTTTCTTCCTTTGTTACTGGTTCTGTTTTTCTAGAGAAGCCTGACTTAGAGTTTATGGATCCTATCTCTACTGATTACATTTCTGTCCCCTATGGAAGAATTTGCAAAAAACTGTGACTAATAATCACCATTTAATGGGAAAAAATGGCACGTAGATAGAAACCATCAAGCATAAAATAGTCTTACAACATCACTCTATGTTACGGTGTTTACTTTAAAACCCGTCAGCATAAACATTATGACATGCATCTATGTGATAGTTAGCTGTAATATCAAAAAATAGATTCTAGGAGTAGATAATTGTCCTAATGGGACACACGCTCCATTTAGGGAAAAAAAAAAAAACACTTCACAGGTGGCTGCCACAAAAGCATTCAGCTGTCTTTCTCTCCAGCTCATGGCAGAGGTTTTCTTAGTTAGCATAATAAACTTAAGAACTGGGGTTTCATTAAGAAATTAGTGCCTTTGTTAATTAGCACATGGGTGTCATAAATGACTTTTTTGCTTGGGTAATCAATTTTGTTTATATGTGAATTTGCTCTAGAAATGATAGCAGCATTGATGCTTTCACATGAAAATGGTATAAAAATCTAAAGTTCTGCAGTTTATACACTTAGTACCCAAAATAAAACTTCCTAAAAGGGCCTATGTTCAGCTGCTGACTTGAAGGATTCTGGGTTGCTTTAATCCAACTAGATGATTAGCTGAATCCTGATGCTACAATACTATCACACTTGCCACTAATGAACTTTTTATCTAAGGTATTGTGGGAGTACCTAAAAAAAGGGAAAGAAGTGGGATTTCATGGGGTTTATAAAATAGGTTATATGCTCAATACACAGGAGGTCAGCTCAGCTGGACTGGACCAAAAGCAAAGAAGTTTCTGGTATAAACTGAATGCTTCGAAGGTCAGTGGAACAAGGGCGGGGGTTTGAGGACTATGGCTTAAGGGGACTTCTAAGTCAATTGGCAAAATAATTCTATTATGAAAACATTCTGCATCCCACTTTGAAGTGTGGCATCTGGGGTCTTAAATGCTAACAAGTGGCCATCTAAGATGAATCAATTGGTCTCAACCCACCTGGAAGAAGGAAGAACACCAAGGTCACATGATAACTATGAGCCCAAGAGACAGAAAAGGCCACATAAACCAGAGACTTACATCATCCTGAGACCAGAAGAACTAGATGGTGCCCGGCCACAACCGATGACTGCCCTGAGGAACACAACAGGGAACCCCTGAGGGAGCAGGAGAAGAGTGGGATGCAGACCCCAAATTCTCAGAAAAAGACCAGACTTAATGGTCTGACTGAGGCTAGAAGAATCCCGGTGGTCATGGTCCTCAAACCTTCTGTTGGCCCAGAACAAGAACCATTCACGAAGACAACTCATCAGACATGGAAGGGACTGGACAAAGGGTTGGAGAGAGATGCTGATGAAGACTGAGCTACTTGTATCAGGTGGACACTTGAGACTGTGTTGGCATCTCCTGTCTGGAGGGGAGATGGGAGGGTAGAGAGGGTTAGAAACTGGCAACATGGTCACAAAAGGAGAGACTGGAAGGAGGGAGCGGGCTGACTCATTAGGGGGAGAGTAAGTGGGAGTATGGAGTGAGGTGTATATAAGCTTATATGTGACAGACTGACTTGATTTGTAAACTTTCACTTAAAGCACAATAAAAATTATTAAAAAAATAGGTTATATAGTAGATATGTGCTGACCTGTTGATAACTTTGTGCAGCCAAATTTGGCCTAAGACTTGATTGTAACCTGGTAACCAGATTATGAGGAGATGTACAACTTACATGAGGAGCCCTGGTGACACAATGGTTAAGTACTAGGCTGCTAACTGAAAGGTAGGCAGTTCAAACCTACCAGCTGCTCCATGGGAGAAAGATGTGGCAGTCTGCTTCCGTATGTATTTCCAGCCTTGAAAACTCCATGGGGCAGTTTTAATCTGTCCTACAGTTACAGGGTTGCTATGAGTCAGATTTGACTCGACAGCAGTGGGTTTGGTTTTTGGTTTTAACTCTTAGAAGCCATATTTGCCAAAAGGAACTTAATAATTGTAAAAGCCAAGCTGGTTTTGATTTTTTCAATACTGGTTCTACATCAATCTCAAAGGATGTGTTAGGTCTAATGATGCACCTAATCCTCGATTCTCATTTGTTTCCAAACTGGACCTTTAACCACCCATGAAATCAACACACAATTAGTTCATTCTTAAGCTGGCTGTCTAAGAAGATTCTGAACTCAAGATTCCCCTACTCATAGTACATATACATTGGTTGAAGAATATGAAATTACAGTTTCTGAAGGCCAAAATCATGACTTTCAGCAATTTCATATGGTTCAACAGATATTCATAGCAGCACTATTCGCAATAACCGAAAGGTGGAGACAATCCAAATGTTCAGCAACTGATGAACACATACACAAAATGTGATCTCTTCTGCCACAGAAAGGAATGTAGTACTGATACATGCTACAATACGGATGAACCTCAAAAACAACATACTAAGTGAAAGAAGCCAGACACAAAATATCACATATTGTATGATTCCATTTATATGAGATACACAGAATAGGCAAATCCATAGAGACAGAAAGCAGATCAGTGGTTGACAGGAGTTGGAGGTGACAGATAGGATGTAACTGCTTAATGAGTACAGGGTTTCCTTTTGGGGTGATGAAAATGTTTTGTAATTAGATAAAGGTGCTGGTTGCTAAATGGTATTAAATACCATTGAATTGTATACTTTAAAATGGTCAGTTCTATGGTAGCAGAATTTTATCTCAATAAAAAATATACCAATAATGCCAAGGTTATAACTAAACAGTTTACCATAGAGAAACTACTCTCTATATTCTAAACTTAATAAAGTTTTCTAAACTTAGGTATCAAAGGATATTTTCTTAGGTAAAAGGCAGAGAGAATTGCATCAAAGACAAACAGCATGAAGCACTATAGTGAGTGAAAAACATAATAACCTGACTCTTAAGCAGCCCATTTTTTCTGGTAGGAAAGGCTTGCCAAGAAAAAAATAATGGCAGTTGTCAGCCTCAAGCAGGTCCGCATTACAGTAATAAAATTATAAAGATAAAGGTTTACAATAAATTGATGACATCATCTAAATTACAGGGGCATGAATATGCCACCATAATAGAGAGACTCTCAGATCTAATATAGGCCAGTAAGTGAAACAATTAATTGTCTTTAAACATGTGCCTTCACTTGAATTATAAACCAAGGAGCTGCCAAATAAAATTAGGCACTACGTTATGAGATTGTCACTTTACCAGGACTTGTTGGTTTGAAGGTTTGTTCCCTGTTGAAAATATGGAGCTGTACTTCAGAATTAAATTTTAGAATTAACTTCAAGTGAGCTGTAGTTGAGCAGTGAATCAAAGAGCTTAGAGATTTACTGCGGTTGCTATAAACTATCTTTCCTTCCATTAAGTCTTGATATATCGGGTGACATCTTTGTGTTCCTTGGGCTAAAGGAGCCAAGCGCATCCAGGGACCCAAAGGAATTATACTGCCATGTTTTAATAAAAACGAAAACTGTAACTGGCAGCATTGCTATTGTGTCTTTACAGTACAACTGTTCACTTATACTAGAACTGTTAAGTATGGAAAACGAAGATGGAAGCTGGCTATTCTGGTTTCACAGACCTACGATTTTCTTCTAAGGCAGGTAAAAAGTACATCTAAAGACTAAACACCGGAAGAGGAGAAACAGAAAAATGGTGTTATGTTCGTATTTTCAATCTGATTATCTTCCACAAATAAAACCTAGCTGCTTGCTATGGTTCAGCTATTACAGATATATTGTGTTCTGTACAACAAAGCATAATTAATCCTTTTAAAGATTCATGACTAAGTATGATTCCTATTTTCTAAAGGATGGGTAGGAGCATCTTGTGGTTTGCTATTATGGAGACAGCATGAGGAATTTTTTCCAGAATCACTGTTCTTAAGCTAAACACATGAAATTAGCCATCAATAAGTGCATATTAGGCTCATAAATACCATGAATTGCTGCTATAGTACCTAGAAGAAGTAAAAGAAGTGTGTTCTGAGGCAGAAAAAATTCAGGTGGAAAACAGGTATGTTAAAAAAAATCAAAGTCTACTCAAACAATGTAACAAAAATAATAATTCCAGTAATTTTTATCAAGAAATCTCCCAGGAAATTGCTTTGCAGGTAAGGATAATATTACTGGGAGTACTGAACCTTCTGTCATTTTTTCAGAAATATAGCAGTTGCTTAGAGAAGGAATGAAAAGCTCTTATTTCTATCTGAAGAAGAAGATTAAAAATAAATACTCTAGTGTTCTTGCACATAATATTTTGTGAGTCTATACACATTTGTAAAATCCTTACAATTTTTTGTAAAAATGTTAATTTTCTACTGCTATTACATACTTTTATTTTATACATACGGTTCTTTTTCTTAACAGCATCTTCCTAGTGTTCCATGATGTATTATAGTCTTTGTATTAAGAAAAACCACACAAAAACCCACCCATCAAGAAGGGTGACTTTCACATAGGCTAGGTAGCCCCTTACTTTAGGCTAAGCTGCTAACTGAAACATTGGCAGTTCGAGTCCACCCAGAGGTGCCTGGGAAAAAAGTCCTGGTGATCTACTTCTTAAAAATCAGCCATTTAAAACCCTATGGAGCACAGTTCTACTCTGACACACATATGGCCACCATGAGTCAGTCTACTGAATGGCAACTTTTTTAAGCTACAAATTCATATATAGTAAATAAGATTTCTATATACAATGGACACTGATGGTGGCCTAATAAATTAAATACACAAGTCTGTTCTCATCCTACCCTCCTTTTTAAGACTTTATCATCTTTCTTTAGCCATTAGAGAAATGCAAATCAAAACTGCAATGAGATAATGTCTCACCCTGGCATTAATGACACTACTCAAAAAAAAAAAAAAAACAGAAAATAACAAATAATGGAGAGGTTGCAGGGAGATTGGAACTCTTAAGCACTGTTGGTAGGAATGTAAAATGGTACACCACTATTGAAGATGATATGGCACCTCCTTAAAAAGCTAAAAACAGAAATACCACACAATCCAGCAATCCCACTCCTAGGAACATATCCTAGAAAAATACGAGCCATCACACGAATAGACATATGCACACCCATGTTCACTGACGCATTATTCACAAAAGCAAAAAGATGGAATCAACCTAAGTGCCCATCAACAGATGAATGGATGAACAAATTATGGTACATACACACAATGGAATACTATGCAATGATAAAAAAAATGATGATTTTGCAAAACATCTCAAAATGTGGATGAATCTGGAGGGCATTATGCTGAGTGAAATAAGTCAACCACAGACAAACATTGTATGAGACCACTATTATAAAAACCCAAGAAAAGGTTTACACACACACACCCCCCCCAAAAAAAAACTTTGAGGACGGGGCAAAGATGGCTGACTAGACAGATGCTACCTCGGATCCCTATTGCAACAAAGACTCGGAAAAACAAGTGAATCGATCACATACATGACAATCTATGAACCCTGACCATCAAACACAGATCTAAAGAGTTGACCTGAGTGACAGGGGAGCGAAAAGCTGCGTTCTGAACCAGCGACCACTTCTGGAACCCGCGACCCACCCCACAGCCTTGAGCCCCCGCGGTTCCCTGGTGCCGAGTAGTGGGGCTGATTGCGGCTTGCTGAGGCGGGGCAGGCAAGGGACACAGCCCTAACCACTAGCACCCTAGGGTAACCTCTGTAAAGACTCAGCTAGCGCAAGCAGACTGCACACTGACGGGGCTAACGAAAGAACGAACCACCACGGGGAAGGAGTGACTGTTTTCGGAGCCTGAAGCCAACTTCCCAGTCAGAAAACCTTGGCGCTGGGCTATGGACTGGGAGCAGGGGAGCTGAGCATGGCATCCTGAGACGACGCAAACACGGGGCGCAGCCCTAGCCCCCAGAAGTGACCTCGGGGGAAGCTCAGCCAGTGCACGCAGGCAGCACAGCGACACAGCTGACAGGAGGAGAAATCACTGGGAGGCAGCGACTGGTTTTGGAGCTGGGAGTGAGGCGTCCCAGCCGGGGAACCTTGGCGCTGGGCTTTGGACTGGGGGCGGAGGAAATAACCACGGCTTCTGAGACAGCGCAAGCACGGGACACAGGCCTGACCCTCCGGGGCAATCTCTACCCAGCCAGTGCCCCTTGGGAATCTCAGATACAATAGTCATCCCAAGCAAGATAAGTAACTTTGTCTATATTCCTGGGTGCTACTCTCCCCTATCTATCTGATTTCTCCCCTCTCCTTCCCAGACGGCTTCATTAACATTGGAATTTCCTGGGCCAGAGAGTGAAGTGCTCTGTGGTTTTCTTTTTCTTTGTTTGTTTTGTCTTGTCCTAATCCTACAAAAAAACCGGGGGACCAGGAATCCTTCCCTGACTTCCTAAAATTGGACTAAAAATACAGAACCAGCTCCAGCCAAGCATTTGACATCCACAGTCTTGGACTTTCATCCCTACAGGGAACAAGGTGGCTATTATAATGCAAAGGCAATTCTGATACGTATCTGATTGTAACTGTTTTAGCAGATTACTGGAAAGACAAGTTTCCCAGGTCTGATAACTCTACCTATTAAACAGAACCCTCACTGACCCAAAACGGGGAACTGAGGGCTGAAGCTCCACCCAAACTACCTAACCTCCTGCCATAGGGGTCTGAGGATAGTGACATCTACCAATCTGTAGAGGTACATGCATTGGGTGCCTAAGGTACAGCTGCAGAGCCCACCCACCAAAGTGCTTTAGGAATAGAGACACACCTACCTCACTGGCACTTGGGAGAACCCTGTCAGCATCCTGCCCTCCCTGGAATGTGACCCCCTGCTGCTACTAGAATCTGGAGCACACAACTATCACCACTACTCCTCTAAGCGAATAGGTGACAGCCAACCCCACACACTTGATGACCCAAAATCAGATTCGACTCAAGAATAGTGAATGGACTCTTAGGCTTATATTTCTGGTAACGGCCCAAACAAGCTGGTAATAGGACATAAGTGATTCAAAGGCTACAACAATCAAGACAGCGCAATCTAGTAGTCCATCTACGTACACTGAAAGAAAACAAAACAAGATAAGAATCAGTGAGCAAATATAAAATAAACCATTACAATATCTTATAGATGGCTCGGAGACAACAGTCGATATCAAACCACACAAAGAAGCAGACCGTGATTGCTTCTACAACTCCCCAAATGAAAGAATCAAAATCTTTCCCAAATGAAGATACAATCCTGGAATTGCCAGATGCAGAATATAAAAAACTAATATACACGATGCTTCAAGACATCACGGATGACCTCAAAAATGAAATAAGGCAATCTACAGAAAAAGCCAAGGAACACACTGATAAAGCAGTTGAAGAAATCAAAAAGATTATTCAAGAACATAGTGGAAAAATTAATAAGTTACAAGAATCCATAGAGAGACAGCATTCAGAAATCCAAAAGATTAACAGTAAAATTACAGAATTAGACAACTCAGTATGAAGTCAGAGGAGCAGAATCAAGGAATTGGAATGCAGAGTGGGGGAGTTGGAGGATAAGGCAATTGACACCAATATAGTTGAAGAAAAATCAGATAAAAGAATTAAAAAAAATGAAGAAACCCTAAGAATCATGTGGGACTCTATCAAGAAGAATAACTTGCGTGTGATTGGAGTTCCAGAACAGGGAGGGATAACAGAAAATACAGAGAGAATAGTTGAAGATCTGTTGGCAGAAAACTTCCCTGACATCATGAAAGATGAAAGGATATCTATCCAAGATGCTCATCGAACCCCATATAAGATTGATCCAAAAAGAAAATCACCAAGATATATTACCATCAAACTTGCCAAAACCAAAGATAAAGAGAAAATTTTAAAAGCAGCCAGGGATAAAAGAAAGGTCTCCTACAAAGGAGAATCAATAAGAGTAAGTTCAGACTACTCAGCAGAAACCATGCAGTAAAGAAGGCAACGGGATGACCTATATAGAGAGCACTGAAGGAGAAAAACTGCCAGCCAAGGATCATTTATCCAGCAAAACTCTCTCTCAAATATGAAGGCGAAATTAAAACATTTACAGATAAACACAAGCTTAGAGAATTTGCAAAAACCAAACCAAAGCTACAAGAAATACTAAAGGATGTTGTTTGGTCAGAAAATCAATAATATCAGATAACACCCAACACAAGGTCACAGAACAGAACATCCTGATACCAACTCAAATGAGGAAATCACAAAAACAAATTAAGATTAATTTTAAAAAGAAAAAAATGCCCCAAACAGGGAATCATTGAAGTCATTATGTAAAAGATCACAATAATCAAAAAGAGGGACTAAATACAGGAGGCACAAAACTGCCATATGGAGAGGAAAACAAGGCAATATAGAACAATATAAGTTAGGTTTTTACTTAGAAAAATAGGGGCAGATATTAAGATAACCACAAAGAGGTCTAAAAATTCCATAACTCAAAATAAAAACCAA
This sequence comes from Elephas maximus indicus, assembly GCF_024166365.1. NCBI lineage: Eukaryota > Metazoa > Chordata > Mammalia > Proboscidea > Elephantidae > Elephas > Elephas maximus. Next base: position 138,193,209 of record NC_064846.1, read on the forward strand.
GAAAAACATAACGACTCAGCAAACATAAATTCAACTATTATGAAAATGAGGAACACAATTTACAAAGAAAAACGTCTCAGCACAAAAAAGTAAGTGGAAAAATGAAACTGTCAACAACACACACAAAAAGGCATCAAAATGACAGCACTAAACACATTCTTATCTATAATTACACTGAATGTAAATGGACTAAATGCACCAATAAAGAGACAGACAGTCTCAGACTGGAAAAAGAAACACGATCCGTCTATATGCTGCCTACAAGAGACACACCTTAGACTTAGAGACACAAACAAACTAAAACTCAAAGGATGGAAAAAATATATCAAGCAAACAACTATCAAAAAAAAGCAGGAGTAGCAATATTAATTTCTGACAAAATAGACTTTGAAGCTAAATCCACCACAAAGGATAAAGAAGGACACTACATAATGATTAAAGGGACAATTGACCACGAAGATATAACCATATTAAATATTTATGCACCCAAAGACAGGGCTGCAAAATACATAAAACAAACTTTAACAGAACTGAAAAGTGAGATAGACACCTCCACAATTATAGTAGGAGACTTCAACACACCACTTTCGGAGAAGGACAGGACTTCCACTAAGAAGCTCAATAGAGACACGGAAGACCTAATTGCTACGATCAACCAACTTGACCTCATAGATCTATACAGAGCACTCCATCCAACAGCTGCAAAATACACCTTTTTTTCTAGTGCACATAGAACATTCTCTAGAATAGATCACATATTAGGTCATAAAACAAACCTTTGTAGAATCCAAAACATCGAAATATTACAAAGCATCTTCTCAGACCACAAGGCAATAAAAGTGGAAATCAATAACAGAAAAATCAGGGAAAAGAAATCAAATACTTGGAAACTGAACAATACCCTGCTGAAAAAAAGACTGGGTTATAGAAGACATAAAGGAGGGAATAAAGAAATTCACAGAATGCAATGAGAATGAAAACATTTCCTATCAAAACCTCTGGGACACAGCAAAAGCAGTGCTCAGAGGTCAATTTATATCGATAAATGCACACATACAAAAAGAAGAAAGAGCCAAAATCAGAGAACTGTCCCTACAACTTGAACAAATAGAAAGCAAGCAACAAAAGCATCCATCAGGCACCAGAAGGAAATAAATAAAAAAAAAATTAGAGCTGAACTAAATGAATTAGAGAACAGAAAAACAACTGAAAGAATTAACAAAGTCAAAAGCTGGTTCTTTGAAAAAATTAACAAAATTGATAAACCATTGGCCAGACTGACTAAAGAAATACAGGAAAGGAAACAAATAACCCGAATAAGAAATGAGATGGGCCATATCACAACAGACCCAACTGAAATTAAAAGAATCATATCAGATTATTACGAAAAATTGTACTCTAACAAATTTGCAAACCTAGAAGAAATGGATGAATTCCTAGAAAAACACTACCTACCTAAACTAACACAATCCGAAGTAGAACAACTAAATAGACCCATAACAAAAAAAGAGATTGAAAAGGTAATCAAAAAACTCCCAACAAAAAAAAGCCCTGGCCCAGACGGCTTCACTGCAGAGTTCTACCAAACTTTCAGAGAAGAGTTAACACCACTACTACTAAAGGTATTTCAAAGCATAGAAACTGATGGAATACTACCTAACTCATTCTATGAAGCCAGCATATCCCTGATACCAAAACCAGGTAAAGACACCACAAAAAAAGAAAATTACAGACATATATCCCTCATGAACATAGATGCAAAAATCCTCAACAAAATTCTAGCAAATAGAATTCAACAACATATCAAAAAAATAATCCACCACGACCAAGTGGGATTTCTACCAGGTATGCAAGGTTGGTTCAATATTAGAAAAACCATTAATGTAATCCACCATATAAATAAAACAAAAGACAAAAACCACATGATCTTATCAATTGATGCAGAAAAGGCATTCCACAAAGACCAACACCCATTCATGATAAAAACTCTCAGCAAAATAGGAATAGAAGGAAAATTCCTCAACATGATAAAGGGCATCTATACAAAACCAACAGCCAACATCATTCTAAATGGAGAGAGCCTGAAAGCATTTCCCTTGCGAACGGGAACCAGACAAGGATGCCCTTTATCACCGCTCTTATTCATTTTTTTTTTCTTATTCAACATTGTGCTAGAAGTCCTAGCCAGAGCAATTAGGCTAGACAAAGAAATAAAGGGCATCCGGATTGGAAAGGAGGAAGTAAAATTAGCTTTATTTGCGGATTACATGATCTTATACACAGAAAACCCTAAGGAATCCTCCACAAAACTACTGAAACTAATAGAAGAGTTCGGCAGAGTCTCAGGTTACAAGATAAACATACAAACATCACTTGGATTCCTCTACATCAACAAAAAGAACATCGAAGAGGAAATAACCAAATCAATACCATTCACAGTAGCCCCCAAGAAGATAAAATACTTAGGAATAAATCTTACCAAAGATGTAAAAGACCTATACAAAGAAAACTACAAAGTACTACTGCAAGAAACTAAAACGGACCTACATAAGTGGAAAAACATACCTTGCTCACGGATAGGAAGACTTAACATAGTAAAAATGTCCATTCTACCAAAAGCCATCTGTACCTACAATGCACTTCCGATCCAAATTCCAACGTCATTTTTTAATGTGATGGAGAAACAAATCACCAACTTCATATGGAAGGGAAAGAAGACTCGGATAAGTAAAGCATTACCGAAAAAGAAGAAGCAAGTGGGAGGCCTCACTCTACCTGATTTCAGAACCTATTATACAGCCACAGTAGTCAAAACAGCCTGGTACTGGTACAACAACAGGCACATAGACCAATGGAACAGAATTGAGAACCCAGATATAAATCCATCCACATATGAGCAGCTGATATTTGACAAAGGCCCAGTGTCAGTTAATTGAGGAAAAGATAGTCTTTTTAACAAATGGTGCTGGCATAACTGGATATTCATTTGCAAAACAATGAAACAGGACCCATACCTCACATCATGCACAAAAACTAACTCCAAGTGGATCAAAGACCTAAACATAAAGACTAAAACAATAAAGATCATGGAAGAAATAATAGGGACAACGTTAGGAGCCCTCATACAAGGCATAAACAGAATACAAAACATTACTAAAAATGACGAAGAAAAACCCGATAACTGGGAGCTCCTAAAAATCAAACACCTATGCTCATCTAAAGACTTCACCAAAAGAGTAAAAAGACCACCTACAGATTGGGAAAATTTTTCAGCTATGACATTTCTGACGCCTGATCTCTAAAATCTGTATGATTCTGTTAAAACTCAACCACAAAAAGACAAACAACCCAATCAAGAAGTGGGCAAAGGATATGAACACACACTTCACTAAAGAAGATATTCAGGTGGCTAACAGACACATGAGAAAATGCTCTCGATCATTAGCCATTAGAGAAATGCAAATTAAAACTATGATGAGATTCCATCTCACTCCAACAAGGCTGGCATTAATCCAAAAAACACAAAATAATAAATGTTGGAGGGGCTGCGGAGAGATTTGAACTCTTATTCACTGCTGGTGGGAATGTAAAATGGTACAACCACTTTGGAAATCTATCTGGTGTTTTCTTAAAAAGTTAGAAATACAACTACCGTACAACCCAGAAATCTCACTCCTCAGAATATATCCTAGAGAAATAAGAGCCTTTACACGAACAGATATATGCACACCCATGTTTATTGCAGCACTGTTTACAACAGCAAAAAGCTGGAAGCAACCAACGTGTCCATCAATAGATGAATGGTTAAATAAAGTATGGTATATTCACACAATGGAATACTACGCATCGATAAAGAACAGTGAAGAATCTGTGAAACATTTCATAACATGGAGGAACCTGGAAGGCATTATGCTGAGTGAAATTAGTCAGATGCAAAAGGACAAATACTATATAAGACCACTATTATAAGTTCTTGAGAAATAGTATAAACTGAGAAGAACACATTCTTTTGTGGTTACGAGAGGGAGGAGGGAGGGTGGGAGAGGGTTATTTACTGATTAGTTAGTAGATAAGAACTACTTTAGGTGAAGGGAAGGACAATACTCAATACACGGAAGGTCAGCTCAACTGGACTGGACCAAAAGCAAAGAAGTTTCCGGGATACACTGAATGCTTCGAAGATCAGCGGAGCAAGGGCAGGGGTTTGGGGACTATGGCTTAAGGGGACTTCTAAGTCAATTGGTATAATAAACTCTATTATGATAACATTGTGCATCCCACTTAGAAGTGTGGTGTCTGGGGTCTTAAATGCTAACAAGCGGCCATCTAAGATGCATCAACTGGTCTCCACACATCTGGATCAAAGGAGAATGAAGAACACCAAGGTCACAGGATAACTATGAGCCCGAGACAGAAAGGGCCACATGAACCAGAGACTTACATCATCCTGAGACCAGAAGAACTAGATGGTGCCCGGCCACAACCGATGACTGCTCCGATGGGGAACACAACAGAGAACTCCTGAGGGAGCAGGAGTACAGTGGGATGCAGATCCCAAATTTTCATAAAAAGACCGGACTTAATGGTCTGACTGAGACTAGAAGAATCCTGGCGGTCATGGTCCCCAAACCTTCTGTTGGCCCAGGACAGGAACCATTCCCGAAGACTGCTCATCAGACATGGAAGGGACTGGACAATGGGCTGGAGAGAGATGCTGATGAAGAGTGAGCTACTCGTATCAGGTGGATACTTGAGACCATATTGGTATCTCCTGCCTGGAGGGGAGAGGGGAGGGTAGAGAGGGTTAGAAACTGGAAAAAGGGTCACGAAAGGAGAGACTGGAAGAAGGGAGCGGGCTGACTCATTAGGGGGAGAGTAAATGGGAGTATGTAGTAAGGTGTATATAAGCTTACATGTGACAGACTGACTTGATTTGTAAACTTTCACTTAAAGCACAATAAAAATTATTAAAAAAAAACCTTTGATGATTATGAGGTAAGGGGATGGGTGTACAGGGGAAATCACTAGATAGTAGATAAGAGGTAAATTTTTTTTTTTTTGGTGAAGGGAAGAGAACACACAATATAGGGGAAATCAGTACAACTTGACTAAGGTAAAGTCACAGAAGCTTCCTAGACACATTCAAACACCTTGAGGGACCAAGTTACTGGGGTTGAGGGCTGGTGACCATGGTCTTGGAGGACATCTAGCTCAATTGGCATAACATAGTTCACAAAGAAAATGTTCTACAGCCTACTTTGTGAGAAGCATCTGGGGTCTTAAAAGCTTATGAGCAGTCATCTAAGATACATCTATTGCTCCCATCCCATACTGAGCAAAGAAGAATGAAGAAAACCAATGACACAAGGGAAAGATTAATCCAAAGGACTAATGGACCACATGAACCACGGCCTCCACCAGCCTGAGCCTAGAAAAACTGGTTGGTGCCTGGCTATCACCACAGACTGCTCTGACAGGGATCACAATAGAGGGTCCCAGAGAGAGCAGGAGAAAAATGTAAAACAAAATTCAAATTCACCAAAAAAAAAAAAAAAAAAAAAAGACCAGACTTATAGTCTGACAGAGACTGGAGGAACCCCGAGACTTGGCCCCCCAAACACCCTGCTAACTCAGAACTGAAGCCACTCCCAAAGTCTACCTTTCAGCAAAAGATTAGAAAAAAAAATAGATTGGACAGGCCTATAAAACAATAACACATGTGAGGAATGTGCTTCTTGGTTCAATCAGGTATAAGAGGTCAAATGGGCAACACCTGCCCAAAAACAAAGATGAGAAGGCAGGAAGGGCCACGAAAACTGGACAAATGGAGATGGAGAACCCAGGACAGAAAGGGAAAGGGGGAGACTGCCTACCCAACATGGGGATTGCAACCAATGTCACAAAACAAGTTGTGTTTAAATTTCTGAATGAGAAACTAATTTGCACTGTAAACTTTCACCTAAAAGACAATAATTTTTTCTTAAATACAGAAATGGCTCTCCTAACACATATTTACAAATAATTTCTTCATCCAGTATCAAAGAACATTAAAATAAATTCACCTCAATTTTAATCAATTTTAATTTTTCCTATGAACTGTACAGATTTCCAGCTGTGTTCTTTGTTTTCATGGCTCCTGAATTCATTTAATGAGGCTAGTGCCATGTCTTTGAGATATTTTCCTCTGCTGTCCTTTTGTATGAGACATTGAACTAGCTTGTGAGAGTCTTTGCCAAATCCAGTAAAAACGTCATTGTACAGTGCCAGAAGAGAAAAATGAGTCACACAGTAGCATCTTTTTTTTTTTTTTTTACTGTCAGTAATTAACAAGTGTAATCAGGCAAACTGAGCAAGGCTTGGAGAGTAGAGTCCCTTTGAAACTCAGGATGTTAAGGATGCCTTTTTAAAATGGTCAACACAGTCATGATGGTGCTATCACAAGCTTCTGTCTTTGTAAAAGCAGCATTCTTTGAAGCGTTCCCCTTATCTCATCTCCAGGTTGAAAACATGCCCATCTTAGCAGCTTACATTACCATGCCCTGTTCTTTAGCAGGAACTCTATTAATTGCCTGAACATTTGAACAAGTACTTGCTGAGGTACCTTCTAAAGTAAGCACCTAATGATCCCCTTTGCTAATGACCTGATGAGCAGACTGAAAAGAAAGAGAGGAAATGAGAAGGAAGGTGTTACTCTGTCCTGAGCAGCTCTCTTCACCATATGGCCACAGTGAAAGGCAAAAACCAGGACATTCTCCAAATCCACCTGAAGCTTTTGGAACTGAGTATGAGCCAAGTCATAATGAGCTACTCTTGAAGCTTCCACTGATAGCTAGCTACCTTGAGGGCCATGGATTAGTTCCAGAACCGTGACCAGTATTTCTGTTGTTCTTGTTGTTGTTTTGTTTTATTAATTTTATTTTGTTAAATTTATAAACCATCAAGGAGTGGTATTTTTTCTAAAATACAATAAAAATAAATTACTCTGCGGACCACACTTTTAAGCACTGTCGTTAGGTGCCGTCAAGCCCCTTCCAACTCATAACGACCCTACAGGATAGATTAGAGCTGCCCCGTAAGGTTTCCAAGAGGCACCTGGTGGATTCGAACGGCCGACTTTTGGTTAGCAGCCTGAGCTCAAAAGTTTGAGTAGTACTGCTAAGTTTAAGCCACTGTTTGATAACCCTGGAGGAAGTGATGGTTGGGAAAGAATCAGAATCCCTGGGGCAAATCAATCTCTAAGAGTGAAAACAGGGACAAAGACTGACTTTTAACAAGGTTCAGGAAGATATTTTCCACGATTAATCCATAAACTTTGGGGCTGCCTACCAGGGCCCAGATTAGGGTGAGGCAAGCAAGGCTCCTAGAGTGCATAATTTAAGGAGGCACTGTCAGCGTCAGCACACCCTAGTCCCAGCCCTGCTGCCTACAGTAGCATCTGATCAAATAACTTCACCTGAGTGTCAGAAGAAAGAAACAATGAAGATATACTCGTTTAATAAGGACAGTAATGGACAGATACCACAGCTCTCTTCCATTACACAATAGAATTCTCAAGCCGCTTTCACATGTATTATAACATTATGCCAACCACAACTCCCTGAGGCTAGAAGTGCAGATGGTATTATCAACAAACAAGTTTAGGAAGACTCTAGGATTTGATCAAGGTGGTAGAGTTAGAACTGAAATTCAGACCTTCTGAATCCACATCTAGTATTCTTCTCACTATACTACATCACACCCAGTCTCTCTCTAAGGTCCTTTTTAGCACTCCGATTTTATAATCTATGTTGATTAGAATTATTTATGAAGCCACTGTGGTGGCGGGTTAATATTAACAACAAGATGACCTCAAAATTTGTCTACTGTCTACTGAGAAATAACCTTGTAAGTAAACAAAAAATAAACACAAGGAATTCATATAATGGTTCTTAATGCTGGGCATCAAAGTTTTAAGGGCACCAAAACCACTTATAAATGTTTATAAATAGTAGAGTGTCTTAGTCATCTAGTGCTGCTACAACAGAAATACCACAAGTGGATGGCTTTAACAAAGAGAAATTTATTCTCTCACAGTTTAAGAGGCTAGAAGTCCAAATTCAGGGCATCAGTTCCAGGGGAAGGCTCTCTCTGTCGGCTTTGGAAGAAGGTCCTTGTCATCAGTCTTCCCCTGGTCCACATTGGGCCCAAAGGACACACTCTGCTCCTGGTGCTGCATTCTTGGTGGTATGAGGTCCCTGTCTCTCTGCTCACTTCTCTCTTTTATATCTCAAAAGAGATTGGCTTAAGACACTATCTAGTCTTGTAAGTCTCATCAGTATAACGGCCGCTAATCCATCTTATTAACATCATAGTGATAGGATTTACAACACACAGGGAAATCATATCAGATGACAAAATGGCAGACAATCATACAATACCGGAAAGCATGACCTAACAAGTTGACACTTATTTTGGGGGACACAATTCAATCCATGACATAAAGTCAATTTTTTTTAAACCTTGCTATCAACAAAGCTTGGAAGCCATCAGAAGCAAAGGGTAACTTTGCTAAGCGTTATTATATAAGAAGCTGGGATTAGAGCAGGTCTGTCTAGCAAAAAGCTGAGCTCTCTCTGCCTATAATGGGAGATGTTCAGAGAAGAGCAGAAGAAAATAAAATACCCTTGGCAGAAAGCATTATGTAGTCTGTTAGTCTTTCTCTGCACAGCCCTGCTTCTGACAAAAACTTTCTGACGCTAACAAGAAATACAATTTTAAGCATTCACAGAAACACCCTGAGTTGCACATGTACTTTCCTGGCTGCAGTGGATTAATATGGCGAGCGTCTAAATTACTTAAAAGCAAAGAGAAACTTACCCCTTCCCATGATTTCTCGTGGTCTCTGGCAGGTCCTTGGATGACGATTCCCTGTACAAAACACAGCACATACACACCATCAGCTTTCCAGAGGCTGCGTCATTACATCAGATAAACTCCATTAAAGCTGATGCGGTCAACATGAGCATTTCACGTCACTACATTTCAATCTTGTCCCCTTACATAAATGTTTTCTCCATCACAAACAGACATCTAACCTCAGAGGGCAGAAACATGGCATTCTAGAAACATGGGCTTTACAGCAACTTGCTTTGACCTTTTACTGGCAGTAGTTTCTGTCCTTGCCAAATAAAAACCATCACACTGGACATAGCCTTATCTATTAGGAAGATAGTTATATCAACAAAAACTGGTGGATAAAAATGCCAAAAGGCTCAGTTTTAACAACCAGACTAGCATGTCATTAGCTTGCCTGTCCCTGGCCTCCCCTCAGTGTCACTCCGTGGCAAATCCAGTGCCCTTTATAGTGTAACCTTTTCCTGAGCATGGTGTCAAACAGCAGCTACTCTAATCAAATTATCCCTGAGGCTAAGCAGTCCACAGAGTTATTCCCAGTAACAGTATAGACCAATGAACATGAAATAATGACGCCAGAAACTTTGGAGAAACAAACAAAAAAAACCACACACTGCCAATGCAGGAGGGGTGGTAGGCATCTAGGAGAAACAATTCTATTTTTAAAAGATTACAAAACATATACATACACAGAAGCTAATTCATACCATAGCCCTTCATTTTCTACAGAGTTCAATCACAGAGGTACCATTTACTGTTTATCTGCCAACTTCCTGACATTAAGCTAAGCACCCAAGAGGCAGGTGTATAAGACTTCATCCACTGGCCTGTTTCGGAATTTAGAACCTACTTGAAGCTAGGCATATATGAAACAAAGAGAGACAATCAGGGAATAAATAACAGACAGAGTCCTGTAACTAGCTGGGTGACCCTGGATAAATTACTTTCTATTTCAAATTCCTTACAAATGGAGGGGGCTGAACTAAATGAGTATTCTACAAAGTGCCCTCCATGGGATGTTACCAAAAACAAACCAACCAAACCCACTGCCGTACTGTCAATTCCGACTCATAGTGACTGTGTAAAACAGAGTAGAACTGTTCCACAGGGTTTCCAAGGAGCGGCTGGTGGAGTTCAACTGCCGACCTTTGAGTTAGCAGCCAAACCGCTTAACCATTGTGCCACCAGGGCCCCATGGGATGTTAAGGAGAGTGTTATTCAAAAAAGGGTTCTTTGATCAGATAAATTTAGAAAATGCTGCCTTAAGTTTAAATACCTTTCTTTATTACAAGGCTTTTCAAAGCCTTTAAAATGGTAGCGAGCAATGTGACAAAAGTATGCAGTCTCTTGATTTGTTTGGTCAAAGTCCTTTTTGGAAGCAACATCTCTCAGAACTTGTATTCTTTGGAACTCAGTTTGGGAAATGGTGCACAAGATACCTACGTAAAGCCCCCTGAAGCTCTGAAATGCTATTATTTTATAACAAGTTATTAATTGATGGAATAAAGTTAACGTAAAACAAATCAAGAAAGAAGTCAAGGGCCTTGGAGTCTCAGAATTTTGGAGCTGAAAGGAACTTTAGAAATGATCTAATGATTTCTTATCACCTCCTCCCCCTTTTTAAAGCAGCAAACAGCCCTCAAAAAAATCTTATGCAACACACCAATATTTAAAATGGATTAGGGCAGAACTCTTCAGGTTGAACTAGGGTAGAAGGCTGGAGTCCCCCACACTGGGATTCTCCCTTGAAGCAGCCTGGATATACTTTATCAGAAACCCAATGCCATAGGAAAGAGAGAGTAGAATCTAGTGACCCCTGACCCTTTAGATGAAGCTATTCTGGAAGGGCTTTAGGAAAGAGCTGGAACCCTTATACACACTGACACACAAGTCCTTCATCTATGCCAAGTATCATCTCAATTTTAACTGTAATTCCTCCAAATGAGATCAATAAAATAACCGTTACATAAATAGCATTACAAAACCTTTCTTGCACAAAAAACCATAAGAAAGATAATACACTAAAATGTAATCCCTGCACAAATGAGGAGCCGCTAGCTTTAAGCTGGGGAGTGACATGGTTAAATTTGGATTTTAAAAAGATATATTTGGCAGCAGAAAAGAGATCTGAGGGGTGAGAATGGCTGAGGGACCTGAGCCAGTGAGATCAGAGATGCTAGGTCAATCTGGCAGGACTTCTTGTATTTTATTTCTTGTTTATTCTTCAATATTTAATAAAGCCTTTTGGAAAAGAGTCAAGTTTATCTCAGTCGTATTAGGGGGAACCACAAAGGAAAGGGCTGTCAGGATTTTCAAAGGGGAATTGCCTCTCCAGAGGTCAGCATGGTGGACATAAGAGGCAACAGAGGCAGCTATCTTCCAGGGGAAGATGAAACCAAGGATGCAAAAATCAATACTACCTGTCAGGCACCTCACCTAGTTTTCTAGAAGTAAATCTCCAAAGATCAGAATTTTGTTTTAAAGAAGACAATTTCCTAACAAAGACATGGAGCTCAAGGCCTACTGTCCATATCATCTCAAACCCCAGAAGCACTCCCCCAGTCCCAGGCTGCCTCCCTGCTTCTTCCTCTGTCACTGGAGTTTAGCTTGCCCTTCTGCTCAGCTGGTGTGTGTGTATAGATCCCTACCCCAAACTACACATTACTTCTAAGGTAATGGAAACACACTTAAAAATAACATCAAAAAAGCAGCTTTTAGCCAGACATTAGGAAATCTAAATAAAAACCAATGTTCCATGGGTTTACCCAGTGTGGCCTTAAACACTCTAAAATCACCTTCGTTAATAGTTACACCACACTCCAGCCAGAGTGGCCTCTACTCATCCCTTAAACATGCTTTGAACTCTTCCAACTCTATGCCTCCCCCCAACACACACACACATTATTTACACCTACTAACAAACTCCGTTCATCCTTCGATATCAGTAGTGAAGCCTTCCTTCATTACCAGAGCAGAAACTACTTTGAACTCCCATATAATATGGAGCTTAGGTGCTACCTTATGCAGGTGGACATACCTTATAGTATCCACCAGAATGCCCAATTCTCAGATGGCAAGCAATCTATCTTCTATACTTGTGTCTAGTTTGTGCACAGCACTAGCTCATTCCTACTGAGAGTTTCAGCAGCCCTACACAAATCAGACTTACAAGAAGCTCTCTTACCAAGCGTGTTCAGGACACATCATGTTTGCCTACGTCCATTAGTACAGATCAGTGCTTCAAACTCCAGTCATTCACTTACCACATTAATCAATTTTATGACTTTTAATAAATCCATTTACTGTCAACACTTATTTACTTAATGTTTCTTTCAATTAAGTCACTTTATTACTTAAGTATACCCTTTAGCCTTGTCCTATAAAATAGTATGTGACAGCATGGGCCCAATGTGTTACATACATATTTTTTCACCTACTTATTTTGTATATCACAAGCAGTACACTTTGTGAAACACTGTTCATTCCTTTCTTTATTCAGTCCAGAAATATTTGGTGACTGTATTCTACTTGCCAGGCACTGTTCTATGTTTTAGGAAAGGGGTTCTCAACTGGGGGTGATTTTTGGCCCCCCTCCTCAGATGACATTTGGCAATGTCTGCAGACCTCTTTGGTTTTCACAACTGGGAAGGAGTGCTACTACCATCTAGTGCGTAGAGGCCAGGGATGCTGCTAAATATCCTACTATGCACAGGCTGGCCCCCTGCAACAAAAGTGTATCTGATCCAAAATCTTGCTAGTGTGAAATTGGAAAAACCCTGCTTTGGAGGAAAAGTGGCAAACAAGAGAGAAAATTCCCCTGCTTTTGCAGCTTCCAATCTTAGTGACAGAATGGTATAGATGATATAGTCTCCCAATATATTCAAGTAAGATTCATCAGTCTACAGTTCTCAGGATTAATTTTCTGTGAGGCAGCACTGAGCAGATTCTGGTACAGCGGCCTCTTCTATAATGGCAGATTATACACATCCAAGTGAAGAGTTTCACCAACAGGTCAGACCATGGGCTTTGCCACCATGCATATAGGGTCGCTATGAGTTGGAATTGACTCAACAGCACTGGATTTGGTTTTTTTTTTTTTTTGGTTATACCTGGATGTGAGGCTGCCTTGCCAATTACTAGCTATCTGACTTTCGGCAAGTTATTTAACCTCTTTAAGCCTTGGTTTCCTCATCCATAATGGGGTTATTAGTGGTATCCTTAATTTCACAGGCTTTTGCGGAGGATTAACTGAGAACAATTAGAACAGTTTTTGGTAACAGTAAATACACAGAAATCAGGACCTATAAGGATAATAAAAACTTTTTTTCCCAAAATAATATCTTGGTTCAGTCAGGTTCTGGGGGTTTATCTTCTAGTTGGTCAATCTCTTCAATACATTAAGTATAACTACTACTATTTATTTTAAGAGAGAGGGTAGTACAGGTAGTCCCCGACTTATAATGAGACTCCATTCCAAAAACTTGGTTGTAAGTTGGTTGTTAAGTCGAATACTTCTTTTTTCTATTTTTTTAAAGTTTTCACAGCCTGCTATAAGGCAGTGTTTTGAACAGTAAATCATAACATTGAACATGTGTGAGTGAACATCTGAGAATATCAGCAAATTACACACTGAAATATAGTATGTAAGTACATATACTAACGATAAGATGTACCAAAAATAAAACAGACAGTTCTAGGTACAGTTCTTCGTAAGTCGAGGACTACCTGTGTAATATATATTTCATGAGCTAAATTTTCAAGATGAAACTTTGATTTTAAAGTTTTAGCTTTAGTCACATTTACTATTTAAGTTTGGAATGTGTACCCCCAATTCTCAAAGAGCTTCCTTTGCCATTTTTGATGTGCCCTACATGTGTTCCCCTAACTTATCCTAGCCTTCTTAAGACATTCATAGCCTGAAAACTCCTAATCCTGGTGGTTATTCTTCTAGTAATCCTCTGAGATTCAATTATATCTAGCTGTTTATTAGTTACCAAAACTGCATGCTACATTTTAACTTGTAGAGAAGCACTTCTATGTTGGCTTTGCTTTCAGCCACATGGTTCTCTCATGGCTGGTTAGGTAGGCCAATTACTTTACTATCCACCACTGCACTCAAACATATCATCACACTAACCTCTGGCTACCCTACTAAGGAGCCCTGGTGGCACAGTGGTTAAGAGATCGGCTGCTAACCAAGAAGTCAGCAGTTCAAATCCACCAGCCGTTCCTTGGAAACCCTATGGGACAGTTCTACTCTGTCCTATAGGGTCACTATGAGTCCGAATTGGCTCAATGGCAACAGGTTTGGGTTTTTTGGTACCCTGCTAAAGACTGTGTCAGTCCTGGCTTCCTGCTCTTTCTCAAGCCCTAGAGCACTTCTGATTTTTAAGGGAAATAGAGCATTGTCTAGAGATAAGGTGTTCCCTGGAGTCCATTCTCTCCTCACCCTCTCTCTTAAAGTCACAGCTCTCTTCAGCTGTTTAATAAACCTATCTTCTGTAAGAGATAGGTTTATTTTACCCAACCTGTGAGTATTTCATCTTAGCATCTCCCCTGATTCCACATCCTCCAAATAATAAAGATTCAAATGGTATTTTTTGTATATCTACTACCATAAGGCAAAAAAAAAAATTTTTTTAAGGCAGTTTCACATACATCATTTTATCAGTGCTCACGACAACCCTATAAGGTAGGTACTATAATACTTATTGATAAATGGTTTAATTAAATTTCAGAGAAACTGATCTTCTCATGTCCACATAGCTAGTAAGTAGTAGTATCATAGCATTGTTTTTAACTTTTATCAACTTATTTACATCAAAAGTACTCACATAAGAAAAAAAGTGCTCATATAATAGCTGTACAGCTCAATGGCTTTTCATAGACGTGCCTATATATCTGGCATCCAGATCAATCTTCAGAACACATTCCAGGCTTTTAACTCAGGGCTTCTATACCAAGTTCTGTGCTCTTTCATTCATATATTTAGTCATTCAACAGATATGTACTTACTGCTTACTACATTTCAGTAATTTTTTTAAGTACTGGGGATTTAATGGTAAGACAGATAGGATCCCTGCCCTAAAAATGCTTAGTCTATGGGGCAGTCATAATTTTTTAAAAAGTAAATAAAGGAACTTTAAGTAGTAGAGGTTTGTGAAGAAGTTCAGGATGGCTTCAGCACAACAAGAAAGAGAGGGTTGGAGACAGGGCTTTACTGGCTGCTAAAGAGTTTGGATTTTATTCTAAAAGCAGTGGGAAACCACTAAATGATATACCTGCATTCATAAAACGATCTATTCACTATGAGTTTGCTTAATTCTACAGTTACCCTAAGCTTTAAGTACTAATCCTGGTGGTGCAGTGGCTAAGAGCTATGGCTGCTAACCAAAAGGTTGGCAGTTCGAATCCATGAGGCGCTCCTTGCAAACCCTACGGGGCAATTCTACTCTGTCCTATAGGGTCGTTATGAGTTGGAATCGACTCAACAGCAAAGGGTTTGGTTTTTTGCTTTTTTTTTGATGTGCCATTTGGAGCCCTGGTGGCACAGTGGTTTAGTGTTCAGCTGTGAGTCAGAATCAACTTGATGGCAACGGGTTGGTTTGGTTATACGCCCTTCACTCCTCCAGGCCCCTTATAATACAATAAAGATCATAAAGGTCTGAATCCATCTGCCCTTTCCTCTCCCTCTCTCTCTCACACACACATTATTCCTCCCAGTGCTATACACTAGGCAGCACCAAAAGTGGTACCTCATATTGCCAAATTCCAGGGGTTCCAAGGGTGCTTAGCTGTTAGAAGCTGGAGAGCAAAGCTAGGCAAGATACGCAAATGAGGACAGATCAAGTCATTTCAGTCTGTTCTCTAATTATCCTCTGATTTGGGTAGAATAATATATAACATTCAGCACAGACATATTTTTAATTGAATAAATATATACTGTGTGTCTACTCAAATACACACCGTATGTCTACTACATGCCTAGGTACTGGGGATACAGTAGTAAACAGAAGAGAGAAAAACCCCTGCCCTCATGAAACTTGCAATTAAGGGGGGATGAATAATTAACCAAATAAATAAAATAAATACTGGTATGCACCAAGGAGAAAAAAAAATAATAAGGCAGAAAAGGGAGACAGGAATTAGTTAAATGATAATGAATTTCTGTGTAAGACAAGCACTTCTGATTTTATAATACTTATCTTTTTACTCATTTACCAGTGAAACAGCTACCGGTGTATATCAGGCGTCAGCAAAATTTTTCCTTAAAGGGCCAGAGGGGAAATTTTTTTTTTAATAATTTTTATTTTGCTTTAAGTGAAAGTTTACAAATCAAGTCAGTCTCTCACACAAAAGCCCATATACACCTTGCTACACACTCCCAATTACTTTCCCCCTAATGAGACAGCCTGCTCTCTCCCTCCACTCTCTCTTTTTGTGCCCTTTTCGCCAGCTTCTACTCCCCTCCAGGCAGGAGATGTCAACATAGCCTCAAGTGTCCACCTGATCCAAGAAGCTCACTCCTCACCAGCATCCCTCTCCAACCCATTGCCTAGTCCAATTCATGTCTGAAGAGTTGGCTTCAGGAATGGTTCCTGTCCTGGGCCAATAGGAGGTCTGAGGGCCATGACCACCGGGGTCCGGTCCTTCCAGCAGAGAAGAAATATTTTAAGCTTTGCAGGCCATATAATTTTTGTCACAACTACCCAAATCTTCCATTGTAGCACAAAAACAGCCACAGACAATACATAAGTGAATGTGTGTGGCTGTATTCCAATAAATATTTATGGAAACTGAAATTGGAATTTCACATAATTTTCATGCGTCACGTAATATTTTTTTAAAGATTTTTCAACCTTTTAAAAATGTAAAAGCCATTCTTAGCTCTTAGCAACAGGTCATTATTTGCCACCCCTTGGTGTCTGTGAGGGAAACCCCGGTGGCGTAGTGGTTAAGTGCTATGGCTGCTAACCAAAAGGTTAACAGTTCAAATCCACCAGGCGCCCACTGGAAACTATGCAGCAGCAGTTCTACTCTGTTCTATAGGGTCGCTAAGAGTCGAAATCCACTGGATGGGAACGGGTTTGGTTTTTTCTTTTTTCGGGTTTGGCATCTGATTCTCATAAATCAACAAGTTAAAAGAAATACAAGAAAGCCCAGCATGGGTATTATTGAAACTCTTAGGGGGCAGGGAGTTTATGTTAATGGAGGAGGAACAACTCAGAAAAGGAGGGTGAGAAGGGCTGCACAACTGGAAGAACCTAATCACTGTCACTGAATTGTACATGTAGAAATTGTTAGATTGGTGTGTGTTCTGCTGTGTATATGCTCAACAACAAAAATAAAATAAATTATTAAAAAAATTATCAAAACACAAAGATCCAGTATCTTCAGTAACAAGTTATAAAATTCCCTAATAACTTCCAAGTTAGAGATATTAATTTTACATGACGGTGGGACTTATATTTCAAATACATAATGAAATATTAAAGATAATGGTATAACTAAATCATGCTAAAACTATAGAAGCACCTCAGTGAATAAAAAAGAAGTCATCACAAACTATATCAAGTAATCCATACACCCTACAAATCACCTGATGGAGTCAACTGTACCCCTTATCAGGAGTAATTTCATCCACAGCGACGTTTCAATTCTCACTTCCATCCCCAATAAAACCCAAACCTATATATCCAGTCTTGACCTTTCCCCTGAATTCCACAATTCCAGACGGCTCAGAGAAACCTACATCTGAATATCTTGCCACCACCTGACACACCAGGGATCTAAAACCAAGTATTTTCTCCATACACATGTAAATTCTCTTTCCCTTCTAATGGTACCTTCATTATCTCATTCAACCCAAGTGTTACAGGATAACGTTACATATTAGCTAAAGTTTTGTTTCTCCCACTTCTCTTTTTTTCCTTTCTTTACTCCTTACCTGTCACCCCCACCCCCCCAACCAAGTAGCTAAGCCATCCTGTGCTCATTGGCTCAAATAAAAGACAAGCTTGGGTCAGAAAAAGAGAAAAAAAAAAGTAAGTCTCCCTAACTTTGGCTTCCAAGGTCCTTATGGGAAAGGAGAGATCTTCTGGCAGAGACAAAATGATTAAAAAAAAATTGGTGAGAGAGGAGTTCCCCCCTCCAGTTCCACTCAGTCCTTATCTATGTTTAGATTGGAAAGCTTTCCTGACCTAAAGAGAGGAAAGAAGTTAGTAGGGCCAGGATAGAAGGGCCAGACCTGAAGGGACCCAAACAGATTTAAAACAATAGGCCTATCTTAGTAAGGGGTGTTGTTCGAATGCCCAAGAGCCCCTTGGGGGTGGGTTCAGCATCACTTGACCTTCACAAGAGCAAGCATATGGACAGAATCCTTCCTAGTGATGAATGGTGAGGGCGTCCCCTGGACAGCAGCCATCCCCTGCTGGAAGGATGCCTATCCATTCTTCAGGCTTTAGTCAGTTCCTGTCCATGTGCCCCATGTAGACAGCCCTCCTTGCAATTTCCCAGGACCATAAGCCCCAAAGAAGAGCAGAACTCCAGACACTTCGTGGGGGTGATGATGGTAGTCGTGGTTATGGAATGTCTCCTACTTGGAATTAGCAGGGTGAGAATGGCGGTGGCAGGCAGCTGAACAGAACCAGTTTGAGATTCTCTTCAGCCAGGACAGTAATAAAACACATTCCCGCGACAGAAGTTTAAAACAGTAGCAGTGCCTTGGCTTAATCTAACATAACCAATCAATAAGTCCCACTGACTCTTCCTTTGCTGTATCTCTAATACCTGATCCCAGTCTTTTCATTTGTCACCTCTACAATCTCTCATATTTCTTTAAGTAGATAGTAGTAAGCTTCCTGAGGACAGAAAATATCTTCTTTGGCTTTCACACAGGATATACACTTAGTATGTGCTCAAGGAATAGCTATAGTACATGTGTAGTCACTATTACCAAAGTGATCACTAACAACTTTTAATGCAGAAATGCAATCGGCATTTTGAAGTCTTGGTTTATACGGTCTTGAGATTCTCTGAAGCATCCCATTTCACGTATCTCTCAGTGTACGAAATGTCCCTAAGGCCCAACTTCCCAATACTACAACAGTCTTGCAAGGAGCTTGGTACCAGGTAATCCAGAAGTAGGGGTATGAAAGGAAAAGGTAAGTGCTGGTAGAATATTTGAATATAAGGCACCAGCAACCCATAACTTTAATATCAGGAGAAACCGAGAAAAGTCTTAACAACCCAAGAGAATAATAGCAGCAAACAACAGCACAGTGCTTTGTCATCAGAACATTATGTATATTAAATCCATTAATCTTTACAATCTTATGAGTTAAGCATAGTACTATCATTATCTTCATTTTATAGATAAGGAATCTGATGTACAGTGGTTAAGTAATTTGCCCAAGGTCACAGTTGCTAAGTGGCAGAGCTGAGATTCAAAACCAGGGACTCTGGCTCAAGGATGGTATTACAGGATAGCATATTATTGATGAGAAGACGGGGGAAATTTCTTTCTTCAAATGGAGTGAAATCTGTACAATTTAAACAAAAAATGAGCTTGAGTTTTCTGTGAACAGATGTAAATATGGATTTTAAAGATATTTGAAAGACATAAATAAAGCCTTTTGGCCATTAAAAAGGATGAGAGGAGAGATTACAAAGGGACAGGAGGAATCTTATGGAGGTGATACCCTTCTCATTATCTTGATTGTGATTTAAATTTTCATGGGTGTATACATAGTGAAAATATATCCACAATGTATTGAGTGGAGGAGAAAAATAAACAGTATGCATGATGTAACTTGCTAAATATGTATAAGAACAAAAACCAGTTGCCATCGAATCGATTCCAACTCTTGGTGACCCCATGTGTGTCAGAGTAGAACTGTGCTCCACAGGGATTTCAATGGCTGTGACCTTTCAGAAGTAGATCACCAGGCCTTTCTTCCAAGGCACCTCTGGGCGGATTCAAACCATCAACCTTTCATTTCAGCTAGTAGTCAAGTACTTAACTGTGCCACTCAGGGACTCCAAATACGGATAAACACAGAAAAACATACTATCTATGGAAAATGTTAGTTGTGATTTTTTTAGCCCACAGTAATATAAAGAGCTCTCAATCCCTAATTCTGTTGAAATATTTCTACAATGAGCAAGTGTGGTAACCAGATGGCCCCCAAAGATATCAACACCCTTGTGTAGTCCCTTCCCACACTGTATCAGGGAGTATCTGCACGACCAATAGAATACAACAGAAATGACAGTATGTCAATTCTAAAGCTAGGTCATAAAAGATATTGTGGCATCCCATTTTTCTCTTTCTCAGATCATTCACTCTGGGGAATACAGAGGTAGCTCTATAGGGAGGTCCACAGGGAGAACTAGGGTCTCCTGTCTACAGCTATATGAGTGAGCCATCTTGGAAGCAGATCCTACAGCCCCATTCAAGCCTTCAGATGACTGCAGGCTCCAGCTGCCATCTTGATTATAACATCATGTGAGATCCTGTGTGAGAACCCCTCAACTAAGCTGCCTCCTGGATTCCTATCTCTCAGAAAATGTATGAAATAATAAATGTTGTTTTAAGCTGCCAAGTTTAGGGATAATTTGTTATGCAGAATTAGCATAATACAGCACATAAAAATTTTAATAAAAATTTGTTAAAGTATAGCACATAAATGGAGTCCCTGGGTGGCACAAGTGGTTAAGTGCTTGAGTACTAGCCAAAAGGTTGGTGGTTTGAACCCACCCAAAGGCACCTTGGAAGACAGGCCTGGCGATCTGCTTCCGAAAGGTCACACACCTGAAAACCCTATGGAGTACAGTTCTACTCTGCACCCACGGGGTCATCATAAGTCCAAACTGACTGGGCGGCAACTAACAAAAACAACAATAGCACACTGTCTTAGTTATCTAGTACTGCTATAACAGAAATACCACAAGTAGATGGCTTTAACAGAGAGATTTATTTTCTCATAGTCTAGGAGGTTAGAAGTCTGAATTTAGGGTGCCATCTCCAGGGGAAGGTTTTCTGTGTCGGCTTTGGGGTAGGGTCCTTGTCATCAACTTTCCCCAGTCAAGGAGCTTCTCAGTGCAGGGACCCTGGGACCAAAGAACGCGCTATTCTCCTGGCTCTTGTTTCTTGGTGGTAGGAGATCCCCATGTCTCTCTGCTCCCTTCTCTCTTTTATATCTCAAAAGAGATTGATTTAGGGCACAACCTGATCTTGTAGATTTAGTCCTGCCTCATTAACATAACTTCCGTTAATCCTACCTCATTAACATCATAGAGGTAGGATTTACAACACATAGGAAAATCACATCGGATAACAAAATGGTAGACAATCACACAATACTGGGAATCATGGACTAGCCAAGTTGACACACATTTTTGGGGGGACACAATTCAATCCATGACAAATACATACAGAAAAGTGCACAAACCCTAAGTATATACTTTGCTGCCTTTTTACAAAGTAAGCACAGCCATACAACCAGCACCTAGATCAGGATACTGAATAGAACATCACCAGCACTCCAAAAGCTCCTTGTATGCCCCCTGTCCGGTCACTATCCCTCCCACCAGGGGTAACCACTAGCCTGATTTCTTACACCACAGATGAGTTTTGCATGTTTTTGAACTTCATATAAATGGAATCATACTGTCTTTTCTTTGGGATCTAGCTTCTTTCGCTCAACATCATGTTTGTGAGATTCATCCATATTGCTGCATGTAGTTGTAGTTCAGGAGCCCTGGTGGCACAGTGGTTAAGAGCTATGGCTGCTAACCAAAAGGTTGGCAGTTCATTCATTCTTACTACTGACTCCATTTTAGGTATATATTCCAATTCATTTATTCATTCCAATATTGATGGATATCCGGGTTGCTTCCAGTTTAGAGCTGTTATAAATTAGTGCTGTGAACATTCTTGTACGTGCCACTTGATGAACCTACACACACATTTCTGTTGGGTATATGCCTAGAAGTGGAATTACTGAGTCATACCATACCGTGCTCATTGCCGTCGAGTCGATTCCAACTCATAGCAACCCCACAGGACAGAGTAGAACTGCCCCATAGGGTTTCAAGGAATGCCTGGTGGATTTGAACTGCCAAACTTTTGGTTAGCAGCCATAGCTCTTAACCACTATGCCAACTGGGTTTCTGAGTCACAGTGTGCCTATATTCACCTCTAGTCATTACTACCTTTCTGAAGTAGCTGTACCAAACTATATTCCCAGCAACAACATATCAGAGTTCCAGTAGTTTCACATTTTTGTAGATGCTTGGTATTCTATTCTTCATCTTTGATATTCTAGTGTGTATATAGTGAATTTTCCTGATGAGTGATGAAGGTGAACACCTATTGTATGTTTCTTGGCTATCTGGACATCTTTTGGGAAATGCCTGTTTCAAGTATTTTTCCCTTTTAAGCATGTATTATTTTTGAGATCAGGAAAAGGCCATGATAATTTTCTAATGGAATTTCTATGGTATTGTGAAAACAAGTACTTTTGAATTAGCAGAACGGGGTTATCAAAAAGAAAAAGGATAGAACTAATAGCAAGAAGATGGTTAGGTGCCTCTTCAAAATTTAGAAAACTTTTGAGAAGAGAAACAAGAAAAACAGTTAAGCAGCAGGAACTCTCAAAATAGGAATGAGACAAAAAAGCAGAGAACATTGTGAAGAAGATGCATGTGGGTGGGGTTTGCTTCTTTCTGGTGAGTGGGAAGTACAGCACACACAGGAGGTAGGTAGCTCAAGAATCATGTGCTAGTCATAGGCACTCTCAAGAAAGGCTTTTCTGAGGAAAAGAAGGGGCATAGATAGGTTTTAACCCTATTATACAAAGTATTATATAATTCAGAGATCAGTGCTAGTAGGATAAACAATAAATATCCTGCAAACGGAAAAATCTGTCACTTGTAAGCATGCTCCCATTATATCCTACTTCTCAGGAGAAGATAAATTATATATATATATATATATATGCGCTGGGCTGGGTATATGCATATATACACACACACACATATATATATACATATATATATATCATCCTTGAATAAGAAATAAATATATACTAGCCTTCCTTTAACCTCACAAGCCTACATTAGGCTTTTCTTTATTTATTTTATGAGTTACCAGAATGTGCTATGGCATTAGCTGATTATTTTTAGTTTACTGATTAAATTTTAATAAGACTCTTCAGATGGCACAACAATCAGTTAAAGAAAGTTAATACTGCTGGACAAGATCAATGCATAATGGACACCATGTGTGAGTGAAATAAGCAATGTGGCTTTGATTTTATTATCTTAGGCATACCACAGCAAAGAGAGGATCTTAGCTCCAAATGTAACAAAAACTGATGATTTAAATGTGATCCTATACAAAATTCATGTGTTCCAATAAAGGCTTTTTAAATAAAGGAGGTTAGATATACTAAGGAAATCCTGGTGGCGTAGTGGTTAAGTGCTACGGCTGCTAACCAAAGGGTCGGCAGTTTGAATCCACCAGGTGCTCCTTGGAAACTCTATGGGGCAGTTCTACGCTGTCCTATAGGGTCGCTATGAGTTGGGTTAGATATACTAAGTAAGTTCAAGAGCCCAACACTGACCATTCAGCCAGAAAGAAAAAAAAGTTTTCACATTTTTACTTCCCTCATTGTCCTATTGTAGATGTATGTAAAAAAAAAAAAATAGCATTGAGAAATCATCACAAATAGTATGTGCGACAAATCCGACATGCCCCTGAGGCTTTAGAAAGTAAGAGCTCTTTCTGTGCCATGCAATACTGTCACATCATTATCTAATAAAGCATGTCACTACAGTGAATATGTCCATGGGTATTATATTAAAGCCACTGGGCCAACCAAAATTTAATGGCCTAATTAAAACACTAACTTCAATTCTAAAGAATGTATATTTTGCAGGATGAAGCTCTTAAACAAGATTTACCACATATCAATAAAAACCTTCTGAGTAGAGGTACATTCCTGTGATGCGATGGATCGCTTTTGTGTGGCCTTTTTTTTTCTTGCCATGGTCTTGTAACTCCCACCTAGGTGATTGGGTGGGGCTGTGCAGATAGGGTAATTGTGGCCCTCCAAAGGGACTGGTCAGTTTTGCCATTCCACTGGGCTTGAAATGAGCCATCCTAGAGGTGAGAAAGAGAGGATCCACCACCACCACGAAGGAAGGAGAGCCAGAGAAGCGGTGGCAGAGAGACAGCAGCAGGAGAGACCGGCAGGAGACAACACAATGGGCTTCAGGGTCCACAGAGCAAGAAAGCGGAGTGCCTTTGGGCCAAGGCTTACTGGCAGAGCGGGCTACCTCTGGGCACTTATCCACAAAGCTAAAAGAGCTTTGTAACACTTGCCTGAGCAGGGCAGAGGCCAAGGACCAGAGAGACGCATGCCTACTGGCACGGCTGGGAAGAGGATGTCCTGATAGAAGAACTTCATCCTGTGCGTTCCTGATCCTGAACTGTAACCTGTTACTCTTCCATAATAAACCTCATAATCATTGAGTATTGTCTGTGCGGTTCTGTATGGGCATTGCAATGAATTACCAAACCCAGCAGAAAAGTAGAGAGCACGTGGGAGAGACGGTTGGTGTTAGGATTGGTAAAGATGGTGGAAAGAGGAGGCATGTCTGACCTCCACCTCACAGAAGTCAGCCTTGGGCTGTTGATCTTGGTTCTCCTTTCCCTTTGTGAAGTTAGAGGTCAGACAACGCCCCCACGCAATTTTTACAATTCCTATAAGTATCAGGAAACCCCTGGTGGTGTAGTGGTTAAGAGCTACAGACGCTAACCAAAAGGTCGGCAGTTTGAATCCACCAGCCTCTCCTTAGAAACCCTAGGGGGCAGTTCTACTCCGTCCTGTAGGGTCGCTATGAGTCAGAATTGACTCGACGGCAGAGGGTTTTTTGGTTTATAATTCACATTTGGTTTATTATTAACATTTGGCTTATTAACATTTTTTTAAAGGAAATTTGTCTGAAGAACAATATTAAGTGGTTAATACTATACAAGTATAAGAATTACGTTCTATAAATGTACAAGTCTGGGTTTGTTTATAAGGTGAAATAAAAAGGCCTATGCAAAAATGCCTCTTTACTTTGCAAATACTTTCTTCTATAAAATGAGCCTAGACAAAATTACACAGAGGGATTTCTAGGAGCAGCCAGACATGACACTGATGCTGTTGGGCAACACTGACCACATGGGTAAAGAAAATTTAAAGATGACGGGAAATGCTAGGCTTGATTTGTTTGTCTGTTGCTCTTGTTTTGCAACTATTCTGCTCAATCTAATTGAACTGGAAAGCTATGAATTTTCAGACAAAAGGCAGAAGTGAAATGAAACCAACGTCCTGCAGAGTCCACAAACTAGATAATGAGCTTAATCACATTTGACTAGAAATCACCAATTCCCAAAAGGAGATTTAATTTCATAATCAGGCCCTATTTTGTTTAATGCTGGCAGAGATTATGCATATCTTGTATATTGTGTTGTATTATGTATATCTCGTACTCATCACTATACTTGACAGATACTCTCATAAAAAACAAACAAAAAAAAAACATTGCTGTAAAGTAAATTCTAACTCATAGCAACCCTATAGGACAGAGTAGAACTGCCCCATAGGGATTCCAAGGCCGTAATCTTTACGGAGGAGCCCTGGAGGCTCAGTGATTAAGAGCTCGGCTCCTGACCAAATATAAGATCAGCAGTTTGAATTCACCAGCCACTCTTTGGAAACCCTATGGGGCAGTTCTACCCTGTCCTATAGAGTCACTATATGTCAGAATTGACTGGACCGCAAAGGTTTTTTTTTTTTTTGATCTTTACAGAAGCAGACTGCCCCATCTTTCTCCCACAGACTGGCTGGTGGGATTGAACCATTGACCTTTCCGTTAGTAGCCAAACACTTAACCGCTGCACCACAGGGGCTCCTCGTGACAGATACTAAGCATGCAAATATCTATTGAACAAAAAATACATATTTCAGTAAGCTGAATTCATATGATATTCCGTTTTGTGTTTTACTTTTTTTATCCATACACTGTAAAAATTTTCCCATGAGATTAAACATTTCATAAACATGATTTTTAGTGGCTACATTATATTCATGTATCATAATTTAACCATTCCCTAAATGTTCTACCATTAGGAAATAAACTGTGTTACATCCATACAACTAAATGATCTGCAGCCAATAAGAATTCATCGTATTGTTGCTGTGATATATATATTCTCGTTTCTGATTATTTCCTTGAAATAGATGAATGTGAGAACCTGGATTTAAACATCTGGTGATGGAGTTATTTTATTCTTTGCAACAAGCAAGCATATATTACTGGGAAAGTTAAAGAGGGGGTTATCAGTTCTTCATGCATGTGTAAATTAATTTAATCCATTTGCTTTTTAAAACCCATCTGAAACAGACAACAAAAATGGAAATTTTATTATGGTGAAATGGAGACTGTAAGTCAATGGAAACCAAAAAACCAAAAAATCCCAAACCACTGCAGTCGAGTCAATGCTGACTCATTGCAAGCCTATAGGACAGAGTAGAACTGTCCCACAGGGTTTCCAAGGAGCGCCTGGTGGATTTGAACTGCTGACCTTTTGGTTAGCAGCCAAACTCTTAACCATTATACCAGCAGGGTGTCAACAGAAGACAGAGTTAAATCACATCAAGTGGATTTGAGGGAAAGTGACACTGGCCAGGGAATAGGCACTGGGCTAGTCCTTACTTCTGTTAATCAGTTGTGATGCCTTTCTATTTCCTCTCCTAATAAAGGCTTCCTGGTGAAACATACTGAGACTGGGAAAGCTGGATAGGAAAGGGCCAAGAAATAACTGAATAACTTGTACACATCTTGAGGTATCCACTGCAGGGATTATTTCATGCATATGATCAGTTGTTGCTTTACCTCTCATACTATTATATCCAGAATTTCAATTCTTACTTACTTTTGAATATCACCTCATTTGGTACCCTAGATCATCATCAAATCATGATAATAAACAAAAAAGATGAAATGAGTACCAATTCAGCCCATTAAATTTAACATTTCAACATCAAATTCATCTTGTTTACTCAGACCCTACCCAGTTCTGAAAAGAATTAAAGATAATTTATATAAAATTCATGTAATAAAAAAGGTAAAAGAATTTAAAAGCATTTGGAGAAAATGTAATAAAAATAAGACAAAGACATGATTCAGGTTTGAATACAAAAAAACTTGCCAAAAAGTTCTGCATCTTTGTTAAAGGACAAAATAAACACAATTAATCACATGAGCCTAGCCTCCCTAAGATAAAAAACAAACCAGTTACCCAGAAGCCTCATTACTTCTGATTTTGAGATTAAAGGGAAAAATTGGTCCAACCGTCCTTGAAAGAACAACACTGAAATGTCTTCAACATCCATATAGGAAATACAACACATTTTATAACACAATTTCTTACTACTTCTTCTTTGTAAGTAGGCCAATGACAAAATACCACAGAAGCAATGTATTCTAATTTGATTTGTACAGTATATTTAGCTGAGTTGGTAACAGTACACAATGGCCCACTTAAATGGCTTCTTAAAACTGGTTAGTCACAGTCAAAAACACCGGGCCCGGTGGAAAGACCACGCCAAGGGAGACTATCGCACCTGATGATCTCAGCCAATGTCCTAATGGCCACTCTATAAACAAAATCTAAAAAAATCTGACTCACTCTGCTGGCACTTCTCCAACAAAGAGCAGCAGTTCTGAAATACTGATAAGCAAGTCCATGGGCCAACAAAATTCAGAAATCATTCAGTTGTCCCTATTCTCAAAAACCATGGTGGGAAAGGGAGAAGGACTACAGTTAATTGTGGGTAGCCTTGGGTCCCTAAGAATTACTGCTGCTTCAAAGCATACCGTAGAAAGCTTGCCAAGGTTTACCAAATCAGTAGAACCCTGGGACCAACTGAACAAAACAAAAAAGGATGCTTACAGTGATATCCAAACCAAAAACCAAACCCGCTGCTGTCAAGTCGATTTTGACTTATAGCAACCCTATAGGACAGAGCAGAACTGCCCCATATGGTTCCCAAGGAGCACCTGATGGATTCCAAATGCCAACCATAGTACTTAACCAGTACACCACCAGGGTTTCCTACAGTGATACAGGAATGGCTAAAAAGTAACCGCCAAACCTTAAGTCCTACTGTCTGAAGACAATGTGGTAAAGGTTCTGTTACTGGGTTGAGAAACATTTTTCTGAACTACTGCCACTTCAGTACTCCACTTTCAGGTGGGTTCACATCTCCCTAGAAATCCTTTCTTTTCCCCATTTTCACACCTGTTCATCAGACTTGAGGTGAGCGAGGGTACAGAGGGATTTATGTCTAAAGATTTTTTATTTTTTCTCCCCTGGCTCTGCAACAAGAAAATATTTATATCCTTTCACTTGACTGGCACATGAAGAAACCTATAAGTCCAGTAAGGAGAATAACAATATCTGTTTATAGATGAGAAAATAATCTGTATCCAAACACCTTGTGGGACGGAGTTACTGGGCTTGAGAGCTAAGAACCATAGTCTTGGGGGACATCTAGGTCAACTAGCATAACATAGTTCATAAAGATAATGTTCTACATCCTAGTTTGGCGAGTATCGTCTGGAGTTTTAAAAGCTTACGAGCAGCCACCTAAGATACAGCTATCAATCTATTCCCATCTGAAGCAAAGGAGAATGAAAAAAACCAAAGACTCAAGGAAGCAATTAGTCCACAGGACTAATGGCCCACATGAACCACAGTCTCCTCTAGCCTGAGACCAGAAGAACTAGATAGTGCCTGGCTACCAATACTGATTGTTCTGATCAGGGACACATTAGAAGGTCCTGGTTAGAATGGGAGAAAAATGTAGAACAAAACAAATTCATAAAAAAGACCAGACCTACTGTACCGGTAGATACTGGAGGAACACCTGAGACTATGGCCCTAAGACACCCTTTTAACCTGGAACTGAAGCCACTCCCGGAGTTTGCCTTTCAGCCAAATAATTGACTGGCGTAAAAAATAAACAATAACACCCATGAGGAATGTGTTCCTTTAAACAATTAACTATAGGAGAGCAAACAGTCAACATTTACCCAAAAGCAAAGATGAGAAGTCAAGGAAGGGCAGGGAAACTGGAGGGGTGGAAACAGAGAAGGCAGGTTGGCAATGGGGAGAGTGCTGGCATATTGTAATAGGTTAGCGACCAATGCCACGGAACAATTTGTGTATGATTTGTTGAATGGGAAACTGAGTTGCTGTGTAAACTTTCACCTAAAACACAATGTTTTTTAAAAATTTCTCTTTTGCTCACCAGTTTTCACATGTTGGTGTATTACTTTTCTCCCCCAGATTGCAAACTGTTTGAGGGCAGAGATCATGACTTGGTTTTGCTGTATTGATCTAGCACCTGGCTAGCACAGAGAAGATGCTCGGTACCTGATGGATAAGACATGAGTCCCCTGAACTGCCTAAACAAACCAACTGCCTATTTCACTACCTTTCTTTTACTCTAAGCTCAACCAACCTTTTAATTTTCCAATTTCCCCTTTACCTTTCTTTTCCTATTTTAACTGTCCATAACACAAAACCAAATCATATGTTTTGACACTGGATTAAATACAGATTCTTCCATGACACGTAGAGGTAATGCTTCCTATTCACAAAACTGATGTACACCTAAGGCAGACAACTTGGAAAATGTATCAATTTTAATGGCTGCTTCACAGTCTATTATATGAATATTTATCATTTATTTAACCAGTCCTCTACTGGTGTTCATTTAGGATAGCTCCATTTGTTTACTATAAATACTGCTGAAAAACATATTTGTATCTTTACTATAAATACTGCTGAAAATCATGCGTGTACATACCTGTTTTTAGCACATTTCTTATTGCCTTCATAGAATAAATTCTAAGGTAATTGGTACATATTACCAATTTACCCTTCAGAAAATTTGTAACAATTTCACTTTCACCCTCAGTGTACAAGAAAAGAGTGTTTGGTTACAGAGTGCTTACCTCAGGTTGGCAGTAGGGGTATTGGCAGTGAAGGAAGAAAAAGAGAGCCATTTGAGGGAGGGTTATGTCGGAAACCCTGGTGGTGTAGTAGTTAAGTACTACGGCTGCTAACCAAGAGGTCGGCAGTTTGAATCTGCCAGGTGCTGCTTGGAAACTCTGTGGGGCAGTTCTCTCTGTCCCATAGGGTCGCTATGAGTCGGAATCGACTCAATGGCAGTGGATTTGGTTTTTTGGTATGTCTTAAAAAAAAAAAAAGATCTGAAGTAAAATAGTGAACACAGAAGTTATTATATTAGCTTCTCTACTTTTTGGTATGGTTGATCTTTTAAAATAAAAAAAAACTGTTTTAAGACTGTCTATTCCCCACATTTGTCAACAAGTATCAACATTTTGTTTTTCAACTCTGTGAAACCAATAAGTTAAAAACGGCATCGCATTACTATAGTTTACAATTCCTTGATCACCAGTCAAGTTGAATATATAACATAAATGTACTTACGAGTTAGCTGTATTTCTTCTTTTATGAACTTATAGCTTTTGGTTAAAATTTTGTCCTCTCTGACCTTATGTTAGCCCAAGATTGGAACCATTCCCAAAGCTAACTCTTCAGACAGGGATTGGGCTAGACTATAAGACAGAAAATGATACTGGTAAGGAGTGTGCTTCTTGGCTCAAGTAGGTACATGAGAGAGACTACATGGGCAGCTCCTGTCTGGAGGGGATATGAGAAGGCAGAGGGGCATAGAAGCTGGCTAAATGGACATGGGGAATACAGGGTGGAGAGGAGTGTGCTGTCTCATTAGGGGAAGAGCAACTAGGAGTATACAGCAGGGTGTATATAAATTTTTGTATGAGAGACTGACTTGATCCACAAACTTTCACTTAAAGCACAATAAAAATTAAATTTTTTTTTGTCCTCGCTGTTCTTTGTGGGTGCATGCACTCTCATTAATTTTAAAGGCATGCAAGTAGAAAATTTTCTTACAAAAAAATAAAACTTGCACCCCAAACAACTGCCCTTTAAGTAGGATCTTTATACATGTAGCCCTTATTTGATCTGTTCCTCCTTACACACATGCCTTCAAAGAAAAAAAAATGCCCACAATTAAACTGGACATAAATTTCCTAGAAACAATTCAAAAATAGAGACGCCTTCAGAAAGCTTATTCCTTTACTAGAACAATTGAATGGAAGGCCTGTAGAGGAAACTTGGTCTCTGAGGAAAGGAATTTGTCTAATAGTTGTCACTGTATGGTTTTCCTGTTGCTTTGTTAAGTACGGACAAGAGAATTTACAGATGAAAACAAAGGTGCTTTATTTGGATAAAGAAAGAGATTTAAACTCCACAAATTTCTAGAGAACACAGTGAAAGATACATGTAAACTCATAAATCACAAAAAAAGAAGGCCCTAAGGAAGCAATGGGGAATAAGAGAAGGGTCAGCAGCAAAGGTTAGAGGGTCCTAAGGGTTCTCAGCTGCCCTCATCCTTGTTCCAACCAGCTTCAATAAGAGAATATCTCATTGATACCCAGAGACTCTATGTTGATACAGAAATTAAAGAAACTCAAACTCCAAACAAGGGGACCTATCAAGTGCTGCAGCCCCTCCCTTTATCAAATTCAATTCACAGAAGGAAGAATGACTTGAAAGCTAAAGGGCACCCAGAATCACAGAATTCTGGGAAGCAGACAGATTATTTAAGGAGTCCATCACTTACAGAGTTAAATGGTTCCCATGCTGCTGGGGCCAAGTTCTTGGAATCACATTGTCTTGTACTACTGCTTATGTACACTGCTGACCATATCCTTCAACTTGAGAATGGCCAAAGTAAGTTTAATTGAAACCATGATCCAGACCACACTTTTGAAATAGATTTTGAAAACAGATTTTGTCCTTGAGATTTAAGATGGTGACCTGACCGTTAAAATATGTTCAATGTGTGGCATAATTGATGCGACATCTACCAGGACATTTTTGAAGGAGATCCCAATCATGAATATGACATTGTAGACTACCTACACAAATATCATCCACAATGCTATTGCCCTCTGCCTTTCTCTAGTAGAAGGGCTGGAAAAATTCTCAGACTCCCTGGCAACTAAAGATGGCCACACGATACAGTTCTGGCCAATGTGATGTAAGAGGAAAGACTTTTTCTCAAGACATACTTCTGGCAAACCCTTCTGCCATTTGTCCTCTTTCTTCCTGCTGAAATTTACATGTGTGGTATGAAATATAGCCATTGTACAATCATGAGGATGAGAACCACATACAAAGCATGCTGGACGGAAAAGATAGAAAGGTAGGCTCCTTCAAGCTGCCCACCCCTGAATTGCCTACCTCCAATGAAATAACTACACTCTTATTAATTGCATTTCCTGCTACTTACAGCCAAATAATTACTACTGACAACCAGGAATAGACACATGAATAATAATTGAGCTCTACACCATGGTAGAAAGAGGCAGACAGATATTAAAAATGTAATATATGCATTACAGATGCTATAAAAGAAGTAGAGGATGTATTAAGGGAAGAGTGGTCAGGTCAATTGTTCTCAGAAAGGATAAAAAGGCTTCACAGACAAGATAACACTTAAGAGTCTTAAAATATGAAGATATGGTTGCCAGGAGCAGAAGGAAAAGAACAGCCTCAATTTAAATACTGTATGATATCCTCTCCTTCCTGGTTCATTTGACTCCTTTATTAATTATCCACTATTAATGGTAGCTTAATTCTACACCTCTTTATAAACTCATCTCTATCAGCCCAGCCAAGAAATAATCTCTCTGTCCCCTGAATTTCTATAGCATTCAAATCTGTAGTACTAATTTATCAAATATTTCTCTTGTTTGCTCACCAGTTTTCAAACACTGCATGTATTACTTTCTCCCCCAGACTGCAAACTGTTTGAGGACAGAGGTTATGGCTTGGTCTTGCTGTACTGATCCAGTACCTGGCTAGCACAGAGAAAATGCTCAACACTGCTACCTCTATTCCCCATGCTAAAAAAAAGTAAGCAAGCCTAGAATACTGCAATATATTCCTCATTCTTTCAACAAAAATTAATAAGGACCCACCACAGCCAAGATTACTAAAAGAGACATAAACCCTGGCCCTCATGCTGCTTAGAGTTAAATGGCTATCTCAATAAACCAAGTAAAAAAAAAAAAAGTAGTCACACACAATTCACTGGCTGCACAATCATGTCCCATATGCATAATCATAACCCTGTTTCTGGCCTATAAGAAGTCTCACCTTTCAAGTCCTCTAAACTAAAACCTACTCTTGTTCCTTAACATCTAGGAATCATTTCACTCCTAGAGTAACAGTAAGGGCATCATGTTGTCATTTGTGATCATCTAAAATCTCAGTGTAATTACGAACCTGGCAAAGATCCCAGGAGATCAAATCAGTCTATTTTGTAACTCACAGCTTCAAAGCCTCTGGAGACAACCAGGATCCAAGTACTTAAGAAAATTACCTCACCATCTATTCACCTCCCTAGAAATGCTTCTGAAATGTCGAAGTGCAGCTTTAGCTACCAGAGAAAGGCAATCTTAGGGAAGGCACTCCTCTCACATACCAATTTAGTTACTAATTTAAGGAGAAAATTCTCTTTGACCAAGCATTTCATTATAGGAGTCTAATATTACGTGCTGCTCATTCTAAAGCAGACTTTCTCTCTGTCTTTCTTACCACACAGACATTGTTAGACATGAGGAAAATCCCTTGAAAATACAGCTCCTGACCTCCCATTCAACTCAAGCATTCATCTACCTCAGAGACGTGAGATTAAGACAAAGAGTAGTAATTAATGTGGTCTGGTACAGAATCAACAGGAATGCAACTGAGCTCACAGAAGAATCAAACAAAAAGCCATTAAATTCCAAGTCTCAGAATCATCTGTAAAAAAAAAAAAATACTGAATCTTGCTGGCAACATGCAAGAATATCCATAGAAACATTCTTCAGCCTTACAATCTTGTTATTCTGGTCTAAATGTGTTTTGCACATTTTCAGTGCTCACTCATGCAATGAAAGCCTCAAAGCAGCTTGGGGGCACTGGATTTCAACCCAGGTTACCTGCGGGAGTAAGAGGACACATACGGGGGATCCATAGCCACTGGTCACCAGAGCCAAAAGGAAGATGACTACTACAGCCCCTTAATGTATCTGGAAATTTCAAACTTTCCTTTGGTTCCCCATTCTGCCTACAGCATTGAATAACTGGAGACCTAGGGCAGAGAACTGACGGGCTTCCTAAATTATGTTAAATGCTTGGATTACTCTCAGGAAACATGTTGTTCCATACGACATCTTGTTTACAATAATCACACTGACAAGTTAATGCCAAATCTCTAATTTTAGTGATAGACCAATGTGACTGCTTTAATCTCATTCTCATTCAAGCTCACCTACAATACAGGCTGTAATTCATAATAACAATATCGAGACATCACATAATCTCTTATAGGTGAATTAACAAGAGTGAAATGCATCAAAAGATACATATAAAGTGCTACAAGTTGTATTTTGATACATTTTATACTTTGTGCTATACAGCCATATTCCTCCAGAACACTTCAATCCCAATATTAGAGTAACTTAACTTCCTTGCTATCCTATACATTTAATTCCTTGACATTATTGTTGTTGTTATGTGCCATCCAGCTGATTTTGATTCATAGCAACCCTGCAGGACAGAGCATAACTTCCCTATAGGATTTTCTAGGCTGTAATCTTTACAGGGCAGATTGCCAGGTCTTTTCTCCAGCAGACATGCTCGGTGGGTTCAAAATTTGGTTATCAGCCAAGCACTTAACCATTGCACTACCAGGGCGCCTTAATTCCTAGATAGATTCTATAAACCTGCTATTTTCTATAAGTATTTCAAAGGTGTTCATGTTAGTCATCTTACTTACTTTGGCTGTAACTACAAAATGAACTGTATTTAATTACATAGTTCATTATTCCCCATGGCCTTTCAAAAAATGAGTTTGACAGAAGTAGGAAACAACCATTACAGGGATTTCTCCCTAAATAAATCATTTATATAACACTATATAACAAATTTATCATGGACAAGTTAATCTTTTATTTAAAACAGCTCAAAATTTATTGACTGCAAAGTACAAAAAGACAAATAGGCACATATTTTTGTTTAATCATCTTATTTCGAAGATAATAAAAATATTCACAGTTAATTTATTAATGATTATTATTATTGCCAATCTCATACAATTAATGGATTCAAATAAGTTACTGAATACCTAGCTTTATGATAGGCATTGTACTAAGCAAAGTAGAATCCAGCATTTGATTCAAAACAGCCATAAAAAAAAAAAAAACCTGTTGCTCTCAACTTGATTCTGACCCATGACGACCCTATGTGTTACAGAGTAGAACTGTTCCACAGAGTTTTCTTGGCTATAATCTTTACAGAAGCAGATCGCCAGGCTTTGCTTCCTCGGTGCTACTGGGTGGGTTCCAATTGCCAACCTTTAGGTTAGTAGTTGAGTACAAACTGTTTGCGTCACCCAAGGACCTTTAAAACATCCGTAAACAGGTTTTTTAAAAAATCTGCAGGTTCTGTGAAGTTATTCTATTTTCAATAAAACTTAGGGAGGTGGGATCATATATGTTGCTCACATTTCCCAAACGATTCTGCTCATCTCCAAAACGCCTCCCTCCCCCATTCCCTTTGTACAGAGAACAAGAGGCTAGGACAGGATAACAGTCTCCCTTTATCAATTACCAACTTTCACTGAAAGATCCGCAGCTCCTGGTTTCTAAGAGGCTATTCAGTAAAGCAGATTTTCTCCCCCTCAAGGAAATATTCAAAACTTAAAATTGTTTGTCTCTGGGTATGATGAACTAAGGACTATAAGACCCTCTCACTTCCCTTACACACGTGCATGTGCTCACGTGTGCACATGCGCACACACACACACAGAAAACAACTACAAAATCTGGATGTAATAGGAAGAGAAATGAACTTAAGGTACTAGAGAGTGAACAAAAGCACATAGAATCTGACAGGGAATCCATGACTGTTAGAAGGAGGGGAGACAGGGAGCTATACAAGTAAGTTTTCATCACCACGGCTTTTAGCCTGGGGCTAAATAACAACACTGGTGGTATACTGGAGCTGGTGGTGGAGGGACACACATGGGAGAAAAAAAAAAGCCTCATCTTTCCAGCCTGGGGAAGCATCAAGGTGAAGCTGGGAAAACACTGAGGGGAGTGGAGAAATCCCAGAAGGAAGAGAGCCAGAAAAGAAATCTTCAAACTCTGCCTACCCACATCTCTGACAACCCTGAACCATGCTCACATGGTACAGAGGCAATGAAAATGAAGAAATTCTGAACTGCGACTGGAGCTGCCAACCTGAAGGTACTGATGACTGAAGAGACAGATACAGAGGGGAAATGATGTATCTTTTAGTCTGGGGCTAAGTGCAGTATAAAGGTGAAGAGCAGAAATAGGCACATGAGAAAAATCCAGTCTTTCAGGCCTAGAGAACCAGATAAAATGAATCCAAGAAACCATGAGCATTGAAGAGAAAGAGCCAAAGAGATCCCTAAACTCTGTCTGCCCAAATACCTGACTAAACCGTGAATCATGCTTGTACAGAACAGACTCTTAGCAACCCATCCCAAAACAAAAGATTTTAAGAGACAAGAGCTCCTGCATAAGAAACAGAACTAGTTGTTCAAGCCCAGCCAAGAAAACTAACCACTAAAACAAAGGAAACAATACTTAGCGGAGAAAAATAACATACTCCAGAATGTCAACTTAACATTCATAATATACAAGATTGGATCGTGTCTTGAGCAAACCTCTTTTGAGACATAAAAGAAAGAAGCAAACAGAGAGATGTGGGGACCTCATACCACCAAGAAAGAAGTGCCAGGAGCAGGATGAGTACTTTGGACGTGAGGTTCCTGCACGGAGAAGCTCCTAGACCAAGGGACGATTGATGATAAGGATCTTCCTCCAGAACCAATAGAGACAGAAAGCCTTCCCTTAGATCTGGCACTCCAAATTTGGACTTCTAGCCTCCCAGAGTGTGAGACAATAAATTTCTCTTTGTTAAAACTATCTACTTGTGGTATGTCTGTTATAGCAGCACTAGATAACTAAGATACTACCCAAAGCAATCTATAGATTTAATGTAATCCTGGTCAAAATCCCAAATGCCTTCTTTACAGAAATGGAAAAATCAACCCTCAACTTTATATGGAATGGCAAGAGGCCCCAAATTGCTAAAGCAATGTTTAAAGAGAAGAACAAAGTAGGAGGATTCACACTTCCTGATTTTAAAACATACTAAACAGCTACAGTGATCTAAACAGCCTGGTACTGGTATAACAACAGACACATGGGCAAATGGAATAGAATTAAGAGTCTGGAAATAAAACCACATGTTTGGTCAACTACTTTTTGACAAGGGTGCTAAGTCCATTCAATCAGGAAAGAAGTCTCTTCAATAAATGGTGCTGGAAAATTAGATTTCCACAGGCAGAAAAATGAAACAGGATCCAGGCCTCACACCATACACAAAAACAAATTTAAAATGGATTAAGGGCCTAAATGTGCAAACTAAAATCATAAAATTCTTAGAACAAGCAGGGGCAATGCTATCAGGCCTAGCTTTCAACAATGGATTATCTAATATAATAACAAAAGCACAAACAGCAAAAGACAAAATAAATAAATGGAAACTCATAAAAATTAAAAACTTTTGTTCATCGAAAGACTTTACAAAGAAAGTGAAAAGAGGAGCTACTGGCTAGGAGAATACCTTCAGAAACGATATGTCTGACAAATATCTAATAACCAATATATATATAAAACTTTGACAACAACAAAAAGACAAATAACCACCCAATCATAAAATGGGCAAAGGACTTGAATAGACACTTCACTAAAGAGCACATTCAAATGGCCACCAAAACACATGAAAAGATGCTCGACATCATTAGCCATCAGAAAGATCTAAATCAAAATCACAATGCAATACCATTTCACTCTCACTAGGATGGCTAAGATAAAAACAAACAGAAAATAACAAATGTTGGCGAGGATGTGGCGAAATTGGAACCCTTATTCATTGCTGGTAGGAATGCAAAATAGTAAAGCCCTTGTGGAAAACTGTGTGGTGGTTCCTCAAAAACCTAAAAATAGAACTACCATAAAAAAAACCCAAAACCCATTGCCACTGAGTCAATTCCAACTCATCACAATGACCCTATAGGACAGAGTAGAGCTGCCTCATAGGGTTTCTGAGGAGCAGCTGGTGGATTTGAACTGCTGACCTTTTGGTTAGCAGCCAAGCTCTTAACTACTGTGTCACCAGAACTACCAAATGACCCAGCAATTCCACTACTAGGTATATACCCAAACACTTGAAAGCTGACACTCAAAAAGAGACTTGACACCAATGTTCATTGCAGCACTATTCCCAATAGCCAAAAGGTGGAAACATCCTAAATGCCCATGAATAAATGAATGGGTAAACAAAATGTGGCACATACATACAATGGAATACTACTCAGCCAGTAGGAGAAATGAAGTCTTGATATGTGCCATAGTATGGATGGAGCTTGAAGACATTATGCTGAGTGAAAATAAGCCAATCACAAAAGGACAAATGTTGTATGACCTCACTTACATAGAAAGACAAGAAAAGGCAAATGTATAGACAACAGGAGGAAGGGGGAAAAGGTGAGTTAATGGTGATGGAAAAATCACATTGACTAAGGGTAGGGTTGCACAGCCAATTACTGTAATTGCTGTCGATAAGTTGTATACCTATAAAAAATTGCATTGGTAAAAATTCTGTGACAGATTTACAACGACAAAAAAAAAAAGAGTAGCTGCTGAGGCTGCTTATGTACAACCAAAAACCTGCTGGGATTTGGTTCCTTGGTTTGGAGGTTTAGGGTCATGGTTTCATGGGGCATCCCAGTTAACTGGCCTAACAAAGTGTTTTTTAGAGCTTCTGTTCTACCTCCTAGTTCACTGCATATTGCCTGGGGTCTCAAAAGCTTGCAAGTGTCCATCCAAGGCACTACAATTGGTCTCTATTCACTTGGAGCAACAAAGAAGAAAAGTCAGGAGTAGGAGCAGGACATGGAATGTGTGGCTAATTGCCTCCATGAACAACTGCCCCTTTTGCTTAAGACCAAGAGAACTAGATGATACTCGGCTACCATTATTGAACATTTTCATCAAAGATTCTATAGAAGAATCCTGATCAAAAGACGGAAAATACAGAATGGAATTTCCAATTCTCATGGACTCTAGACTTTGTGGAGCCATGGAGGGTGGCTAAACCCTAAAACCATTGCCCTGAGATAATCTTTAATCTTTAAACCAAAAATATCCCCTGAAGTCATCTTAAAACCAAATAATAGTTTAGCTTAACTAGTAAAAAAGGTCTGCCTTGAACATTGTGCTCTTTTAAGAACTATCTATATGGGATCATATTGACAACAGCAACTCAAAATATTAGATAGAAACCTTGGGGCTGTGAGTTTATGTTAATGGGGGAGAAACAACTCAGAAAAGGAGGGTGAAAATGGCTGTACAACTCAAAGAATGTAATCAATGTCACTAAATTGTACATGTAGAAATCGTTGAACTGGTGTATGTTTTGCTGTATATATTCTCAACAACGAAAGAAATAAAATTAGAAGATAAAAAAAGAACTCATGTGACAATCAGAATAGAATAAAAATGTTGACACATTATGAAAAATGTTATCAATTCACTGAATAATCTGTACAGAAATTGTTAAGTGGGACCATAATTTGCTGTGTAAACTCTCACTGAAAACACAAGAAAATATTATTAAAAAACAAACATGCTTTTTAACTAGTCACAAAATACAGGGACATGTGTGGAATAGCTCTGCCTGGGGAAGACCATTTGAGTGTCAGGGTTTATGGTTTTTATGGAGGGTTGGTCATGTAGGCATATTCTTCTATGTAACCAGCCATGGTAACTGAAACTTAGAACCCCAGCAATCCAGGTACACATCATTAATCTTGATGTTTGTATAAGCAATTCACAAGCAGGCCAATGCTCTGTGTTTACGAAACAAAATCAACCATTAATATTAAGGACCTTCAGAAATCAGGCAATATGCAGAACAAGCCAAGGAACACACAGATAAAGCAGCTGAAGAAATCAAAAAGGTTATTCAGGAACATAGTGAAAAATTTAATAAGCTAGAAAAATCCATAGAGACAGCAATCAGAAATTCAGAAGATTAACAATAAAATTACAGAATTAGACAACTCAATAGAAAATCAGAGGAGCAGAATTTAGCAAGTGGAAGGCAGAATTTCTGAACTTGAAGATAAATCACTTGGCACCAATACATTTGAAGAAAAATCAGATAAAAGAATTAAAAAAAAAATGAAGAAACCTTAAGAATCATGTGGGATTCTATCAAGAGAAATAACCTACGAGCGATTGGAGTTCTAGAACAGGGAGGGATAACAGAAAATACAGAGATAATTGTTGAAGATTTGTTGGCAGAAAACTTCCCTGGTATTGTGAAAGATGAGAAGATATCTATCCAAGATGCTCATCGAACTCCACATAAGGTAGATTTTAAAAGAAAGTTACCAAGACCTATTATAATCAAACTTGCCAAAACCAAAGATAAAGAGAGAATTTTAAGAGCAGCTAGGGGTAAGCAAAAAGTCACCTACAAAGGAGAGCTAATAAGAATAAGCTCAGACTACTCGGCAGAAACCATGCAGGCAAGAAGGCAATGGGATGACTTATATAAAAAATAGAAGGGAAAAAAATTGCCAGCTAAGAATCGTATATCCAGCAAAACTGTCTCTCAAATGGGAAGGAGAAAACAGGATATTTCCAGATAAACAGAAGTTTAGGGAATTTGTAAAAACCAAACCAAAACTACAAGAAATACTAAAGGGAGTTCTTTGGTTAGAAAATCAATAATACCAGATATCAACCCAAGACTAGAACGCTGGACAGAGCAATCAGATGTCAACCCAGTGAGGGAAACCACAAAAATAAACCAAGATTAAAAAAAAGCTCAAAAAAGGGAAAGAGTGATGTCGTTATGTAAAAGAAGACAACATTAAAACAAGAAAGAGCGACTAAGAAATGTAGTCACAGATCTTCCACATGGAGAGGAAGACAAGGCGATACAAAGAAAGAAAAGTTAGGTTTAAATTTAGAAAAATAGGGGTAAATAATAAGGTAACCACAAAGGAGATGAGCTATCCTACACATCAAAATAAAATATAAGAAACATAAAGGACCTTCAGAGAATCACATTCCCAGGATTGAGAAGAGTCAACCATGGTTCCAGGTTCTCTTAAGACATGAAGGAGTTAGCAACCATGCTATGTTAATATTTTTCTCACAAATACCAATACGAAATCTAAGACAAGCCCAAATATTTAGAAAGTAAGCAATACAACTCTAAATAATCAATTGAAGAATAAATCACATGACAAATTAGGCAATATCTTGAACTAAATGATAATGAAAACATAACATATCAAAAGATCTGTGAAATACAGTTAAAGTAGTGCTTAGAGGGAAATTTATAGCTTTAAATGCCTACATTAGAAAAGAACATAATACAATATCAAGAAGTACTGTTGAAAATTTTCAAAATTATATAAATGGAAACTATCCTCCATATTCTATTCTATTTTTCCAGATCTAATGTAAGCACTGGGTAATGACAGAATGAAGCCCTGGTTGCACAGTGGTTAAGAGCGTGGCTGCTAACCAAAAGGTAGCAGTTCAAATCCACAGTCACTCCTTGGAAAGCCTATGGGGCAGTTCTATTCTGTCCTATAGGGTCGCTATGAGTCGGAATCAACTCACCGGCAACGGGTTAAAGTTTAACAGGTTAATGCCAGGATAGCAATGTTTTATAGGTGCTTGTACAGTGAAACATTTGATTTCTTTGGAACCCAAGACATCATAGCTGAAGTTTCAGACCACAGAATCTATGAGCAAGTGTTAACCACTTATTTAAAGTGCATCATTCTGAATAGGCCCAACCACGGATACTATGTTTCATTTCCTATCACACTCAGCGTGTTGGGGGGGGGCGGGAGGGGCGGAGTGATGAGAGAGAAGCTTTGGAATTGGTACGGCCCTTCTAGTTGCGTAGCTAAGACTTTCTCTAATGAGCAGGTGTTGGTACT
This sequence comes from Elephas maximus indicus, assembly GCF_024166365.1. Lineage (NCBI taxonomy): Eukaryota > Metazoa > Chordata > Mammalia > Proboscidea > Elephantidae > Elephas > Elephas maximus. The sequence continues at coordinate 138,235,394 of NC_064846.1, forward strand.
TTCCTTCACCTGGAAATGTGAGAAAAGCAATCGGGGGTAATTCCAATAGTAAGCCCTGGCCTCTGTCCACCTGTCCACTATGCCCAGAGATATGTATAAAGTTCAAGGAGTATCCCATGGTACATACAGTAGCTGGATATCTGGCCAGTGAAAGTTCCACTGTGTCACACAGACAAGCATTTCCAAAGCAGCAGTGTGATGGCTGACAGGGCCACAAGTATTACTACTACAGATATTAGGTTGGTTTGCCACACTTCCATGGGTTCAGGTGTTAAGGAGAGAATGAGCCCAAGGGGATTCAGACAATTTATTACTTACCTAGACAACAAAAGCAAAATTAGCATGGCGTCACCAACCCAAGACCCCAGTCCCACAGGATGACACCAAACTGGAGGGGCCAGATGACAGATGGACCAAGCAATGGGTCATGCTGCTATGGAGGAGTCACCTCTAAACTAAACCCAAGCAGGTATACAGACTTCTGCAGAAGCCTGCAGCTGTACCCCATGAAGTACAAGGTGGAAAGTCCTGCACTCAACTGAAACTAGGCAATGAGTGAGAAACAGCCTTGTGGCAATTTCCCACAAGAAAGGGATGAGAAACTGCCTTAAGGTGGCTCCTCACCAGGCTGCTTATCTCCCCTTGCTGCAGAAGGAATCACAGGGCATTTTGCCAAGACTTGGTAAAGCATTACCCAGGTGGTCTGTATAAGGATGTACAAGGTCGCCAGGGTGCGATACAGCAAAGCTGTTCTCATACAATACGTTGGCCTTATTTGCTTCTCTGTGAACTAGAAGAATGAGAATGATACTGAATTTCAAGATTTTTGGAGCACTAAGATGGCACTAGAAAAAAAAAAAAGTGTTTCAGCTTGGGCCCTGAATTAGTTAAAAGAAAATGATGCTGGAGCAGGGTGACGGTGATGTTTTTAACAGAATATCCTCTGTCACCTACTCACAAAGGCTAATGGAATTAACCACTCCAAATGCAGACAACTTTGAAGCAGGAAGCCCATTTGTAGGAAGTGTGTGATATGAACAATGAGAAGCACTGGCACCAGCTATCTGACTTCCTAACCATTCGCCCTTGGCCCTACAGAAGGATACTCTTGGGGTCTGGTAATCATCCCTGGAATTAACACTGCTGCTTCTGGTCAGACGGTGTAAGGTCAAATCAAAGGCTATGGTTCTGAAACAACCAGTGCATTGTAGTCAGACACGTCTATCCCAGACAGCGCTAAAGCCTTTGCTCTAGAGCCCTGAGGCTATAGAACATGCACACGTCAGATCTCAGACACAGTCTGCCATAGTCCTGGCTGGATGGGGAACCTCCAACATCATGTGTTTGAATCACACTTCTTTAAATACAGATACAAATGACAATGCAGCAACTAAGATTTACCTCTGCCAAAAAGGAGGCTAGAAGTGCATTAACTTTCAGCCGTCTTATTAGAATTCATTGCCACCATCAATAGTACGCAAGGAGTTATGTTAAACATTTTTGGAATAAAAAGAATACAATACCCCTATAAAGGTCCATTTAACATGACTAGGTGTATTTTTTTTTTTAAGTGTAGGAAACTCTATGGGGCAGTTCTGCTCTGTCCTATAGGGTCGCTATGAGTCGGAATTGACTCGACAGCAATGGGTTAATGGGTAAGTGTAGGAAGGGAACGCTTAAGATTTCTTTGCCAACATTATACAGAGATAACATCAGACTTAATTAAGGCTGTTTGGAGACAATTCATATACTGTTTTAGACAAATAGGGTCTACGCAGCATGTGTGATGAAGGAAAATGAGAAGTAAAACCACGGGCCACTGTGGTAATGTAACAGGAAAAAGTGTTACATCATCAGTTGAAGCCCGGCGACTACAGCACAAAAAGGAAAATCACAGATAGGCCCAGAAAAGTAGGTAAGAGTTAACTGCAATGTCACTGGGCAGGCTCTCTGTGAGGATTAGAAGAGGAAAAACAACTCACAAAACAACTTCTGGCCTATTACCCACTTTAAAAAGAAAGGGACAATGGAGAAAAATCCACAGAAATCTTGAGAGAGTTCAATGGGTTTGAAAGTGCAATGAAAATTCAAGAGAATATTACTGTCTTCTTTTTTTCTAATAAAGAGAGCTACAAATGGACACTGAGATAAGCTAAACCTATCATGCAGTATAAATTCTCTGAAAATAGCTTAGTCACTTATATGAGCATTGTTATTAGGCGCCGTCAAGTTGGTTCCTACTCATGGTGACCCCACAACAACAGGACAAAACACTGCCCAGTCCTGCACCATCCTCACAATTGCTGCCATGTTTGAGCCCATTGTTGCAGCCACTGTGTCAATCCATCTCATTGAGGGTCTTCCTCTTTTTCACTGATCCTCTATTTTACCAAGCACGATGTCCTTTTTCAGGGTCTGGTCCCTGCTAATAACACATGCAAGGTATGTGAGACAAGGTCTCACCGTCCTCGCTTCTAAGGAACATTCTGGCTGTACTTCTTCCAAGATAGATTTGTTGGTTCTTCTGGCAGTTCACGGTATATTCAATATTCTTTGCCAACACCATAATTCAAAGGCATCATTTCTTCTTCAGTCTTCCTCATTCACTGTCCAGCTTTCACATGCATATGAGGAGACTAGTGTCCTCAAAGTGACATCTGCTTTATAACACTGAGGTCTTTTGCAGCAGACTTCCCCAATGCAATAATGTTGTTTGATTTACTTGATTGCTGCTTCCACGGGTATTGACTGAAATCCTTGACAACTTCAGTATTTTCTTGTTTTTCATGATGTTGCTTATTGGTCCAGTGGTGAGGATTTTTTTTTTATGTTGAGGTCATACGATTATTTTAGCCAATTAGATATTAGACGAAAAGTAAGATGATTTTCATCCCAAGGCTTGTGTTTTAGATAAAAGTTTGGACTGTGATCTGTATAAATGATTATCAGAGTGTACCCCCTCCTACATCATGCTCATGAAAAGAACGTAACGAGAAAGAGGGCTCACTCTCTTGCCCTCTTGGTGTGTACCAGCAAGGAGGAATAGAAGCTCTGCCAGCACAGAAAAGCACTTAAAGGTAGAAACTCCTTTGGGGGTGGGTGGGATGCAGATTACTGTTGGCCACTTAATTTAGGAGCCTGACTCTAAGACCAGGACTGTGATTTCTCCAATGGGGTGACATTCATGATTATACCCAAGCTGCTTCTTACCCAGAGGTCTTCATCCTGAATACAGAGCCTCTTTACCATTTAAGAGTATTGGGAACCAAGGAGAAGCAGCAGATTTAAGACAGGGGGCAGGGGGAGAAGTTCCATTTTAGACATTTTAGTTTGAGGTAGCCAGTCATGTACACGACCCTGGATCTTCAAGGAACAATTCTGACTGGATATAGCTGCAGAAAGTTTCAGTGTGCAGAACACAGCTGAAGTCATTGAAATTGATGGCATTATACAGGGAAAGGGCAGAAGGAAGGAAGGAGTTTTAGGGAGTAAACAAATAATAGGTCAAGTAAGACAAAGCAGGTACATAATAGCCTTCTTTTGGAAGCAGGGTTCATCATATGATATCAATTATTCTTCAAGGGATCCGTTGGAAAAATTATCCATTAAAATCCATCTTCTTCACCAGAAGACTGGATCTGCGACTCAAATACTTAACATTCATTACCTTCTGTTTTAATAGTGGTACAATGGATAAATCAACAACATTTGAGGGAGTAATCACATCAATTCAACAAATATTTACTGAGTACATACCATATGCCTACCATTGTGTTAAGGACAGGAAGATTATCCTTACCTAGTATCCTCTCATTCATTCATTCAACATTCATTAAGTACTTAATATGTGCCAGGCCATAATGCCTGATGCTTGGAATGCACCCATAGTAAGTGTTCAATATAATTTTTTTTTCTGGGTAAACACAGTTTTACCTTGTGTTTACTGTGTGAAACTGAGAATAGGAAGAGAGAGTCCAAAAGTATGCTTCGTGCAATAAAAAACCCGTTGCTGTCGAGCAGATTCCGACTCATAGTGACTCTAGAGGACAGAGCAGAACTGCCCCATAGGGTTTCCAAGGAGAGGCTGGTGGATTCGAACTGCCGACCTTTTGGTTAGCAGCCGTAGCTCTTACCCACTATGCCACCAAGGTTTCCCTTCATGCAATGGGGCCTCCTAAAAGGAGCTCCAAGCTTTAGTGTCAGAGAGACCAGCACTGGAATTTCAGCTCTACCATATACCCCCAAAGTGACCTTGAGCACTTAACCTCCCGGAACTGCAATGTCCTCACAATAAAGTGGTTATTAATGTCATATATCTTATAGGGTAATAAAAATAATGCAAGTAAAATATCTGGTACAACATAGATGGGTTACTGTTGTTGTTGGTATTATTATTATTATTAAAAAAGATAATCCATGTGGCCAGGAGTTGCTTGAGAGCTGAGGAGAAAAAATGATTTGGGAAATCTTCTGAATAATGAACTATCACTATACTCTTAGAAAGGACAGGGCTATATAGAGTGGGCTTGGCCCTCAAAAGTAAAAAACAAAATCCCATCCAGGATTTGACCCAGGCCCCCTCCTTGTGTGCTGAGGGCCCCAGTATACTCTCCCTCTTGTCAGCCTGGCTGAAGCAGACTAGAGCCTACTCACTGTAGTAGAACGAGTCTAGGAATATTCAGTATCCTGATTCCTGCTGTGAAGAGATCAAGCGGACGAAGACAACATTAAGATTCTGGCAGAGAACTAGCCCCAGTCAACTGATTAAGAACTGAAATGCAAATGAAGAACTTTAAATTTCAATTAACACATTTATTTTTGCAATACAGATCACATTAATGCAACAAAACATCTGTATTTTCAAACTACTTATGAGCCTAAAGAAAAAAAATTTTTTTCACACACACACACACACATATATATATATAAAATGTTTTCTTGCTAAATCCTGGGGAAAGATGAGTTAGACATTAAGGCAGGATAGAATTACATAGGAAAGTAAATATATCCGTGCCAAAATCATCATTCTGGTACCATCGGTAATACTAATATAGGAAAAAGAAACTTGGAATATATTCTATTAACTTCTTTTTTTTTTTTTTTTGCAGTGACAGCAAATTTTAAAACTCAGCATATGTTTCTAACTTTGCCTGCTTTCCCCCTGAAGCAAACACGGGATTACTGTGGCAAGTTACTCATATGGATTTTTTTTTACAAAATGGAATGCATAACATTAGAAGCCAAACCACAAAGGACAGGCACATTGGAGATAGATTGGAACAGATACACAGAACATACAGTGCTTTGCATAACAGGGCTTTGCCACTGAAAAAGAAAGAATTTGGTTAAGAAGGACTCTAGAAAATAACACATATTTTCTAAGACACAGCTTTGAAAGGAGGGAAGAAACAGAACACAGGGAACTTATTCCAAACCAGGGATTTAAAATATGACACACTTTGCTAAAGAAATCCTAGGTTCTAAATTCTGAGGCACTCAAAAATGTATCTAAGAAGTGAAAATTCTTTTGGAAATTTTGGTATATTTAATTGCCAAGCCTTTATAGAATATAATGAGTGCTACTAAAATTTCATCATCAGTATCTGAATAAGCTTGAAAATAACTATACTAGTTATTACCTTGCAACAAAGGGGAAAGCAAAGCAACCACTGAGCATCTTTAAGAGCTCTGGTTATCCCAGCCCTGTGGCACTTCATTTGATTCTCACTTCATTTTGCCCCATAGCATTTTTGAGAAGTACCATGTTTCTACTTTTCAAAGGGTAAAGCTAACACAACCCTTACAGACAGTGTTCAGTAAATACTGATTTATGGTTTGACAAAGTATAAAGTGATTTGCTTGGGAGACTCTAAATGTCAGCTTACACTGACAATATTATTTCAACAGTCCCCAAGGTTCAACAGACCTCTCCCCTGAATTCCACCTGGATATCAAATAAAAAACAGTTGCCATTGAGTCAAATCCAACTGACGGCAACCCCATGTAGTCATCTAGAATTCAACATTCCCAGTACTGAATTCTTGGTCTTCGCCTCTCTCAAACTTGCTCTTCCCACAGTATTCCCTGTCTCCTTAAACGGCTACTCTATCCTTAAAATTACTCAGGTCAAAATCCTTGGCATTATGCTTTACTTTGATTCTCTGTCTCACATTCCACTTCCAATGCATTAGGAAATCTGAACATTTGCCAACATCACCTCCAGCACCATTACCTTGGTCCAAGCCACCATAAACCTCCCTTCTAATTCATCTCTCTTCTGCTCTGGCTCCCTTATAATTCTCCACGCAGCACCAAGATTGATCCTTGTAAAACAGAAATCAGATACAATCACTCCTCTGCTTAAAAGCCTCCAGTGGATTCCCTTCTCACTCAGAGTAAAAACCAATATCCTTACAATGTCCTCCTTCAATCTACTCACCTTCTCCAGCAGGCTCTTCACTCCCTTTACACGCTGCAATTTTTTGATGCCTTAAAATCTTCAAACTTCAGGCTTTTCTTCCCCTCTACCTTCACCAACAATTTACTGACAGAAGTATATTATATTTCACTGCCATCACTTCCCGATCACCATTGCTCCAAGAAGTGGTTTTTAACTGGGGTGCACATCAGAAATCTCCTGGATTGTCTTCATGCCCTGAAATTCTGCTCAGTGGGCTTATTATATAGGAGGACCTAAGCAGATCTACTCTCCGGTGCATGGTGCGACCATGAATTGGAACCAGCTCAATAGCAACTAGTGTTTTGTTTTGTTTTCTTGGTAGGCAGAAATAGAAGCCCCTGAGCGGCAAAAAAAGGTTTGCAATAGGCTACTAATCTAAAGTTTGACAGGCTGAACCCACCTAGGGGTGCCACAAAAGAAAAGCCTAGAAATTTGCTTCCGTAAAGATTACAGCAAAAAACAAAACAAAAAAAACCCTATGAAGTAGTTCTACTCTGTGACACATGTGGTCACCATGAGCTGGAATCGACTTGACCCAACAGGTTTAGTTTTGGGTGGTGCAAACAGTTAACACACTTGGCTGCTAAGCAGAAGGTTGGACTTCAAGTCCACCTAAAGGCACCTTGGAAAAAAGGCATGGCAATCTACTTCCAAAAAATTAGCCATTGAAAGCTCTATGGCGCACAGCTCTACTCTGACAAACATAGGGTTGCCATGAGTTGGAGTCAACTCGAAAGCCACCAGTAAGCATAAATATGATGGAGAAAACTGCTCCCAAGGAGAGCCTGATACACAAACCAGCTTAAGAATCACAACTTTAAATCCCTACAGTCTGTTTTCCTGCCATTAACACTCTACAGAAACTGTTCTCCCAAAGACTATGAATAACCTTCTGGTCATAATAATGATAATATATCACCAGCTGAGGAATATAATTCAATCAACGCTCTACACCTGACACACCAAAAACAACCAACCAACCAAAGAGACAAATTTCTGGTCACAAAATCCAACAGCCTTCTCTTAGTCCTATCCCCCCCAAACTTTACACAATATCTAACACTACCCCCTTAAAGCTCTCTCCTCTCTTAACTTCTAGGTCTTTTGCCACCCTCCCCCCCAACTCGTCTGAATGCCATGTAGATCCGTGCCTCTCAGTGTAATCCAAGGGCCAGCAACATCACCCTCATTTGGGAGCTTACTAGAAATGGAAATTTTGGGGCTCCATCCCAGACCTACTGAATCATAAAATCTGGGGGTGGAGCCCAGTAATCTGAGCATTCTTGTGATTGTGCACACTGAAGTTTGAGAAAAACAGAGGCCAGGATAGGTCTTCTGCCTTGCAGGCACAGAATCTTGAACTGTAGCCAATCCTGACTCATTTTTTAAACTAAAATATCAATTCTATTTATTTATAAAGTGAGTAATCATTTGCTTATGTATTATCTTCAATGGTTAAATCCCATTCAGGAGATGAAAACTGGGAGGGGGCAAGAAGTGATGAGGTTGAGTTGATGTAATATGGAGCAAGAGGAATACGATAATTCCTGTTGTGGGCCAAAGTCGACTGGAAGGCCAATGACACTACTGGACTTTAGAGAAGTCAAAAAGACAGGCTGGCAGAAATGGTCAGGGCAAGCCTATCAGGGGCATTGGAAGATGACATGGTCCATTAGCCAAAGGCTTAAACCACCTTAAGAGTTAGAAGAAGTATAATACAACTGATTAGGTTACTCTTTTCTCTACTTAAATTAGCCTTCAGAGGATACCTCTGAAGTTGATTGACCTAACAAGGTGATTCACCTTTAGCACCTCCTACATTTCAGCAGCACCCTATCTTTCCATAAATGGTTAATCTGTTTCATATTGACTTTTCATTAGTTTCAGTCTCAGAAGTTGGTCTTTTTTAGACCTTGGTTTTATTCTGAGACTTATTTTTCCCTATATCTGCAGAGCTTTTAGGATAATCTATGGACTAATATATGGGAACATTTTTCCATACTTCTTCCATATTCCAGATACTCTTTCCCAAATATTAAATATGACTCAGCATGCCAAATTTCTTCTATTATACAACATGAATTACGATCTTTCCAATAGCATTTGTTAACAGCCCTGGTGGCGTAGTGGTTAAAGTGCTCAGCTGCTGGCCAAAAGGTCTGCCGTTCAAACCCACCAGCCACTCCACGGGAGAAAGATGTGGCAGTCTGCTTCCCTAAAGATTTACAGCTTTGGAAACCCTACTGGAGCAGTTCTGCTCTGTCCTATAGGGTCACTAGGAGTCAGGATCGACTGGACAGCAACTTTTCTTTCTTTTATTTTAACAGTAATAGCGACAGTTAACGTCTAACTGTAAGTACATTTATTAGGCACTTACCATATGCCAGGAAGCTCTAAGTGTTGGGGTAATGCAGAAGCCTGAGCGTCTAGTAGTGGGAGAGAGGTAAGGCCAGTGAAATCAATTTAACAGAAAAAAGAGTGTTTAATTCATTCTGGGGGAGCTGGCAAGTTTTTCCAAGAAGTAAATTGGGCTGTGTCTTGAAGGATGAATAGGAGTTCATCAAGCATTGCAAGAGGAAAAGGCATCCCAGACACTATCTCTCCCCAATCTCAAACTTGGTAATATTACCAGCATATAACTTAAAACAAGAAGAAAATACAGAAGAAATAAAAATAACACAAGAACAAATCCTTCATGCTTGAAGAAAACAAACTGTATCTTCAAGCACACTTCAGATCTGAAAGTAAATGTTTATAAAACCAGATTCACAATCAAGGGAAAGGGGTGGAGATAGAGGAAGTTCAGCTTGTTTTGCTGTATTAAGTTAAAACAAACAGTAAAAATATCAACATCTATGCTCGGGAACACATACGTATAGTATTTTTCATGAAAAATCCTATGTTTGAAAATGAAGATCTATAAAATATTTTTCAATATTACAGTATTTGCCCAAGTGTTTTATGTTCCTAATATAATATTTATTTTTTTTTAAAGTGAGTTTGCCCAAGACCTTGGCAGGTCTTCCCGCACCCCCAACAATCCAGTCTTGATTGAAACCATCCACATAGCACCCTAATCAACTTTTCACTTACCCTGACTTGCACACCTTTACATTCTTCAAAGTTTGACTATATACTATGACTATCAAAAGGCAGAAATTTAGCTTTAAGTTTTGACACTCCGCCTCTTCACCCTTTCATTAAATTATTTCCTCTCAAATTCCATCAGTTTCGCTTTTCTCTTGAAGGGACGGGTAAGGAACATTATCAACAGCACACTCACAAAACCAATGGCTGCAGTCAGAGTCCAAACACACGCACCAATCTCCAGTTATATCCCTCTTGGGGCTGTTCCTACCGCTGATCAAAATCAGCGGACCAGGAAGGGGGAAAAATCTGAGGCAGGAAGGTTATTCCCTTCCTTCCTCTACCCCATGCCAGCTCCCCTTGCTCCCCTGGCCCCTAGGGCTGCAGCGCAATCTCGCAATACTGCTCCCCCCGCACAGTCCCGCCCCCGCCGCCACTGTCACCCGCCACTGCCTAGAAAACAGTCACAGCCTTTGTTAAAATGTCCACGAGCACAATGGACTGGCACATTCCCGGGGGCGGGATGAAGAAAGTCACACGAACACCACGCCCTCCTTGGCACTAGCCCTGTGCGACCCCCAAATCCTCTCTCCCGCGATGGGGACGTTCCCGGCAACTCTTCGTCCCCAGGGGCAGCGCAGGGGGAAAGGGAGGAGCCCGGACGCCGTTCTGGGGCACCATGCAAGGGGGGGGGAATGAACTTGAAGCTGGGACACCCTCCCGAGCCCTTGGCAAGCCGCCCGTGTGAGGATGTCCAGCCTCCAGGCACCCTTCCTTCCATTTTGCTCCTCGCACACATCTTTACCCACTCCAGCCACCGCGCACTCCGCTCTCCACGCGGCCGGAGCAGGACCCTCCCAGGCAGTGCCGCAGCCCCCAGCTCCTCCTCAAGGTATCGGAGGCTTCCCACTCGTTCATTCCCACAAGCCCTGCTTCCTCCTGGGGCGTTCCACCCAGGCCATGTTCCCCCTCTTAGTGCCCTCACGGCGGCCCACTCACCGCGCGCCCCGCGCCGCTGCTCCGCGCTCCACCAGCCGCCCGCCGCGCCTGCGCGCCCCGCCGAAGCCGACCAAGCCAGAGCCTGGAGCCGACCGGGAAAGGCGGCGGGAAGCGGCAGGGGCCGGGCCGGGGCGGGGCCAGGTGGGGTGGGAAACGAGAGGCGGGGCCAGGCGCGGTGGGAAACTGAGTGGCAGGGCCTCTGCCACCTCCTCCGGGCAGCCAGAGCGCTCAGGGTATCAGCTGGAGCTCTCCACTCTGGGAGTCTGTTTTTAACACTGACAGAGAAGCCATCGAGACTTCTCGGTGCACCCCGTCACTCACCCTCAGGAAAGCCTGGCTTGGCTCGAGGCCAAGCAGCCCGTCCCCAGGGCCTTCAAGCCTTTCCCACAAGTCACCCAGTGTCCCCACCAACAGTTCCACTTTTGCACGCCTATCTCCCCGCACATTATTTTTTCCCCCTGTCTTCTTTCCTCGTTGCGCTGTCCTCAGCCCTCCGGAGATGAGGGGCATGGAGATTTCTCATCCACAGACGCTTGGGCAGGACATCCTCCTTAACATGCCTCTTTGCTGTGTGCTAAGCCAGATCGTAGTTGGTGACTATCCAACCATTGCCCACTGTTACAGCTCAGGGAATTGCCCTTTCTCTGAGGACAAGCTCTCTTGCCACTGTTTTTGGATGATGTTTAGTGACAACAATCTGCTTTTTCTACTCAAACCTACACGGATATCTTGGGAAGGAAAAAAAATGGAGTGTCAATTAATTTGGCTCTCTTTTTGATCCTGCTTTTTAGATAGCCACCTTCTTAGACTTGGAGCCTTCTAAAAGGCCCTCTGAGAAACAGAATATTCAGCCTGTGCTGTGTAGACTTTGCCGTAGTGGTTGTAGGCTTTCTGGCACTTCACATTTCAAAGAGGCTAACTTGATTATTATTCCATGCTGCATGCGTGCTTAGTTTTAAGTTTTTATGCTTTTCTGTTTAGAATCTGGTCAACCGTGGCACCCGACGTTCCTTTAGATCAGCCATTAAAACAAACACACCTGAGTGAATCCAAAGAAAATTGGACTTTGGGCCTTAAGTGTTTTATTCCAAACTACTCCCCTTCTCTTCTTTTTACTTTAGTTATCATGGAATGGAGAAACATTTGGTTTGTAAGAATAAAAGAAATGCCAGAACACCAATAGTCCTTCCCAGCAAGTATTTTGAACTTGATGGAAGTATTTTGTGGGTGAGCCTGGTAATTGTCTTGGGAGATACAAACATCCTTAAACTCCTCCCATTAATCTTTGTGGTTCTTCCATCTGTGTATTTTTCAAACCAGCCTCTTTGTTGAACCCATTGCTATTTTGCATTTGTCAACTAAGAACAGAGAGATTGTAGGGAGGACACACTGCAAAAGGGTATGCTGGTAAATGTAGATGCAGACTTTGTAGGATGAATAAATCTGTAAATGCCTGGAAGCAGGGCCTTGTCCTATTCATTTCTTTAGTAAAATGCTTCACATACAGGAGGTGCTAAAGAGAGAGAGAGAGAGAGGGACTACATTAGTGTCTTAGTTATCTAATGCTGCATAACAGAAGTACCACAAGCTGATGCCTTTAACAAAGAGAATTTTTTTCTCTCACAGTCTAGGAGGCTATAAGTCTAAATTCAGGCTGCCAGCTCCAGGAGATGGCTTTCTCTCTCTGTCGGCTCTTGGGGAAGGTCCTTGTCATCAGCCTAGGAGCTTAGCTCAGGAACCTCAGGTCCAAAGGCTCCTGGCTCTTGTTTCTTGGTGGTAATGAGGTCCCCTCGTATCTCTGCTCACTTCTCTCTTTTATATCTCAAAAGAGATTGACTCAAGACACAATCCAATCTTGTAGATTGAGTCCTGCCTCATTAACATAACTGCCTCTAATCATGCCTCATTAACATCACAGAGGTAGGATTTACAACACATAGGATAATAACATCAGGTCATAAAGTGGTGGACAATCACACAATACTGAGAATCATGGCATAGGCAAGTTGACACACATATTGGGGGTATACAATTCAATCCGTAACAGTTAGTAAAGGTAAGTTTTGTATCCTTAATAGATGTGTGTATGTGTGTTTTAACTTTTCATTTGATTACTGGGTTTATTTCTTTTTTATGTCTGAATTTGTCCAAATATTTTGATTGAGGTAAAAAAAAAAAAAAAAACTAAGTTGAAGTAGTTTAGGCAAAAAGAGAAAGTTATTGTGTGACCCAAGCTGAGAAGGTCAGGTCTATAATTGGCCTTAGGGATGAATGGAACCAGCAACTAGAATGCCTCAAATTCCAGCTCAGGCTCTCAACCCTGCCTCTCCTGGACAGGGTCATTCTCTCAGAACCCCTGAAATGCATGCTTTGCAGACTTGGAACAATGATCTCTGGCAAATTGCGAGCTTACACATACCAATGTATGCTACCAGACAAAAGAAAGGCATGTCTCTTCCCTCAGTTCCAATTTTTATATACTAATTAAAGAGTCTGATTGGATAGGATTAAATACCATACCTATTGCTGGAAAGAAAGTGGATGTGTGACGTAAGAATTGCACCCCCAATAGAACCACATTGGTAGAGACAAAAATGAAGAGAGAATTTCTAAATAAAAACAAAGTGGAGGGGGGAGATGCTCTTTCCAGAAGAAGAGAAAGGTGCTGCATTTAGGGAACATAGGCCTTGGATATATCTTTGACTATTCTCTCTCTCTTTCTCTCTTCCAACATCAAATAATCAAGTACTAATAAGTCTTCTTAACAATGTCTCTGTATTAGTTTCCTATGGCTGCTGTAACAAACTACCAAAAAATTAGGGGATTAAAGCAACACAAATTTATTTTCTTACATTTCTGGAGGTCAGAAGTCTGAAATGAGTCCCACCGGGCTAAAATCAAAGTGTCAGCAGGGCTGAGTTCTTTTCTGGAGGCTCTAGGGGAGAATCCTGTTCTTGCCTTTTCCAGCTTCTAGAGGCCACCCATATTCCTTGGCTCCTGGCCCCCTTCCATCTTCAAAACCACCAATGGAATCAGTCTGACACACAGACACTCTGCTTCTATAAAAATGGCATGGCAGGGGCACCTGACCTCCTCTAACTTCACAAGGGGAAAGGAGAATCAAGAACAACAGTGCAAGGCTGATTGCTATGAGGTGGAGGTCAAGCATGCCTCTACCCTCCAACCTTTTTTACCAATTCTGATACCAACTGTCCTTCCCACAGCACTCTCTACTTCTCTGTTGGGTTCGATAGTTTGTTGCAATGGCCACACAGAATTCACAGAGAATACTCATGATTATGGGGTCTATTCAGTAAGCAACAGGTTACAATTCAGGTTCAGGAACACTCAGGGATACAGTTCTTCCATCAGGATAGCCTCTTACCAGCCTTGCTCGCAGACATGCCTCTCCCTGGCCCTAGGCCTCTGCCTAAAGGCACTCAGCTTTCTCTCCATGGGCTGGGAGGCCTACCATGATGTCTCCTGCTGCTGGGTCTCTGCTGCCAAGTCTCCACTCCTGGCTCTTCTTTCTCACTGGTGGTGAGATACCCCTCTGCTCTAGAACTGACTGCTCTTTTAAGCCTAGCAGGATGGCAAAACTGACCAAGCCCCTCGTTAGGGTTCCATATACCTTACTGCATGCTACAAACCCCACAAGGGTGTCATGCACCTTATTTACATTATTAGCAAACTATCCAATCCCTTTGATGGGCTACGAGCACCTCATTTGCATAGTCCCACCCAGTCATTTGGTAGGAATTACAAAAACTATGGCTAGAAGAGCCATATTAAGTAATTCACTGTACCACACTCTCCCTCTTCCACATTTAAGGACCCTTGTGATTAAGAGCTATGACTGCTAACCAAAAGCTTGGCAGTTCGAATCCACCAGGTACTCCTTGGAAACTCTATGGGGCAGTTCTACTCGATCCTATAAGGTCCCTATGAGTCAGAATCGACTCAACAACAACAAAAAAATTTTTAATCCCAATTCTAGCTTGGTTAGTAGCCAAGTGTTTAGCCATTGTACCACCAGACCTCCTATAACCTGATTAGCAACATTAATTCCATCTGCAACTTTAATTCCCCTTTGCCCTGTAACATCATACTTTCACAGATTCCAGAGAGTAAGATGTGGACATGCTTGGGGGGGGCAGGGTAGTTCTATCATTTTGTCTATCATGGTTTTTACTTTTATAAAAACAATAGAGCCTAAATCACTGGTTTTCAAATTGGGACATTTGTTAAAAAAAAAAAAAAACACTGATGTCTGGGATTCACTCCCAGATATTATAGCTTAATTGTCCTGGAATCTGTTACACATTCAGTTGATTGGATTAGGGTTAATCATCTCAGCCAAGCTTAGCCAAATGAGAGAACTTCCCTGGGGATTTTAACATGGGGCGGAGGAATTGGTAACACTGGGTGTCTGGATCTACAACATATCAACACAAGAGCTGTGGGGTCAGGAAAAGCAGAGAAAACAAGTCTGGGTCAGGAAGAATGGAAGAGAGGGGAGGGAGTGAAAGAGAAAAGAGGTTGAGAGTGGACCAGAGCCTGAAACCTCCATGGTTGTCTGCCTCCTGGTTACAGTGGCATTCTTATTCTTGGTTTCTATGTGGAGCCACTGCACCCTCATAACAGAGTCTCTCATTCTGCTGAAGCTAACTCAAGGTGGTTGCTCTTGCATAAATCCCCATGTTATTGTTGGGTACTGTCATGGATTGAATTGTGTCCCCCCAAAATATCTGTCCACTTGGCTAGGTCATGATTCCCAGCATAGTATGATTGTCTACCATTTTGTCATCTGATGTAATTTCCCTATGTGTTGTAAATTCTATCACTCTGATGAAATGAGATGGATTAGTGGCAGTTATATTGAGGAGATCTACAAGATTGAGTTGTGTCTTGAGCCAATCTCTTTCGAGATATAAAAGAGAGAAGCCAGCAGAGAGACATGGGGACCTCAAAACACCAAGAAAGCAGCACCAGGAGCAGATCACGTCCTTTGGACCCGAGGTTCCTGTGCAGAGAAGCTCCTGGACCAGGGAAAGATTGATGACAAGGACCTTCGTCCAGAGCCAACAGAGAAAGCTTTCCCCTGGGCTGATGCCCTGAATTTTGACTTGTAGTCTACTAGACTGTGTGAGAATAAATTTCCCTTTGTTAAAGCCATCCATTTATGGTATTTCTATTATAGCAGCACTAGATGACTAAGACAGGTACCATAGAGTTGATTCTCACTCATAGCAGCCCCATGTGACAGAATAGAATTGCCCCATGAGGTTTTCTTGGCTGTAATCTTTACAGAAGCAGATCACCAGATCTTTCTCCTCTGGAGCCACGGGGTGGGTTTGAATTGCCAAATTGCTTAGCAGCCAAATGCTTAACCATTCAGCTTAATTTTAGTCCAATTAATTTTTTTATGATATGCCTTTTGTTTAAGAAATAAGGCAGGATTAAGGACCAAACCCTTAGAACTTCGTATTCCAGGTCTTCGGTCTATTCCACCAACACCTTCACCTCCCAATATTCCCATATTCTTCCATAGCGGCATCAGTGGGGTGGGAGGGTGTGGACTGCAACCCCTGACACTGTCAGAGAGGGTGACACCAAAATGACCACAGTGTCCACAGCCGGTGGGCAGGCTGGCTGTGTGGAGGGGTGGCTGCCAAGGCAGCGACATCACTAGGGTTGGTGTCACCTGCCATCCAGTGCAATAACTAGTCAGCCCCCCCTCCACTGGGCAGAGAGGAGGATCTCCCCATGGCCAATGGGAGAGGGTGCCGCTGGGGGGGGGTGGCAGGGCTGGGAGCTGTGAGGCCTTAAGGCGTGGTGCTCGTGCTTACATGGGTGGTAGGTTGGGGCCCTCTGCCCACCAGAGGGGGTTTGCTGGCCAGCCAGTCCACCCTGGCCTGGGGGTGTGACTCCATGAGTTATCACACTGGGTAACACCAACCCTAGTGACACCACTGTTCTTCCTCTTCTCTTTCCTGTTAATTAATACTCGAAGGATTGGAAGGGGCCTCACAGGTTATCTCAGTCTTATTCAGTAGTCCAGTCTCTCTAAGACACATCAGTGAGGCATAGATCCAGTTCTCTACTTGAATTGTGTGAAGCCAATATTGATAATTTGCAAATTAAATATCTCTCTTGATCCTCTTTTTTTTTTTTCTTGATCCTCAGATCTATGGTTACTATACACAGAGGCATAACTAAGTTTTGGTAGGTAGTGCACATGTCCTGGGCACCACTTGAGGAGGGGGCCAATGAACAGTTTCTATTGGCGATCGAAGTTTCCATTGCCAGCTATGAGAGATAATTCAGCAATTTAAAACTAATTGCTATGAGCACTGTTTTCCATAGATAGGCCCATGGCTATACCTATATATATACTTCCGTAAGTTTTAAATAATTACAATACATACTATATACACATATATATATCATCATCAAATATGAGTCAGAATCAACTCAACGACAGTGGTTTTGGTTTTTTATCATCATCATCATCATCGATGACCTGACCTACAACACAGTTTCCCAACCTAGTTTCACTGTCTAGTTTCTCCCAAATCAAATTAACCCTTCCCTATTTTGACAGATATCTTTATAATCACAAATGTGATCAAGCCACTCCACTACTCAAAAACATTTCCTGATTCCCATCCACTTTACCATAAAATACAATCCCCTTATGCACAATTAAATCCTCTATTATCTGGCCTTAGTGCAAATTTTGCAAACTCATCTCGCTATCCATACATACCCTAAGCTACTCTGCACATGCCTTATCCTTTCATGCTGCTAGAACTTTTCTATTCTCCCTGCCTGGAATATGCCAACTTATTCTTACAGACTCAGTTCAAAAGAAACCCTCTATGTTAGGCCTTCTTGGTGCCCCTCTTGGCAAAGCAAATTAGTTATTCTTACACCTCACCCACTCCTATCCCAGTACTTATATCCTCCTCCTCCTTATGCCTTAAATGCATTTATTCCTGAATTTTCCTCCGGATTGAGAGCTTTTTGAGGGCAGGGACAGTGTAGCTCTAGCACTAATCACAAAGCCTAACATATACCAAGTTACAAGAAAATGTTAAAAAAAAAAGTAGGAGTAAAGGATAGGAAGAAGAAGATTCTATGCTGTATCCTGCTCATGACTTGCTAATTCTTTTTTTAATCACTTGTGTTGCTGATCATTTCACTTATCAGTTTCCCAAGTTCCAATCCAGTAGTTTATGCCCAACACTTAAGTATCAAGAATTGGCATAAACACTCATATCTAGAAACTCTGGAGAGGTGCACACTTCAAAGTTTGAGCGTCTATTTTGACAAATTCTTCCCTTTAGAACTTTCCATCACTCATGTGTTCAGTCCCTACTGATGATATAATCTTAGCCTTTCCCAATTTTGTCATATTCTTCCATGTGTTTACATTTTTAACGCTCGTGTGCTTGGTGAATTGCAGAAAAGCAAGCTTTGATTTTTCTGTCTCTTTTGTATCTTCTCAAATCTTGGTGCCCATAAATGTATGAAGATAGGTAATACGATATGCCATGAAACCAGGGTCAATATACTTGAAAGAATTGAAATCGTACAGAGTATATTCTCTGACTACAGTGAAATTAAATCGGTACCAGTACAATATCTAGAAAAACTCCATATATTTGGAAATAAAATACTGTAAAAATAATTTGTTTTACTATAGAAGAATGTGATCAAAAGGGGAAAAATATAGAACAGAATTTCAAATTCTCATGGAATCCAGACTTTCTGGAGTTATGGAGGCTGGATGAATCCCTGAAACTCTTGCCCTGACATAATATTTAATTCTTAAACCAAAAATATCCCCTGAAGTCTTCTTAAAACCAAACAACAGTTTAGCTTAACCAGTAAAGAATGTCTGCCATGAGCATTGTGCTCTTTTAAGATTTATCTATATGGGATCAAATGGACAACAGCAACTCGAAAGATTAGATGGGAAACTTAGGGGGCAGTAAGTTTATGTTAACAAGGGAGGAGCAACTCAGAAAAGGAGGGTGAGAATAGTTGTACAACTTGAAGAATGTATTCAATGTCACTGAATTTTACGTGCAGAAATTGTTGAATTGGTGTATGTTCTGCTGTGTATACTCTCAAGAACAATAAAAATAAGTTATAAAAAATAGTTTTATATAAACCAAAAAAAATTAGAAAATAACATTTTAAAAAAGAATTTTATGTATAATAACAACAGAAACCACCAAATGGTTAGGAATAAATTTAATAAAAGACATGCTAAACCTCTTTATTATAAATTAAAAAACCTTGTTGAGAGAAATTAAAGAAAACCTAAATAAATGGAAAGATATATAATGCTCATGGATTGAAAGACTCAATATAGTTGAGATGTCATTTCTCTTGTCATTGATCTTTTGAGTCAACACACTTCTGATCATAATCCCAGCAGACTTTTAGAAAAGAAAATAGACAAACTAGTATAAAACATGTATAGGAAAATGAAGGTATATGGACATATAATGAAGAATCTAAATTATCCAAAGCAATTTTGAAAAAGAAGGGCAAACTTAGAGGACTTAAAATAACTGATTTTAAGATCTACTATACTTTCATAATAATCAAGATAGTGTGGCATAAAGATCAACAAATATATAAACAGAATTGAATAGGGAGACTAGAAATGTCACCCCAAAACACAGTTATATAGTCATTTGATTTTTCACAAAGTGGCAAAGGCAACCCATTGAGGACAGGAAAGCCTTTTCCACAAATAGAGCTGGAACAACTGAGTATCCATATCCAAAGAAATGAAACGCAACTCCTACCTCACACCATTAACAAAAATTAATTTGAGAAGGAACATAGACCTAAATGTATAAGGTAAAACTATAAATCTTTTATGTAGAAATATAAGAGAATATCTTCAGAACTTGGAGGTCAGCAAAGGTTTCTTAGAACAAAGAAAGCAATAACCATGAAATAAAAATAACGATAAATTAGACTTCATAAAAAAATTAAAATTTCTCATCAAAAAACATGATTAAGAAAATTAATAAGTAATCCACCAGCTGGAAGAAAAAATTGCAGAAGATATACCTGGCAGGGATTGATATCAATACACATATAAAATTCTTGCAATTCACCAATAAAAAGAAAAACAACCCAATTTAAAAATCAGCCCCAAAATTGAGTAGGCCCCTCATAAAGAAAGAAATGTGAATAACCAATGAGCAGATGAAAATGTGCCCATCATCATTAGTCATCTGGGAAATGCAAATTAAAAAGCACAATTAGCTACCACAACATACCCACCAGACTGGCTAAAATTGAAAAGGCTAACATCAAATGTTGGTGAGGATATGGAACTGCTGGAACATTCATACATTTTTGGTGGGAGTGAAACATCACACAGTTACTTCAGAGAAATATCTGGCAGTTTCTTCTAAAACTAGACATGCACGTACTCTATAACCAGGCAATTATACTTCTTGGTATTTACTCAAGAGAAATGAAAAAATATATATGTACAAAAAATGACTTGTACGAGAAGGTTCATATCAGCCTTATTCATAAAAGCCCCAAACTGGAAGCCCAGGTGTCCATCAGTAGGACAATGGATAACCAAACTAAGTTATTTTCATACAATACAATAAAAAAGAATGAACTACTGAAACAAGTAACAATATTGATGACACTGAAAAAAATATGCTAAGTCAATGAAGTCTTAAATAAAAGAGTATGTATGATTCCATTTATATGACTTTCTAGAGCAGGCATATTTCCCATGTATGGTGGGAAAAAAAGAGAATGGTATGTATGGTGGGAAAAAAAGAGAATGGTATTTGCCTGTGGTGTGGGGTGGGAAAGATTGGGACAGGATGTGGAGACATGAAACAACTTTCTGGGGTGATAATATTCTGGTTGTACAGATTTATGCATTTGTGGAAACTCACTGAATGGTACACTCAAGGTTTTTGAATTATATCGTGTAAAATTTTTTCCTCAAAAGAGAAAGTAACATAAACAAAGATTGAACTCTAGCTAATTCTGATTGATACATTTAGGTGAAATGTACTGATGTATCTAATCTAATCTAATTTAAAAAAAAAAACAGAAAATAACAAATCTTGAGAAGTTGTGAGGATATTGGAACTCCTATCCATTGCTGGCGGGAATGTAAAATGATACACCACAACCACTATGGAAAACGATATGGTGCCTCCGTCAAAAGCTAGAAATGCCATACAATCCAGCAATCCCACTCCTAGGAATATATCCTAGAGAAATAAGAGTCATCATACGAATAGGCATATGCACATGTATGTTCATTGCAGCATTATTCACAATAACAAAAAGATGGAAACAACCTAAGTGCCCATCAACAGATGAATGGATAAACAAACTATGGTACATAGACACAATGGAATACTACGCAATGATAAACAATAATGAGGAATCCATGAAAATATCTCACAACATGAATGAATCTGGGAGCATTATGCTGAGTGAAATGAGTCAATCACAAAAGAACAAATATTATATGAGACCACTGTTGTAAAAACCCAAGAAAAGGTTTACACACAGAAAAAAAAACCTTTGATGATTATGAGGGAGGGGGACGGGTGCAGAGGGGAAATCACTAACTAGATAGTAGATAAGTGGTAACTTTGGTGAAGGGAAGACAACGCACAATATAGGGGAAATCAGCACAATTTGACTAAGGTAATTAAAGTCACAGAAGCTTCCTAGACACATCCAAACACCTTAAGGAACCAAGTTACTGGGGCTGAGGGCTGGCGACCATGGTCTTGGAGGACATCTAGCTTAATTGGCATAACATAGTTCACAAAGAAAATGTTCTACATCCTATTTTGTGAGTAGCGTCTGGGGTCTTAAGAGCTTACAAGCAGCCATCTAAGATATACGTATTGGTCCCATCCTGTCTGGAGCAAAGGAAAATGAAGAAAACCAAAGACACAAGGAAAATATTAGCTCAAAGGCCTAATGGGCCACATAAACCACCGCCTCCACCAGCCTGAGCCTAGAAAAACTAGAGGGTGCCCAGCTACCACCACAAATGACTCTGACAGGGATCACAATAGAGGGTCCCAGACAGAGCAGGAGAAAAATGTAGAAGATTCAAATTCACAAAAAAAAAAAAAATAGGCCAGACTTGCTGGTCTGACAGAGACTGGAGGAACCCCCAAGACTATGGCCCCTAGACACCCTGCTAACTCAGAACTGAAGCCACTCCCAAAGTCCACCTTTCAGCCAGATTCCAAACCAAAACCAAAACCAAACCCGCTGGCTTCGTTGGAGCGATTCTGACTCCGTGACCATATATGACAAAGTAGAACTGCTCCACAGGGTTTCCAAGGAGCGGCTGATTGATTTGAACTGCTGACCTTTTGTTAGTAGCTGAGTTTAACCACTGTACCACCAGGAGACTTGTCGTCGTTGTTAGGTGCCGTCCAGTTGGTTCTGACTCATAGTGACCCTATGTACAACAGAACAAAAAACTGCCTGGTCCTGCGCCATCTTCACAATCATTTTTATGCTTGAGCCCATTGTTGTAGCCACTGTGTCAATCCGTCTTGTTGAGGAGATGTTAAATAAATGAACTTTTTTTTTTTTTTCTATCCATACTTACTGGATCTCTTCAGAATGCAAGGTGTTTCTTTTGGCTGCAGAATGCAGAAATTAGTTATATAATAACCATGATTGCCATTTAAGTGTGAGTTTTTATTTGTTTATCTTTAGATTATCCTGGGAACCAATATTCACATGTTCAAAATTTCTAAAAATGGCTTAAAGGGAGTTTGAAATTCCAGTTTATATCTATAGTCTTTAATCCTTCTGTCAATCTATGAAAATAATCAGAATATGGTTTTAACATTTTAGTTGCCATGGATCGTTTTGATTATAATTTCCATTATTTCACAGAGTAATCCAAAGTCAGAGCCTATCATCCTCCTGAATTCAGTAAAGAGCAAGGATATGAATATAAAGTGTTTCATTTTCAGTAAATGCCTTTTATCTCTCACTGATGTGAAAGTTTTATTTTAAATAATCTTTCCTCATGTTCTAGAAATGTGAGGTGATTCTTTATTCATTACAATCAAGCAATACAGAACCTCCTGGTAATATGGATACAACCCTCCCAATTTGAAATCCAAGAAGAGATTTTGCATCTAATGTGCTTGCAATGCCAAAAGTATTATTTCAAAATTTTGAATTTTATTTAAGTGCAAAATATGAGTGAGATTTTGTGGTTCAGTTTCTCAGTATTTTAAATGCTAACTTTATCGTCATATTTGGGAACACAGGAATAAATATTTGACTTAGTTGCCTCTAAAATAAATCAACTTTATTTTAAAATATTATTTAATTCCTTTATTGTAATTCATGATTTTTTATTTAAAATTAACAGTGCAAGAATTTGGTAAAATGTATTCAAGAAAAGTTTTAAAAAGCTTTAAATTATAAATTTTAGAACTATATAAGTCATGAGAAAATAGGACTAGCTCTTAGTCTAACGAAATATATTGATGGTATGGATATTCTGGGAAGCTGTAGCTGGCAGCAATTGAGGTGCGCTGCTCAGACATTCCTTCAAGAAAGGAAATTGTTGTTCAGGTAGAAGGAATAGAGTTAGCTGCCAGCCTCCAGCTCCAGCATCTTCAGGATGTACTTCAGCTAAGAGTGGAGGCTGTGTACATGTCATGGGCAAAATCCACCCAGCGATTAAGCACAGTGTGGTACTAGCACCTAGCCATTTCTATCCAATGCAGGACTCCTCTGAAGAACAATCTTTTCTCCGGAGCTTCCGTTTGGGTTGGCTAAGACTTTACCAGATCTGCCTCATAGTCTAAGGTTTTCCCTGACCAATCCTGCTTTCTCCCTACTTTCTTTTCAGAGGTATCAAATCAGTATCTTAGACTCAAGGCTTCCACTGCCCAATCCTGCTTCGTCCCACACTGACCTTTCACAGGTATTACTTCCCTGCTCTCCCCCGAAACCTTTTGAAATCTAGACTGATTCAATGCCTGCTTCCTGTAGGACCCACACAGGCATGCTCTCTAAGCCCTAACTTTATTGAATTTGGATCATCTTGGTGTTTAAACAGTTCTCATTTGTTGGAGCAGGATAATCAATATCGATATTGTTAATATTGGAGTAAAAACTAAGATAAATTAACATAAACATAAATTGTGTTTTTGCATATTCTTTTATCCTTAAGGATAATTGTTGCACTTATGATTAGACAGAATGAGTACTACACAAAAGGTATCCACAGACCCTGGGAAGGTTCCCAATGTGGAGCTGCCTGTCTCAGAGAATGAGCTTCACCCTCCCTTTGCTGACCAGGAAGCTCTCTGAGCCTCAGTCTTGTGGGCTTTTATTGGCCAGACCTGCATGATAGGGCTAAATTATGCCTTCTGAGACTAGTTGATATTGGCCTCCCAGGTGAGTCTTTTCTGGTCTGGCCAGTCCCCGATCACCAGCACAAATCCTTGTGTGGCCTGGAAGTCCCATATCAAGGCACTCCGATTACTCCAAGGATTATTTCTCTGGAGCCAAGGACAATGGCCACCTTACTTGGGGTAAAACTAGGTCCTTTATCCCACAGTGCTCTTGCCTCTAAACCATGAAAAGCTTTTAATGCTTGTGTTAGTTATTCAGTGCTGCTATAACAGAAATACAACAAGTGGATGGCTTTAACAAAGAGAAGTTAAAGTCCAAATTCAGGGTGTCAGCCCCAAGGGTAGGCTCTCTCTCTTTGGTCTCTGGAGCAAGGTCCTTGTCATTAATCTTCCCCTGGTCAAGGAGTTTCTCAGGGCAGGGACCCCAGATCCAAAGGACGCACTATGCTCCTGGTGCTTCTTTCTTGGTGGTGTGAGGTCCCCACGTCTCTCTGCTCGCGTCTCTCTTTTATATCTCAAAAGAGATTGGCTCAAGACACAATCCAATCCTGTAGAGTGAGTACTGCCTCGTTAACATAACTGCCACTAATCCCATCTCATTAACATCATAGAGATAGGATTTACAACAGAGGAAAATCACATTAGATGACAAAATGGTAGACAATCACACAGTACTGGGAATCATGACCTAGCCAAGTTGACAGACATCTGGGGCGGGGGGAGAAACAATGCAATCCATGACATTGCCAAAATCTGCAATTTTTAATTTAAGATGTTTAACTGAATCCTGAATGGCCCTAGTCAAACAAATAACCAGCTTTCAGAACAGAAAAATAAGTGGCAACCTTTAGTAAGTTTTCTGTTTGAGCTCTACTTAGTCTGAATGTTTGTTGGTCTTTCTTTCTTGAGCTCCAACGTATCTTTAGTTTCATAAGCATCTGAATTGATTTTTCCTGGAGACTTCATGGGAGAGTCCATTTCCTCATCTCTTCTGACTTCTAGAGGTTGTCTGCTCTCCTTGGCTCATGGTCCCATTTATCCTCTTCCTCACTGTTATGGATTGAATTGTGTCCCCCCAAAATGTGTATCAACTTGGTTAGGCCATGAGTCCCAGTATTGTGTGATTCTCTACCATTTTGTCTTCTGATATGATTTTCCCATGTGTTGTAAATCCTGTCTCTTTGATATTAATGAGGAAGGATTAGAGGCAGTTATGTTAATGAGGCAGGACTCAATCTACAAGATTAGATTGTGTCTTGAGTCAATCTTTTTTGAGATATAAAAGAGAGAAGCGAGCAGAGAGACAGGGGGACTTTATACCAACAAGAAACAAGAGCCAGGAGAATAGCGCATCCTTTGGACCTGGGGTCCCTGTGCTGAAAAGCTGCTAGAGCAGGGAAAGATTGTTGACAAGGGCCTTTCCGCAGAGCCGACAGAGAGAGAAAGCCTTCCCCTGGAGTTGGCACCCTGAATTCAGACTTCTAGCCTCGTGGGTTGTGAGAGGATAAATTTCTCTTTGTTGAAGTCATCCACTTGTGGTATTTCTGTTATAGCAGCCCTAGAAAACTAAGACACTCATATAACTCCAACTTCTTGCTTCAGTTGTCACATCTCTTCTGTCACCAAATCTTCCTCTGTCTCCCTTTTATAAAGATACTTGTGATTATATTTAGGGCCTATCTGGATAATCCAGGATAATCTTCCCATCTCGAGATAAGATTTAATCACATCTGTGAAGTCCCTTTTGCCATGTAAAATCATATATTCACAGGTTCCAGGGCTTAGGATGTGGACATCTTTGTGGTGGGGGCTGGAGGTGGGGGGAGCTACCACACTCGGCTTAATTATAGACTAAAGGACTAATTTCCAAAAGTAAACTGAAAAACTAATTAGGCTGATAATATAATCAGGGAGGCTTAACATGCCTAAATGTGAGAAATTAAACAGCAGCAAATCTCTTGAGAGCATCTTAAGAACTTTGGCAATAAAAATTTTCAGGTTGAATTTGGAAACTTGTAGCATACATGGCTCATTTCTTTTAAAAACAAAATCTATTTAAAACTTAAGGGAAAATTCTCTCTTCCCAGCCCTCTTTCCCTCTTTTCCTCCTTTGATTATATCTTCTTCCCTGCCTTCCTCCCTTCCTTCTTTCAGTGTGTTTCCCAAGAAATTACCTAATGATTCTATATAAATTTTTGAGCTTTTACAGTTATTTCTGATTCAATTCTGAATTGAATAATAAACAAAATCCAGCCTGAATATGCATTTTTAAAATCTGTTTTCAATCTTAAATGGAAGGGCAGTACTTATTTGAAAAAAGATACTAGAGTTACGTATAAAAGAGAACCAGAATAAATATAAGCAGAATAACTTATTATTCTTGCATCCAGTGAGGAAAGCGCCAGATTGCTCTTTCCCCAACTTGGACCGTAACGTTAGATTAATTAGTTTTACCTCATGCCATTTATTTCAGTCCAGAAGAAAACTCTAACACACTTTGGCTACTCTGAAGTCCCACAGGGCTCTTAGGGCTAATGTTATTAGTCTTTTGGGTGACATCATTCTTTCATATTAGAGGCTTATGAGCTATATCTCTTGCTATCAAGTATTAGGGATTTTTCTTAATCTAAGAGATTTTGCTTGTGGTTCATCACTTTTTTTTTCCTTTTAATTTTTAAAACTAGGCCTTTATAATTTTTTTTTACCACTTTTCATTCACTTAGTTGTTTTTTGCTCCTCTATTTACGATGTCTCAAATCTCTCACTTTCTCCGTTTCTATAGGCCGCTACCTCAGCTAATCAGCTGTCCACAGTTTTGTAGTAGGTTTGCTACCTATGTAGAAACATCATTAAGTTTTCAGTGTAAAAGTTCTTTAAATTGTAAATACTGATTAAATGATAGGATTGTGAGTGACTTTTGTTTTCCTTCTCCTTTTAGGGGTATTTTTCATATACTTTATATTGTATAAATACAAATATATTGTATAAGTATTGTATGGATTCTATAGTAGAAAAGACTAATGAACTATATTTAAAATAATTATTTTTTTATTTTTGCTAAAAATGATCTATTGTGGAAGAGATATTGTTTCAGAAAATAATTTTTGGTAATTTCTGCACAAAAGGACTGTGTTGTGTATAGAACTTTTCTCCATCTCTGTGTCTTTCAGTCCCTCCTTTCACTTCCCTCCCTGTCTTTATATGTGTACGAAAGAGTTAAAATAAATAAAACTACATATATTAATCATTTTTCTTAATAAAAGCAGAGTTTAAAAAAATTAGGTGGTTACAGTAATACAAAGAAATCTACCAGATAAACCTTTATGAAAGATCAGCTAAAATATTCTAATTAAAAAAAATTAAACTCAACTACAACAATAAAGAGGAACCCTGGTGGCACAGAGGTTAAAGCACTCGGCTGCTAATCAAAAGGTGGTAAATTCAAACCTACCAGTCGTTTCCTGGGAGAAAGATGTGGCAGTCTGTTCCCATAAAGTTTATAGCCTTGGAAGTCCTATGGGGCAGTTCTACCCTATCCTGTAGGGTTGCTATTAGTTGGAATCAAGTCAACAGCAATGGGTATGACAATAAAACAATTCATCCATATTAAGTCCCAAATCTAATACTGATAATATAAGTTGAGAATCTCGCCGGTTTTAGGGCTCCTGAATACATAACATGTAGGCCCCTCCCACATGCTAGGACAGAGACCATCAAGATAGAAATCTCAAAGCTTAGGTCGCCAGCTTCCCTGGGGATCAATCATGCTGATTGGCCAGTCAGCTGTACCAGTCCTCAGTAGCAGTGCTCCTACCCTCCATATAGGCTGCAGATTACCTAGATTTCTTATATATAAAAACCTCAGATACTATATCTCTTGTACAACAACCACACACTCCATTTTGCTGGATGCTAAAGAGATTATTGAAAAGAAGCTGAAATTACATCTAAAATGCTAGAAACCCCCAAATTTCATTCTGTCTACAAATAAAGACATTATTCTTTATTTTACATCAACTCCTTTGCTCCTTTTGGATCTAGTATATAAACATTTTTTTCTGAGGTAATCTTGGTTGTGTCATTACTCTTGGTAATACTAAGCAAGGAGTAGCAACTGCGGAAAGAAAGTAATATAAATCTCCCCTACTAAGAAGGGAAACCCTGGTGGCGTAGTGGTTAAGAGCTATGGCTGCTAACCAAAAGGTCGGTGGTTTGAATTTACCAAGTGCTCCTTGGAAGCACTATGGGTCAGTTCTATCATGTGCTATATAGGGTTGCTATGAGTTGGAATCGACTCAATGGCAATGGATTTATGAGTTCTATTAAGAAAAGAAATGGGGAGTAAAAATCATATGTTTCTTTATTCTGTCAGCCTTGACTAAAGAAAAATGTGGCACGCACAGTGGTATGTGTTCACTATACCATTTCCTTTCCCTAGACAAACAGAAAGATATTTCCCAGCTTACCTTGCAGATGGATTGGGACCATTTGACCGAGTTCTAGCCCGTGGGATGTAGACAGAAGTGGCATACCATTTCCAGGCCTGGCTATAAAAATCCTATGTGTAACTCTCTGGCTCTTGCTTTCCCTGAAGCAGAGATTATAGAAGCCACATATTTACATCACAAGATGGAGGAAATCTAGATCCCTGAGTCAGCAAGTTGAGGAGCTCTCCTGCCAATCCACATCAGATTTTGAGGGTGAAAAATGTGTACTGAGAACCAATGTCTTTACCTAAAATGACTTAGCATCAAGGTCACAGCCTTTGTATTTACTTTTCATCTTAAATCTTTTATCATGGTACTAATTCTGCCTTCAAATATTCTTAATTTACAATATGAGTTTCCACATAATTATATTTGTATTTATTTCCTATTTTTATTTTACAATCCTTTGAAAGATCCTTTTTTTCTAGATTTAGGTTGTTTATTACTTTTTTAAAACTATCTTTGGTAGGCTCACCTTTATTAGCTAGGCTGTTTATGTACATTACTTATTATAAAATCCCAATAGCAAAAACACCATCGGAACTTTTATGGTTATAAAGTTGACTTCACAGTTATGATATTTGAAACCATATAGAGCTGAAGAGTTTGGCTATTATCATGGCTGAGTAGCTCTAAGATCCAACCTGACACAAAACACAATTAAAAATTCTGAAAAAAAAATACAAAAACTAATGCAAAATATGACCTGGAGGCGCAGAAGAAAAAACAAAAAGAGACAAATTCTGGAAGGGATTTGAAAGTTGGAAGAAGAAACAGTGTGTATGGTCTGTTTCTCAATTTTTAGCCAAAGGAAAGGGCAAGCATGTGTCTTCATGGTGTCTAAAACTCTGATCGAAAACCTGCAGTCTTTCTGGCCTGAAGAACTAAAGTACAGAGTTCAGGGTGATCACAGTCACTGAAAAGTGAGGAGATGGCACCTGGGGGAGATAGAGAGGGAGTATACCAAATTCTCTCTATAAACTTTGCTCATATCTGTGGCTATCCTCACATGTGCTGGGTAAACTCATATTAACACAATGAAATTTAAACTAACTGAACTAAAATTTGAGAGTCTCCATCTCAGGGAAATCAGAATATGCAGTTTGAGACTGACCAGATTAAATGCCTGATTAAAAAGAAAAACAACAAAACATAAAAAACAACTCTTCAGAAAAATACAGTAAAAAAAAAAATACAGTAGTCCCCCCTAATCCATGGGAGGATACTTCCAAGATCTCCTATGGATGCCTAAAACTGAGGATAGTACTGAACCCTATACATATGCTATGATTTGTCCTATACACACATACCTATGATAAAGTTTAATTTATAAATTAGGCACAGTAAGAGATTAACAACAATAATAATAAAATAGAAAATTACAATATACTGTAACAAAAATCATGTGAATGACAGAGGGGGACAGCTTGAGATTTCACTAAAATAAAATAAATAAAATTAAAATTTCATTAAAAATTTTAAACCTTGGTTGACTTTGGGTAACTAAAACAGCAGAAAAGCAAAACTGAGGATGGGGGGGGCTACTGTATAACAATCGAAAGTCTCTACAACATAGCAGTCAAACATAACCCAAAATTACTCAACAGATCAGGAAAATGTGACTCATTTCAAGAGGAAAGTCAAAAGAGTCCAACCCCAAGATGATACAGTTGTCAAAATTATTAGGCAAGGATATTAGTTATTTTAACTATGCTCAAGGAAGTAAATAAAAATATATTCACAGTGAATGTAAAAACAGGGAATCTGAGCAAAAAATTAAAAAAAAAATGGAAATGATAAGAACCCAATGGAAATTCTAGAATTGAAATCATAGGGTTGCAGTTCACCTCTCAACTTGAATTAAGTAAAGTGAATTGTTTGTAACTGTAACAAAAAGGAGCAAAGTCCCCCCTGTCAACTTCTACACTTTTTCAAATTACTGCTGTTATAGAATAAACATTGAGAACAGTCTGAGGGTGTGGGTAGAGAAATATGAGTAGGAAGTGATGGAGAGATGATAGAGATTCACTTTCTAAAGGAGTTTAAAAGTCTTCAAAAGACTTTTGTGAAGCCAAATTCACCCAGCTCTACTAGGAGGACTGTAACAGAAACAAAAACGTCTTCGTTACAAATGATTTGTATATTGTAAGTGGACTGAGAAAATTGGAAAGAACCATATTTTTATGATATTGAAATTATTTGATAGACATAATTATTGCCACATAACTTCTATTGTAATGAAAGATCATGTAAAACAAGCGTGGGGGCAACGTATGACCTCTTCTAACTTCATAAGGGCGAAGAAGAATCAAGATCAACAGCCCAAGACTGATTCCTTTTGAGGAGGAGGTCAGGCAAGCCTCCTCTCTCTTCCATCTTTATTGATTCTAACACCAAGAGTCCCTCCCACAGCACTCTCTACTTCTTTGCTGGGTTCGATAATTCATTGCAATAGCCACACAGAACTCACAGACAATACTCTGGATAATGGGGTTTATTAGAGGAGTAACAGTTACAGTTATAGCTCAGAAACACTCAGGGATATAGTTCTTCCATCAGGACAGCCTCTTCCCAGCCGTGCTCACAGGCATGCCTCTCCTTGGCCATAGGCTTATGCCTAAAAGCATTAAGCTTTCTCTCCTTGGGCCAGGAAGCCTACCATGCCATCCTACTGCTGAGTCTCTGCTGCCAGGTCTCTCCTGACACCACTTCTCACTGTCTTCAGGGTTACAGCCCATTCTGTCTCTTGGTCTCCTGCTTCCAGGAGCTTCTCAGCACAAGGATCCCGGGTCCAAAGGATGTGCAGGCCCTTGGCTGTTCTTCCTTGGTGGTGGTGGGATTCTCTTTCCTGCCTCTGGCGTAGCTCATTTCAAGCCTGTGGGATGGCAAAACCAACCAATCCCTTTTATTATTCTATCTGCACAGTCCCGGCCAATCACCTGGGTGGCTAGAAAGGCCACACAAAAGCGATCCATCACACTGTAGATCATTTTAATAGGCCATCTTACAATTAATGTCATGCTTGTGATAAAAAAACTATCGTCTTCAAACTATCAATCACTCTTGTAATGGTTAATTTTGTGTGTCGACATAGCTAGGCTATGGTGGTCAGTTGTTTGGTCAAACACTACTCTAGTTTCTGTTATGGAGTAGTTACATGTGATTAAATCAATTGACCTTAAGTAAAGAATATTACTTTCCATAATGTGAGTAGGCCTCAATCAATCCATTGAAGGCCTTAAGAGCAACGAGGGTGTTTTTCTAGGGTGTGTTCTACCTCAAGACTATAAACATATATTTTGACAGCACTCACTTCTTCACTTTTCCTGTCACCTAATTTTGGGATGCAAGCCTGCAGGAATCTCCAGCCTGTTGCCTGACCTAGAGATTTTGGACTTGCCAGCCCCCTACAATCCTGTAAGCCAATTCCTTGAAGTAAATCAATACCTCTCTCACCTGGTTCTGTTTCTCTAGAAAACCCTGATTAAGACATATTTTCATCATCTTTCTTCTTTGAATCCTTTCCACATGCAACTTTCTTTTAAAACCCATTTTTCCTTAAGTCCAGTCTTTTAACTTCTCTTTAAGAATTGATTTAGTTTGTATGGGAAAGAAATAAGATTAACGATAAAATATTGAGGAGGCGGCAAGAGGAAAGACAAAGGTACAGATGCAAAGGAATCTCAAAGGAAAGGAAAATAGTTTGGACCCATAATCTCAATATCATTTGGATTAAATCTCTTTCTTGAATTACTCCTTATTTTTTTTGGAAACATTCTGTGGAAGTACTGTATATTACACATGTTAAACACTGTCACAACATTGTATTTTATATGGTGTTAAAAATCACATTATGTTAAAGTATGAAAAAAATTGCAATGATGCTTAGAAGATGTACATGGGGTTATTGTTTTCAAACATTTTATGTTGTATACAGTAGCTCTTTTTCATGGCATATTTATTATTAAGTTGGCATTTTCATTCAATCTGATGACAAGCATCTTTTAATGTGACGATCTCTATGAAGTCTTTGCTTTGTTCTCTTTTGTTTTCAACTCAATTTCAAAATATACCACAAATATTTTTCATTCCACTCTTCACAAAAAGTTCAGCAGTTTTCCAGAACCTAAAAAGTGCAGACAGCACACATACTGATATTGTAGTGAAAGTAATTTTATTGTGAGACTGACAATTTTAAAAGATGGTTTTTATTAATTACATGCTCCTTCTCTATTTCTACCTACTTTCTTCCTAGGCTTATATTTTTTGGAAGTCCACAGGATAGCTTTACATGGCTTCTTAGATTTTTTTTTTCTCACAACTCTCAGGACAAAGAACAATTGTACCCTAAGGCTAAAGGAACAATGACACTTCTGCGTATTTTTCTGTAAAAGTGCACTATTGTTTCTGCTGGGTGCATTTGCTGCCTTCCTGATTCCCTTCCAGAGTTTCTTACTGGGTAAAATGTTTGTTGCAAGCAAATGTATTGAAATCACAGATTGCAAATACATTTGGATTTTTATTTATCTTATCAAAACAGGGGCAAATGTCAAGTCTTTCCACAACTTTGATAAAACACATTTACTCAGTACTGCGTTTTTTATTAAAGTCTGTGGAAGTAAAATGCCAATGGAAAGTGGCTGTGTTGAGGGTCTCCAGGACAACCCTCACATTTGGAGATTTGCTATAAGGACTCACAAGACACAGAAGGCTAAGATTTACTGCCGTGATGCAGTAAGGACATATAGCCAGATCATAAAGGAAAAAGGCAGAGTCTGGAGGAGTCCATGCACAGGCTTCCTTAGGCTCCCTCCCTCCCATAAGCACACTCTTTCCCCAGCAACAAAAACGCAGCAACGTGTGTGTGATGTTTCTGCCCAGGGAAGCCCGTCAGAGATAGCACCAAAGCTTTTTACTGGGGGATGTTTACATAGGCACCTTTTGCCTAACATATACCAAAATTCCAGACTCCCCAGAGGAAAGTAGGTGCTATCATAAACCACATTGTTTGCACAGCTTAGGCACAATGTGCCACTCTTATCAGTTAGGGAACGGTGGGCATCTTCCTGAAATCCAAGTTCCCAGGTGGTAGCCAAAGGCCAACTTTGCAAGCAGGCCTTTCTAAGCATAGCAGCTCAGGCCTGCTATGATAACTTTTCTGCACAGTGGCTAACCAAGCTAGCCTTTTCAAATGGAAAATTCTTGAACACCAGCAGTCTACGAAAAAAGGAAAAGTGCCCTTTTTTACTGTAGCCAGCTACCTCAGCAAAGTTATTGTGATAGCAATTTATTTTCCAATTACAAATATAGATTTTCCACTGTAATTTATCAGCTTTCCTTTAGGAAGGGAATATAAACTGCAAAGTCACAATCAAAAGCAATTGATCTTACATTCCTGTCAGTGGTCTTATTAAGCAGCCTGTCTAGGTATTCAATTAATAGGATGTCGGAATTAATCGGAGTTAAAAAGTAATTCCTCTCTAATCTTATCGAAAAATAAAAGGTTAATAGGACACCTTGGCTACTCTAAGTCTCTTGGCATGCCTGAAGGTTCACTTTTCAATAGATAAGTTGAAGCTACTGAGCCTTCTTTTCTGCTTATCTCTATGTTTAGTAAAGAAGCCTTTGACTCATACGTACCAGTTTAACACAGTTCTTACAGTTAATTCTCCTTTAACATTGAGAATTCAGCTGTTTATCTTTAAGCACAACTGTTTTACGTTCTTTTAAACTACAAAAGCCTGCTACTCACTACTTACTTAAATGCAGATACTGTATGTACCCATCCTACTAGTGAGTAGATGATAAATGACCCCTTTCGGCAAGTGATACCTACTCTTTTTTCAATGGGATCTACTTTGGGCGTAAGCAAATCTGTTTTGTGTTATTTATTCAAAAATTCGATGTGGATAAATTCAGTTGAATAATTTTCCTATTTGACATTGTG
Organism: Elephas maximus indicus; assembly: GCF_024166365.1. Lineage (NCBI taxonomy): Eukaryota > Metazoa > Chordata > Mammalia > Proboscidea > Elephantidae > Elephas > Elephas maximus. The sequence continues at coordinate 138,269,798 of NC_064846.1, forward strand.
GGGCTTGGTCAAAGACTGAGCACAGAGTAATATTTAGGAGCACCAGTGCTGGTGCCAGTGGGATTTGAGTATTCTTTATCACTTACTAATTGTGTGATCCTGGACAAGTCCCTTAAACTCTCAATCTCCAAACGTGTAAAATGGGGTAAAATAATAGTTTCTCTCTCCAATCATTTAAAGGATTAAATAAAATAAATACATAAAGCATGTAGTATAGTCCCTGCTTAAAAAATGGTAGACATCATTGTTTTAATCATCGTCATTTTATTATTTTTGCCTTAACCATGGATAATTCAGAGTTGGCTCTAAACGCAAACATTATGTTTTACAGCTGGTATTACCAATGTTAACTTTTTGTAAACTGTGGTAAACTTGATCGACTTTTTGTGTTTGTGTTCCATGATCATTGTGGAAAGACTGTGACTCTGCTCCATTTTGTCTGTATAGTAGGACCCACGTTGAAGGAACAGCGTACATCTGGTATACTGTGGCAAAAGATGTGTCAGAACTAAGCTCTTAACTTTCAACATGAATACTCTCTACCACATACCGTTCGTCACAAATACATATAAAATCAAGTTAGACAAATAATGAAGACGGTAACTTTGATATTATTCATCTAACTTGATTATGGAAGCATATAACATTTTTAGCATGAAACTGAGTTCACTAACTAAATCAATATGTTAGCAAACATATTAGCATGTTTATACATGGGGGAAGGGGAAGCAATTTTAAGACTTAGCAAGGGATCATCATTCTGAAACTAAGGTATGTCAATTACGTACAAATGGCCCAGAATGTACTCCTCATCTCCTCGTCCTCTCCTTTCCCTCCCCCACTTCAATGTAAAGCAGTCTATAAAACCAAAACCAAACCCGTTGCCATCGAGTGGATTCTGATTCATAGCGACCCTATAGGACAGAGTAGAACTGCCCCATAGAGTCTCCAGGGAAAGACTGGTGGATTTGAACTGCCGACCTTTTTGGTTAGCAGCCATAGGCCTTAACCACTATGCCACCAGGGTTTCCAAAACTGTCTATAAGGACCGGCAAGTTTACGACAAGACAATCATGTAGGTGGCACCGCTAGAAATGAAATGATAAATTTGCGAGGTGGCATAGATCAGAGAGAGAAGTCTTCACGTAAGTCTTCTAGTGATTCACAATTCCACTCCTCCTGTACTTCCCTCTCCTCCAGATCTATAAATAGTTACACAAGTGGTGGTGGAAAGATTTCCTTTGAGATCACTATTACTTCAAATAATACTAGATTTGTGATAGCCAAGCCCGGCCCCCCATCATTTCTAGAGATGACCTGGCCTACTCCTAAACCCAGGGTAGTAGTTCGAGGACTTGCATTGACATGCAAAAAATCTCTGATTAAAATATTATTATCAGATAATGAAGTGGGCACTTTGTATAAATATATACATCTTACTGTTTCACCAAAACAATTTTATAAGGGACAATCTTATTTTATACCACTAATTTCTATTAAAAATTAGGTCAGAAACATATTCTGGTAGGCATAATTCTACATTTCTGAAGGGAATGTCTGAGAGTTTTGTTATAAAAATAGCAATGTCTAAAGTAATGCATTTTCAGTATATAGGTCACTGTCATTCAAGTAAAGCTTGGATAACAAAAACCAGGCAGGCCATTAAAAACCTTCATTCAAAAAAAAAAGGTGAAGGTAGTTCTAAATTGTTAAAAACAAAACTTCATTGTGTCATTTATTTCATCTAACTTATTCCTATTGAAGCGAACAGGAAATTGTGACAAGAAGATGCTCCTCTGGCAGTTTTTAATAAAATGTTTTTCAATCTAGTCACATGCATGTTGATAACCCCCCTGCCACAGTGAATGCACACTTAGTATTTAAAGATGGAGTCTTGTCATGCATCAATTTTCCACAGAGCGATTAGCAGAAAGTGTGAAGATGTTAACGTGGCTCTTTAGGTGCAAGGAATTTGACTATGTATATTTGTGTTCATGAAATTATCCAAGCCTTATAGCTATTTTCATATACTTAGCATTAATACCAACAATATCTCCAGTTGCATATAACAAGTATAGAACAGTGACAATTGCCTGCAAAAATGAAGACACATTTTTTGTACGTTCAAACAACTAACTAAAAAAATTATAAATCTACATGTTCCTCTGAGTAGCTTTTCTGCTCATGTCAGGAAGCATTCGTTCACAAGTTTGTCATGTTTCCCTATCTAAATGTACGCACAATACATATTCTTAAAGAAAATTTGGAAAATACAGAAAAGTAAGAGTGCTAAAATCACATGTAATCATTGCTTAGGTTGGTTTGTGTTTTTCTAGGTACCATTTTTATAGTAATAGCTGGCACTTCATAGCAGTATATGCCAGTGCTGCTCTGAGAGATTTACAAGTATTGGCTTGCTAAATCCTCAGAACAACCCTATGAGACAGTGGTCCTGACATTATTCCCACTGTACAGGTAAGAAAAATCAGGCTCAGAGGAGGTGAGCACCTTGCCCAAGGTCTCACAGCTGGTATGTGGTAGAGCTAGGATTTCACTTCTGGCAGACAGACTGTAGAGTCCATGCTTCTAAGCACTGCAACGTACTCCCTCTGGGGCAGAGGGTTCAAAATAAGAATCATATAAAATCACATAAAAGCTTCATTTTTTAACTTTTTTTTGTATCATGAGACATTTCTCACTCCTCTAACTATATTTTAATATGATTATAAGATCTCATTGTGAATGCCACATAATTTGATTGTTTTCTTCCCTAGGATTAGTAATATAATGATGAATAGCCATGTTCATTTTCTTAAACACTATCTTTGATTATTTCCTTTTGGTAGATTGCTACAGATGAGGAAATTAGGTCAGAGTCTGCTTATAGTTATTGTCAAACTGCATTCCAAAAAGAATGGATCAATCAATTCTATGGACAGCAAAATATATAAAAGTGGTCATCTCACTGTGTTGCACATTAAATTCCTCAGCTGTTTGGGATGCTTCCTTTACCAAATGTTAAGCTCTTAGACATACTCTGTGATGGTTAACGTTATGTCAACTTGGCTAGAACATAATTCTCAGTGGTTTGGCAGACATTATGTAACCATTCTCCATTTTGTGATCTGATGTGAGCAGCCAATCAGTTGGAAAGGGATTTTCCTTGGGCGTGGGGCCTGCATCCAATATATATGGATGTTCTGACAAACCTTACCCTCTCTCTTGATCCTGAATTCATCTCATCATCCTCTCACCTCTGGTTCTTGGGATGTGAGCCAGCAGCCTGCCACCTGACCTGCAGATTTTGGGTTTGTTGGACCCTGTAACATGTAAGGAGAAGTCTCCACTCAGCTACCTGACCCATGGATCTGGGACTCGCCAGCCTCCACAATTATGTGAGCCATTTCCTTGAAATGAGTCTCTCTGTATATATATTTATATATACGCTTCACTGGTTTTGCTCCTGTAGAGAACCCAGCCTAAGATATATTCCCTTCTGTTTCCAGAGTATTATAAATCTGAATGTAGTCACTAAGATGGTTCACAAATATTCCAGTGTCTCTTCTCTTGGATAGCTCTTGGTAGCATTGTCCTTCTCCTCCCTCTGTTGAACTAAAGTATACATATCTGACTTGCTTTGGGCAAAGGACTGTGAGTGAAAGTGGGTCCTGCTTTGCCCAGTCTCCCTTTCCCTGTGCCTTGGTGATAGGACAGCAACCTTTCCAGCCTAAGTCAGCCAGAGAAGGGAGCTGTGGAGCAGCACTCCAGCATCTCCATGACAGACAGGTCTTGTGAGTAAGAAATAAACCCTCATTATATGTTGGTACAATGCTGTGTTTTTTTGTAACTGCACAAGGCTTTGTCCATTCTGGTTGGAATAGTCTGTACATTATGTTGGCATGATTTAAAATTTGTTTTTGCTAGTTTCCATTTTCCGCATTTCTAAAGGCTAAAGGGCACGTTTCCAAGTTGTTAAAAGCAACTCTATGGTATCTATTCACCTTCGAGTCATTTCATTAAGTGAACTCAGGGTCAGTGGGAGAAGGCAGGAAGTACTGTACATCCAGATGGAGTATGGCGTATTGAGAAATCTCAATGTTTATTTCACCTCCAATCAATAGCCTCGGCCTTTTCCCCCAGTTACAGTGAGGGACAAAAAGCGTGAGATGTGGAAGGCCCAGGGCAAGGAAAAAAAAACCCAAAACAACGGCAACAATAATTTATATTTGTTTTGTGCCTATACTATGTCTGGCTCAGCTCTAAGTGCTTGACGTGTGTGAATTCACTTAATCCTTAAAATTACCCTATTAAGGTACTATATTGGTATTTTACAGATGAGGAACAGAGATGCTACATGGCTTGCCCAAGCTTATAGAGCTTGGAAATGGTAGAGCTGGGGTACAAGGAGTTCTCAGAGAACATGTTTTAAGAGGTGCTACTTGGGTGTGTAAAATTTTGAACGTAAGAACATCAAGAAAAGCCATTTCCTTTGGTCTTAGAGCTTCCAGATAAACCAAAATAAAAATAAAATAAATAACCAAATAAAATAAAACCAACCAAACAAAAGCATATTGTCTCAGTGAAAAGGGATTCAATCATCATTTAACAAGGAAGGATAATTAAAGAGGACTAAGCTTTGATTCCTCTAAACACAGTTCATTCCTCTCTTTTCAAAGGTGAGGCAGACCTTGTCCTTGACTCTGTCCATTCCCTCTGCCTCTCGAGTTCAATCATAATAAATTTGTTCACTCTCTAATGGGCTGGGCAGCTTGCCAGCCTCACGCCCAACTTCAGCCAAAGGAGCGGCTCACTGTGTAGAGAGACAGGGCTCACTGTTGCTTTTTAGACCTTTGATTTTATTCAGCGTTAGCCATTTAACAGCCAAATTAGTAACACTTGCTCTCCACACCCTGCAACATAAGTGAAACATTGACTGATACGAAAAGCCTCAGTTGAATGACTGAGGAATATATTTAAATTAGTTCGGAAATTTCGATGCAATGCTGACTGAAGCTAACACTCTTTCCTCAGTGGCTTTCATTAAAATTCAAAATAAAACCAAACCCACTGCCATCGAGTTGATTCCGACCCACAGCGACCCTACAGGACAAAGTAGAGCTGCCCCATAGAGTTTCCAAGGAGCGCCTGGCAGATTTGAACTGCCGACCTTTTGGTTAGCAGCCATAGCACTTAACCACCACACCACCAGGGTTTCCTGGCTTTGCTTAGGGAGAGAGAAATGAGGAAACGAATCGGAATATTTTTCAAAAATATAAACATTCCTGCTCAGGGTACTAAGTATAACCCTAGATTGTTGTAGTTTTAAAACGTCCCCAGAGATTCTGAAAAAGAAGAACCCCTGTTCTAGAGGAAATAGTCAAATCTGGTGTTAGGAAACTGAGTCTTCTTGTTTATATAACCTTCTACAGGGAAGAATTCTGTGCCCAGATCTCTTTGGAAGATCACTCACACAGTGTTATGCACAAAAGGCAATTCAGGATCTCTTTGATGTTTTCATATTATATGTTTACCTCCTCAAGGTCAGGTAATGTGTCTCATTCAGTTTATTGTGTAATATGGTGGCCTAACAGAGGGATGCCTCATCAGAGATTAAATTTGTGTTTCCTTTCTCTTCATTATTCTTTTAGGAAAAGAAACCACTTTGGAATCCCTTTGAAATTACTGCTGGAATTCCTTTAGCTTCATCAGAATTTCCTGGAGGGACACACAGAGTGCTGGGTTCCACCCCCAGGGTTTCTGATTCTATGCGTCTGGGGTAAGGCCCTAGAATTTAGGTTTCTAACAAGTTGCCGGGTGATGATTGTGCTAGTCCCAGGGCAACACTTGGAGGATCACTGCCTCTGACCGAACCAGAGTTGGGACAGGAGTTTCCGCTGCAGTTTCAGCATCATCGCCCGTACTCACCTGTCACAATTCCCATCCAGTGGGTCTTGATTTTGTGGAATCCTCCTACCTCCAGTTCTCCGGTGCACTATTTTGATAATTATGCTCCTCTGCTGGGGTTTCCTGAGCTCTGTGCACATCCTCCTACCCATGTACCCTTTCTTGGAAAAAAGATGTTTGGACATTTATTTTTGCAAACATTCTCCTAATAGGAAGGAATGAAGGGGATACCACTCAGAAGTTGGTGACTCTCCCACCTCATTTCTCACTGTATCAATTTTATTGGTTCTCTTTTATTCCTTAAGTGCAACCCAAGAATCTGCCCACCTCTTTCACCACTTTTACAGGCGTAATTTTGGGAGCTTCAAGTCAGGGAGGCCCTCGTATTCACCAAGTAAAGAAACCTCAAGTGGCTAATAATAAACATTTTGAAACGCAATTCAAGTACACATTTTCAAAAACAATAGTATGACAGGTAGAATTCTAAAGGTTATCCCCCTGCAAGATTCCCATTCCCTGGTTATTCAGTCAAACAGTAATTAGGTATTGCTGCGAAGGGACTTTGCAAATGTAATTAAAGTTATTATTCAGTTAACCATAAAATAGTAAGATTATCCTGGCTATCTGTGTGGGTTCAATGTAATCACATAAGCCCTGAGAGAAGCAGAGGAAGGCAAAAACGTCAGAGAGATACAATAGAAGGGAAGGTCAGAGAGATTTGAAGCATGAGAGGGACTCAACCCACCATTGCTGGCTTTGATGATAAAGGGAACCACAAGTCAGAGAACGCGGGAGGCCTGTAAAAACTGAGACCATTTTCCAGTCAACAAGGAGCATAGAAATGAGGACCTCAGTCCTACAACCTCATGGAACTGAATTTTTCCAACAACCTGAATGAGCCTAGAAGGGGAGTCCCTCCCAGAGCCTCCAGATAAGAGCCCAGGCCAGCTGACACCTTGATTTTGGCCTTGTAGGATCCAGAACAAAGAATTCAGTAAAGCCAACCCAGACTTACGGCTTACAGAACTGTAAGATAATAAATTTGTATTGTTTCAAGCTGCTAAATTTGTGGTAATTTGTTATGTCAGCAATAGAAAACTAATATAGGAAGTAGCAGAAATCAAAGTGAAACATACATTCTAAAAGATATTCAAATATATACAGCGAAACTTCTGAGAGCCCGAACTCTACAGGACTGCCTTCTTTTCTGGGTCTTGCAAGTTTTCTGCCTTTGACAGGGTGCAGTCTTACCACATTTCTATAGATCTCTATTAAGAATTCTACCAAGAGAGTGTTTCTTTTTGATTTTACAGGACTGAAAAAGAAACTAAACCCTTTTTTTTTATGATTTGCACGTTAATTCAAATTATGTACAAATATGTGCATATAATAATAAAACAAAGATATGGGTAAAATTCACTTTTTAATAAAAACATCTAATGTGAACTGTTTAGTTTGTTTGGGTTTTTTCATGAAATTATTTAAACAAATTTCTAAGTCTGTAGTGTTAATCAAAAAACTCTTGTTCTCCTTTAACTTTTCCAAATTCCTTCAAAGCCTTTATAGAGCTGAAAACTTGCTTTGACTTAAAGGCTTGGGCTCTTCTAATGGTAGGTCTTCATCATCTTCATCATTGTCATCTTTAGATTGTGAGTCCACAATTTCTTGCAGGTTTATGTCAACCATTTCTGTGGCAATTTGTTGATATCAATATAAGATGCTAGACTGACCTATTTTTTGAAATACCACTATAAATGTCATTTATTGCTTCCTGAATCTGTATGATGTTATCGGGCTCAATAACTATTTAGTTTTGCATACTATCACCACTGCCAAATTTTTATTTTTATTTTGCCAAGCAAAATAAAGCTTGCTGAAGATAAAGTCTGTCTTTCGCGTGTATTCTTACTCAGGAAAAGACAAGGACCTTTTGTGTCAGATTGGCGACTGGTAACAACAGGACCCTAATCAGGTAACAGTTGTATGACCGACATTTTGGACGGTGGAAAAAAAATTAATATTGGACAGGGGCAGTAACCGGTGACAAGTAGCATTGTCAAGAAACAAAAGAATGCTTTGATTTTGTTTTTTCATGCTATTGTTGAGTTTTTTGGAAACTCTGGTGGCGTGGTGGTTAAGTGCTACAGCTGCTAACCAAAAGTCTGCAGTTCGAATCCACCAGGCGCTCCTTGGAAACTTTACTGGGCAGTTCTATTCTATCCTATAGGGTCGCTATGAGTTGGAATCGACTGGATGGCAGTGGGTTTGGTTTTTTGGTTTTTTATGGTTAAGTTTATTTAAAAAGTCTTCGTAAATTGCTCCCATCATTCAAGCTTTTTTATTCCATTTCCATTCTACTGAAAGCTGGTTAATTTCGATATTCTTGAAGCACAGTGATTTCTCACTCTTTCCAGTTACCCATGGTTTCTCAAATGTCCCATCAGCTAACATGGTCAAGAGGACCATAAGCAGCTCTTTCTAAAACCGACCCTGCATTTTGCCCCCTTCATTTTCAGGGTTCTATTAGGCATTCTCTTAGGTTATCATTTTGACAAGGCCAAATTTTTCTTTCAGAGATAAATTTCTCACTCTCTTGTCCACGTTTCCTTTTAAAAAAGGAAATAGGTTCTTATAAAAATTAAGGAATTTATTATCTTTCGACGGCAGTGGGTTTTTTTTATTATCTTACCATCTCAAAAACATGAATATCACAAAAAGAAAAAAATGGAAATTATCAACATCATTATAAGATAAAGTTAGCACACTTCAGTAATGTATTTAAGAAAAAAAAAACCACATGAGAAGAATGTTTTTGCTTTTGTACACATACCAAATGTATTAACTGAGGAAATGCTTCTGTATTTTTTGGGCAAAACAAGACATCTTGAGGGAAAGAATTTCAAGGAATGAGGGAGTGGATTTTGAAAACTGTAATAATGTGTATCAAAATAGCTAAAGTGAAAACTAAAAATTAAAGATAAGGAGAAAAGTAAAACCTCTCAAGAAGGAAAAAAGTGTACTTTGCTAGATTTTAATGAAAATAAAGGAATTTATTAACAATCATTTACCTTCTTCCAAACTTATGGATGCTGTTCTTCACTGGAAAAAATTTTCAGGCAAAAATGCAAAGAGTAGAAGTACTCAAGAGAACAGTAGCGATGCGGTACGCACCCACACCCAGTAACAATGCAAAAGGAAGTGGAAGATTGAGCCTTCATTCCTGACTCTTGTGCTTCTTGGAACTATTTCTGGCGTTTGCATCTGCACTTCCTCGTATTCGAATTGCAATGCCAACGATTCTGATTCCGTCAGCATCTCGCAGGTTCTAGTTTTCAGAGAATATTTATTAGGCTGAAGTAATCTCTTTAGGGGAAAATATTTGAATTTTCCTTCTCTTACAGATGGCTGCCTTACACAAGTTCCAGCTTTCGAAAGTTTTACTGTACTTTGAGAATGGGGAGAGTCGAAGTTAACAAGGTAAATAGAAGGAGAGCCACAGTCTTCAGTAAAAAAAGAACGATTTTGAATACAGGTAGTCCCTGATTTACTACATATTCTAGTTATGATGAACCACCCTTAACGATTGTTTTTTTTTTTTTTTGCACATCTTATGCTCATTGGAAACTCTATGGGGCAGTTCTACTCCGTCCTATAGGGTCGCTATGAGTCGGAATCGACCCGAGGGCACTGGGACTGGGTTATCTTTAGTAATATGTACTACATACAATGCTGCGCTGCATAACTTGCTGATGTTATAATACAGACGATCTAGAACCATTGACAAGTGGAGTTATTACCGCAACTGACAAAATGACAATGTTGTCCAACTCTTCATCGTTAAAACACATTTTTATGATTTGTGTATTTTTTATGTTTGTATGCATTAACATATATGTGTAAGTTTTTTTAACGGGTATGTATTAAAATATATCTGTAAGCTTATATGCAATGTTTCCAACCCCTAAAGACAAATAAAGATCCGATTTATAAAGATACTGATAATAAAAGGCAATAATAATAAAAACTAAAAAAAAAAAAAAAAGAAGAGACATTTGACTTATATCAGAATTGACTTAGGACGGGGTTGTCGGAACAGAACCCTCTCATAAATTGGGGACTACCTGTACGTATAAAAGGCTCAAAGTGTTTGTTCGAGAGAGTAAAGCATTAAAGATCTTTTTGTCAGCTGGATTTTAAACTGCACATGTGATTATCTGGCTGCTGCTCTCTTCAACCCCAGCTCATAAAGCTCTATTTCTGCTTTGGGTGTTATTCTGCATTTCTGCCCTGGCCAATGTTCTAGTTCCCATGTCCTCTTCCAGGAACAGTGACCCCACTACGCTCTTTATTGGGAATTGGAGCTCTGCTGCTGAATCTTAGAGGATAACAGATCACAGTCCAAAGACTAGCCTTTCAGATGCCAACTGCTCTTCTCCCTCCCCATTTCCGAGTCTTGTCTGCTCCATAGTGGTGGTGGTCTCCACTTCTCCCAGTGCTGACTGCTTGTCTGAACCACACTGAAGAAGGCTCTACTCCTGAGGGAGCAGCCTCTCATTTGAAAAATATTTACTGGGCACCTCTGTGTAGGGCAACCATAAATTTAGTCATTCAACACTTTGGAGAGTGAAGGGGGTTCTGTTAATAATCATGCTAGGATGACAGGCATAACTGGGATTGTCTTAGACAAATCAGTATGGATGGTCACTTTGGTTATATTTTAAGGGTTAATCCAAGTGCTTTGGATTAAAGCAGTGAACAGCACAGACAAGGCAAAAACCAGTGCCCTCTTGGAGCTTATATTCTAATAGGGAAGACAAACAATAAACAAAATACTGTACTCAAGAAAAATAATCTAGGATGTTAGAAGGGGAGCCACAGTTGTCAGTAAGAAAAGGATGATTTTGAATACAGGTAGTCACTGATTTACTACGTATTCTAGTTATGATGAACCACACTTAGTGACCTCTTTTTTTTTGTACATCTTATCTTTAGTAATATATAGTATATACAACGTTGCAGCGTGTAATTTGCTGATGTTACAGTACAGATGATCTAGAACCATCCACAAGTGGAGTTATTACTGCAACTGACAAAATGCCAACACTGCCCAACTCTCCTTCATCGTTAGAGTAAATTTTTATGATTTGTGTTTTTTAATGAATGTGTGTATTAAAATATATCTGTAAGTTTATATGCAATGTTTTTAACCCCTAAAGACAAATAAACATCAGATTTTAAAGATACCGATAAAAAAGGCAATAATAATGAAAACTAAAAATAAATAAATAAGAGGTGTTCAACTTACATCAGAGCCGACTTAGGACCGAGTTGTTAGAACAGAACCCTCTATGTTAGGGCTATGGAGAAAAATAAAGCAGGGAACAGGAGAACATAAGTGTGTGCGGAATGGAAATGAAAACACCATGATCAAGATAAGTCTTAGTGAGAAGGTGATTTCTGAGCAAGACTTGTAGAAGATGAGGGAGGGCACATATGAAAATCTGAGGAGAATAAAATTCCAGGAAGAGGGGACAAAAAATACAAAGGACCCAAGGATGGAGTATGACTGGTGTGTTCTAGGATGAGCAAAGAGACCAGTGTGGTTGGAGTAGAAAGAGGGAGGTTGATAGTAATAGCAGAGGAGGTCGGTGAGGTAAGGAGACCATGGAGTTCAGATCAAGGAGAGCTTTGCAGGGCATTGTGAAGGCTCTGCCTTTACTCTGAGTGAAATGCCAACCCAGACAGAGCAGGGTGTGAAGCAGTGGACTGACATGATCTGATTCCAGATTCCACAATCTCTCTGGCTGCTGTGTTGAGAGTAGACTGTGGGGGCCAGAGTGGAAGTAATGAGACTAGCATATTGTTTACTTGGATGAATAAAGGAACAAGCTTCTGGAGCAGCCTCACAGGCCCTGGCACCTGTGGTTCCCTCCCTCTGTTCCACAAGCCATCAGGTATGTCTTATACCCATTGGAGGCCCCATCTTGCCAGTCTGCACTGCTGTGAATAGACAGCTACAGCTAGCTGACAATTGCCAAGGGTCAAGATGAAACATGAATTGAGGCTGCAAATATGTGTTTTTATTATAAATAAAGAATAAAAATAGTTTACCACAGAGCTATTAACATTTGATACCAACAGCTGATCCTCATATCATAGCGTATCATAGGATATACTTGCTCTTGAAGTTAATGTTCCCACAGAATAGCTATGCAAAATATGTAAGTGCCCCCAGTGCACAAGTTAAGCCAAACAGAAAGCATTATGTCTGAATCTTTTTGTTTCAGCAAAAGGAGAAACATGACCTCTCGTCCAGCCCGCCACACAGTGACAGAAGTTGCTTGAAGCAGCCCCTTAAGGATATTGTTTGTAACTTTCCTGAAGACAAGGACAAAGATTTTTCCTGAAGCATGAAGATCTGAGACATAAGCCAAATTAATACCTGCCAGGATTCTGCCGCCTTCCTTTCCTGCACTGTGATGGAAATGTAGCCTTTGATGCTACTGTATCATGTAGATGCAGAAAATTGATCCCCACTTCTCAGTCAGGAAAACAAAAAATAAACAAAACTAGACAAGGAAGTAGTTCATAAACAACCATTTCAAATGTTTGGGTTATATCCAATGCTCATGGCTTTCAACATTTTCTGCTGTACTCATTTTCATTCTTGTTCTAAACTAATGGCCAAGATAGTATACTCTGGTTTCCTGAACTGAAAACTATGTTTATGCAAAGTTTCATTTAAAAGGCACCTTCTGCCTTTTGTCATATAGTCACTCAACTACGAAAATCCTCCTGCAATTTTTCCATAATAAGAATCCAAAGCCACTGACTAATATGAACGCTACGATATTTCCCCGAAGCTTTTCAATTGAAGATACACATTTTCATCACATTTTTGCATTTCAGGGCCCAGAGCATCACGATGATCTTAATTTTCTTCAAGACATAGTGAGGGGTTCCCTTTAGGGCATAGAAGAAATTGTTTTCACTTGCGTTTAGAAGAGAGTTATATATACATATATATACACACACACACATATATATATATACACCCACTGCTGTTCAGTCAATCCCGACTCATTGCGACCCTATATATACATATATGCATGTATATATACATATATATATAGAGAGAGAGAGCCCTGGTGGCATAGTGGTTAAGAGCTACAGCTGGTAACCAAAAGGTCGGCAGTTCGAATCCACCAGCCGCTCCTTGGATACCCTGTGGGGCAGTTCTACTCTGTCCTATAGGGTGACTATGAGTCAAAATCAACAGTAACAGATTTATATATATATATACCCAAAACCCTATATATATATATATATATATATATATATATATATATATATATATATATATATATATATATATATATATATATATATATATATATATATATATATATATATGGGCCCTGGTGGCACAGTGGTTAAGAGCTATGGCTGCTAACCAAAAGGTTGTTGTTGTTGTTAGCTGCCATCAAGTCAGTTCCAACTCATAGCCACCCTTTGTACAACAGAGCAAAACATTGCCCGGTCCTGTGCCGTGCCCACAATCGTTATGTTTGAGCCCATTGTTGTATCCACTGTGTCAGTCCATCTTGTTGAGTGTCTTCTTCTCTTTTGCTGACCCTGTATTTCACCAAGCATGATGTCCTTCTCCAGGGACTGATCTCTCCTGACAACATGTCCCAAGTGTGTAAGATGTAGCCCTGCCATCCTTGCTTCTAAGGATAATTCAGGCTGTACTTCTTCCAAGACAGATTTGTTTGGCAGTCCATAGTATATTCAACATTTTTCACCAACACCAAAATGCAAAGGATTTTTTGCTCAGCGTACAGACTGAATAGGTATGGTGTAAGGATACAACCCTGACACACACCTTTCCTAACTTTAAACCATGCAGTATCCCCTTGTTCTGTCCGAGCAACTGCCTCTTGATCTATGTACAGGTTCCTCACAAGCAAAATTCAGCGTTCTGGAATTCCCATTCTTTGCAGTGTTATCCATAATTTGTTATGATCCACACAGCCTTTGCACAGTCAATAAAACACAGGTAAACATCTTCCTGGTATTCTTCGCTTTCAGCCAAGACCAATCTGACATTTGCAATGATACCCTTGGTTCCACATCCTCTTCTGAATCCAGCCTGAATTTCTGGCAGTTCCCTGTCAATATACTGCTGCAGCTGCTTTTAAATGATCTTCAGCAAAATTTTATTGTGTGTGATATTAATGATATTGTTCGGTAATTTCTGCATTTGGTTCGATCACCTCTCTTGGGAATAGGCATAAATAAGGACCTCTTCCAGTCGGTTAGCCAGGTAGCTGTCTCCCAAATTTCTCGGCATAGGCGAGTGAGCACTTCCAGCACTGCATCCGTTTTGTTGAAACATTTCAATTGATATTCTATCAATTCCTGGAGCCCTGTTTGTCGCCAGTGCCTTCAGTGCAGCTTGGACTTCTTCAGTACCATCAGTTCCTGATCCTATGCTACCTCTTGAAACGGTCAAACATTGACCAATTCTTTTTGGTACATGACTTTGTGTATTACTTCCATCTTCTTTTGATGCTTCCTGCGTTTTTTGATATTTTCCCCATAGAATTCTTCACTATTACAACTTGAGGCTTGAATTTTTTCTTCAGTTCTTTCGGCTTTAGAAATGCCAAGCGTGTTCTTCCCTTTTGGTTTTCTATCTCCAGGTCTTTGCACGTGTCATTATAATACTTTGTCTTCTCGAGCTGCCCTTTGAAATCTTCTGTTCAGTTCTTTTACTTCATCATTTTTTTCCTTTTGCTTTAGCTACTCAATGCTCAAGAGCAAGTTTCAGGGTCTCTTTTGACATCCATTTTGGTCTTTTCTTTCTTTCCTGTCTTTTTAATGACCTCTTGCTTTCTTCATGTATGATGTACTTGATGTCATTCCACAACTTTTATGGTCTTCGGTCATTAGTGTTCAATGCATCAAATCTATTCTTGAGATGGTCTCAATTCAGGTGGGATATACTCAAGGTCATACTTTGGCTCTCACGAACTTGTTCTAATTCAGTTTCAACTTGAACTTGCATATGAGCAATTGATGGTCTGTCCTACAGCTGGCCCCTGGCCTTGTTCTGACTGATGATACTGAGCTTTTCCATCGTCTCTTTCCACAGATGTAGTCGATTTGATTCCTGTGTATTCCATCCGGTGAGGCCCATGTGTATAGTTGCCGTTTATGTTGGTGAAAAAGGTATTTGCAATGAAGAAGTTGTTGGTCTTAGAAAATCCTATCATGGGATCTCCAGCATCGTTTCTATCACCAAGGCCATATTTTCCAACTACCAATCCTTCTTCTTTGCTTTTAACTTTTGCATTCCAATCACCAGTAATTGTCAATGCATCCTGATTGCATGTTTGATCAAATTTCAGACTGCAGAAGTTTGTAAAAATCTTCAATTTCTTCATCTTTGGCCTTAGTGGTTGGTGCGTGAATTTGAATAATAGTCGTATTAACTGGCCTTCCTTCCTTGTAGGTGTATGGATATTATCCTATCACTGACAGTGTTGTACTTCAGGATAGATCTTGAAATGTTCTTTCTGATGATGAATGTGACGTCATTCCGCTTCAAGTTGTCATTCCTGGCATAGTAGACCACATGATTGTCCTAGGACATTGATGCTTATGCATTCCATTTCATTTTTGATGATTTCCAATTTTCCTAGATTCATAATTAATACTTTCCAGGTTCTTATTATTAATGGATGTTTGCAGCTATTTCTTCTCATTCTGAGTCGTGCCACATCAGCAAATGACGGTCCCGAAAGCTTGACTCCATCCAGGTCCTTAAGGTCGACTCTACCTTGAGGAGTCAGCTCTTCCCCAGTTGTCTTTTGAGTGCCTTCCAACCTGGGGGGCTCATCTTCTGCCCCATAAGAGAAAATGTTCTACTGCTATTCACAAGGTTTTCACTGGCTAATTCTTCTCAGAAGTAGGCTGGCGGGTCCTTCTTCCTAGTCTGTCTTAGTCCGAAAGCTCAGCTGAAACCTGTCCACCATGGGTGACCCTGCTGGTATCTGAATACCGGTGGCATAGCTTCCAGCATCACAGCAACACACAAGCCCCCACAGTACGACAAACTGACAGACACGTCACTAAATGGTAAGTAGTTTGAATTCACCAGCTGTGCCTTGGAAAACCTATGGGGCAGTTCTACTCTGTCCTATAGGGTTGCTATGAGTTGGAATCTACTCAATGGCAACAAGTGTTGACACCACCTAAGAACAACAGATTCCTTTAGACACTCTGATGACAAAACCCCTCTTGGTCAAAGATATAATTGATGGGAGTTGGAGGTAGGCATCTCACTAGCACCTTGTAGGGTATTGTAAGGACTGTGACAAATGCAGTGGGAACCCTCTGAGGGTTTTGAATATGATCTGACTTATTGAATTTTATCAATTCCAAGACACACAATTCTCTACATTTTATCATGTCTGAAACTGGGTTATAGGTGTTACAGTTATTATCTCAGTAGAAACTGTCTTATAATAGTAGTCTGCCAGGTGGTAGTTCAGACATAGTTGTCATTGCCTGCCCATGGAGCAACTTGTCCAGGGAAGTTTTATTTTCTTCCTTTCAGTTGACTTCTGTGCATTATCAGGACTACACATGTTGAGCTTAATTGCCTTTTAAAATGTCTTCCAAAAGATTATGTGATGGTTTGGTATTGAATCGAAAAGTTAGCATATACAGAAAGTCAGGGAAACATAGCAGTAGGGTATAAATTTGGTACAAATGGAGGGAATATTCACTGTTTGAGGAATAATTAAAAGTCCAAAAGGACCTGGGAAGTGAATATATCCATGAGTAGATAGAGGTATGTTTTCTTTTGTTCCTGATAAACGTGTGAAAGGGTTGCCTGTCATTACATCAAGCAATGAAGCTAGACACAGGAAAACCAGTCAAGTATCCTGAGATTGGTGAAAGTATTTTAAAAGCTGACAGATGCTTGTGTGACTTGCTGATGTGTTTAACTGATGGTTTACACAAGATTATTATTAAGGCAGTGTGTGATAATGTAGTTGGTGGTATTCTCTTACTTACACATAAAATAATGCCCTTTCTTACAATTGATGTCTTAGATTCAGTAAAATATGCTATGTTTAATAAAATCACTCTCACTGCTGGGTTGAAATAGATCCCAAGAGGGCAGGGTACAAGAAGTAGGAAGGTTATTTTGCAGGCAATTTCAGTGATGAGGTGACATGGACCAGGGTGGTAATAGTGGCAATGATGAGAAATGGTCAGACTATGGCTATACTTTGAAAGTAAAGTGAATATTATTGGTTATAGTCGTGAAGGAATGAAACATGATAATGATTACTTTAAGATTTTTGACTTGAGCAACTGGAAGAATAACATAGCCTTCAGCTGAGATGGGTGCACTGGACATGGTAGAAGAGGTTTTCGGGATAACAGCAGAAATTCAATTTTGGACAAATTATGTTTGAGATGTCTACTTAGAAATCAAGTGAAGTGAGAGAAAAATTGCCACGCTAAGCAAGAGAGAATGGGGTCCCAAGCACAAGGGGGAGATTGTCTTTGCATGGCATCATAGAGAGCTCATTTGTGTTAATACGTGGGTGGGCTGAATATATGGATCCAGACACGGGCAGATGTCTGCAAAGTCCTCTGCTAATTGCTAAAATTTTCTCAGTGTTGTGAGAAACAGGCCACTGGCTGGGAGTGGGGATAAAGGAAGAGGTGTTAGAATTTTGAAGATGATAAGGTATAAAATATCATCTTGAGCCTTGATACTCAAGAGCCAGCAGTGTTGACATCATCTGGAAGCTTGTTGGAAATGCAGACTCTCGGGCCACACAGCAGGCTCAGAAAATGCTTTTAACTAGATTTAGAGCACACTAAAGTTTGAGATCACTGCAGAGAGGAGTACACAGATTAGGGAAGAAAAGTCTGATTGCCCAGCTGCATTAAGGGCCCACTTGGAGTTTGCAGCATGAATTCAGAGACCCATTGGCATGGTTGTGGGATTTGCTCCAGCCAAATGCAGCAGCGGGGCACAGCTTCAGAGTAGGCAGAGTGGGATATGACTAGGGTTGTAGTCTTAAGGAAATAAGCTTGAATGATAATGAATCGAGAGAGTTGAGGATATATAAAAATAAATGCATATATACACACTGGGGGTACATGCTCAAATATATGTATTTTTTTTTTTTACTGATGGGGTACATGATCAACAGAGTTCAGAGGCCTCCTGGTTTAGATGATATTAGCTAAAATACTACATCTCCTAGGAATATTCATTTTTAATAGGGGATTCCTGAAAGTAAAGGTATTTTCAAGTGGCAGAGGAATTAATGTTTAATGGTATATCTGAAAAGTTGTGGTCA
This sequence comes from Elephas maximus indicus, assembly GCF_024166365.1. Classification (NCBI taxonomy): domain Eukaryota; kingdom Metazoa; phylum Chordata; class Mammalia; order Proboscidea; family Elephantidae; genus Elephas; species Elephas maximus. Next base: position 138,288,097 of record NC_064846.1, read on the forward strand.
GTTGAGACAAAGGAGCTTCCTAGTGTCCTCTAGAATCACATCTAAAATTTAACAGCATTCCTCATTGAGGTAACGTCTTGATGTTTTTCACATAATCCTAAAAGAGTAATCCTGGAGGTGGAAGTTTCAAGTATGAACATTGCCAAAGAAAAAGGTTTGGGCTACAAATTTAGGGCCCATCTCTATGAAGAAATGTTATGAAATGAGTACACAGTGCTTGTGAGTGTTACCATGGAGCCTGTTCTAACACTCAGAATAAAATTCAGAGACACTAGGCAAATATCACTCTTGCTTTTACTTTGTCTTTTCATTCAGCAGAATTGAAGCCACAGGCGCAATAGAAAATGCCTAAATTAATAAAACCACAGGGTCGAGGATTTTAGAGTAGAAAGGGATTCTACACATCTTTAGGTACAATATCTCATCAAGTATAGAGATAGATGTTCATCCAGCTGTGTGAATACTTCCAGTATTGGGGAACGCATTCCTGCCTAGGTCAGCTAACTCCCAAGTTAAAAAAAAAAAAAAGCCCATTGCTGTCGAGTTGATTCTGACTCATAGCAACCCTATAGAACACAGTAGAACTGCCCCATAGGATTTCCAAGGAGCAGCTGGTGGATTTGAACTGCCGACCTTTTGGTTAGCAGCCAAACACTTCAACCACTGTGCCACCAAGGCAGTTCTAATTACTTTTCATGTTGACTCTGCATCTGCCTCCCACCATTGCTCAAAATTCTGCCACATGGAACAAAAGAGAATAGCCATGACTCGTTTCAAAATTTTCAAAACCTCATTTCAAAGATGTTAAGACTGCTCCTTGTCAGTGTCAGCTTAGCAACATGCACTGCCCACTGCAAGCCTCTTATTATTCATATCTGTATTAAAATAAGGGCCTTAGAAATATATATGTGTGTCCAAATGGTGTTTGATCATTTCAGAATACCAGGGGAGTGCTACCTCCATTGATCTGGACGTGACACTTGCATTAATTTAGAATAAGATTCCACTAGTTTTTCCAATGGCTCAGTTAACAATGTTAATTCATGTTGAGCAGCAAACCCCTCTGGGTGCTCTTCACATTAATTGCTGTCAAGCTGGGTCTCCTACAGCCAGTACTAGTGATCGAGTTTTTGGACCTGCACGCAAGGCTCTTGTTCTCCCTTAATAGGCTTCACTTTGTTGGTATCACCTCATCATTCTAGCCCATCAATTTCCTTAATATTTCCGATTCATTATCTGAGGTCTCGGCCAACTCTCCTGTGCAGCAAAGAGTTAACATAGCAAATTCAAGACTGCTGTCCTTAGAAAGGTCTGCTTTAGGTCCTTGTCTGGCATCTGGGAGCTTGGATTTTGGGAGTGTTCCTACATCTTCTCTAAGTGATAAGAGTAGCTCACGGCGCCTAGACCATTTGTGCAAACAAACAATGTGGTTTATGCTGAGCATCTTTCCTGCTGGGAGTCTGGAATTTTGGTGTGTGTTAGGTGGAGAAAACCTTTGGGGCCAGACCTGAATAAAAACCCTAAACTCTGAGTCTCAAAAGGCTTCTCTGGGCAGAAACATGGCAAATATTTCCTGTATTTTCACTGCTAGGGGAGACATGCACTCTTTGTGACCTCTCATGGGAAAGAAAGAGCATAAGGGAGTCTCTGCATGGATTTGTCCAGTCTCTGCCTGTGTCCTTTCCTCTTATGACCTGGCTGTGTATCCTCACTGCATCGCTGTAATAAATCAGCCGAGTATAACGTTATGCTGAGTCCAATGAGTTCTTTTCCGTGAATCCTTCTAGTGAATTTCCCAAAGTGTGGGTGGTACTGGGCCCGTCTAACACACCTCTCAATTTTGAACTACCTGCGGATCTAAATTGCCTGTCTTTAATTATCAAGCAAGGGTTGGACTCTAGGATGACTATGGCTGTCCGCCCTGTAAAAACTTAAGTCTAAAGGGTGGGGTGGCTAATAATGACATTGAGTATTTGATCATAGCGTACACCACCCATTACAGCACTGCTTCCCAAAGTGTGTTCTGAGAGCCCTCATTCACCAAGAACGAAAAGCTTAAAGGTCTAGTACTTTTGGGAATTCTCAATATGATAGACTCCCCTTAGATATCCAAAGCACCCCACAGCAGGGTGTATAACTGACACACTTCCTGAGCAAAGAAAATGTAGCTTCTTTTATGTTCTTTATGTACTATTTCAAGTATATGACTAAATGTAGAGAATAATATAAAAATCATCCATCTAATCCCTGCTGCCAGATGTAGTCAACGCTAACATTTTGCCACACTTGCTCCAGCTGATTTTCTTTTTAAAGAAATTAAATATTTTGGGGTAAGAAGCCTCCTTTGTATACCTCTTCAATGGCATCCCCCAAGGCCCTTCCTCCCAGGAGGTAACCATTACCTTAGAGGTTTAGTATATGCTTCCTGTCCATGTTTTAACACTTTCACCATTTGGGTATATGGAGTTATTTTGGGCATATTCAATCTTTGTTGTTGGTGGCGTTAAGTGACGTCGAGCTGGTTCCAACTCATGGCGACACCGTGTACAAAAGAATGAAACACTGCCTGGTCCTGTGCCATCATCGTAGTAGTTACTGTTCAAGCCCATCCCTGCAGCCACTGTGTCAATCCATCTCATTTAACCCTCATCAACCCTCTACTTTAATAAGCATGATGTCATTCTCCAGGGAATGGTCCCTCCTGATAACATGTCCAAAGTACATAAAACGGAGTCTCTCCATCCTCGTTTCTAAAGAGCATTCTGGCTGTACTTCTTCCCAGACAGGTTTGTTCATTCTTCTTGCTGTCCATGGTATATTCAATATTCTTTGCCAACACCATAATTCAAAAGCATCAATTCTTTTTTGGTTTTCTTTATTCATTGTCCAGCTTTTGCATGCATATGAGGCAATTAAAAATACTATGGCTTTGGTCAGGGGCATCTTAGTCCTCAAGGTGACATCTTTGCTTTTTAACACATTAAAGAGGTCTTTTGTAGCAGATTTGCCCAATGTAATGCATCTTTTGATTTCTTCACTGCTGCTTCCATGGTGTTGATTGTGGATCCAAGTAAAATGAAATCCTTGACAACTTCATTATTTTTTTCTGTTGATCATGATGTTGCTTATTAGTCCAGTTCTGAGGATTTTTGTTTTCTTTATGTTGAGGTGTAATCCATACTGAAGGCTGTAATCTTTGATCATCGATAAATGCTTCAAGTCCTCTTCACTTTTAGCAAGCAAGGTTGTGTCATCTGCATATCGCAATTTGTTAATGTCTTCCTCCAATCCCGATGCCCCGTTCTTCTTCACACAGTCCAGCTTCTTGGATTATTTGCTCTGCATACAGATTGAATAGGTATGGTGAAAGGATACAACCCACATCTTTCCTGATTTTAAACCATGCGTTATCCCCTTGTTCTGTTCGAACACCTGCCTCGGTCTACGTACAGGTTCAGCATGAGCACAATTAAGTGTCCTGGAATTCTCATTCTTCACAATGTTATTTATAATTTGTCACGATCTACAGAGTCGAATGTCTTTGCATAGTCAATAAAACACATTTAATCTTTACAATATGTTATATTCATGGTATAATGTGTTTATTTTCTGAAACTTGATTTTCTGGGGGAGTAATATTTATCCATGCAGATTCATGCAGCCCTGGCTTATATACTTTCAACGATCTATACCATGTAATATTCTAAGTATATACCACTTATTTAAAATGTCTACTCCCAGGCTACCCTTATACTAAATAAATCAGAATCTCTGTTGGTGGTTCCAGGCATCAGTATTTTTTTAAGTTTCGCAGGTGATTCAGTGTACACTGGGGTTTAAGAAGCAATGCTAGGAGCCTCTGGTGGTGCAAACAATTAAGTGCTTGACTACTTGCCAAAAAGTTGGTGGTTTGAACCCACCCAGAGATGCCTCAGAAGACAGGCCTGGCAATATGCTTCTCTGAAAGGTCACAGCCATTATAAACCTTATAGAGCAGTTCTATTCTGCACATGTGGGATTGCCATAGTTGGAATCAAATTGACGACAACCAACAACAGCCCTGCCCTATACTTTCCATTTTTACTGGAAAGATTAAGGGGGTATTGTTTTTATATGAAAACAAACGGGTATGTATCATAGAGTAGAATGCAAAATGTATGAAGCAGTTAAGTACTGTGGCCAAACTCTCACAGTTAGTAAGTAGTAGAAACAACATTCCCATGCAGACAGTTGTTGCCTGTGGCCCTCTGCTGTTGGGAGAAGTTTGGGTCAAAAGTGGAAGCAGTATTACTCTAGTCCAGACCTATAGCATCCGTACCACCTGGGAACTGGCTAAAAATGCAGAATATCAGGCCTCACCCACAACTTCTGAATCAGAGGATTTTGGAGGTGAGGGCTAGTAATATGTATTTTAACAGTCCCTGGGTGGTGCAAATGGTTAAGTGCGCAGCAGTTCGAGTCCACTCAGAGGCACCTCAAAAGACAGGGCTGGCGATCTACTTCTTAAAACGTCAGCCATTGAAAACCCTGTAGAGCACTGTTCTACTCTGACATATATGGGGTTGCCATGAGTCGGAATTGACTCAATAGCAACTTTTTTTTTTTTTTTTGCTGGTCCTGGTGATTTAGGTGCACACTGAAGTTGGAGATTCATTGTTAGTCTGTTAACTAAAACGTTCTATCAGTTTTATATTTATAATATGATTATACTTGTCCTGTCTCTCCCTTCCCTTCTTACCCAACTGTGGACGTATTTTTCATTTTATTTTTCTATTCTTTTCTTTTTTGTTCTTTCTAGAACAAAACAAGGTCTTTTGCCACATGGCAGCTTTGACCATACTTAAAATGTTTACAGAGCCTCAGGAAGATGAAACACCTGGGTTGCTGAAATAAAGCATCCATCTTTTGAATCAGGAAATATATTTTATAAGGTCCTGAACCCATTAGATGCTGAAATCTTTCTACCAGATCATAAACTACCTTTAAAAAAAAAAGCATCCATCTTTTGAATCAGGAAATATATTTTATAAGGTCCTGAACCCATTAGATGCTGAAATCTTTCTACCAGATCATAAACTACCTTTACACCTTATGTAATCAATTCACTTTTATATATAAACAGTGTGAAATATTTTAGCGATCAGAAAAGGTGGTCTTATTTAACAATCAAACTATGGTAATTAATTATTGCATGACATGGTGATGCTTGTGAATATTGCTTCACGGTTTTCTTACATATTATGTCAAAGTGCTATGAAGAAGGCTGGATAATTATTTAAGATCCTTCATAAAAGTGTGTAGAGTAAGCCTTCTTTCTGAACAATTTTATGTGACAATCACTTATTCCTTGGTCTCATGGTTCATACTCTTCTTTTGTAGTATAGATTCCAAACTGAACAACTGAATACTCCTCAGACCTAACTGACACATGAAACTCTGGCTCCTATGATAGTAGCAGTATGAAAGCACTCTGGATATTTTTAGCAATAAACAAACGAAAGATAAGGGGGAAAGGGCACATCAGAGAACAAAAGGAGCCATGGGCACTTGTGAAATACCCTCCCTTTTGAGCCCTGTTCTTTTCTCTTTTTTCTCACGTGGCCCTCTCTTTTCTCCCCACCACTCTAAGCCTCCTTTTTCCTCAAGTTCTCCACACACCCTTCTCTACCCTACCCACTCCCTGTTCCCAATCCTAAATCTCCAACAATGAGCACAGAATACACATTCTTTTCAACCACGTGAGGAACATTCATCAAGGTAGACCATATTCAGTCATAAACAAAACATTAAAAATTTTGAAGGAATTGAAACAGCTGATCATAATGGAACTAACCTAGGAATCAATAACAGAAAGCTAATAGGAAAATGTCCAAACACTTAGACGTTAAATATCATACTTCTAAGTAATCCACGGTGAAAGAGGAAGTCTCAAGAGAAATAAAAAATGTATATTTATGAAATGAGTGAAAAGGGGAATGAAAAATTTACATATATCTCATCTTGCCTCCTTCCTCTCTCTGGCCCTTTTCAATGATTACTTGGGCACAGTTTTGAATGTATAGATGAAACCACCTGATTGGATTTATCCAAATCACTGAAGCAACAAACTCCTTTCCAATTGCAAAATAAACGCAGAGAAATCCAGGCAGCTTAGTTAGTGTTGGGCTTTGTGCATAGAAAGGAATGAGGATTCACAGAAATAGTATGAGAAGTGGCAAGAAGAAAGTATAATGCCTGGGTCTCTCGGGGAATATCTGCTATTTATGGAATTATAGCTAGTGAAAAATGGATAAAAAATACATAAAAGTGAAAACATCCCTATCCAAACCCCCCTTGTAAAGTCTAAACATGTATCGGTCACATTATTCTTGGAAATTTACTGATAAGAGGAAGTTAGGGAACAGAAGAGATGTGAATACATCATCCGGATGAAGGATTAAATTTGCCTACTCAACAAGCATTTATTAAGTCCCTACTAAATACATATTAAGTGCTGAAGAGGTCAACAAAGACATAGAAAACATATCCTTCAGAGGCTTTATGGCCTAACTGAATTAAATGGTAAGGTAGAGGAAGTAGAGATAGTAGAAATCTATTGTACAAATTACCAAAACTGATCACAATCCCTTCCTCATACATTATAAAGTGATTAATATGGCAAGTCTCACCCAGGGAATTAGCAGGAGGAATTTAAAATGAAGTGAGGATTGAAAAGGGGGTAAAAGACAGAGCATGAAGTGGTGATTTTATGAGATGGAGGTGAAGAGTATTTGTTACCTGTGTAAGGATGAAGTGGAATGAGATGAGAGTGTTTTCCTTATTGTTCTTGTATCCTATGTATATCTCAGGCCTATATGTAACTTTTACTACAAGAGTAAACAGTTAATGATGTGAAAATGATTCAGCTGTCTAGTTTTTCTCTCCCACTTTACAAAAAGCGATGAAAGGTAATTATGTATTGGTGTTTAGGATTATTCAAATCTGTGGCAGTAACTAAGTTTCTTGAGATATAAAGAAATGTGTTAACAGTAGTCAAAACAGCCTGGTACTGGTACAACAACAGATACATAGACCAGTGGAACAGAATTGAGAATCCAGACATAAATTCATCTACATATGAGCAGTTGATATTTGACAAAGGCCCAAAGTCTGTTAAATGGGGAAAAGACAGTCTTTTTAACAAATGGTACTGGCATAGCTGGATATCCATCTGCAAAAAAATGAAACAAGACCCATACCCCACACCATGCACACAAACCAACTCAAAATGGATCAAAGACCTAAATATAAAATCTGAAATGATAAAGATCATGGAAGAAAAAACAGGGACAGTGTTAGGAGCCCTAATACATGGCATAAACAGTACACAATACATTACTAGAAATGTACAATTATTAGAAGAGAAATTAGATAACTGGGAGCTCCTAAAAATCAAATGCCTATATTCATCCAAAGACTTCACCAAAAGAGTAAAAAGATTACCTACAGACAGGGAAAAAGTTTTTAGCTATGACATTTCCGATCAGCGGCTGATCTCTAAAATCTACATGATACTGCAAAAACTTAACAACAAAAAGACAAATAAGCCAATTAAAAAATGGGCAAAGGATATGGACAGGCACTTCACTAAAGAAGACATTCAAGTAGCTAACAGATACATGAGGAAATGCTCACGATCATTAGCCATTAGGGAAATGCAAATCAAAACTACAATGAGATTCCATCTCACTCCAATGAGGCTGGCATTAACCCAAAAAACACAAAATAATAAATGTTGGAGAGGTTGTGGAGAGACAGGAACATGTACAGTGCTAGTGGGAATGTAAGATGGTACAACCACTTCGGAAGTCAATTTGGCGCTTCCTTAAAAAGCTAGAAATAGAACTACCATAGGATCCATCAATCCTACTCCTTGGAATATATCCTAGAGAAATAAGAGCCTTCATACGAATAGATACATGCACACCCATGTTCACTGCAGCACTGTTTACAATAGCAAAAAGATGGAAGTAACCAAGGTGATCATCAACGGATAAATGGATAAATAAATTAAGGTATATTCACACAATGGAATACTACGCATCAATAAAGAACAATGATGAATCCGTGAAACATTTCATAACATGGAGGAATCTGCAAGGCATTATGCTGAGTGAAATTAGCTAGTTGCAAAAGGGCAAATATTGTATGAGACCACTATTATAAGAACTCAAGAAAGAGTTTAAACAGAGAAGAAAATATTCTTTGATGGTTATGAGAAGGGGGAGGGAGGGAAGGAGGGAGGGAGACAGGGATTTACTAATTAGATAGTAGACAAGAACTAATTTAGGTGAAGGGAAAGGCAACACACAACACAGGAGAGGTCAGCACAACTGGACTAAACCAAAAGCAAAGAAGTTTCCTGAATAAATCGAATGCTTCGAAGGCCAGCGTAGCAGAGGCAGGGGTTTGGGGACCATGGTTTCAGGGGACATCTAGGTTGATTGGCATAATAAAATCTACTAAGAAAACATTCTGCATCCCATTTTGGGAAGTGGCGTCTGGGGTCTTAAACACTAGCAAGAGGCCATGTAAGATGCATCAATTGGTCTCAACCCACCTGGAGCAAAGGAGACTGGAGAACACCAACGACACAAGGTAATTATGAGCCCAAGAGACAGAAAGGGCCACATTAATCAGAGACTACATCAGCCTGAGACCAGAAGAACTAGATGGTGCCCTGCTATAACCAATGACTGCCATGACAGGGAACATAACAGAGAATCCCGGAAGGTGCAGGAGAACAGTGGGATGCATACCTCAAATTCTCGTAAAAAGACCAGACTTAATGGTCTGGCTGAGACTAGAATGACCCCAGAGGTCATGGTCCCCAGACCTTCTGTTAGCCCAAGACAGGAACCATTCCCAAGGCCAACTCTTCAGACAGGGATTGGACTGGAGTATAAGGTAGAAAATGATACTGGTGAGGAGTGAGCCTCTTGGATCAAGTAGACACATGAGACTATGTGAGCAGCTCCCGTCTGGAGGGGAGATGTGAAGGCCAAGGAGGACAGAAGCTGGCTGAATGGACATGGAAATGCAGGGTGGAGAGAAGGAGTGTGCTGTCTCATTAGGGGGAGAGCAACTAGGAGTACATAGCAAGGTGTATGTTAAGTTTTTTGTGTGAGAGACTGCCTTGATTTGTAAACGTTCACTTAAAGCACAATAAAAATTAAAAAAAAAAGGAAATGTGTTAAGATATCACAAAATATAGGACTCCTTCATTCCAGGTTCTGTCCTAAGACTCCAAGAGTTGAAAAGAAATTTGAGATTACTCAACTGACTGAAATTGTCACTGAGAGTCTCATTTGGCCCTAAGTCTAAGAGTGCACCTGACTATAGACAATTTCCTGGCCATTGTTTACAATAAAGAATTGTTCAGATTCACTCATAATTAAATTCTAATTCTTCCTAGCAGGATCATAAGTTATTATGAAAAACTAAATATACTATTTTGATGTTAATTTTGGATTATTTTTATACATTTTTAAATTTCATTTTATTACATTCAAGTCCTGAATATAGCTGATCACAGTAGTGCAATTATCGCTTTGATCTAGTCAACCACATACTCAAAGGCTACCTACCCCAGAACGTTTTGGTACTGGAATTATAACACTATCCTCCTAAGAAGGGTCCTGATTGCTTGCCTGACAACAGTGTACTCCCTTTGAGAGGCAATTGCTGGCTTGATATTGGGTACTGGTGGATACAGAGACTAACTGGTAACTCCTATTACTCTTCAACCACATGTTTGGCTGTTGGCTCTAGGTCAGGTGAGACAAGATATAACTCGGTCATGTGTCTCTCATCATTCAGCAGGTTAGCCTGTGCTCATTCTATGATGGAGATTATACGATTCACAAGAGCAACTAGAGAGGGCAAGTCCCAATGCAAACACTTTTCAAGTCTCTGCTTATGTTACATTTACTACTGTCCCATCAATCAAAGCAAGTCACATGTGCAAGCTCTGAGTCAATGTGGGGGGGTATACTCAGGGCATGAAGAGACAGAAGAAATTATAGCCCTTTAAGCAAATAGCAGAACAAGGGAATACTGCATGGTTTAAAATCAGAAAGGTATGCAACAGGGTTGTATCCATTCACCATACTTATTCAACCCGTATGCCGAGCAAATAATTCGAGAAGTTGGACCATATGAAGAAGAACGGGGCATCATGATTGAAGGAAGACTCATTAACAACCTGCGTTATGCAGATGACACAAACTGAAAGTGAGGAAGACTTGAAGCACTTATTAATGAAGATCAAAGACCACAGCCTTCAGTATGGATTACACCTCAACATAAAGAAAACAAAATTCCTCACAAAATTCCTAAGCAACATCATGAGAAACGGCAAAGAGATTGAAGTTGTCAAGGATTTCTTTTTACTTGGATTCACAATCAATGCCCATGGAGGCACCGGCCAGGAAATCAAACACATTGGCCAAATCTGGTGCAAAAGATCTCTTTAAAGTGTTAGAAAGCAATGATGTCACCTTGAGGACTAAGGTGCACTTGGCCCAAGACATGGTATTTTCAATCACCTCATAAGCATGCAAAAGCTGGACAATGAATAAGGAAGTGTGAAGAAGAATTGATGCCTTTGAATTTTGGTGTTGGCAAAGAATATTGAATATATCATGGATTGCCTGAAAAACGAACAAATCTGTCTTGGAAGAAGTACAGCCAGAATGCTCCCTGGAAGGGAGGATGGTGAGACTTCATCCCATGTACTTTGGACACGTCATTAGGAGGGACCAGTCCCTGAGAAGGACGTAACGCTTGGTGAAGTAGAGGGTCAGTGAAAGAGAGGAAGACCCTTACAAGATGGATTGACACTGTGGCTGCAACAATGGGCTCAAAGATAGCAATGACTGAGGATGGTGCAGGACTGGGCAGTGTTTCATTCTGTCGTACATAGAGTCATTATGAGTTGGAAGTGACTTGACAGCACCTAACAACAAGATTTAGCAAATAATCTCCCACAATTATTATGTTATTTGTAGTTATATAAATGCCCATCCTCCAAGTTGTTCATGTTAGAAACCTCAAAGTTAACTTCTGTCTCTTTATCTCTCCCAATGTAACATGGAAAATTATTTAATTAAAAACCCATTGCCGTTGTTAGCATAGTGGTTAAGAGCTATGGCTGCTAAACCTAGATAAAAATATACTTTGTGGAAAATAATTTTTCTCACAGTGTTTTAATAATATAGCTATTAGTAAAAACTTTGATCTCAGACTCATTGTTGTTTTAATTGTTTGAAAACTGAAGAAAAATGACATAATTGGCAGACTAAAGTATTAAGCCTATTTTAAATACATTATAACAAAATGCCACTTAATAATTCCAATAATTAATTTCATATTGTTTTCTTGCAAATATGTTAAGAGGCAATTATCAATAAGTAGAAATATTTAATTAGAAAAAATATTAAGCAGCACTCCTGTCTTTGGTGATTGTGTGCATGCTTCTTATCTGAGGAGAAAAAAAAAAAAGAGCTGGCAGCAAATGGAATTAAATGGCTTTCCAAATGGCTGCCTTGTCAATCTACCTCCTTTCAGCTAATTGACTGATGTGTCATTGCTGCCTCCCGAAGGGTCACTCGCACTGAAGTGACAATCATAAAATGGCGCTTAAACTTCCAACAACCATCGGTTGGTGCAACTGTGTAAGGGGCCTTTTAGAAAAGGCTGACTAGGGATCCTTTTTCACTGAGAGAGGTGGAATGGGACGCAGGCATGGCATTGGAGAGGGGGAACATTGTTGGTCCCCACTCAAATTAGGTTTGTAACAATTCTGGGCTTCAGTTTACTCATCTGGAAAACAGGAGGTTGCCTTCAGGGTCCTCTCTCATCTGTAGTTGTCTGAGTCCACATGAGCTTTGCCCTTGTAATCTAATCAGCAGTCTATTAACCATAGATATAGAGGAGGAGGCCCTAAACACGCCTAAAACAAACACACGAACAACAACAGAAAACCCAAATCTGTTGTCGTTGAGTCAATTCTGACTCATAATGACCCAAATCCTGGTTAAAACAGGAAAAAAAAAAAAAAGCCCATTGTCAAGTTGAGTGGATTCTGACTCACAGGGATCCTGTAGGACAGAGTAAAACTAGGGTTTCCAAGGCTATAATCTTTACAGGAGCAGACTGCCACATCTTTCTCCTGCAGAGTAGCTGATGGGATCCAATGGTGGACCTCCTGATTTTCAGCAGAGTGCCACTTAACCACTGTGCCACCAGGACTCCTTGTTAAAGCATGAAGCTGGTACAATTACAACCAATATCTAGCATCACATTTGCCATTCTGCAGACATGAATCCAAAGTTCAAATGATACAACTATAATAACAGGATAGGAATCCAAAACATCATGTACACCAAAAATTGACAATCGTCTGCTACCGCTGCTGGGTCCTTATCTCAGCCCAGATTGTTTTCGAAACGTTAGAAAATGTCTGTGCCGCATCTCTTTCTGGCTGAAATGGCTGCTCCCCTGCCTGCTGAAGTCTGTCAGGTTGACCAGAGCAGAAGAGAGCTCCCACCGTTTTGGATCCCAGGCCCTTGGAGAATCTGTAACGGTTCAGGCGCAGTCAGTCCTCAAGGTGTTGTGCGTGTGCAGAGAGAGATGCCTCACAATATGCAAACGATTACGAAGGCTTCGTGGGTCTTAGGCACCAGGAAACCCCCTTGTTCTAGATAAATGCTCCCCAAGGGCTCCCCTTCACTGCTGCTGACCTGAGTCATGACATTCCTTATTGTTTCCATCCCAGTGGGCACCTACAACAATCAAGCCACTCAGAGTGAAAGATAAATTTCTCACTTCTGGGTTAAGTCCTCATTCTTTTATATTTTCCACCTTCAAATTTCTTTTTCTCTGTAGACCTCAGGGCTTCTGGTTTGAGTGAACCTTTTGTCTCTCTAGTGCCATGTTAAAAGATTTTAGAATAAACGTGGGGGCTCCAAGTCACACAGTCTTTATAGTTGAGTTCTAGAGTGGATCGAAGATGCCCCTGGTGCCTTCCTCCCTCCAGAAAATACCTCAAGAGGCTGGGGGGAAGAGTGTGGTTGGTAAACAAATGTAGAAGGCGCACATTATTTGTGTAAAAATACAGTAGTGTTTTTTCTTTCAATATATTTTATTCAGAGCCCTGGTGCCCCAGTGGTTAAGAGCTTGACTGCTAACTAAAGGTTGGTAGTTTCCAGCCGTTCCTTGGAAACCCTATGGGACAGTTCTGCTCTGTCCTACAGGGTCACTATGAGTCAGAATCAATTCCACGGCAACGGGTTTGAGTTTGGTTTATATTTTATTCTGATGAAATTACAAAAGTAGATAGAAAGTAGTTTTTAAAAAGAACAGTGAACTGACTTAACAAAATATAGAAAAAAGTCCCTAACGGTTTTTAAAAATAAATATAACATTTTATGTAAAGAACATTTTAAAATATTTTAGATGATAAACAAAGCTAACTTATGCAAACTATTTCTAATACAGCCTAAATATAATGTTGTTCTATACCAAGCACACTGGTAATCCATTTGGATTTACAGGATACTTGTTTGAAACAGAATCTGATAAGGAGAGAAAACCCAAGTGAATTTCACTGCAGTTCCTTCAATAAAATTACTGCTACCACATACAATTATCATCCCTACTACAGTCAAAAGCCTTTTACAGTCTGATATGTCAAAACCTAATGCAAAACATAGGAAGACTTAAAAAGACTACTATTTTAACTCTTTGCCAGTATTCTACTATAGTAAAAATCAAATTCACTCACTGAACAGAATGTCAGGAAGAAATAATGTCTCTGTGTGAAGGTCCTCTGTGTTAGGTATCTGGGCCAGTACTTCCAGGGCTAGGGTTCTACACTGACAGGCAGAGGCAGCACCAGCACTATGATTAGCATTGTTTATAAACAAATTTATAGGACTTATACTCTTTGGAAGGCACCCTGGTAGTGCACAATGGTTAAGCACTTGGCTGCCAACCCAAAGTTTAGTGGTTCCAAACCACCCAGTGGCTCATGGAACAAAGGCCAGGTGGTCTGTTTCTATAAAGATTACAACCTAGAAAACCCTATGGGGCAGTTCTACTCTGTCACATGGGATTGCTATGAGTAGGGATTAATTGACTCGAAGGCACCTAACAACAACAACAATATACTCTTTGGGCCTGACTTGTTTCTGCTTACAAGGCAATGATGTAATGTTTGAGAAGTTCCACTTCTAGTATAATCAGCTCAGAGAGAAGGCTAACAGAATAATCAGGAAACCTCAACAATGTTTGGAAAACTTAAAATAGCCACTAGGATTGTTCTGTGGCCTCTGCACTACTCATGAGAAAACCTTTCCCTTTGCTGATATCAAAGTCATGTTAAGTGTGATTTGCATTTCTAGAGTAACTAAGCTGAGCTAGAGCTATAAGTCCAGGTCTAAAATTAACTACTAAAATTAAACCCGTTGCTGTCGAGTTGATGCTGACTCATAGTGACCCTACAAGACAGAGTAGAACTGCCCCATAGGGTTTCCAGGGAGCAGCTGGTGGATTCGAACTGCCGACCTTTTGGTTAGCAGTCAAGTTCTTAACCACTGCGTAAAATCACCAGCTTTATTCACAATCAAAAGAAGAATAAAGGATATATTTGGCTGTCAATACAAGCATTGCATCCTGAGGAAGTTTCAATATTTAAATAAAAATCTATGACAGTATGTCTCTGTCCAAAAAAATTTTTTTTCAAAGGCTTGAAAATTGAATCACCTCAAGACTAACTGTGGAGCCCTGGTGGCACAATGGTTAAGCACTTGGCTGTTAACCAAAAGGTTGGCATTTCGAACTCACCAAAAGGTTGGGGGTTTGAACTCATCAGCGGCTCTGTGGGAGAAAAGACCCGGTGATCTGCTCCCGTAAAGATTACCCATTGCTGTTGAGTCAATTCTGATTCACAGTGACCCTATAAGACAGAGTAGAACTGCCCCATAGGGTTTCTGAAGCAATAATCTTTATGGAAGCAGAGTGCCACGTCTGTCTCCCACTGAGCGGCTGGTGGGTTCAAACTGCCGACCTTTTGGTTAGCAGTCAAGTGCTTAACCACTGTACCACCAAGGTAAAGATCACAGCCTAGGAAACCTTATGGGGCAGTTCAGTTCTACACTGTCATACAGGGTCGCTATCAATCGGAATTGAAGGCACAGGATAATAAGATTAACTGCATACTTTAGGAAACACTTTCCAACCCATGACTGCAATTAGACATGAGGAGCAAAGAACACAGATAATGAAAAGAGGACTTCTGATTAGAAGGAGGAAGGGGAATGTGGGTTGAGGAACAGAGAACCCTGGCTGGATTAGGGCACACTGTGAGCATTGGGGAGAAGTGCACTTGGAGATCAATAAAACTTGAGAGAGGAGCCAAAAACAGATTGATCTTTTCTAGCTTTTACCAAAGGTTGGCCCTCTAGCCAAGTCAGGAAGGCACCACCTTCTCTTATCTTGCCCTGTCTTCTAGTTCTCCTACCCTCACCTCCCTAACCTTGAATGTAAACAAATAATATTAACATTAGTGTTTAGGTATATCTGGTGATAATGTTATTTTAAAAAGTCATTCTCAGTCTCAAATTATCAATGAAATTTTGATTTGTGTTCCATTAGTAATTTGCCTTTACTTTTCTGGGACGTGATGATCTTTGGTTTGAGGCTAAGTCACGAGGAGAAGGAAGATATCTATTGCTGAAGATGAATGGAGAAAAGTAAGAAAACTTTTGTTTGAGAATATCTGACATAATAGAAAAAGATGATGAAAATACAACCCTGGTTGCAAAATGTAAGTTCATTCCCTATGGAATAAAAAAAAAAAAAACCCAACAAGGTTTAATTTAAAGTTGAAAGGCAGTAATATTCTAGGTGACAGCTAGAAAAAGGCTTCCTTTTTCATAAGTGGTCAATATAACCATACACAATGGCTGACAGGGACATTTGGAAAAGCTTAAAACTTCCAAATATCAAGTTAAAAACAGAACTACTATATGAGCCAGCAACCTCAATCCTAGGCATATATCCAAAAGAATTGAAAGCAGGAACACAAACAGAAACCTGCACACCTATGTTCACTGCAGCACTATCTGCAATAGTGAAAAGGTGGAAACAGTTTAAATGTTCATCAACACATCGATGGATAAACAAAATGTAGAATGTATATATACACAATGGAATATTACTTAGCCATAAAGAGAAATTAAGTCCTGATTACATGCTACAACATGGATGAACCTTGATAACATTGTGCTGAGTGATATAAGTCAATCACAAAAGAACAAATATTGTATGATCTCACTGCTATGAAATATCTAGAAAAGGCAAATGGATACAGATCAAAGTTGTATTAGGAGGGAGGGGTTAAGTGGGAGTCATTGTTTAAGAAGCTGAGTGTTTATGGCGATAGAAAATTTGGCAGTAATTACTGTGATGGTTGAACATGACTAATATAATTGATATCACTAAATTGTACATGTAAAAAATGTTGAATTGGCAAATGTTGTGTTACATATATTCTTATAACAAAAAATAAACATTAGCTGTAGCAAGTTAGATGTGGAAAGACTTTCACATAGGGCTTTTCTCTTTTTCTGTGATTATCCTACTCTTGAATTCCACAAATGATGATTTGTGATTTCAGCCTCAATTAGGTGAAATGTTTTATTTTCTTTAAAGTCTAGTATGTCTTTAAGAATTTATTAAAATTGAATTATTAAAAAGGGAGATTCTAAACCATTCTTTTCTTTACAGTCTAATGGGATAGGAGGATGGCAAGCCTTCGGCTTGTTTACTTTGAACACTCAATCAGGAAAGACCAATCTCTAGAAGAGGACATCATGGTTGGTAAAGTAGAGGGTCAGTGAAAATGAGGGAAATCCTTAACGAGATGGATTGACATAATAGCCCTAACAATGGACTCAAACATACCAAAGATCGTGATGGTGCAGGACCAGGAAATGTTTTATTTTGTTATACGTAAGGTTGCTATGAGTCAGAGCCAACTGATGGCAATGAACAACAATTTAAAATTAAAATAACAAAAATCCTACCAAATCTAACCTTCATCAAGGCCACCGAGAAGGTCAATGAATGACTGCAAAAATCAGAGCTCTAAAATACAGAATTCTAGTAAATGTAAAGCTTTGTCAGTCTGGCAAGACTTTCAGTATACTTGTTGTGCCTCAACACGTTTTAAACAGCTAGCTAGAGTTTATTAAATCCTAGGATCCAATTGAAAATTAGATGTTTTCTTTATTAAAGGGAAGATCCTTTTTGTCCCAATAGAAATAAAATAAATTTGAGTTTTGATACAAAACAGTTAAACAGGAGAAAAACCCTATGGGGGCTCAATCCATTCTTTTAATATTAATAGAATAATAAGATTTTTTGCTTATTCTACCCATTTTGACTCCTTTAAAAAAACACATTAAAGAATAGGTAGTACACCATACTTTCAGCTGTATTATAGATTTTATATACCTTCCTGGTTTTTATTGTGGTTTTCCTTAAGTTATCCTTACTGGGATAAAATTTGTGCATTTCCATACTACAACATGAATGAAAATAGTGTCACTGAGACCTCTATGTTTGTCATAATTTTTGGATTTTTTTTCTTTACTGAAAACTACATATGGTAAAATTAATTCAAATGAGTACCTGGGTGGCGCCAACAGTTAAGCGCTTGACTACTGACTAAAAAATTGGTGGGTCGAACCTACCCAGAGGCTCCTCAGAAGACAGGCCTGGTGATCTTCTGAAAGGTCACAGCCTTGAAAACTCTATGGAGCAAGTTCTTCTCTGACATAAATGGGGTTGCCATGAGTTGGAATCATCTCAACAGCAACTAACAATAACAACAATGGTCACATAGTAGCAAAGCCAAAATTAAAAAATTAATTTGAATGAAGCATTTCAAAATAAAAATTTACAAGATCATCTTTAGAAGCCTTAAAAGAAATTATACACACACACACACATATATACACATACATACATCCTCTTAACAATTTAGACAGGTTTATACCTTAATAAAATTCTAAATGAAGATTAAAAAAGCTAAAGGTAGTTTCAGGAAAAAAAAAGCTTCGTTTGCTCCCATACCACATATGCCATGTGATGATTAAAATAGCAATTGTGGGTTTTAGAAAAATATATATATTCTTATCTATAAAAGCAATGGAAGACAAACTTGAAAATAAAAGTTTATCCAAAATTATACAGACGTTCCCTTTTCTAAATGTGGAGAAAACTTAAGATGCTTTTTTTATTTGTAAGTAAAAAATTAAATATATATTTGACAGAAAATTTTAATAGAAAATCTATTATCTACTATACTGTTACCTGAAAGATTCAATCATTTTCTTCACTAAAAGAATAATAACTCAACTAATAAAATACAAGTTAGTCAGCACATATTACAACCAAGTGTGACTTTGTAACAATAACAGGGTGGTCATATAGTATAGCAACCTGTAAGAGCTGGAACTTGACACAACTGCCTTGTTTTTCTGGGTCTCCCAAGTTTTCCACCTTTGACAGGGTGCAGTCTTAACGCTTTTCTATCACTCTCTGTTAGTGGAAAATATTTGAGTTTTCATTCTCTGACAGGTTTCCGTCTTACA
The DNA here is from genome assembly GCF_024166365.1 of Elephas maximus indicus. Taxonomy (NCBI): domain Eukaryota; kingdom Metazoa; phylum Chordata; class Mammalia; order Proboscidea; family Elephantidae; genus Elephas; species Elephas maximus. Next base: position 138,306,798 of record NC_064846.1, read on the forward strand.
CAGGTTCCAGCTTTCGCAAGTTTTACTGTACTTCATTGTTGGCTGTGCTTTTAAGTTCTCTATCTGAAGCTAGACATGGTGTCATCACACCTCATCTAACTTCAGCGGGGAGGAGAGAGAACCACCATCAGCATCAGCCCAAAGCTGATTCCTATGAGGTGGGGTCAAACATAACTCCACCCTTCAAACTTTTGACCAGTTCTGACATCAGCCGTCCCTCCCAAAAATGGCACTCTCTGCTCTGCTGGATTTGATAATTCGCTGCAGTGGCCACACAGAACTCACAGACCATACTCACAGTTATGGGGCTTATTACAGAAGTTAACAGGTTACAACTCGGGATCAGAAAGCATGTAGGTAAAGTCTGGAAGCCTTCCCCAAAATGTAGAGCACATCTCTCCCTTCTTCAGTTCAGGACAGCTCTCTCATCTCTTGGCTGCACAGGCCTCCTCTCCACCCTCGGAGGACAGACTCTTCTCAGCTCCCTCAGGATAGGCCTCTTCTCTTGGCCCTCAGCCTCTGCTCAGGCCTGGACTCTGCCCTGCTTAGGCAAGTGTTACGAAGCTTTTTATCCGTGGATAAGTGCCCAGAGGCACCCCATTCCTCCAGGAAACCTCCTGCTCAGCTTTCTTATTCTGTGGGTGGGCGCATCCACTTGTAGCCACCTTGCTCCAGGAGCGGGGAAGCCCAATGCGCCATCTTGTGCTGGTCTCCTGGTTCTGCTGCCACCATTTCTCTGCATTGGACTCTGCCATGCTTGCCATCACTTTCCACTATCTCTCGCTGCTGACAAGCTGTCTCTTGCTGTCTTCAGTGTCACAGCTCTCTCTCTCTCCTGGGTATGGGAGGTTCTTAGCACAGGGACCCTAGTCCAAATGATGCATCCCACTCCTGGCTCTTCTTCTTAGTAGTGAGGTCTCCTCCTGCCTCTGGGATTGGCTCCCTTTAAGCATAGGGGATGGCAAAACTGACTAATCCCCTCATTAGGGTTTCATATACCTTATTTGCATGGTCCCACCCCAGCAAGAGTTCCATGCACTTTATTTATATTATTAGCAGGCTGTCCAACCCCTTGCTGGGCCACAAGCACCTTATCTGCATAGTCCCACCCAATCATTTTATGTGAGCCACAAGACTACGGCTAGAGGGGCCACATTAAGTTGCACCGCAACAACCTACCTTTGGAACAATTTTATCAGTAGACACAGACAATAGGTATCTTTGTATCCTGTTTTCTGAAAGTGTGTATCACTAGTTTATAATAGATGGCAATGAGATGTCTCTAGAAGCAAATGAAGCAAGAGATTAATTATATTCTAGAAGAAACAGTCATTTGTCTTTCAATCCAAGCTTTCTCAATGAATTCCTGAAGCAATGTCCACTCTCACTTATCAATGTAAACTCGTGAACAAAGAAAATAAAATACTTAAAGGAGGTGTTGCAGTAGACTTCTCTTGCAGTTGCACCCAGAATCAAAGTGCTGGTAATAAATATGGGCATAAACCTTGAACAGATGCTTTAGAATACACTTTGCCACAGATATAACATTTTTGAGAAATGAGACACTAATCTTAGAAGGAAAAAGTTTCAGGATCAAGCTAATCCTGAACCCAAGCCATCAAAGAGTCAATGAATTTTGGAGTGGAATGTTTGATTGGCATTTTAACATTAGTATCATCTGCCCAATGTTATTCAGATCTTGAACCTGCCGGCAAGACTGTACAGCTTGCTTCAGCAAAGACTTCTGTAATAGTTCTCTGTTTTCCAGGAGGTGTCGTGAATAAGAATAATTAACAGAATTCAGTAACATATCTAGTCACTAATGGGGGATCTCCAAGCTTCTCTCTTTTGCTAACCATCATTTAGAGGTAAGTCACAGTTACAGAGTAAAGGAATATAAAATACACATAGATATAATAATTAAATATCTAAAAGACTTGGGACAATCTCAATTTTAAATATCCTCTCCTATTTTATCCAAAAGTATGCTTGTATCTATCAGACTGTGTAGCCCAATTTTGATTTGGGAAATATAGCCAACTAGGCAGACGCAGAGAGGGGGCATCTAATGACTTACTGGGTTCTCTCAGGAGAAGGACAGAAATAGAAAATTAAAGGCTCCTTAAGCAACATTGAATTCAAGGGTCATGAAGGCAACAATACGATTTTGAAGCTGCTTGAACAGAACTGCAAGAAAATAGGAGGGGACAAAGCAAAGGGGACTAGAAATGCTGTTTTCAGGAGGCAAGCTCTGTAGACACATTTCTTTGAGATTTGGTAGGAGGTGAAAATGTGACAAAAGGGAGGAAGAAAGAAGAAAGCTCATCCTAATCTTTTCTCGAAGGTGAAAATAACCTACAGGAAGACTTGCATCAACTCTAGATTCCTCATTTTGGAGCTCTAAGCAGCCCTAGAGTAATTTTTTTTTTCTTTATTTCAGAGAAGAAACCATTCCATTCTTGAGGAATGGCCTTGGATATCTTTTAGGGTAATGTGGATATCACTGTATCACAAGTAGATAAGATAATTTATTCAGGGACATGTAGTCCTTAAAACCATTCCTTTCAGTTAAGATGCATTCCAGGGAATGTTCCAAGAGTCTGTGTAAATGACATTTATATAGAACAACTCTTCATCATTCTCTGGTCCAAGGTAGATTTCCTATTTTGAGTCACAAAACTTGGATTTGAACTTGGTTCTGCCACTGGCTGACTGTGAAATCTGGAGCAAGCCATTTGAATTTCTCTGAGCCTGTTTCTTCATCTACAGAAAGGAGACAAGCTCTTCTTTACAGACCTTTTAGGAAGATTAAATGGCCTAAAATACATAAAAGTGCTCTGAAAATGACAAAATGATGTATAAGGATAGTTAACAGTACTCTTTGGCCTGGCTGCCATGGTGTGGAGGGAGAGTGTGCTATCAACAAATAAGGCAGAACTTAACCAATGAGCTGAAAAGATATATTACACAATGGCAACACTCATATACTACAAAAATATTTTTTACTCCTGAATAACATCAAATTCTATTTACAATGTCAGTCCCAACTTTTTCTCCCTATTTGACTTTGACTCCTATAATAATTAAAGATTTATCATAAATGGTTATTAATGATGCTCTTCAATAAAGTGAATGGAAATGTTTTATCAACCACAATCTTCACTGCCAAAACAGTCTTACAAATAAGACTAGAGATAGAGGTATCATTAGAACAAACAGAATGCTCAATATCCCTTCATGGATGGTACTCATGTGATATCTTTGTTGTATTCTTACCTTAACTCTTCACCAAACGTTTCCTGAGTATCTGCTAAACATTCACACTTTGGTAGGTTACTACAGTGGACATGAAGATGATTAAGACACAGTGCTCTCACCATCTAGTGAGAAGGAGGCATTTGGTAATAACCAATAAAAAGGCCAACTGTCATGGAGTTCTCTGAGAAAGGTCCAAGTATTGTGGGTATATACAGAAAAGACTGATTGCTTCCAACTGCGGACCTAGGAGGGTTCTGTGGGGAAGGTTATTTGGAGCAGGGCCGTGGTGGATGGGCAGGACTCCTTTGTCAGGTACAGCAGAGGAGGTTGGGGGTTAGCAGCTAGGCCAAGATGCAAGCTTGAGCTTGGTCGAGAAAATGGATGAAAGTAGGATGTATTAGAATATACTAGCTACAACAACATGTTTGAAACACAGGGAGTACAGAAGATAAAGTTGAAACAGCAGGACAAGAGAAAATTGTGGAAGGCTCTTTTGAATGCCCAGCTGAGAAGCTGGATTTTTTTTTTTTTGTAGATGCAGAAATCAAATGAAGGAAGAATGCCATGATGGGTCTTGGTTCTGGAAAGATGCACAACTAGAGTCAGTACTGAGGGTTTACTGGTGAGGCGGGAAAAAGACTAAAGGGAAGCCAACCAGATAAGGAGCTGTGGTGATAATCTACGTCAGAGGTATTGAGGACTAGGAGCAGGCAGTAGCAGCAGAAAGCAATGGATGAATACCCAGTGCCGTCGAGTCGATTCGGACTCATAATGGATGAATGGCAGTGTGCTTTTTCATCTTGAGGTGACATACTCCTTGAGGGCACTGGCCACAGACATACTGTGTTGCCTAGATTAGGAGAGAGGTCTTGGTGCCTTGGGCTAAACCAAGAGATGAAAGTACTCAAGTCCCACAAATTTGAGCAATTACTCCTTTAACAACTTGCCCGGTAGCATTTGTCTGAAAAAGGCACACTAAGTTAGAAATGATCACATGTAGAAGCTTTTTTAACTAAGAAACCTGTGATATAATAAACATAATACTAAAAGTAAAAGTCCAAAGATTTTCATTATCCTGATACTACACAATACCCCTGATCTTTACATCTTTGTCCTGTCTGAAGTAATTGTGAATTTCCTCTGGCCTTTTACTTCCACAATTTCTGCTATTTTTACGTCAACATCTTCTGCAGGTGATGGCTAACAAATGGAATTGTCTCACTAACGTGCTATGATGGTGAACATAAGTAATGGCTTCTGCATTTGATGATGAAAAATAAGATGAAATAATTTGTTCCCATTTGTGACTGAGTCAATGAACCCACTTTTAAAAATGCTTTGAAATACATGATATGGATGGCCAAACACATGCACAAATCACATAATCATAAAATTAAATGACCTGTCTTGTTTTTAAAACTCTAATCTCAGAGACAAAATCTAATACCACCATCAGCATTGATTCTTTTCACACCAAAAGGATGAGTTCTCAATACAGTATTGCATTCATTTTCTTCTTTCGGGTAAAAAAAACTGAGTTTGCAAATGGAGCTAAACAGATTCTTTTAGAAAACAATTAACAATTAATGACGCTAAGTGAAGATGCCTGGCACTTTTCCATGTGTGCAAGTGTACGCACTCTGCATATCTATGCCAAAGCTAGAAAGAACACTTACCTGTTTTCTTCTTCAAGATCTGTTAGGATTCTCTCTATCTCCCCTTTTTCCTCACTTACTCAGGAAATCAAGATCTGGCCAGGAACATGAGGGGAGTCCAGATTCAAACTTTGGCGGTAATGCTGGATTAACAAATGCTCATAGTCTCTGGAAAATAAAATCAAACATTTTGCCCCCTCTCTCCAATTTTCCTTTAGGGATCAGGAACCTGCGAGTGTATATGAAAACAGAAACATTTATTAGCATTTGACAATTAATTAGACCTTACTTTCTGCTTTCAAGGAGATTTTGGCATTGTTAAGATGTGGTTTAGTATCCTATTGGTGACAATTCAGAGTGTTTCTTACTCAAATTTCGAGTTGAATTTGATTGGCCTATTTATATGGGTAAATAAAAGACAGAATTAAAGAGACACTGGGATATGACATAGGCAGTTTAACCAATAGCTGATAGATATTAAAACATATAATAAGGGTTCTACAGTCCATCAAGCTGTTCACCAACCCACACTCTTGTTGGTATTAACTAGGAACGATTCTGCAGCCAGCCCTTAAAATCATTAAAAAAAAAAACAAAAAACGTTGCTGTCGAGTCAATTCTGACTCATAGCCACCCTACAGGACAGAGTAGAATTGTCCCTATAGGATTTCCGAGGGGTAGTGGTGCATACAAACTGCTGACCTTTTGGTTAGCAGCCGAGCTCTTAGCCACTGCACCACCAGGGCTCCTTTAATATCGTATCATAAATATATTCTTAGTAAGAGAGAATGGGTAATGTAACCTTTTTCCAATCAGAAAGTGCTGCCATAGAGCTTTTTTAAAAGTCATAAAAGTAAGATGGTAACACCAATTGAACTATGGATAAATGAATACTTTATTCATTTACTGTTTGGATAGAACAACAAAAAATTGAAAAGAAACATTAAGGTGACTGTTTAAAGGAAGATCGAATAACTCATTCCTTAGAGCAGTTTATAAGGACTAACCCTGGGGAAAAATTGGGTAAAAAGCCTACATTTTGGGAGGCAGCTGTAACCCTTCCTGGACTAAAACCATAAAACCAAACCCATTGCCATCGAGTTGATTCCAACTCACAGCCACCCTGTAGGACAGAGTAGAACTGCCCCTTACGGTTTCCAAGGAGCACCTGATGGATTCCAACTGCTGACCTTTTGGCTAGCAGCTGTAGCTCTTAACCACTATGCTACCAGCGTTTCTTTTCCCGGACTAAGAGCTCTTTAATACACAGGAATAAATTATTTTCTAAATGCGTTGCTTAAAGCTCCTGAAATGCTTGCTTATTCTACTCTTAATGAGAAGCTAAAGTTCTTTGGTTCTAGTTAGGTATCATTAAGATAATACTTCCTCTCCCCACACTCAATTTCCTTTTCTCATATGCCTGTTTTTTTTTTTTTAACTGTTATTTTATTTTTATTGTGATTTAGGCGAAAGTTTACAGAGCAAATTAGTTTCTCATTCAAAAATCTATACATAAATTGTTTCATGGCATTGGCTGCAATTCCGCATTGTGTCAGCACTCTTCCCTTTTCCCTTTCCACCCTGGGTTCACCTTTTCCATTCGTCCAGTTTTCCTGTCCCCTTCCACCTTCTAGTCTTTGTTCCTGGGCAGGTGTTGCCCATTTGATCTCATATACTTAATTGAGCTAAGAAGCACGTTCCTCAAGTGTTACTGTTTATCTTATAGGCCCGCCTAAGGGCTGAAAGGAAACCCTGGTGGCGTAGTGGTTAAGTGCTACCAACCAAGAAGTCGGCAGTTCAAATCCGCCAGGCGCTCCTTGGAAACTCTATGGGGCAGTTCTACTCTGTCCTATAGGGTCGCTAAGAGTCGGAATCGACTCTATGGCAGTGGGTTTGGGTTTTTGGAAGGGCTGAAAGGGTGGAACTTCAGGAGCGGCCTCAAGTCCGAGTTAGAAAGGTGTCTGGGGGCAATAGTCTTAGGGGTCCCTGTTTTCTAAGTTGAAAAAAAATCAGATTATTTGTGAAAAAATTCTGATTTAAATGCTTTTTGGTCCACCAAACCAGATAATCTCCTTAAACTACTTCATTTTACAAAGTTAAGAGGTTAAAGAAACAGCTCAAAGTAGTGTATTGTTTTGATAATATGTAGGCTTAAAAAGGGAGCATAAAAGCAATTTCCTAGGGAAAGATAGGAACTGCTCTCAGAAAATTTTTCCATCAACAATGTGAGAGGGCTGTTGTTCGGTGCTGTTCAGTCGATTCCAACTCATAGTGACCCCTAGAGGCCCCATGTGACAGAGTAGAACTGCTCCACAGGATATTCTTGGTTGTAATCTTTACAGAAGTAGATCACTCAGGTCTTTCTCCCGAGGAGCCGCTGGGTGGGTTTGAACCCCCAACCTTTCGGTTGACCCTCCAACCTTTTGACTAGCAGCCCAGCGATTAACCATTGTGCCACCAGAGCTCCTTTTTTGAGAGTGCTAGAGGCTCTGCTAAGTAAGACCTTAGGAAAATGCCCAGGTACTACGTCGTGAAGTGAATTCTATCCTGACATAGTAGACAGCCACAAAAATGTACAAGTGGATGCCCCAAAACCACTGTGATAAATGTATATTCACAGCTCCTTTGATTGCCTTCTCTGCCCCCCCCCCCCGCCTTTTTTTGCATTGCATGCCCTTCCTACACTTAGATTCTATGACATATATGAGCTGCATGGACAGATAGATGCAGGCCAACATATTATTAACGTAGCAAAAACAAAAACAAACGAACAGAAAATCCTATCAGCTTCTCAATTCTCATTAGCAGGAAGCTCGTTACCTGCTGTGGTTATGTTAACTTATTGCCCCAACAAGAGGATTGGTTGATATGGAAAAGTAATTATTAGACATGTACTTATGTTGCTACAGGGGAAAGAAAACAGTCAGTACTATGCACTGGCATTAAAAAAAAAAAAATGCCATGCCGGGGTCATGTTGCTCCTGGCAAGCACCAGGCTCCACTCTTTGACCCCCGGAGGAGCAGCACCAGCTACACCTCCCGCGCCGCGAGGAGCATGGTTCCCGCCGACGGCCGCAGACATGGCTCTTTACTGGACAACTTCGGCATGTACCTGCAGTCCAGCCCGCCACCGCCGTCCTCTTCCTGCCAGCGAACCACTCTGTGTCGTGCAGAGCGGAGGATGAGAATGCCGCGTCCCCGGGTGCTCTGCCGGGCGTCAGCGCCCCCTTCTGGCTGGCGGACTACGCTAAGCCTCTGCCGCTGGGACTTTGGCGGCTCTCAGCAGCCCTTAGCTCAGCCTCACGCTGGACTCACTGTGCAAGCCCAGCCACGAGGACCATGTGAAGACGGTGTGGCCTCCCTACTTGTATTCGGTGCTCACCGCCATGGCCATCCAGAGCGCGCCCAAGCTCAAGGTGAAGTTCATGCCACTTGGCCAGCAGCTCCCCAGGCTACCAGCACAGCAAGGCTGGGTGGCGGAACTCCACACACGAACTGTTGTGCTTCACCGTGCCCCGCGACAAGGATGACCCAGAGAAAGGCAATTACTGGATGTTGGAACCAAACCGTGAGAAACTGTTTGGCAGCGGGGGCTACCGTCGGAAATGAAAGCGCCTCTTTGAAGCCAGCAGCATCCCTTAAGTGGCTGCAACCAGTTGCCGCCCAGTCGATTCTGATTCATACCAAAACCAACCCGTTGCCGTGGAGTCAATTCTCACTCATAGTGACCCTATAGGGCATGGTATAACTGCCCCATAGGGTTTCCAAGACTATAATCTTTACAAAAGCAGACTTGCACATCTTTCTCCTGCAGTGCACCTGGTGGGGAACCGCTCACCTTTCCGTTAGCAGCCATGCGCTTTAACCACTGTGTCACAGGGGCCATCAGAATCAGAAGGGCTTTCCTCAGGATTGGGGTCTGGTGTTGGTGGGAAGCCAGTCCCCAGAGCTTCCCGAGTGCTCCAAAAGCACTGTGTCACCTACAGTAGGATCCATAATCACCTCCACACATGGCCTCAACACTTTTTCTTCAGCACTGCAGTACACCTTAGAGCCCTGCCTGGCTGCTGCTGACCTTAAGCGTTAGAAGCAGCGGGGACACCCAGTGAACTCTCCCTGGCAGCCATCACTTAGGAATCTAGGGTTCCCAGTTGCCATGCAGCAACCTCCCAACCGCAGCTCCATCTCGGAGCCTCGCCTTGCAGCGGATTAACAGCGCTAGCAATAGCAGCAGCACAGGTCTTCCTATTATAGCCCTTTCTCCGCCGGCGGGGTCCAAAGCAGCGTCTCCAGCAACTCTTCAACTTCAGAACGGGCAACAGCTACATCTATGCCTGTGAGGACTCTAAGGTGTAGAGCAGGGCTTCTCAGACATTAATATGCACACCTGGGGATCTTCTTAAGGTGCAGATTCCGACACTGAGCCTGAGGCTCTGCATTTCTATCCAGCTCCCAGAAGATGCTGTGGCCTGTGGACCACTCCTGGAGTAGCAAGGGTGTAGATAGCTCTTTCTACAACCCAACAAGCTTTTACAGGTTTCTCTGGATGAGGACTTCCCTAGAGAGAAATTCGCCTCACTGTATTCCAACATTGCTACCTGTCATGGATTGAATTATGTCCCCCCCACAAAAAAATGTGTGTAGTAACTTGGTTAGGCCGTGATTCCCAGTATTCTGAGGTTCTCTTCCATTTCGTGATTGTAATTTTACGTTAAAGAGGATTAGGGTGGGATTGTAATACCACCCTTACTCAGGTCACCTACCTGATCCAGGGTAAAGGGAGTTTCCCTGGGGTGTGGCCTGTACCACCTTTTCTCTCTCAAGAGATAAAAGGAAAGGGAAGCAAGCAGAGAGTTAGGGACCTCATACCACCAAGAAAGCAGCACCAGGAGCAGAGCCTGTCCTCAGGACACGGGTCCCTGCACCTGAGAAGCTCCTTGACCAGGGGAAGACTGAGGACGTGGACCTTCCTCCAGAGCCGACAGAGAGTGAAAGCCTTCCCCTGGAGCCGAGACCCTGATTTTGGACTTGTAACCTACTAGACTGTGAGAAAATAAGTTTCTCTTTGTTAAAGCCATCCACTTGTGGTATTTCTGTTATGGTAGCACTAGATGACTAAGACACTACCCTATAAGCTCATGAAGGCAAGGACCATTTCTGTTTTGTTCGTCACTGTATGCCAAGGTTGCAAACTCAAATGTTTACAAAGGTCGGCTAAAAGACATTACAAAAAAAAAAATGAAGTTGCTGCGTGTAAGAAAAATAATAGCAATTACAAATGGCAACTGAAGCTCTAGGGAGTGGTTGGGACGGACTACCTGGAGAGCAGCTGGTTATCTCTTGCATAACAGCATTTTGATTTTTCTAAAAAATTCAGGTACCTGGATTTTTTTGTATGAAACCTCCCACTTTCTGTTCTTTGTCTCTGATTGAAACTTGTAAAAATAGTAGGAAATACCACAAATCTTTGAATTATAACCAGGTCACAAGTCACCTCTGCTTATATTGAGTTCTTGTATATGGTAGATACTAATAGCAATAAAACTGTTCAAGCAAGCCCTGTGTGCCAAGCACTGTTCCAGGCCGTTTACATGTATTAACTCATTTAATCTTCCCAACAACCTTGGGAGATAGGTACTATTATTATTCCCATTTTCCATATTAGGAAACAGAAGCTCCAAGATGTTATGGAACTTGCTCAAGATCAAACTCAGATAATTGTGGAGCCAAGATCAAACTCCAGAGCCAGTGTGTGTAATTTCTATGTTCCAGTTCCTGAAAAACAAAGAGGCCAGCACCAGCAAGCAAACATAAATGTGTAGGGGATAGGAACAGAGCTAGATCTTATTTAACCAAAGATTCCAGTTGAAAGAAAAATCATTTGAGATGCTTCCCTGAGTTCCAGAAGTGTGTACCACCTGCGTCTTATTTTTGATGCTATATTCCTAAGTTTTAAGGTGACCATAACCCATTGCCATCGAGTCAATTCTGACTCATAGCGACCCTATAGGACAGAGTAGAACTGCCCCATAGGGTTTCCAAGGCTGTCATCTTTACAGGAGCAGACTGCCACATCTTTCTCCTGTGGAGCAGCTGGTGGGTTTGACCTGCAGATCTACTGGTTAGCAGCCGAGCACTTAACCACTGTGCCACCAAGGCTCCTTAAGGTGACCATATGTCCTAGTTTATGACAGTTATTTTGACATCCTATGCATTTTAGCATGTGATCTGGAGTTTCATTTTTTAACAGTTTGATCTTTCAATACAAAATAATTTTATTAAAACTAGTTTTTGAATGTAACTTCTATAGTTTTTAATGCAATAAAATCATTAACAATCAATATTTTAAAATATCTCTCTCTATATATATATAGAGATATATTCCAGGCGCTCCTTGGAAACTCTATGGGGCAGTTCTACTCTGTCCTATAGGGTCGCTATGAGTCAGAATCGACTCGACGGCACTGCGTTGGGTATATAATTTTGGAGCCCTGGTGGCACAGTAGTTAAGAGCTATGGCTGCTAACCAAAAGGTCAGCAGTTCGAATCCACCAGCCGCTTCTTGGAAAACCTACGTGGCAGTTCTACTGTGTCCTATAGGGTCTCTATGAGTCAGAATCGACTCCACAGCGATGGGTTTATACAATTTTACTTTTAGCATTCCCTTCCCTCTCAGACATGGGAAATACTTTTTATGATTACCCTACTAGTGCCCAGCAGAGGGCATTGTACATGGTAAACAATAATTGACTCTTTCTTAAATGAATTTATTAAAAAAGTGTTCCATTAAAACGCAGATAGTTGTTGAATTTATTGGAACAGCAGTCCATTAAAATGAAAATAATGTCCTATAAAGTGCCTTCGTACCATGATTTTGGTTCTTGATATCAGCATTCCTTGTTTGTGGTTTTAATTTATTATAATTATTATTTTTAAAGGAATACAACTGCATTGTTAAAATTCACTTTTCCCTGTGTGGTCTTCTATCCAAGCCTCACAGCATTATTTCTTGTTTTTTTTTAATTTAAAAATAAACACGTAGAAAAGAATAAAATATCAGCATTACTTTAAAAAATATTTATTGCAGCATGAATTACATTAGCATTACTTTTTAAAAATTATGCAGAAGGGAATCCAAAGAGACCACCTGCCACCACACTGTGTTTACAAGAAAAGAAAGTTTCTATGGCAGTTTTTGTACATGACAAATTTGTATGGACTTCAATAAATACTGTTTTTAGCACAATTCTTTATTTGTAAATTAATTTATGATGTGAAAAATAGCAAAGCTCCCCCCGCCCCCCAAGAAAGTATACTGCAAGCCGAGAATCATGTGAAATAATCTACATAGGGTAACTTCTGGCCAACTTTAGGCATGACTGTTAAAAAAAAAAAAGCCTAGAAAGAATAGTACCCAAATAGTACCCAAAGCCAGGTGAGTCAGAAGAAGTCCCATTTTTCTGACAGTCAAAGCCACCTTGGATGTCCACTGTAACACTCAAAAAAAAAAAAAAAAGAAAAAGAAAAAAGGGAGGGGGGTTGGTGTTGGAAGGGGTAGACAGCTCTTCCTTCCAGAAGAAACCAGCTAATGAATGTAGAAGGAATGGCAGAATTAGTAAATCACTATTATGTAACCACCAATATAATAATTGAATTAGACAAAGATCAATGGATGCTAAAAATCACAGGATGAAAGGTTGTTGGGAAAAAGGTATTCACAAGGTTTCAAAAGTGTCACATAATTACTTCGTAATTGTAAAGGGAAAGAGGACTTTTACAATGGAGGCCTCTGGCAGACACCACCTTAACCAAATGAGCGAACTTGGTGTTACCAATAAATTGAAGTATTATGTTGTCCTTTACAGATGTGATGCAGTGGGAAGTAAACAACATCAACTCTATGATCTTTGTGTCAAAAAATTTAACCTGAATCTAATCTCGAGGAAACAACTACAGAAATTCTGAATGTGAGACATCCTGCAAGACAACTTGCCTGGGCTTTCAAAAAATGTCAAGCCCATAAAAAAAGAAAGAAAACAGCTGGGAGACTGTTATAGATTAAAGGAAAGTAAAACGACATGACCAGGAAATGCAAGACAAAAGCTTTGACTGGACCCTGGAAGAAAACAAACAGCTATAGGAGCCGTTCTGGGAACAATGGGGAAATATCAATGTGGAGTGTATATTAGATGATGTTACTGAATCCATGTTAAATTTAAGATTGATGATGGTGTTGTAGTTATGCAGGAGAATGTCTTTTAAGAAACAGAAGATATATGCTGAAGTATTTAGGGGTTTAAAAAGCCCTGGTGGCACAGTGGTCAAGCACTTGGCTGCTAACCCAAGGTTGGTGGTTCAAACCCACTAACTGCTCTGCAGGAGAAAAAACGTGGCAATCTTCTTTTGTAAAGATTACAGCCCAGGAAACCCTATGGGGCAGTTCTGCTCTGCCCTATAGGGTCATTATGACTCAGAAAGACTCGATGGGAACTTTTTTTTTTTTAGGGCTTTATCTTATGTCTGCAATTTACTTTTAAATGGTAAAGAGAAAAATGTGTGTATATGCACAAATGGTCACATACATGGAGAGGGAGGGGAGGGAGGGAAAGGCAAACTGGGCAAAATGCTAACCATGGGTTGTACAGATGACCAGGATGGGATGTACCTGTTCATTGTACTCTCCTTTCAACTCTTCTTTAAGTTTTAGAAAAATTTCCAAAATGAAACCCTGATTGGAAACCATTGTTTCTCCCAAGACACCCCCTCATAAGGGAGGACAAGGAAGGGGATAGGTAAGAGTGAAAAGCTCCTCAGGATTAGTCCTCTCAAAAACCACAAACTTAGCACAAAGCTGATTTTCTCCTTGCTCTAGTACCTTCATTGCTTCTAAAACATTCCCTCATACACTCTGCCTAAACCAAACCAAACCAAAACGAAACAAAACCCATTGATGTCAAGTCAATTCTGACTCACAGCAACGCTCTACGCTCTGCCTAATAAAAAATCTGCCTAGAGACCCCTAAATGTGTATGTCTGGCCATGAAAACGAGTTCAAGAATCTCCATATTTACAAACATTTCTCTTTTTTAAAGTAAGAATTGAGAGGTCAAAAGTTGTCTTCGTGATGACAAGAAGATATGAAAGACTTGCCATAACTGCTGTCTTGGGTAGAAATCAAGTATTTTATTTAAAGTTTTAAAGATAATGAGCAGGTTGGAGGCCAGCAGTCACTGCTCTAAATATTCATCAGGATTCTGAATAACACATTAAAGATAAAATCAGCCCAAACAATAACAAACCAGTGATTATCCACCCTTCATTTACATGTTCAAGGGCACCAGTCCTGATGACCTCCAGTTCTCCACTCCACCTGACTAATAAACCAGTTAACACAAAGGCCCGAGGGAACATGAGCACAATTTGTAAATCTATGCAAATCTATAAGTATACTCAAAGGTATTATGCTAGAGAGTTTTTACTTAACAGAAAAGTTTCACATATACATTGTAAAGCACATATATCTAAGTCTTCAGATATCATGGAACACACTTTCTGAAGTAAGGATCAGGACACATTTTGAGAAAGTACAAGTTGTAAAGTTAACCCTTACACTACTGCTGCCTATGGTCGTTTAAATTCCAGTTCAATGATAAGAACAGAAAAAACAGATCAGTGGTTTCCAGAGACTAGGAGTGGGGGACATGATGACAAAGGGACAACATAGCGATGCAAATGTTGTGTCTTGTTGGGGTGGTGGTTACACAACCATGTGCATTTGTCTAAAGTAATGGAACCGAGCTCCTCAAAGAGCAAACTTTATGTAAATAAAGTATAGCTTTAAAAAGGCAATATAAAAAAAAAGTTTAAAAAACTTTTAATCTGATGTCTAATAACAATAATAATAAAGCACTTGGACTAGGTGATCAAGACACACTAAGAACCTTGAATAAGTAGACGAGAATATCCCAGGAGGAAGTTTTGCTTTTCTCCTCACCTTAAAGAATAAACTTTGTAGAAAGACCCTTCCATTAAAATAATCTAATTTACAATCCAGTGACAAACATGGAAAAAAAAAGAAATTAGTAAATGTTGAATTCTTATTTCTTTTTTTCATAAACTTATTGGATAAGTTTCAATGTGTGAATTAGAATGAATATTGAACTAATAAAAGGGTGTAAAAAATATTCTTCAATTAAAGTCACAGCTCCCTTTTTTTTTTTTTTTTTTTTTTTGCATCAGCCCCTCTGCTTCAAGATTTCCAGTAAAAAAAGAAAAAGAAAGCAAAGGAGGAGAATTTGGTTATAAAAATAAAGTGTCAGCTTAGAAGGCCGAGGAAGGGAAGCAAAATGACGTATGCTTCTTTTTAAAAAAAATGAGTACAGAATTAAACAGATTTCAGCTATATCATGAACCTATTTTAAATGCATATTTACCAGAAAATTCTAGGCCAAAATACTGGTGAAGCCAATATACATCACTCCATGTTGAGAAGTTAGCCAGACCTCAACAAATTAAGTGGATAATTATAAAGCTAAACTCACTGTAGTTTGTAATTAAAAAGCAAAAATAGCAGCCATTGAAAACAAATAGTCAATTCAAGACAACACTGATAACACTTTGATAAAGGGTGTTTCCTGAAAATTGCAGGAATTGAGTGCCCGTGAACAGACCCGTGGGGGCACAGCGATGTCTCCAGGCTTTCCATGACAGCCAGCCATCTTAGGGGAAGGCTGGACTGGAGTATTAGGGTCTGCCTTCGCTTCTGGGAAAGGCTACCCTTTTTGGGTTTTTTTTATGAATACCAAATTGAAATAACTCTTACTAACTACTGTTATACATTAGTTCAAAGGAGATAAAAAACAATGTCTCTGGAACCAAACGGTCCATATTTTGAAAGCCATTAAAAAAATAAAACCTAACGAGGGTTTTTAAGTTATTTTAAGGCTGGAAAATACAAAGTGTGATCAATTGGCATGGAGAATACTGTCTAACAGGTCAAAAAGTCTCCTCGTATGGCATTTTAATATCCACAGAAAAACAGAATTTTCAGTCTCTAAAACCTAATCTGTAGATGCGTGGTTACAGATAAAAGGAATTGTTAATCTTGGTGGGATATTCTCATGCTACTCTCTAGATAACCACAGCTAATACTCTGTGAGCACCTATAAGCACCAGCCATAACTCTAAGTACTTTGCCTCTATTAGCTCATTTAAAGAGCCCTGGACTGCTAACCCAGGTTTGAACCTTCCAGCTGCTCTGCAGGGGAAAGATGTGACAGTCTGCTTCCAAAAAGATCACAATCTTAGAAAGCCTATGGGGCATTTCTACTCTGTCCTATAGGGTCACTATGAGTTGGAACTGACTCCATGGCAATGGGTTTGGTTTTCGGTTGGTGATGCAATGGTTAAGTGCTCACCTGTTAACCAAAATGTTGGCGGCTCCAACCCACTCAGCAGCTTCCTGGGAGAAAGACCTGGCAATCTAGTCTAAAAAAAAAAAAATACAGCCTAGAAAATCCTGTAGGGCAGTTCTACTCTGTCATATGAGGCCGTTATGAATCAGAATTGACTCAATGGCACCTAACAACAAAAACAACAACAACAGCCTGTTTAATTCTCACAACCACCCCCAAGAGCTTGGACCCTGGGAAGATTAAGAAATTTCCCCAAGATCACACACTGCGTGAACGACAGAGCTGGCATTTGAACCCAGGCAGTCAGACTTCAAAGTCTAATTATAAATGTTCAAAGAAGAAAATCTGGAAAATACAAAATAGTATAGAGAAGAAAATTAAAGC
This sequence comes from Elephas maximus indicus, assembly GCF_024166365.1. NCBI lineage: Eukaryota > Metazoa > Chordata > Mammalia > Proboscidea > Elephantidae > Elephas > Elephas maximus. The sequence goes on from NC_064846.1 coordinate 138,323,509, forward strand.
CACCTGTAACCCCACCTGTTACCACTGTTAATATCTTGACTGAACTCTCCCCAACCTCACAAAAGACATTTGCAAGAGCTTGAAGACTGGCTAACCAGGAGGCATTCAAGAAATATGTGAGGATGGACTGAGTTTGAAGTTCTGACACTGAGAACAGAGTCTTGCTATTACAGTGACAGAGAAGTAACCAGACAAGAGACATGAGGTTAAGAAAGAAGGGGACACTCAGTAAAGGCAGAGAGGGATAAGGAGGGCAGCATCAGGGAAAGCAGAGCTTCTGTTCACCAGCCCTTGGTCCTGACAGCCAAATCCAAGAGGGCCAGGGTTTGCAGTGAGGGAGGTGGTGGTGTCCTGATGAGTTCGGCAGTGGCACAGTCAGTACTGTGGGGTGACTGGACGGAATGATTCCAGCCAGCCTTGGATACAACCTGGCTTACTCTGCAGTGGGTGGTGCAAATGGTTAGTGTGCTTGGCTGCTAACCAAGAGGTTGGAAGTTCCAGTCTGCCCAGAGGCACCTCAGAAGAAAGGCCTGGAGATCTACTTCTGAAAAATCAGCCATTGAAAACCCTATAGAGTGCAGTTCTACTCTGACACATATTGGAATCAACTCAATAGTAACTGGGTTTTGGTTACTCTGTAGAAGGAATTATCACTGAGTTCTGACCCTTACCTTTAACCCAAGTCACAATACACACACATATGTGTATTTGTTGTTGTTAGTGCCGTTGAGCTCATGGAGGCTCCATGTGTACAGGGCAGAACTGCTCCATAGGGTTTTCTATGGCTGTGACCTTTTGGAAGTAGATCACCAGGCCTGTCTTCTAAGGCACTTCTGGATGGCTAGTAGTTGAGTACATTTTTGGGGCCCAAGAACTCATATGTGTATAGATATATATATATATGAATGCATGTGTGTGTTTCACAGTGAGAATGAAAAAAGATAACTGAAGCTCAACTAAAAAACAGTAATTAGTAAAAAATCTCTGGTCTTTGCAAGTTGTTTTATAATTGGATTAAAAAAATTGAGTCTACATTTTTTGTGGCCATTAACATTCATTGTATAAAAGTTACTGAAGTATCTACCTATATTCTGTAGTAGAAATATTAGTGTAGCAACATGCGAAAAAAAAACAACTAGAAATAGTGATCGTTTACTCACATCTTTGGAGGTTTTAGTATGATGTGAAAATACATTAATTTTTCGACATCTAATTTGCCACAATCTTGACAAGACAAAGCAGATAGTGTATCTCACTTTATATAAACGGGCATATTATGTTTGCATTTAGTCAATTTACTCCGTTAACTGGTAAATAAATTCTGAAACTGCTTCAAACATCTACATATTCACAGTATTCTGCACACGAGGTCTTCTACAGTTTCATCCTACTCTGTGGTCAAACACTCCAGGTCTAATCCAGCTTGCTCTACAGGTTGTTGTTGTTTGTTGTTCAGTGCCTTTGGGTTGGTTCCGACTCATAATGACCCTATGTATTACAGAACCAAAAGGTCGCGAAGTCTTGTACCATCCTCACAATCATGGCTACGTTTGAGCCCACAGTTGCAGCCACTGTGTCAATTCATCTCATTGAGGGTCTTCCTCTCTTTCACTGACTCTTTTCTTTACCAAGCATGATGTCCTTTTCCAGGGGCTGATCCCTCCTGATAACACGTCCAAAGTACGTGAGACCAAGTCTCACCATCTTCGCTTCTAAGGAGCATTCTGACTATACTTCTTCCAAGACAGATTGGTTCATTCTTTTGGCAATCCATGGCATATTCAATATTCTCTGTCAACACCACAATTCAAATGTATCAATTCTTCAGCCTTCCTTTTTCATTATCCAGCTTTCACGTGCATAGGAGACGACTGGAAATAGCATGGCTTGGGTCAGGCACACCTTAGGCCTCTGTTTTATAACACTCAGAAATTGTTCACAGGATTAGAATCGATTGAGAACCCCTGTATTAGAAAATTAGCTCTTAGCAGTTTTAAAAAACATAAGAACACTGTGAGTCCTGTGGTAGTACAAATATCTTACTCCTTCAATGCTGGTGGCATAACACATGGAAACAGCCTTTGACAAAAAGCCATCTGGTAATATGTACCAAAAACCACACAGACAGGGATTCTGGGAAGATGGCAGCACAAACAGGCCATCGTTCTGGCACTCCCACAAAAGTAAAATAAGATATGCAACAAGGAAGTGGTGCTCAGCTTTGAGGGACTCTGAACTGGGGAGCAGAGGAAAGCAGCAGGGAACTGGAGACAGGCAAGAATCAAGGAATCAACAACAAATTGCATACTATAGGAAAATAGCTTCTCTCACCATTCCTGCCCCTCCCCGCAGCCACATGGTCTGCCGGGTGCTATGAACGGGAGATGTGGCACCAGAAGAAGAAAGAGTCTGCTTCCCTAACCACCACAGCCTCTGCCTGTACAAAGAGACAAGATTCCAAGTTTCTGCTGTAAAACAACAAGGCAGACCTCCCTGGGAGTCTGTTTGGAGTGTGCCATATTGGAGCCAATATGCTACGGCGGGCGGGGGGACTCTGATAGCAGCAAGGCAGACACCCCTGGGGGTCTGTTTGGGGTGGGACAACCCCTCCCCCACCCAGACACTGTCACCTGCAAGCCTGCTGTGAATTGCTACAGAAGCCCCTGCAACGGAGTCTGCTCCCATTGCCACCACTCTACCTGCCTCCCTGCACGGTCCATAGCTCTGGCCTCTGAAACCAACAAAATAAACCTTCCTGGGAGCACAATTAGGGTTAGTCTGCCCCCACTTCTGGTTGGCACTGAGGACTGCTGACTGAGGCTGCTGTATGCTAGGAATTAGAAGCCTTGAGTGGAGGCTGCACTCACAGCCAACAATCTATTGGGGGAACTCTAACAGCAACAAGGCAGACCTCTATGGGGAACTGACCAGAGTGTGACACCATTTCCCCAACTTGGTAATTGCTGATTGCTGGGCTGTTGCAATGGAAACCCTGGTGGCGTAGTGGTTAAAAGCTACAGCTGCTAATTAAAAGGTCGGCAGTTCGAATTCCCTATGGGGCAGTTCTACCCTGTCCTTTAGGGTTGCTATGAGTCGGAATCGACTCGATAACAGTGGGTTTTGGCTTTGGGCTGTTGCAAACTGCTACAGAAGGCCCCTGCTGTGGAGTCTACTCATATAGCACTCTACCTGCCTTTGAAACCAACTGGACAGACCTCCCTGGGTATCAGTTTGGGTCTGTCTGTTCCCCCTTCCAATCGGTGCTGAATACTGCTGACTGAGGCTGCTGTGTGCTAGAAAGTTGTTGTTATTGTTAGGTGCTGTGGAGTTGGTTCCAACTCATAGCGACCCTATGCACAACAGAATGAAACAGTGCCCTGTCCTGAGCCATCCTTACAATGGTTGTTATGCTTGAGCTCATTATTGCAGCCACTGTGTCAATCCATCTCATTGAGGGTCTTCCTCTTTTCTGCTGACCCTGTACTTTGCCAAGCATGATGTCCTCCAGGGACTGATCCCTCCTGACAACATGTCCAAAGTATGTAAGACGCAGTCTCACCATCCTTGCCTCTAAGGAGCATTCTGGTTGTACTTCTAAGACAGATTTGTTCATTCTTTTGGCAGTCCATGGTATATTCAATATTCTTCACCAACACCACAATTCAAAGGAATCAATTCTTCTTTGGTCTTTCTTATTCATTGTCCAGCTTTCCCATGCATATGATGTGATTGAAAATATCACGGCTTGGGTCAGGCGCACCATAGTCTTCAAGGTGATGTCTTTGCTTTTCAACACTTTGAAGAGGTCCTTTGCAGCAGATTTACCCAATGCAATGGGTCATTTGATTTTTTGACTGCTGCTTCCATGGTTGTTGATTGTGGAGCCAAGTAATATGAAATCCTTGACAATTTCAATCTTTTCTCCATTTATCATGATGTTGCTCATTGGTCCAGTTGTGAGGATTTTCATTTTCTTTATGTTGAGGTGTAGTCCATACTGAAGGCTGTGGTCTTCGATCTTCATTAGTAAGTGCTTCAAGTCCTCTTCACTTTCAGTAAGCAAGGTTGTGTCATCTGCATAACATAGGTTGTTAATGAGTCTTCCTCTGATCCTGATGTCCTGTTTTTCTTCATATAGTCCAGCTTCTCGGATTATTTGTTCAGCATACAGATTAAATAGGTATGGTGAAAGGATACAACCCTGACGCACATCTTTTCTGACTTTAAACCAATCAGTATCCCCTTGTTCTGTACAAACAACTGCCTCTTCATCTATGTACAGGTTCCTCATGAGCACAATTAAGTGTTCTGGAATTCTCATTCTTCGCAACGTTATCCATAATTTGTTACGATCCACACAGTTGAATGCCTTTACGTCCTTCTGGTATTCTCTGCTTTCAGCCAGGATCCATCTGACATCAGCAATGATATCTCTGGTTCCACGTTCTCTTCTGAAACGGGCCTGAATTTCTGGCAGTTCTCTGTTGATATACTGCTGTAGCCACTTTTGAATGATCTTCAGCAAAATTTTTCTTGCATGTGATATTAATGATATTGTTCTATAATTTCCACATTTGGTTGGATTGCCTTTCTTGGGAATAGGCATAAATATGGATCTCTTACAGTCAGTTGGCCAGGAAGCTGTCTTCCATATTTCTTGGCATAGTCGAGTGAGCACCTCCGGCGCTGCATCTGTTTGTTGAAACATCTCCATTGATAATTGACAAATTGACAGACACGTGGGGGTGCTAGGAAGTAGGCATCTTTAATGGCTACACCCACAGCCCCAACACACTACAGAGGGGCTCTGATAGGAACAACACAAACCTACCCAGGAGTCAGTGTGGAGTGTGACAACACTTCCATCAAGGCAATGATCAGCTGCTGGACTGACTCTAACTCCTACAGAAGGTTCCTTACAGTGGACTCAGGAGATGGGTTATCTAGTGGAGGCTGCTCCCCCAAATACCAAACTCTCTGAAACCAACAATACAGATCTCTCGAAGGTCCTTCTTGGGAATGCCAGCCCCTCCTCCTCCTGAAATGGAGGAAAGTCTGCCTGTGCTTCCCCTGAATGCCAGCTCAGATACAGGCAGCACCCCCAGAGTAGGGAAGGAAGCCTAGGAAAAAACTAGAGGGCAACACCCAGCTCTGAAGGGGGCTTACTGGGTATGGGTTTTCCAACTAAAAACATGGCTGCAGAAACAGAGAAGGGAGTAATAACCAGAGAGAAGATGGCGCCCCCTGGTGGACATATTGATTAGTACACGATATCTCGCCTGAGTGGCAGTGCTGCTGGTGGACAGACTGACCACAGCATTTTCTCCAGTGTGTGTGGGAGAGAGTAAAAGTTGAAAACTAAGATCTGGAACTTTCAAATCCTAATGAAACCAGGGAGGGAGAAGGAGTTATCACAGAGGAGAGAAAATGGTAAGCAAAGGCTGAAGGCTCTGCCCACCTAAGAGTTTTATGTAGAAAGTAGTGTGGGCAAAACACCAAATACTAGGGAAAACTGAGAAACTTAATGCCCTTGAAAATACCAATGCCCCAACAAAAAAAATCACAAGACATACAAAGAACAGAGTAACAATGGCCATCCAATTGAACACAACAAAGGGAGTGAAACTGCATCTAGGGATGACCAAATAATGAAAAAAAAGGAAAAATATAACAACACTAAACATAATTAAAGAAATAACGGAAAACATAGACAAAGGGCTAAAAGAAATAAGAAAGACAATGCATGAACAAAACAAGGATCTAAAAAAAAAGAGGTATTACAGCTGAAAGGCACAATAACTGAAATGAGAAACGCAACAGAAGGACTTACCAACAGATTTAATCAGGCAGAAGAAAGAATCAGTGCATTAGAGGATAAGATAGTTAAAATTACAGACACTCAAGAGCAACAAAAATGGAGGCTCAAGAAGGCTGAGCACAGTTTAATGGAATTATGGGACAACAACAAGATACCTAATATACACACAATGGGAATTCCAGGAAGAGATGGGAGAGAGAAAGGGATACAAAGAATATTTGAAGAAATAACAACAGAAAATTTCACCAATCTAATGGAGGACATAAATATATGAAGCCAAGAAGCTCAAAGAACCCCAAGCAAGATAAACCCAAAGAGATTTATACCAATGCACAGCATAGTTAAGCTCTCTCCCAAAAAGTTAAGATAAAGAAAGAATCCTGAAAGCAGTGAGATAAAAGCAAACAGTCACGTACAAAGGATCCCCAATAATATTAAGTGGTGATTTCTACTCAGAAACATTGGAGGCCAGAAGCAATGGAATGATATATTTAAAATGATAAAAGAAAAAAACACTGTCAACAAAGAATACTATACCTAGTAAGATTATCCTTTGAGAATGAGGGTGAAATTAGAACATTCCCAGACAAACAGAAGCTGAGAGAGCTCATATCCACCAGAATGTCCCTACCAAAAAATACTAATGGGAGTTCTGCAGATGGAAGTAAAAAGATACTAGAAAGTAATTCAAAGCTATACATAAAAAGAAAGATCCCTAATTACAGGAAATGCATGGACAACTATAAGGCTAGTAATAAGGTATTCATGCTTGATAATTCTAAACATTTTACCCTTCATGTTCTTTAATAATAAATATATAAAAAGCAAGGATAAAATTATATTACTGGGCACAAGAAATATAAGTCAGAATTGATGGCAGTGGGTTTGGTTTTCCTGAGGATGGCTAACATTAAAAAAAAAAACAGAAAATAGCAAATGTTGGTGAGGATGTGGAAATTGGAACATTTGCCCATTGCTGGTGGGAATGCAAAATGGCAAAGCCATTGTGGAAAATAGAGTAGCAGTTCCTCAAAAAACTAAAAATAGAACTACAGTATGATCCAGCAATTCCACTCCTAGGTGTATACCCAAAAGACTTGAAAGCACAAGCTCAAAAAGACTTGTACATGAATGTTCATCGCAGCACTGTTCGAAATAGCCAAAAGCTAAAAACAGCCTAAATGCCCATCAAAAGATGAATGGATAAACAAAAACAAAACGTACATACATAAAATGGAATACTACTTAGCCAGTAGGAGAAATGAAGTCTTGATACATGCTACGATGTGGATGGAGCTGGAAGACATCATGTCAATCACAAAAGGAAAAATACCATATGACCTCACTTATATAAAAAGACAAGAAAAGGCAAATGTATAGAGAGCAAAGTTTATTAGTGGTTACCAGGGGTAGGAGGGAGTGGGAAAGGGGGGTTAGCAGTGATAGAAATATCACACTGATTACAAGTAGGGTTGCACAGCCAATTATTTGAAATTGCTGTCAATAACTTGTACACCCGTAAAAAGCTGAATTGGCAGAAGTTGTGTGATAGATATATATACATACAATTATGGCAAAGAAAAAAAAAACAATAGCTGCTGAGGCTGCTTATGTACAAACAAAAAGCTCCTGGGATTTCGTTTCATGGTTTGGAGGTTTAGGGTTATGATTTTACAGAATATCTCGGTTTATTGGCCTAATAACATGTTTAATGCTTCTGTTATACCTCCTAGTTCATTGCATATTGCCTGGGGTCTTAAAAGCCTGCAAGTGGCCACCAAAGGCATAAAAATTGGTCTCTTTTCACCTGGGACAACAGAGGAAGAAGGAGAGTGAACAAAAGGAGGAGGAGGATATGGAATGTGTGGCTAATTGCCTCCATGAACAACTGCCTCCTTTGCCCTAAGACCAGCAGAAATGGATGGTGCCTGGCTACCACTACTGAACATTTTGATTAAAGATTCCATAGAAGAATCCTAATTAAAAAAGGGAAAATGCAAAACAGAATTTCAAATTCTCATGGACTCTAGACTTCCTGGAGCCATGAAAGATGGATGAACCACTGAAACCATTGTCCTGGAATAATCTTTAAACCTTAAATCAAAAATATCCCCAGAAGTCTTCTTAAAACTGAACAAGAATAAATGCACACATACAAAAAGAAGAAAGGGTCAAAATCAAAGAATTATCCCTATAACTTGAACAAATAGAAAGAAGGCAACAAAAGAAACCCTCAGGCACCAGAAGAAAACAAATCATAAAAATTAGAGCAGAACTAAATGAAATAGAAAACAGAAAAACAACTGAAAGAGTTAACAAGACCAAAAGCTGGTTCTTTGAAAAAACTAACAAAATCGATAAACCATTGGCCAAACTGACAAAAGAAAAACAGGAGAGGAAGCAAATAACCCAAATAAGAAATGAAATGGGCAATATCACAACAGACCCAACTGAAATTAAAAGAATCATAACAGATTACTATGAAAAATTGTACTCTAACAAATTTGAAAACCTAGAAGAAATGCATGAATTTCTAGAAACATACTACCCACCTAAACTAACACAGAGGTAGAATAACTAAATAAACCTATAACAAAAGAAGACATTGAAAAGGATATTAAAAAACTCCCAACCAAAAAAAAAAAAAAAAAAGCCCTGGCCTGGACAGCTTCACTGCAGAGCTCTACTAAACTTTCAAAGAAGAGTAAATATCACTACTACTAAAGGTATTTCAGAGCATAGAAAAGGATAGAATACTCGCAAACTCATTCTATGAAGCCACCATATCCCTGATACCAAAACCAGGTGAAGACACCACAAGAAAAGAAAATTATAGACCTATATCCCTCGTGAATGTAGATGCAAAAATCCTCAACAAAATTCTAGCAATAGAACTCAACAACATATCAAAAAAATAATTCACCATGACCAAGTGGGATTCATACTGGGTATGCAGGGATGGTTCAACATTAGAAAAACAATTAATGTAATCCATCACATAAATAAAACAAAAGACAAGAACCACATGATCTTATCAACTGATAAAGAAAAGGCATTTGACAAAGTTCAACACCCATTCATGATAAAAGCTCTCAGCAAAATAGGAATAGAAGGAAAATTCCTCAACATAATAAAGGGCATTTATACAAAGCCAATAACCAACAACATCCTAAATGGAGAGAGTCTGAAAGCATTCCCCTTGAGATCAGGAACCAGACAAGGATGCCATTTATCACCACCCTTATTCAACATTGTGCTGGAGGTCCTAGCCAGAGCAATTAGGCTAGATAAAGAAATAAAGAGCATCCAGATTGGTGAGGAAGAAGAAAAAGTATCTCTATTTGCAGATGACATGATCTTATACACAGTAAACCCTAAAGAATCCTCAAGAAAACTACTGAAACTAATAGTTCAGCAGATTATCAGGATACAAGATAAACATACAAAAATCAGATGGATTCCTCTACACCAAAAAAAGAACATTGAAGAGGAAATCATGAAATCAATACCATTTACAGTAGCCCCCAAGAAGATAAAATTCTTAGGAATAAATCTTACCAGAGATGTAAAAGACTATACAAAGAAAACTACAAGACACTGCTGCAAAAAACCAAGAGACCTACATAAGTGGAAAAACATATCTTGCTCATGGATAGGAAAACTTAACATTGTAAAAATGTCTGTTCTACCAAAAGCCATCTATAGATACAATGCAATTCCTATCCACATCCCAATGACATTTTTGAATAAGATGGAGAAACAAATCACCAACTTCATATGGAAGGGAACGAGACCCTGGATAAGGAAAGCATTACTGAAAAAGAAGAACAAAGTGGGAGTACTCACTCTACCTGATTTTAGAACCTATTTTTTTATACTGCCACAGTAGTCAAAACAGCCTGGTACTGGTACAACAACAGATACATAGTCCAATGGAACAGAATTGAGAATCCAGATGTAAATCCACCCACATAGGAGCAGTTGATATTTGACAATGGCCCAAAGTCAGTTAAATGGGGAAAAGACAGTCTCTTTAATAAATGGTGCTGGCATAACTGGATATCCATCTGCAAAAAAAATGAAACAAGACCCATACCTCACACCGTGTACAAAAACCAACTCAAAATGGATCAAAGACCTAAATATAAAATCTGAAACGATAAAGACCATGGAAGAAAAAATACAGAAAATGCTAGAAGCCCTAATACATGGCTTAAACAGTATATAAAACATTACTAACAATGCAGAAGAGAAACTAGATAACTGGGAGCTCCTAAAAATCAAACACATTTACTCATCCAAAGACTTCACCAAAGGAGTAAAAAGATTACCTACAGACTGGGAAAAAGTTTTTAGCTATGACATTTCTGATCAGCGCCTGATCTCTAAAATCTACATGACACTGCAAAAACTCAACTACAAAAAGACAAATAACCCAATTAAAAAATGGGCAAAGGATATGAAGAGGCACTTCACTAAAGAAGACATTCAGGTAGCTAACAGATACATGAGGAAATGCTCACGATCATTAGCCATTAGGGAAATGCAAATCAATACTACAATGAGATTTCATCTCACTCCAACAAGGTTGGCATTAATCCAAAAAACACAAAATAATAAATGTTAGAGAGGTTGTGGAGAGACTGGCACACTTATACACTGCTGGTGGGAATGTAAAATGGTACAATCACTTTGGAAATCGATTTGGTGCTTCCTTAGAAAGGTAGAAACAGAACTACCATATGATCCAGCAATCCCACTCCTTGGAATATATCCTAGAGAAATAAGAGCCTTTACAGGAACAGATATATGCACACCCATGTTCATTGCAGCGTTGTTTACAATAGCAAAAAGTTGGAAGCAACCAAGGTGCCCATCAACGGATGAATGGATAAATAAATTATGGTATATTCACACAATGGAATACTACACATCGATAAAGAACAATGATGAATCCGTAAAACATTTCATTACATGGAGGAATCTGGAAGGAATTATGCTGAGTGAAATTGGTCAGCTGCAAAAGGACAAATATTGTATGGGACCACTACCATAAGAACTCGAAAAATAGTTTAAACAGAGAAGAAAATATTATTTGATGGTTACGAGAGCGGAGAGGGCGGGAGCAAGAGGGGTTTTCACTAAATAGATAGTACATAAGAACTATTTTAGGTGAAGGGAAAGACAATACACAATACAGGAGAGGTCAGCACAACTGGACTAAACCAAAAGCAAAGAAGTTTCTTGAGTAAACTGAACTCTTCAAAGGCCAGCATAGCAGGGGTGGGGGTTTGGGGACCATGGTTTCAGGGGACATCTAGGTCAATTGGCATAATAAAATCTATTAAGAAAACATTCTGCATCCCACTTTGGAGAGTGGCGTCTGGGGTCTTAAACGCTAGCAAGCAGCCATCTAAGTTGAGTCAATTGGTCTCAACCCACCTGGAGCAAAGGAGAATGAAGAACACCAAAGACACAAGGTAATTACGAGCCCACGAGACAGAAAGGGGCACATAAACCAGAGACTACATCAGCCTGAGACCAGAAGAACTAGATGGTGTCTGGCTACAACCGATGACTGCCCTGACAGGTATCACAACAGAGAACCCCTGGAGGAGCAGGGGAGCAGTGGGGTGCAGACCTCAAATTCTCATAAAAAGACCAGACTTAATGGTCTGACTGAGACTAGAAGGACCCCAGAGGTCATGGTCCCCAGACCTTCTGTTAGCCCAAGACAGGAACCATTCGCAAAGCCACCTCTTCAGACAGGGATTAGACTAGACTCTGGGATAGAAAATGATACTGGTGAAGAGTGAACTTCTTGGATCAAGTAGACACATGAGACTATGTGGGCAGCTCCTGTGTGGAGAAGAGATGAGAGGGCAGAGGGGTCAGAATTTTGCCGAATGGACATGAAAATAGAGAACGGAGGGAAGGAGTGTGCTGTCCCATTACAGGGAGAGGAACTAGGAGTATATAGCAAGGTATATATAAGTTATTGTATGAGAAACTGACTTAGTTCGTAAACTTTCACTTAAAGCACAATAAAAATTAAAAAAAAACAACTGAACAATAGTTTAGCTTCACTAGTAAAAAATGTGTGCCTTAACCATTACACTCTTTTAAGAACTATCTACATGGGATCAAATTGACAAAACTAACTTGAAAGGTTAGATAGGACACTTAAGGGGCAGTGAGTATATACTAATGGGGAAGGAACAATTCAGAAAAGGAGGGTGAGAATGGCTGTACAACTTGAAGAATGTAATCAATGTCACTAAATGGTACATGTAGAAACTGTTGAATTAGTGTTATTTTTTGCTGTGTATATTCTCAAAAAGAACCAAACAAAAACACCAGATGTTTATAGCCTCTAGTCTGGTAATCCTCCTCCTGAGGATTTATCCTTAGGAAAAATTCAGTCAAACGAAAAAGCTAAATGCATAAAGATGTTAATTGTAGCATTACTTACTAAAAATGGAAAGAACCCAAGTGTCTATCAACGGAGTGCTCTGGGGTTTGGGAAGAAGAGGGTGGTCTGGGGCACTGACTAGAACAAACACAATGGGGCAGGAGAAGAACGTGGAAGGGCAAGAGGGGTAGAGTGTGTTGAGCTAGTGGCAGACAGTAGCAGAGACTACCAACCTCAGGCCCTGTTGTAAGGCTGTGGGAGGCCACCATATGGGCCTTGGAATGGTAGCGGAGTGTCAAGGCTACAAAAGGAAATATTTCACAAATGAAAGCTGAGTTAACATTTTACCAACAGCCATTGAAAAGTAGGCCATAACAGTAGGGTTGGGGAAAAAACTAAGATATTTACCTACAAAGATCCATTTCTTATTGACAAAGGATTTCTGTGGCTGGAGACTTATTTCTGGAACCACTGCAGACTCCTACCCTCCCAGCACCGTCAGTAACTGTGGAATCACTGCTGTGGAGGGCATTTCTTTTCCTTCATCTGCACTGTCCTCTCTCCTAAGCCCAAAGTCCCAGAAACCACTGCTTATAGGAATTCAAATATCCACAGTCCCCGACCTGCCTGCCTACAGAAGGGCCTCCATGAACAAGAGCTCATGTGAGATACCAACTCTTGAGACTAGCCAGTATCCCCACAAAGAAAGGCTACTTCTAATTTATGCTAATCTAGATATTTTTTGGGTAGATATTTATTATTTTTATGGACCATGTTAATCATCACTGTATATAGGAAGCCTGACAACTTTTATATAAACTAAGCCCTGCAAGAAATGCAAGCTTACATACAGCGTTGACACCTAAATTTTTCCTCAGCCAGAACACGATCCTTTGGAAAATACTTTTAACATAGGATGTTAACTACTACATAAACATTTTAGCATTGAGAACCATAAAACTGGCCTGAAGCATGATCCCCTTTAGACATCAGAAATTTGAAAACATACCAAAATTGGGACTTGTTTCTGGAATCATAAGATAATTTGAGCTTCTAGCTCATCTTGTATGTGTTCCCACAAGAAGCTGTACATATTTACAATTAGATCACATCAGGTTGTACTGTCATTGATTGAATATGTGGCTGTCTTTTTGGCTGGAGAGTGAGATCTCCTTGAGGGCAGGGAGCACATGCTGGTTAACTGTGCGCCAGCAGCATCTAGAGCAGGATAGCAGTACCTGGCGGATACCAGGTGCCCTGTATTTGTAGCTGAAAGAATGAATGAACCCACCAAACACTAATGATGTATGTGATATTCTCAGAAATAAAATCATTTTAGCCACACCTTGCTTTCAAATAAAAGTTTCCTAAATAAGTAAATCTGAGAAAGCATTTCCTAGTCACAAGCACACTTTAAACTACTCATAAGCACACAAATTAAACTTTAAACTCCGAGAAATTAAATATTTTAGTGAGACTTTAAGATGGCAATCACAAAATTGAAGTCATTAACACAGGCTCAACACAGGCTCAGCTTTTTACCATCTCTTCAACACACACACACAGAGTTGTTGTTTTTTCAAAGTAATAAATTATTATTTTCATATACCCCAGCTTGAAGTTATTTTTTGTTTCACCAACCTCTAGACATGTTCTCTCTGAGTAGCTCTTTGAAACACAGGCTTGAAGCTCCCTTGACAATTCAATTTAGTATTACGTTGCACAGGTACCCCTGCTTGGGCAAGTGCAACAGCTCTTTTGGTTCTGCTCTCAAGTGCCTGGAGGCACCCTGCTTCACCAGCAAGCCTCCTGCCCAGAGGAACTCAGCTCTCTTGCTTCATGGGTCCAGGAAGCCCACTGCAGCCGTTTGGTGCGGGTCTCCTGGTTCTTGCCACTAGTGCTGTCTTTCACTGGCTCGTGCAGTCTTGTGCCATCTAATGCCATCTCCAGTGTTAGATTCTTTCTTTCTCCTGCGTCTAGGTGGTTCTCAGACAGGGATCCTGAGTCCACAGTATGTGCTCTGCTGCCAGCTCTTCTTGATGGGAGTGAGGCCTCCCTCAATCTCTGTGGGATTAGCCCTTTTATAAACCTACTCCTCCCACCAATACCACAAACTGACCAATCCCCTCGGTAGGCCATGGGCACCTTATGTGCATAGTAAACTGTCCAATCCCTTTGCAGGATTGTGGCCTAGCAAATCATCTTGGCAGAACTACAAACCCAGGGCCAGAAAAGCCATACATAAAAAGAAACCTGTTGCTCTGCAAAAACCCACAGAAATACTTTTATCCAAAATACATTTTAAATGGTTCAAAAATCTGTTCAGTTATTTTTATTTGCATCATAGAATGAGAAAACTGAAGTGGGAAGTTAGAGCTAAAAGAGGGTGAGTATGTTGTGGCTGACTCCTAGAAGCGCAGTGAGCAGTAGGGCACAGGGTTGCTTAGGAGGAATTCAGTCTCCATTGTCTCTTGTCTGTCCTTAAGCTCAGCCCATCTCCTCATCCCAATGTGGCTAGGCCTTAGGAGAGAAAAGGAAAAACCAAAGTAGGCTGGCTTTGTTCAATATTCCTATGGAAAAGATTTCTTGTGAGTATTTAAAGGGGAAAAACAAGTACGGTCCTTCACAACAGGAATGAATGTTTACTTAGTCATCTAGACCATCACTCCTCTAGCGTTTGCTTTTCATTAGGATTTACAGTTTTTAAGCAGAAAAACCGAATGGCTAATCAAAATGAAAGTCTATAAAGTGAGATTTATCTTTTAAGAAATGACAAGCTACCTGTTTCTCAAATAATAAAATACTCGTAACGTCACAGAATTTGGTATGTTAGTACAAGTTGTAGTAAGATGATTATAAAGTAAACAATGTTTCTTGAATATGAATGGGAAATAGTATTCTTTAAATGAAGAATTCAAAGATCAGGCAAGCGCATGGATTAGATCTTCACAATTATTTTTCTGACCTATACAAAGAGGATAGGAAATCAGATTTTAACAGCTGGAAATGTACATTTCTTTTAGAACCTTCAAAGTAATATCAAACAATACTTGGACTGCAGGAGATGTTAAACCTTATTCTCTGTTTAGATACCTCCAATTGAATATTTGATAAGGAATGGTATATGCCACATTTTATGACACTCTGAAAGCAGTTCTACATTTTACATGAGGAACCTGCACTAAAATAAGAACAGTATGTCATTTCACAACTAGACCCTTTGTTAGCAGCCGAGTGCAAACCATTTACACCACCCAGGGATCTTTAGCACGAAAAAGCCTCTGAGAATTACATTGTCATTGGAACCACATCCACAAAAGGAGGGCCTAACAGGGTGACTGCCTGTATGTGTGTGTACATATGTGTGTGTGTATAACTTTAAATAGGACCCAGAGTCTCCTAACGTAATAGTCAAAATGTCCAATATTCAATAAAAAATCATCCATCATACAAAGAACCAAGGAGAACACAACTTGAATGAGAAATAACAATCAACTAACACCAACACCAAGATGAATCATATGTTGGAATTATCTAGAAGGGTTTTAATGCCATCATCATAAGAATAATTTTTAAAATTACAAATTTTCTTGAAACAAATGGAAAAAAAAAACAGAAAATTATAACAAAGAAATGTTGATTGAGGAATAGATTTTTGGCAGAGTATTTAAAAATAATTGTAGAGAGGATCGGGGAGTTATCGAAGGATTTGAGCTAGAGTGAAAATTGTTATTTGGTGAAAACGAAGTGTTTGGAAAATAAAAGGATACCATCTTAGTCATCCAGTGCTGCCATAACAGAAATACCACAAGTGGATGGCTTTAAGAAAGAGAAATTTATTTTCTCACAGTCTAGTAGGTTACAAGTCCAAATTCAGGGTGTCAGCTCCAGGGGAAGGCTTTCTCTCTGTGTCGGTTCTGGAGGAAGGTCCTTGTCATCAATCTTCCCTTGGTCTAGAAGCATCTCACTGCAGGAACCTCAGGTTCAAAGGATGCACTCTTCCCCCAGCGCTGTTTCCTTCGTGGTATGAGGTCCCCAACTCTCTGCTTGCTTCCCTTTCCTTTTAGCTTTTGAGAGATAAAAGGCGGTGCAGGACACACCCCAGGGAAACTCCCTTTACATTGGATAGGGTAGGTGACCTGAGTAAGGGTGGTGTTACAATCCCACCCTAACCCTCTCAACATAAAATTACAATCACAAAATGGAGGACAACCACTGACTACTGGGAATCATGGCCTAACCAAGTTGATACACACATTTTTGTATACACACACAATTCAATAGTATACACATAATATTCATATTTTTTAATATTCATAATATACACATAATTCAATCCATGACAGACATTTTAATTAGGGTTTCTCTGAACTACATATATCTTTCCCCATTTTTTTTTGTAATATTATTTATGGGGTTTTTGGTGAAAGTTTACACAGCAAGTTAGGTTGCCATTTGACAATTTTCACACAAGTTTTTAATCACAAAATATAATTTCGATATGAGTTGAATCTGGCCTTACCACAGAAACAAAATGGTCATATCAGAAAACAAGTCTCACAGATACTGTGCAAAAATAATGCTCAAATCCGCCGTTTATCTTTTATATTGAAAAAGAAAATGGACCCTAAGCTATCTCATGGCAAACCTAAGGACTGTTTACCATCAGGTCCATTCTCCTCTGTTTTCATATTCACACTTCCAAACAGCTATGACCAAAACCTCTAAATGACTACAAATATTCATAACATTTCTCAAACCACATTTCGTGTTCCTAAATGTACAAATCAATTCTTGGAAATTTTAGTTTTTTGAAGTACTAACTCTAATAAAAACAAAAGTATGTATGATCTGTCAAAGCGCCTAGGGGAAAAAGATCTTATTTTCCTCTTAATCCAGTGAATTCATTGTAAAGAGAAGTAATATTGTGATCTCATATGACTAGTGAGCAGAGTACACAGTGTTGACTAGTCTACGAATTTCCATTTAGTTAGCCATAAATCATGTAAACTAGGCTGCAGCTCATGCTTTCACTGCAGTCACAGTAAAGACTGAAAGGCTTGCTTTGTTCATTTTGTTAGATCATTCTAATGAGAAGATAAATTGTAATCTTTTAATGGTCCCAAAAAAACATTGATGGAGAGTAAATTTAAATTGTTCCATGATCAATTTTGAGTTATGTTTAGAATTTTTTATGGGACACAAATGCTACATGGTACTATAAGACAACATTTATTCTCTTGGATTCCACAACCATTTGAAATCCTCTAATGTTTATGTTTATGTGCAACAATCTGTACTAAGTATTGCGGAAATGTATTGATAGATAAATAAGATTTACTGCCTACAATGAGCTCATGGAATAATATGTTAGAAGAGTAAATATAAAATGACTCTGACACAAAGTTTAATGAGATAAGTGCTATGCTATTTTAAGTTGCTAACTGGGTTTTTTTTTTTATGGATAGGATAGGCAGATAATGGAAATAAAACCGAAAGAACCAAACCCACTGCCATCAAGTCGATTCCGACTCATAGCGACCCTATAGGACAGAGTAGAACTACCCCATAGAGTTTCCAAGGAGCACCTGGTAGATTCGAACTGCTGACCTCTTGGTTAGGAGCCGTAGCACTTAACCACTATGCCACCAGGGATCTCACATCCAGCAAAACTATCTTTTAAAAATGAAGGTGAAGTGAAGATGTTTCTGGATTAACAAAACCTGAGAGAATCCATCGCAAGCAGATCTGTCTTACAAGAAACACTGAATGAAGTTCTTCTGGCTGAAAGCAAATGACCTGAGACAGTAATGTGAATCAACATGCAAAAACATGGAGCACTGGTAAAGGTAATCATGTAATTATAAAGACAGCATAAGTGCTTATTTCTTCTCCTTTTTCACCTGACATGATTTATAAAGCAATTGTATAAATTGATATATATGTAATTGTATTATTGGAACTGTATCATATAAAAACGTAATATATTTGATATTTGACAATAACAGCACATAGAACGTGGGCATTGAATTGAAGTAAAGAAACACCAGCAGACAGTAACTTAACAGAAACAAATGTAAAGAACCAGAAATAGCAAATAAGGAGGTTATTATAAGAAATCTTGCTCTCCTTTCTGCTCTCAGTTTCTTTAAAAGACATAAAATTAAATAGTCATAATTAAAACAATGTATTGTTTGACTTGTAACATATATATATATACACACACATATATATAAAGAACTGAACAGAAGATTTCAAAGGGTGGCTTGAGAAGACAAAATAAAGTATTATAATAACATGTGCAAATACCTGGAGTTAGAACATCAAAAGGAAAGAACACATTTGGCATTTCTCAAGCTGAAAGAACTGAAGAAAAAATTCAAGCCTCAAGTTGCAATAGTGAAGGATTCTATGGGGGAAAATATTAAACAACACAGGAAGCATCAAAAGAAGATGGAAGGAATACACAGAGTCACCGTACCAAAAATAATTGGTTGATGTTCAACCATTTTAGGAGGTAGTATATGATCAATAACCAATGGTACTGAAGAAAGAAATCCAGGAAGCGCTGAAGACATTGGTGAAAAACAAGGCTCCAGAAAATGATGAAATACCAATTGATATGTTTCAACAAATGGATGCAGCACTGTAAGTGCTCACTTGCTTACACCAAGAAATTTGGAAGACAGCTACCTGGCCAACCGACTGGAAGAGATCCATATTTATGCCGATTCCAAAGAAAGGTGATTCAAATGAATGTGGAAATTATAGGACAATATCATTAATATCACACGCAAGTAAAATTTTGCTGAAGATCATTCAAAACCAGTACATCGACAGGGAACTTCCAGAAATCCAAGCTAGATTCAGAAGAGGACATGGACCCAGGAATATCATTGCTGATGTCAGATGGATCTTGGTTGAAGCACAGAATATCAAAAAGATGTTTACCTGTGTTTTACTGACTATGTAAAGGCATTTGACTGTGTGGATCATAACAAATTATGGTTAACATTTCGAAGAATAGGAATTCCAGAACACTTAATTGTGCTCATGAGGAGCCTGTACATACATCCAGAGGCAGTTGTTTGAACAGAACAAGGGGATACCATGTGGTTTAAGATCAGGAAAGGTGTGTGTCAGGGTTGTATCCTTTCGCCATACTTATTCAATCTGTATGCTGAGCAAATAATCCGAGAAGCTGGGCTATATGAAGAAGACTGGGACATCATGATTGGAGGAAGACTCATTAACAAACTGCAATATGCAGATGACACAACCTTGCTTGTTGAAAGTGAGGCTGACTTGAAGCACTTACTGATAAAGATCAAAGACTACTTCTTCAGAAAACAAAACAAAATTCCTCACAACTGGACCAATAAGCAACATTGTGACAAATGGAGAAAACATTGAAGTTGTCAAGGACTTCATTCTATTTGTATCCACAATCAACACCCATGGAAGCAGCAGTTAAGAAATTAAATGACACATTGTATTGGGCAAATTTGTTGCAAGAGACCTCTTTAAAGAGTTAAAAAGCAAAGATGTCCCCTTGAAGACTAAGGTGTGCCTGACCCAAGCCATGGTGTTTTCAATTGCCTCATATGCATGCAAAAACTGGGCAATGAATAAGGAATACCGCAGAAGTGACACCTTCGAATTGTGTTATTGGCGAAGAATATTGAATATACCACGGACTGCCAAAAGAACAAACAAATCTACCTTGGAAGAAGTACAGCCAGAATGCTCCTTAGAAGCAAGATGGCGAGACTGCGTCTTACACACTTTGGACATTTTGTCAGGAGGGATCAGTCCCTGAAGAAGGACATCTGGTAAGTTAAGATGTATCTGATAAGCCCTAGAGTAGGCACTAAGGCAATATAAACTAAAAAAAAAAAATGATGAAAAATTATGAAAGGAATTAAAATGTTATACTAGAAAATATTCAATTCGTGCAAAAGAAATCAGTAAAGGAGGAAATTGAGGGACAAATAAAGGTACGAGACAGGGAACACACACAAAAAAAGGCAGAGGTAAATGTGACTATATCAATAATAACATTAAATAAGAATAGATTAAATAATCCAATCAAAAAGTAGAGATTATCAGACTGGGGGGAAAAAAGATACAACTATACATTATTGTATTAGTTTCCTGTGGCTGCTGTAACAAACTATCACAAACTTGGTGGCTTAACACAATAGTAATTAACTCTTCCACAATTCTGGAGGCCAGAAGATTGAAATCAGTCTCATTGAGATGAAATAAAAATGTTGACAGAGTCATGCTCCCTCTGAAGGCTCTAGGGGAGAATCCATTTCCTGCCTCTTCCACCTTCTGGTGGTTCTAATCTTTTTTTTTTTTTTTATAATAATTTTGGAGTCCATGGCATACAGACAATATTTACAGCCATGTTGGAAGAGATCACCTAGGGAATTAATATTTTTTTTATTAACTTTTATTAAACTTCAAGTGAACGTTTACAAATCCAATCAGTCTGTCACATATAAGTTTACATACATCTCACTCCCTACTCCCACTTGCTCTCCCCCTCTTGAGTCAGCTCTTTCAGTCTCTCCTTTCGTGAGAATTTTGCCGGCTTCCCTCTCTCTCTATCCTCCCATCCCCCCTCCAAACAAGAGTTGCCAACACAATCTCAAGTGTCCACCTGATATAATTAGCTCACTCTTCATCAGCATCTCTCTCCCACCCGCTGATCAGTCCCTTTCATGTCTGATGAGTTGTCTTCAGGGATGGTTCCTGTTCTGGGCCAACGGAAGGTCTGGGGACCATGGCCGCCGGGATTCCTCTAGTCTCAGTCAGACCATTAAGTTTGGTCTTTTTATGAGAATTTGGGGTCTGCATCCCACTGATCTCCTGCTCCCTCAGGTGTCCTCTGCTGTGCTCCCTGTCAGGGCAGTCATCGATTGTGGCCGGGCACCAACTAGTTCTTCTGGTCTCAGGGTGATGTAGGTCTCTGGTTCATGTGGCCCTTTCTGCCTCTTGGGCTCTTAGTTGTCGTGTGGCCTTGGTGTTCTTCATTTTCCTTTGCTCCAGGTGGGTTGAGACCAATTGATGTATCTTAGGTGGCCGCTTGTTAGCATTTAAGACCCCAGACGCCACATTTCAAAGTGGGATGCAGAATGATTTCATAATAGAATTATTTTGCCAATTGACTTAGAAGTCCCCTCAAACCATGTTCCCCAGACCCCCGCCCCTGCTCCGCTGACCTTTGCAGCATTCATTTTAACCTGGAAACTTCTTTGCTTTTGGTCCAGTCCAATTGAGCTGACCTTCCATGTATTGAGTGTTGTCTTTCCCTTCACCTAAAGCAGTTCTTATCTACTGATTATTCAATAAAAAACCCTCTCCCACCCTCCCTCCCTCCCCCCCTCGTAACCACAGAAGTATGTGTTCTTCTCAGGTTTACTATTTCTCAAGATCTTATAATAGTGGTCTTATACAATATTTGTCCTTTTGCCTCTGACTAATTTCACTCAGCATAATGCCTTCCAGGTTCCTCCATGTTATGAAATGTTTCACAGATTCGTCACTGTTCTTTATCGATGCGTAGTATTCCATTGTGTGAATATACCACAATTTATTTTACCCATTCATCTGTTGATGGACACCTTGGTTGCTTCCAACTTTTTGCTATTATAAACAGAGCTGCAATAAACACGGGTGTGCATATATCTGTTTGTGTGAAGGCTCTTGTATCTCTAGGGTATATATTCCGAGGAGTGGGATTTCTGGGTTGTATGGTAGTTCTATTTCTAACTGTTTAAGATAACGCCAGATAGATTTCCAAAGTGGTTGTACCATTTCCCACCAGCAGTGTATAAGAGTTCCAATCTCTCTGCAGCCTCTTCAACATTTATTATTTTGTGTTTTTTGGATTAATGCCAGCCTTGTTGGTGTGAGATGGAATCTCATCGTAGTTTTAATTTGCATTTCTCTAATGGCTAATGATCGAGAGCATTTTCTCATGTATCTGTTGGCTGCCTGAATATCTTCTTTAGTGAAATGTGTGTTCATATCCTTTGCCCACTTCTTGATTGGGTTGTTTGTCTTTTTGTGGTTGAGTTTTGACAGAATCATGTAGATTTTAGAGATCAGGCACTGGTCGGAGATGTCATAGCTGAAAATTCTTTCCCAATCTGTAGGTGGTCTTTTTACTCTTTTGGTGAAGTCTTTAGATGAGCATAGGTGTTTGATTTTTAGGAGCTCCCAGTTATCGGGTTTCTCTTCATCATTTTTGGTAATGTTTTGTATTCTGTTTATGCCTTGTATTAGGGCTCCTAGGGTTGTCCCTATTTTTTCTTCCATGATCTTTATTGTTTTAGTCTTTATGTTTAGGTCTTTGATCCACTTGGAGTTAGTTTTTGTGCATGGTGTGAGGTATGGGTCCTGTTTCATTTTTTTGCAAATGGATATCCAGTTATGCCAGCACCATTTGTTAAAAAGGCTATCTTTTCCCCAGTTAACTGACTCTGGTCCTTTGTCAAATATCAGCTACTCATACGTGGATGAATCTATATCTGGGTTCTCAATTCTGTTCCATTGGTCTATGTGCCTGTTGTTGTACCAATACCAGGCTGTTTTGACTACTGTGGCTGTATAATAGGTTCTGAAATCAGGTAGAGTGAGACCTCCCACTTTCTTCTTCTTTTTCAGTAATGCTTTACTTATCCGAGGCTTCTTTCCCTTCCATATGAAGTTGGTGATTTGTTTCTCCAACACATTAAAAAATGACATTGGAATTTGGATCGGAAGTGCATTGTACGTATAGATGGCTTTTGGTAGAATAGACATTTTTACTATGTTAAGTCTTCCTATCCATGAGCAAGGTATGTTTTTCCACTTAAGTATGTCCTTTTGAATTTCTTGTAGTAGAGCTTTGTAGTTTTCTTTGTATAGGTCTTTTACATCCTTGGTAAGATTTATTCCTAAGTATCTTATCTTCTTGGGGGCTGCTGTGAATGGTATTGATTTGGTTATTTCCTCTTCGGTGTTCTTTTTGTTGATGTAGAGGAATCCAAGTGATTTTTGTATGTTTATTTTATAACCTGAGACTCTGCCAAACTCTTCTATTAGTTTCAGTAGTTTTCTGGAGGATTCCTTAGGATTTTCTGTGTATATAATCATGTCATCTGCAAATAGTGATAACTTTACTTCCTCCTTGCCAATCCAGATACCTTTTATTTCTTTGTCTAGCCTAATTGCCCTGGCTAGGACTTCCAGCACGATGCTGAGTAAGAGGGGTGATAAAGGGCATCCTTGTCTGGTTCCCGTTCTCAAGGGAAATGCTTTCAGGTTCTCTCCATTTAGAGTGATATTGGCTGTTGGCTTTGCATAGATGCCCTTTATTATGTTCAGGAATTTTCCTTCTATTCCTATTTTGCTGAGAGTTTTTATCATGAATGGGTGTTGGACTTTGTCAAATGCCTTTTCTGTATCAATTGATAAGATCATGTGGTTTTTGTCTTTTTTTTTTTTTTAAATCATTTTTATTTAATTATTTACACGGAAAGTCCCTGCTCTTTAACTTTATGCGTCTTTGGAGTACATGGTAGCCTACAAATAAATTCACTTTGGATTGATCTCATTAACATGCATCAAATACTACATATGCATTTAAGTATAGGCTACACCTTTTTTTTTTTTTTTAATTTTTATTAAGCTTCAAGTGAACATTTACCATTCCAATCAGTCTGTCACATGTAGGTTGACATACATCTTACTCCCTTCTCCCACTTACTCTCCCCCTATTGAGTCAGCCCTTACAGTCTCTCGTTTCGTGCCAATTTTACCTTCTTCCCTCTCTCTCTATCTTCCCATCCCCCCTCCAGTCAAGAGTTGCCAACACACTCTCCCGTGTCCACCTGATTTAATTAGCTCACTCTTCATCAGTATCTCTCTCCCCCCCACTGACCAGTCCTTTTCATGCCTGATGATTTGTCTTCGGGGATGGTTCCTGTCCTGTGCCATCAGAAGTTCTGGGGAGCATTGTCTCTGGGATTCCTCTAGTCGCAATCATACCATTAGGTGTGGTCTTTTAATGAGAATTTGGGGTCTGCATCCCATTGGTCTCCTGCTCCCTCAGGAGTTGTCTGTTGTGTTCCCTGACAGGGCAGACATCGATTGTGGCCGGGCACCAACTAGTTCTTCTGGTCTCAGGATATTGTAGGTCTCTGGTTCAAGTGGCCCTTTCTGTCTCTTGGGTTCTTAGTTGTCGTGTGACCTTGGTGTTCTTCCTTTGCCTTTGCTCCCGGTGGGTTGAGACCAATTAATGTATTTTAGATGGCTGCTTGTTGGCATTTAGGACCCCAGGTGCCACAATTCAAAGTGGGATGCAGAGAGTTTTCATAATAGAATTGTTTTGCCCATTGCTTTAGAAGTCCTCTCAAACCAAGTTCCCCAGACCCCAGCCCCTGCTAGGTTTTTGTCTTTTGTTTTATTTATGTGATGGATTACATTAATGGTTTTTCTGATATTAAACCAGCCTTGCATACCTGGTATAAATCCCACTTGATCGTGGTGAATTATTTTTTTGATGTGTTGTTGGATTCTATTGGCTAGAATTTTGTTGAGGATTTTTGCATCTATGTTCATGAGGGATATAGGTCTATAATTTTCTTTTTTTGTAATGTCTTTACCTGGTTTTGGTATCAGGGAGATGGTGGCTTCATAGAATGAGTTGGGTAGTATTCCGTCATTTTCTATGCTTTGAAATTCATTCAGAAGTAGTGGTGTTAACTCTTCTCTGAAAGTTTGGTAGAACTCTGCAGTGAAGCCGTCCGGGCCAGGGCTTTTTTTTGTTGGGAGTTTTTTGATTACCGTTTCAATCTCTTTTTTTTGTTATGGGTCTATTTAGTTGTTCTACTTCTGAATGTGTTAGTTTAGGTAGGTAGTGTTTTTCCAGGAATTCATCCATTTCTTCTAGGTTTGCAAATTTGTTAGAGTACAATTTTTCATAATAATCTGAAATGATTCTTTTAATTTCATTTGGTTCTGTTGTGATGTGGTCCTTCTCGTTTCTTATTCGGGTTATTTGTTTCCTTTCCTGTATTTCTTTAGTCAGTCTAGCCAATGGTTTATCGATTTTGTTAATTTTTTAAAAGAACCAGCTTTTGGCTTTGTTAATTCTTTCAATTGTTTTTCTGTTCTCTAATTCATTTAGTTCAGCTCTAATTTTTATGATTTGTTTTCTTCTGGTGCCTGATGGATTCTTTTGTTGCTCACTTTCTATTTGTTCAAGTTGTAGGGACAGTTCTCTGCTTTTGGCTCTTTCTTCTTTTTGTATGTGTGCATTTATCGATATAAACTGGCCTCTGAGCACTGCTTTTGCTGTGTCCCAGAGGTTTTGATAGGAAGTATTTTCATTCTCCTTGCTTTCTATGAATTTCCTTATGCCCTCCTTGATGTCTTCTATAACCCAGGCTTTTTTCAGGAGGGTATTGTTCAGTTTCCAAGTATTTGATTTCTTTTCCCTAGTTTTTCTGCTATTGATTTCTACTTTTATTGCCTTGTGGTCTGAGAAGATGCTTTGTAATATTTCGATGTTTTGGATTCTGCAAAGGTTTGTTTTATGACCTAATATGTGGTCTACTCTAGAGAATGTTCCATGTGCGCTAGAAAAAAAAGTACACTTTGCAGCAGTTGGGTGGAGAGTTCTGTATAAGTCAATGAGGTCAAGTTGGTTGATTGTTGTAAGTAGATCTTCCGTGTCTCTATTGAGCTTCTTACTGGATGTCCTGTCCTTCTCCGAAAATGGTGTGTTGAAGTCTCCTACTATAATTGTGGAGGTATCTATCTCACTTTTCAATTCTGTTAAAATTTGATTTATGTATCTTGCAGCCCTGTCATTGGGTGCATAAATATTTAATATGGTTATGTCTTCCTGATCAATTGTCCCTTTTATCATTATATAGTGTCCTTCTTTATCCTCTGTGGTGGATTTAAGTCTAAAGTCTATTTTGTCAGAAATTAATATTGCTACTCCTCTTCTTTTTTGCTTATTGTTTGCTTGATATATTTTTTTCCATCCTTTGAGTTTTAGTTTGTTTGTGTCTCTAAGTCTAAGGTGTGTCTCTTGTAGGCAGCATATAGATGGATCGTGTTTCTTTATCCAGTCTGTGACTCTCTGTCTCTTTATTGGTGCATTTAGTCCATTTACATTCAGCGTAATTATAGATAAATAAGTTTTTAGTGCTGTCATTTTGATGCCTTTTTATGTGTGTTGTTGACAATTTCATTTTTCCACATACTTTTTTGTGCTGAGACGTTTTTCTTAGTAAATTGTGAGATCCTCATTTTCATAGTGCTTGACTTTATGTTAGTTGAGTCATTACGTTTTTCTTGGCTTTTATCTTGAGTTATAGAGTTGTTATACCTTTTTGTGGTTACCTTATTATTTACCCCTATTTTTCTAAGTAAAAACCTAACTTGTATCGTTCTATATCGCCTTGTATCACTCTCCATATGGCAGTTCAATGCCTCCTGTATTTAGTCCCTCTTTTTGATTATTGTGATCTTTTACCTATTGACTTCCATGATTCCCTGTTATGTGTATTTTTTTTTAATTAATCTTAATTTGTTTGTTTTTGTGATTTCCCTATTTGAGTTGATATCAGGACGTTCTGTTTTGTGACCTTGTGTTGTGCTGATATCTGATATTATTGGTTTTCTGACCAAACAATATCCTTTAGTATTTCTTGTAGCTTTGGTTTGGTTTTTGCAAATTCTCTAAACTTGTGTTTATCTGTAAATATCTTAATTTCACCTTCATATTTCAGAGAGAGTTTTGCTGGATATATGATCCTTGGCTGGCAGTTTTTCTCCTTCAGTGTTCGGAATATGTCGTCCCATTCCCTTCTTGCCTGCATGGTTTCTGCTGAGTAGTCTGAACTTATTCTTACTGATTCTCCCTTGA
Organism: Elephas maximus indicus; assembly: GCF_024166365.1. Classification (NCBI taxonomy): domain Eukaryota; kingdom Metazoa; phylum Chordata; class Mammalia; order Proboscidea; family Elephantidae; genus Elephas; species Elephas maximus. The sequence goes on from NC_064846.1 coordinate 138,350,674, forward strand.
AGGAAACCTTTCCTTTCTCCCTGGCTGCTTTTAAAATTTTCTGTTTATCTTTGGTTTTGGCGAGTTTGATGATAATATGTCTTGGTGTTTTTCTTTTTGGATCAATCTTAAATGGGGTTCGATGAGCATCTTGGATAGATATCCTTTCGTCTTTCATGGTGTCAGGGAAGTTTTGTGTCAGGAGTTCTTCAACTATTTTCTCTGTGTTTTCTGTCCCCCCTCCCTGTTCTGGGACTCCAATCACTCGCAAGTTATCCTTCTTGATAGAGTCCCACATGATTCTTAGGGTTTCTTCATTTTTTTTTAATTCTTTTATCTGATTTTTTTTCAGCTATGTTGGTGTTGATTCCCTGGTCCTCCAGATGTCCCAGTCTGCATTCTAATTGCTCGAGTCTGCTCCTCTGACTTCCTATTGTGTTGTCTAATTCTGTAATTTTATTGTTAATCTTTTGGATTTCTACATGCTGTCTCTCTATGGATTCTTGCAACTTATTAATTTTTCCAGTATGTTCTTGAATAATCTTTTTGAGTTCTTCAACAGTTTTATCAGTGTGTTCCTTGGCTTTTTCTGCAGTTTGCCTTATTTCATTTGTGATGTCTTGAAGCATTCTGTAAATTAGTTTTTTATATTCTGTATCTGATAATTCCAGGATTGTATCTTCATTTGGGAAAGATTTTGATTCTTTTGTTTGGGGGGTTGGAGAAGCTGTCATGGTCTGCTTCTTTAAGTGGTTTGATATGGATTGCTGTCTCCGAGCCATCACTGGGAAACTAGTTTTTCCAGAAAATCCGCTAAAAAAAATGCAGTCAGATCCTTATCAGAGTGCTCCCTGTGGCTTAGGCTATTCAGATGTTAATGAAGCCGCCTGGGGAGGGTGGGGGAGGGAACAGAGAGATAGGAGAGTAGCACCTCAGAATATAGCCAGAGTTGCTTGTCTTGCTTGGAATGACAATTATATCTGAGATTCCCGCGGGGCACGTCACCTATGTATGGTGGCTGTGTGGGGATTGCCCCCGGGGGGTCTGGCCCGCTGGAGTCATGGTCAGATCCTCCGCTTCCAGCCCCACGCCCAGGGCCAAGGCTCCCCTGCTGGGATGGTGCACTCTTGACTCCAAAATCAGTCGCTGCCTCCCGGGGACTTCTCGTCCCGCCAGCCACGTCGCCGTGCCGCCTCCGCGAACAGGCTGGGCCCCCTCCCGGGGTTAGTTCAGGTGAGTGGAGTAGCTCCCCGTGCTTGTGCCGTGACCGAATGTCCCGGCTGGGACGCTGCTCTCCCCGCTCCAATGCCAGTCGCTGCCTCCCGGGGACTTCTCCTACCGGCTGCGTCCCATGCCGCCCGAGCGAATCGGCTGGGCCCCCTCCCGGGGTAAGTTCAGAGGGGTGGAGCACCTCTCTGTGTTTATGCCATACCTGCATCCAGTCCAAATCCCGGCGGTACGGTTCCCCGGCTGGGACTCTGCTCTCCCCGCTCCAAGACCAGTCACTGCCTTCCAGGGACTTCTCTCACCGGCTGCGTCGCCACGCCGCCAGCGCATACTGGCTGGGCCCCCGCCGGTGTTAGTTCAGGGGGGTGGAGCAGCTCTCTGTGCTTGTGCCATACCTGACTGGTACGCTGGCTCCAGGCTCTGAAAACAATCGCTGCTTCCCCGTAATTAGTTCGTTCTCCATCTCTAAATCTGTGTTTGTTGTTCAGCGTTCGTAGACTGTTATGTATGTGATCAATTCACTTGTTTTTCTGTGTCTTTGTTGCAAGAGGGATCCGAGGTAGCGTCTGCCTCGTCCGCCATCTTGGCCCTGCCTCCGGTTCTAATCTTTTTTTGGTTGTGACTGAATTACTCCAATCTCAGCCTCCATGTTCACATTGCCTCCTCCTCTCTTCTGTATCTCTGTACTTGTGTATTTCTCTTATACGGACACTTGTTATTGGATTTAGGGCCCACCTAGGTAACACAAACTGAGATCCTTCTCTTAAGATACTTAATCATGTCTTTTGCCATACAAGGTAATATTCATTATTTTGCCATAAAAAGTATTATTCGCAGGTTCTGGGGATTAGGACACAGACACATCTTTTTTGGGGCCATTATTCAACACACTATATCTGTCTACAGCATTACATTACAGTAAAGATACAGATAGGTTGAAAGTAAACAGAAAAAGATATATCGTGCAAAGAGCAATCATAAGAAATATGGAGTGGCTATGATAATAGCAGGAAAAAAACAGATTTTTTAAAACAAAAATTGTTACTAGAGATTAAGATTGACATTATATAATGATAAAAGGGTCAATCCATTAGGAAAATATAAAATTATAAACATATGCCTTTGACAAGAGAGCCACAAAATACATGGTAAGCAAAAACTGACAGAATTGAAGGGAGAAATAGACAATTCAACAATGATAGTTGGAAACTTCAATACCCCACTTTCATAATGGATAGAACAACTAGGTAGGAGATCAGTAAAGAAATAGAAGACTTGAACAACACTATAAACCAACTAGACCTACAGACATATATTGAACACTCCACTGAACACAGCAGATTATACATTATGCCTAAGTGTACACAGAACTTTTTCCAGGGCCAACCATATGCTAGGCCATAAAACATACCTAAATAAATTTAAAAGGACTGAAACCATAAAAAGTATGTTCTCTGACTAAATTAGAGTGAAATCAAAAATCAATAACAGAAAGAAATCTTGGAAATTCACAAATATGTGGAAATGAAACAACATGCTCCTAAATAGCTAATGGGAAAATAATAAATGAGAAGAGACAATAGAAAATAATTTTAGATGAATGAAAACGAAGATACAATACTCCAAAATTTATGGGATGAAGTTGAAAAAAATGCTTAAAGAGAAATTTATAGCTGTAAACACCTATTTTAAAAAGTAAGACAGATCCCAAATCAATAATTTAACTTTCCACCTAAGACACTGGGGGAAAAAAACAGCAAAATAAATTAAAGCAAGCAGAAGTAAGGAGACAGTAAAGACTAGAGCAAAAATTAATGGAATTGAGAATGGAAAACAGTAGATGAAATCAACAAAACAAATGTTAGTTCTTTGAAAGATCAACTAAATTGACAAACTTTTAGCTACACTGACAAAGCAAAAAGAGAGAAAACATAAATTATTAAAATGATGAATGAATGAAGGGACATTATTTTTGACCTTACAGAAATAAAAAGAATTTTAAGAAATATTATGAAAAAGTGAATTCCAAAAAATTAGATATCTTCTAATAAAATGGACAAATTCTTAGAAAGACACAACCTACTAAAATTGACTCAAGAAGAAATAGAAAATTTGAATAGACCAATAACATGTAAAAGAGATTGTAATAAAAAAAAAACAAAAACAGAACAAAAAAACTATCTACAAGGAAAAGACCAGACCTAACAATTAAGGAATTATACAAATTCTTCATAAACTCTTCCCAAAAACATAAGGAGAAGGAACATTTCTCAGCTCAGTTTATGAGGTCAGTATTATTCTCATACCAAAATTGGACAACATCATATGGAAAGAAAACTACAGACCAATACATCTTTTGAATACAGACACAAAAATACTCAATAAAATCCTTAAAAAAAAAAAAATCCAGCAACATATAAAAAGGAATATACACCATGGAAAAGTGAGATGCAGGAATGCAAGGTTGACTTAACATCCAAAAAACAATTAAGGTAATACATTATATCAATACAATAAGGGACAAAAACCACAAGATCATCTCAATAAATGCAAAAAAAAAAATAAATAAAGCATTTGACAATATTCAACACAACTTCATGAGAAAATCACTCAGCAAACTAGGAATAGAAGAAAACATCCTCAACTTGATAAAGGTATCTATAGAAATCCCATTGCTAACATCATACTTAATGGTGAAAAGCTGAAAGCTTTCCCTCTAAGATCAGAAACAAGACAAAGATAGCCATTCGCACCACTTCTATTCAACGTTATAATGGGGGATCTAGCCAATGTAACTGGGAAGGAAAATACAATAAAAGGCATTCAAATTGGAAAGAAGTAAAACTATCTCTATTCACAGATGACATCATCTTGCATATTGAAAATCGTAAGCACTCCACAAAAAAAAAAAAAAAAGAAGTGATAAATGAGTCCATTAAGGTTGCAGGATACACAATCAATAAACAAAAATCAATTGGATTTCTATATACTAACTAGCAATGAACAATTAGAAATAGTTTTGATGAAGAATTTCACTTGTAATAACATCAAAAAAGAATAAAATATTTTGGAAAAAAATTTTTTAAAGTGCAAAACTTGTACTCTTAAAACGACCTTACATTCTTGAAAGAAATTAAAGGCCTAAATGAATGGAAAGGTATCTCATGTTCATAGATTGGAAGACTTCATATTGTTAAGGTGGCAATACTCCCCAAATTGACCTACCTATTAAACAAAATATCTATCAATATCCCAGCTAGTTTCTTTGTAGAAATGACAACCTAATCTTAAAATTCATATGGACATTCAAGGGCTGCAGAATAGCCAAAACAACCTTGAAAAAAAGAAGACAAAAATTGGAGGATTCACACTTCCTAATTTCAAAACTTACAACAAAGCTACAGTAATCAGGATCATCTGGTATTGGCATAGACTAGGCATGTAGTTCCATGGAACAGAATTGGGTGTCCACAAGTAAACCTTAACAATTATGGTTAGTTGATTTTTGACAAGCATGCCAAGATAATTCAGTGGGGGAAAGAATTCAACAAATGGTACAGGAACAACTGGATATCCACATGCAAAAGAATGAAGTTGAACCCATACCTCACACCATATACAAAAATTAATTCAAAATAGATAAATAATTATGTAATAGCCAAAGCTGTTAAAGCCTTAGAAAAAAACAGGGGAAAATGTTTGTAGTTGTTACACATGAGTATGAATATACTTAAGCCTTTGAATTATTCACTTTAAATGGGTTAATTGTATGGTATGTGAATTCTATCTCAGTAAAGCCTTTTTTTTTCCCCAAGGAAGAGTATTCTATATCAGTGTAGAGAGTGGGGGGACAAGCCAGAAAGAAGAGAGGCCATGAGAAGAATATTATATTTTTTGATGAGACATATAAAAAATCTGATCTAGACAAATACAAGCAAAGTACCATGTATGAGACTTACAGGATATATGTAAATAGATATAAGAAGATGTTTCTCCTCTGAGAAATCAGGAATGAAATTTGTTCTTTGGTATTTTCCCATAAACTGAATACTGTATCATTACAAGAAATAACCTATGCCTTTCATGATAGCTGAGGATTTGAGTTTTAGCTTTTAACTCTTTAATTCCTAGAATTACACTTGCAGTGTTATAATGGTTGATTCTCTTTTCTTATAACGTTGCACTTTACACAACATACCATCTTTGTTGTGTTTCCTTTCGCATGTTTAGAGAGAAATCTAAAATTTCACAGTCATGTCCTTTTCACTTGACTATTCAATTAATAAAACAAGGGTTTTCTTGATATTTCAGCAAGAACAAACTTTACAAGCTCCCACAGTGAAAATTAAGGGCAAAATTAGATGAAATTGAAGTTTAGACAAGATGAAGAAAAATGATGCAGGCCTAGAATGATTTATGAAGAAATATGAAATAAGGGAGACTAAATGTGGAAAAAAAAATTTTTTTTAAATGTGGAAAGCTTGGAAAGCAGAAGTCTAAGTGGGAACGTGATTATATACAAATATCTGAAAAACGTCAAAGAAGAGAGAAGCAACACATCGAAGCCAATAATATAGAGGAATAACCAGCAATGTCACGATAATAAAAATGAAAATAAAACGAAAGCAAATAGGAAGTTAATTAACAGTATGAAATACAATAATATGATGTTGAAAATTATTGCTAGATTACAAGGTATCAAAAATGTTTTTGTGTGCTGTTATAAAGGAGCAAAAATGACCTTTAAGATACAACATTAGCATACTCCCTAATAGTTTAAAAACAAAGAATGGGGCAATTGAGCAGAGTGATGGGAATCCTACAGTGATGATCACTTTTCAGAGACATAGCTTTGGGAGATGTCACACAGCCTCAGTGGGCTCTGTTCCACCAGCCACATCTCCTAATGTTGACTTCCGTGGATGATTACTCATACAGTAACGTAATCTCTTTACTGACAGGGAGTGAGCTTGGAATGTTTTAGTTATAACACATATGCTTAGTAATTACATTTCACTTGATAATTACAATAACGGAGTTATGTAATTTCTCTTGCACCCGTATTTTTCCACACGGGCAAAATAAATTTTGTATGACAAAGTGAAAAGGTATCCAACTTTCAAAGGTGCTTGAACTTCAGATTTCTTCTTATTACTGTAACTCTAGGCAATTGTCTTCTTTTCTTCATCTGAAATGTTACTTTGTCCCTGGCCCTAAGTGGAGATGTTTTATGTATGCTTCATACTGTAAGGAAGAAAAAAATATATTATGAGCAATGATCTCTAGATTTAAACTAAGTTCCAATTTCCCTACTCACCTACATTTTTATTCCCTGGCTTCATACTTCAGAAACCCTGGTGGCACAGTGGTTAAGAGCTACGGCTGCTAACCAGAAGATCAGCAGTTCGAATCTACCAGGCGCTCCTTGGAAACCCTATGGGGCAGTTCTACTTTGTCCTATGGGGTCGCTATGAGTTGGAATCAACTCTATGGCAATGGGCTTTTTTTTTTTTTTACAGGTTTCATACTTCAGCTTCTGACACTAATATTGGGTCAACTTAGGTGTACTGATCCGTTTAAATCTGTTTAATTGATTTGCAATTCTAACCTGAAAACACCTGTGTGTTTGTGTCCGTGTCTGTGTGTGTGTATGCTTTCTCTGACACACACCAACTGTTTTGGTCATCTAGTGCTGCTATAACAGGACTACCACAGGTAGATGGCTTTAACAAGGAGAAGTTTGTTCTCTCACAGCCTAGTAGGCTACAAGTCCAAATTCAGGGCATCGGCTTCAGGAGAAGGCTTTCTCTTCTCTGTTGGCTCTGGAGGAAGATACTTGTCGTCAATCTTCCCCAGTCGATAAGCTTCTCAGTGCAGGGACCCTGGGTCCAAAGGATGAGCTATATTCCTAGTGCTTCTTTCCTGGTGGTATGACATCCCCATATTTCTCTGCTCACGTCTCTCTTTTATATCTCAAAAGAGACTGGCTTAAGATACAATCCGATCTTGTAGATCTCATCAACATAACTGCTGCCAATCCATCTCATTAACATCAGTGACAGCACTTACACCACAGGAAAATAACATCAGATGACAAAACGGTGGACACTCATACGATACTGGGAATCATGGCATAGCCAAATTAACACACATTATTTTGGGGGGACACAATTCAATCCATGACACCAATTCACTCAAAATTTAAACATACTCTCTGACACCAACTGCAAACGCAGTTGTTCTGAACCTAACTACCAGAGCTAGGTCAGATCTCAAAAGTTAAAGGGCACAGTCCTTTAGACTGCTAAGTCTGATCAATACTCCAGACACCAGCTGCAAGCTTGGAGGTTCCCATCATACTTTTACATATGACTTGCAGGATACAAAGTTGGGATTTTCTCCTACTCCTCAGGATGTAAGCCATACGCTCAGGGTCCCCAGGCTGCCCTCACTCTGACCTGCTGACTATGAATTCAGGAGTTCCCAATAACTCACACCCAGTTTCAATACTTTGCTAGAATGGCTAACAGAACTCAGAAAAGCACTATACTTATGATTACAGTTTTCTTATAGCAAAAAGTATACAAATGAAGAGACACATAGGGCAAGGTCTGGAGGGTCCCCAACATGAAGTGTCTGTATCCCAAATGATATGTCACCCTCCCTAGCATCAATGTCTTTCACCAACCAGGAAGTTTACTGAACTTCAGTGTCCAGAGTTTTTATTGGGGTTTCAATCCATAGGCATGATGGATTGATTGACTCATTGCCTATGTTGTGGAACTCACCCTCCAGCCCCTCTCCCCTGAGGTAAGGCTGATATCAAATGGTGGGTTTCTAGCCTGGCCAGGTCCCACCCAAAATTCACCTCATTAGCATAACCTGTCAGGCGTGGTCTGGAGAACAAAGACCCTCCAATCACTTGGAAAATTCCAAGGGTTTAGTGATTATTACTCAGGAACCATGGAAAAAGACCAAAGTGTTTGGTAAAGTTAATTGTACACCCCACAACCTGCATCACTCAATACTTAGAAAGGGTGTACCTCAGAAAATGAAATTAAAAAAATTTTAAATAATTCATATGCAAAAACTGATTTCATCTGGCAAAGAAATGATGAGAATTTCAATATAGAGAAAACATAGCAATTGTATCTTTAAGTGCAATAGTTTGAGAACCAGCAAACTGTCTGGCACAAAATGGGAACCTAGCAAATGTGTGTTGAATAAATGAATGAATGAACAAATGAATTTTAAAAAAGACATATGTTCAGGCTGCAGTTCAGGTATCTAATCCGCAATTTGTGTATTGAAAAATTATGGATGATGGCAAAGGAAAAGATATGCTCGATCAAAACTGTAAAACACCTAATGTGCTATGCTAAGGGGTTTGATATTCATTTTAAAGTAAAATTTAAAGCAGATGAATACCATGAGCCTTAAGAAAAAAATGCCAAATAAAATGGTATGAAATCTAAGGAAGGAGTCTGTTTCAATAAGGTGGGTATGATCCACAATTTCAAATGATAGAGATCAATAAGAATGGGATAATGTATCTGATGGTTAAGAAGTTTTCTGGTGACTAGATTTATGAAAGAGAGCAAAAAAAAGTACAGATTGTCCCTGGCTTACTCTGTATTCAAGTTATGACAAACTGTACTTATGACCATCTGTTTTTTTTAATTTTTATTTTTCATAATCTTATCATTAGTAATATGTACTACATACAACGTTGCTGTGCAGAACTCGCTGATGTTATCATTCTCGGACGTTCACTCACAGGTGGTCAATGTTATGATTTACTTTTCAAAACACTGTCATATAGCAGGCTAAGAAAACAAAAAATAAACAAAAAAAAGGTATTCGACGTACGTCAGAACGGAACAGTGTCGTAAATTATACTTCTTCTTCTGGCCAAGATATAGTAACAGTTAACAGATTTACCTTCTGAAACAAACAAACCAAAAAAAAAAGAAGAGGGGCATATAAGAAATAGTAGGCAAGACACTGGACATCAGGCAGCAAGGACAGTCATCCCTGATAGATGGGAAATAAATGAGGCGAACCTTACGATTGTCTCAACTTACTTATTGAGTTTCCAGGCCATGGCATGGGAGGGGGGAGAGACCACTGGTCTCACTAATTTGAGCTGATGAAGAGAAGAGACTGGATAATAAATGTGTAGAGTTTTCAGGGAACAGTAACAGAGAGTAGAATGCTGCACACAGAGAGAGCTCCAGAAACTTTCAGAGCTCCTCCTTGACCCCACCACTGATTATTTAGCTGATGGCTGATCAGCTCATGCATTTAGGAAAATTTCGTGAGGCCAGGACATGAAAAGAGAGAGTAGAGGGAGGGAGCAGTCTGTCTCATTAGGGGGAGAGCAATTGGCAGTATGTAGCAAGATGTATATAAATTTTTGTGTGAGAGACTGACTTGATTTGTAAACTTTCACTTAAAGCACACAAAAAAATTAAAAACAAAAGAAATCAGACTGAGTGACGGGGGAGGGAGAGACGGTGCAGAAGCAGCGAGGAGTTGCTGAGTTGGTGGCAGTGTGTCAACCCCTATTCCCCTGTGGCAAGGCTGGCAGTAGGTTCTGGGATGTCCCCGCTTCAGCTAAAAAGAAGGCAAGAAAAGTGGCACACCCATGACCCCCTGGTGTGACTGCTGTGGGGCTGGTGTTGGCGTTTAGGACACAGCAGCTTCAGCAAAAGAAGGCAAGTGCAATACGCACCCCCAGCCCCTGGCGTGACCACTGGAGTCAGCACACACAATCTGCACACACCTCCAGAATCTGAGATAAAACAGCGCTCTTGGCACAAGATAAGTGATTTTGTCTAATTTACTGTGCAGATCTAATAGTTCCTCGTTTTGAAAGAACTCTCTCCTATGTATCTGATCCCTCCTCCCTCTGCCCCAGTTGGCTTCATTAACAGTTGATTTCCCTGGGCCTGAGATGGGTCCTGCTGTGTTTCCCGAGCCATTCCCCTGGCCTTGGAGAAGGAACAAATTAACAAACAGGGGAAAAATACTCTGCCGACTCCCCTAATCTGGAAACTCAGAGCAGAAGCAGCTCCAGTCCAGGCACAAGTGGTCCACAAACTTCATCTTCACCCCTGCATAGATCCAGGTGGCCACATTACAGCAGATAGGATCTGGCAGCTATATTGCAAGGGTAAATCTGTTTGGGGTCTGACTGTAACTGTTTCAGCTGTGCGGTGGAGAGGCAGGTTTTTGACATTTGATACCACTCTGCCTATTAAACAGGGCCCTCACTAACCCACAGCAGGGGCCTGAGGACTAGGTGCCACCTAACCACCTGCTACAAGGCTCCAAGGATAAGTGGTGCCTACCAGTCCTTACAGTTAAAAGCACTGGATGCCTATGGTATGGCTACAGAGTGCACCCACCAGAGTGCTCTAGAGAACAGGGCCATGCCTTCCTCACAGACATTTGGGGGAAAGTTGTCAGCCCCCTACCTTCCTCAGAGTGTGACCCCCTGCTGCTACCAGAAACCTGTGCATACACCAATCACCACTGCTCCTCTAGGATCATAGGTGAGAGCCTGCACCACACACTCAGGACACCTGAGCTGAATCTATACAAGAATAGTGAATGGACTCCTAGGCTTACATACCTGGTAATAGCTCTAGCCATCTGGCAACAGGACATTAGTGCTTCAAAGGCTCCACTAATCAAGTTAGCTCACACTAGTAGCCTATTTGGGTATATGAAAACAAAACAAAGCAAGAAGCTAGGACATAGTGAGCAAACATAAATTAATATAATAACTTATAGATGGTTTGGAGACAACAGTCGATATCAAATCACATAAAGAAGCAGACCATGATTGCTGCAACAAACTCCCAAAACAAAAAACCAAGGGCTCTTCTGGATGAAGACGTATTCCTGGAATTATCAGATGTAGAATACAAAAGATTAATACACAGAACTCTTCAAGACATCAGGAAGGAGATCAGGCAAAACACGGAACAAGCCAAGGAGCACACAGATAAAGCAGTTGAGGATATTAAGATTATTCAAGAACATAAGGAAAAATTTAATAGGCTGCAAGAATCCATAGAGAGACAGCAATCAAGAAATTCAGAACATTAACAATAAAATTTCAGAATCAGACAAATCAGTAGAAAGTCAGTGGAACAGAATTGAGGAGATGGAAGTCAGAATTAGTGAGACTGAAGATAAAAACATTTGGCAACAATATATTCGAAGAAAAATCAGATAAAAGAATTTTAAAAAATGAAGAAACCCTAAGAATCATGTGGGACTCTATCAAGAAGAATAACCTACGAGTGATTGGAATACCAGAACAGGGAGGTATAACAGAAGATACTGAGAGACTTGTTGAAGATTTGTTGGCAGAAAACTTCCCTGACATTGTGAAAGATGAAAGGATATCTACCCAAGATGCTCATCGAACCCCATACAAAGTAGATCCCAAAAGAAAGTCACCAAGACATATTATCATCAAACTTGCCAAAGCCAAAGATAAAGAGAAAATTTTCAGAGCAACTGGGGATAAGTGAAAAGTTACCTACAAAGGAGAATCAATAAGAATAAGCTCAGACTACTCACCAGAAACCATTCAGGCAAGAAGGCAATGGGATGACATATATAAAGCATTGAAGGAGAAAAATTTCCAACCAAGAAATATATATCCAGCAAAACTGTCTCTCAAATATGAAGGCGAAATTAGGCCATTTCTAGATAAACAAAAGCTTAGGAAATTTACAAAAACCAAACCAAAACTACAAAAAATACTAAAGGGAATTCTCTGGTTAGAAAATCAATAATATCAAATATCAACCCAACACTAGAACTCAGGACAGAGCAACCAGATAGGGAAATCACAAAAATAAATCAAGAGAGAAAAACATTCAAAACAGGGAATCAGTGATGTCATTATGTAAAAGATGACAACATTAAATCTATAAAAAGGGACTAAATAAAGTAGTCATAGATCTTCCATATGGAGAGGAAATCAAGGCAATATAGGGAGATACAAGTTAGGTTTAAATTTAGAAATATAGTGGTAAATATTAAGGTAACCACAAAGGAGGCTAACAGTCCTACACATCAAAATAAAATACAAGAAAAACATAAAGACTCAGCAAAAACAAAATCAACAATAATGAAAAAGAGGAACTCACAATTTACAAAGAAAAACTACTCAGCACACAAAAAAAGTGGAAAAATGAAACTGTCAACAACACACAAAAAAGACATCAAAATGACAGCACTAAACTCATGCCTATCTATAATCACGCTGAATGTAAATGGATTAAATGTACCAGTAAAGAGACAGAGAGAGTTGCAGAGTGGATTAAAAAAACACGATCTGTCTATATGTTGCCTACAAGAGCCACACATTAGACTTAAAGACACAACTAAAACTCAAAGGATGGAAAAAATGTATCAAGCAAACAGCAATCAAAAAAGAGCAGCAGAGGCTATACTAACTTCTGACAAAACAGACTTCAAACTTAAATCTACCACAAAGGATAAGGAAGGACACTATATAATGATTAAAGGGACAATATACCAGGAGGATATTACCATATTAAATATTTATGCACCAAACAACAAGGCTTCAAGATACATAAAACAAACTCTAACAGCACTGAAAAACAGAACAGACAGCTCCACAATAGTAGTAGGAGAGTTCAACACACCACTTTCAGTGAAGGACAGAACATCCAGAAAGAAGCTCAATAAAGACACAGAAGAGGTAAATGCCACAATCAACCAACTTGACCTCACAGACATGTACAGAACACTCCACCCAACAGCATCTTAGCCAGAGCTATTAGGCTAGATAATGAAATAAAGGGCACCCAGATTGGTAAGGAAGAAGTAAAAGTATCTCTATTTGCAGATGACACGATCTTATACACAGAAAACCCTAAAGAATCCTAAAGAAAACTACTGAAACTAATAAAAGAGTTGAGCAGAGTATCAGGATGCAAGATAAACATACAAAAATCAGATGGATTCCTCTACACCAACAAAAAGAACATCGAGGAGGAAATCACCAAATCAAGATAAAACATTTAGGAATAAATCTTACCAGAGATGTAAAAAACTATACAAAGAAAACTACAAGACACTACTGCAAGAAACCAAGAGACCCACATAAGTGGAAAAACATATCTTGCTCATGGATAGGAAGACTTAACATTGTAAAAATGTCTATTCTACCAAAATCCATCTATAGATACAATGCAATTCTAATCCAAATTCCCATGACATTTTTCAATGAGATGAAGAAACAAATCACCAACTTCACATGGAAGGGAAAGAGGCCCCGGATAAGTAAAGCATCACCGAAAAAGTAGAACAAAGTGGGAGGCCTTACTCTACCTGATTTTAGAACCTAGTAGACCTCCATAGTACTCAAAACAGCTTGGTACTGGTACAACAACAGATACATAGACCAATGGAACAGAACTGAGAATCCAGACATAAATCCATCCACATATGAGCAGCTGATATTTGACAAGGGCCCAAAGTCTGTTAAATGGGGGAAAGGACAGTCTCTTTAAGAAATGGCACTGGCATAACTGGATATCCATCAGCAAAAAAAATGAAACAAGACCCATGCTGCACACCATGCACAAGAACTAACTCAAAGTGGATCAAAGACCTAAATATAAAATCTAAAATGATAAAGACCATGGAAGAAAAACAGGGACAATGCTAGGAGCCCTAATACATGGCATAAACAGTACACAAAACATTATTAACAATGCAGAAGAGAAACTAGATAACTGGGAGCTCCTAAAAATCAAATACCTATGCTCATCTGAAGACTTCCCCAAAAGAGTAAAAAGATTACCTACAGACTGGGAAAAAGTTTTTGGCTACGACAATTCCAATCAGCATCTGATCTCTAAAATCTATATGATACTGCAAAAGCTCAACTACAAAAAGACAAATAACCCAATTAAAAAATGGGCAAAGGATATGAACAGGCACTTCACTAAAGAAGACATTCAGCTAGCTAACAGACACAGGAGGAAATGCTCACGATCATTACCCATTAGAGAAATACAAATCAAAACTACAATGACATTCCATCTCACTGCAACAAGGCTGGCATTAATCCAAAAAACATAAAATAATAAATGTCGGAGTGGTTGTGGAGAGCCTGGAACACTTATACACTGCTGGTGGGAATGTAAAATGGTACAGCCACTTTGGAAATCAATTTAATGCTTCCTTAAAGAGCTAGAAATAGAACTACTGTATGACCCAGCAATTCTACTCTTTGGAATATACCCTAAAGAAATAAGAGCCTTTACATGAACAGATATATGCACACCCATGTTCATTGCAGCACTGTTTACAATAGCAAAAAGATCGAAGCAACCAAGGTGCCCATCAATGGATGAATGGATAAATAAATTATGGCATATTCACACAATGGAATACTATGCAACTATTAAGAACAACGATGAATCTGTGAAACATTTCATAACATGGAGGAATCTGGAAGACATTATGCTGAGTGAAATTAGTCAGTTGCAAAAGGACAAATATTGCATAAGATCACTATTATAAGAACCCCAGATAAAGTTTTAAAAAGTTTAAACACAGAAGAAAATATTCTTCGATGGTGGGGAGGGAGGGAGAGGGATATTCACTAACTAGATAGTAGACAAAAATTTTCTTAGGTGAAGGGAAGTGCAACACATACCACTGGGATAGTCTGTACAACTGGACTAAACCAAAAGCAAAGCAATTTCCCCAGTACAACCAAAAGCTTCGAAGGCCAGAGTAGCAGGGATGGGGGTCTTGGGACCATGGTTTCAGGGGACAGCTAGGTCAATTGGCATAACGAAATGTACTAAGAAAACGGTCTGCATTCCACTTTGGTGAGAGGCATCTGGGTTTTAAACACTAGCAAGCGGCCACCTAAGATGCATAAATTGGCCTGAACCCACCTGGAGCAAAGGAGAATGAAGAACACCAAAGACACAAGGTAAATATAAGCCCAAGAGACAGAAAGGGCCACATAAGCCAGAGACTCCATTAGCCTGAGACCCGAAGAACTAGACGGTGCCTGTCTACCCCTGGAAAACCCTGGTGGCATAGTGGTTAAGTGCTATGGCTGCTAACCAAAGGGTGGGCAGTTCGAATCCACCAGGCACTCCTTGAAAACTCTATGGGGCAGTTCTACTCTGTCCTATAGGGTCACCATGAGTCGGAATTGACTCGACGGCACTGGGTTTGGTTAGGCTTTTTGGTCTACCCCTGATCACTGCCCTGACAGGGAAGACAGCGGAGAGTCCCTGACGGAGCAGGAGAATAGTGGGATGCAAATTTTAAATTTTTGCAAAAAGACCAGACTTAATGGTCTGATGGAGACTGGAGGGACCCTGACGGTCATGATCCCCGGATCCTTTGATAGCCCACGATTGGAACCATTCCTGAAACCAACTCTACCGACAGGGATTGGCCTGGATTACAAGATATACAATGATGCTGGTGAGGAGTGAACTTCATGGCTCAAGTAGACACATGAGACTACCCGGGCGACTCCTGTCTGGTGGCAAGATGAGAAGGTAGAGGGATACAGGAGCTAGCTGAATGGACACGAGGAATACAGGGTGGAGAGGAGGAATGTGCTGTCTCATTAAGGGGAGAGCATTTGGAAGTGCACGGTGGGGTGTGTATGGCTTTTTGTATGAGGCAAGGACTTGATTTGTAAACTCTCACCTACAGCACAATAAATAAATTAAAAAATAAAAATAAAAAGGAGCAGATCTCCAGATCTTTTCTCCTGATGAGTGGCTGATGGGATCGAACTGCCAAGATTTTGCTTAGTTGTCAAGCGTTTAACCATTGCGCCACCAGGGCTTTTTACAACTATTTTCAATAAAGTTGGAATAAGACTGAGTAAAAAAATAAATAAGTTCAACAAACTCTGAACACAAGAAACATAAAAAAAAGTCACCATGGCACATCATAATCAAATTGCTTGAAAAATCGTCATAAAGAGAAAATCTTAAAAGCAGTCACAGAAAAAAAGATTCATTATGTACAAACAAAAATCTGGGTAGTACCAGACTACTTGTTTGAAACAATGCAAATTACAAAAGAATGTGACAATTTGTTTAAACTACTGAAAGAAAAAACAAATAAACAATCTATAATTCCATACAGAATAAAAAAAATTTTTTTAAACCAAGGCAAAATAAGGAATTTTTGGGACGTACAAAAGATGCATAATTTCATCACCAGCAGAAATGCAGTACAAGAAATTTTAAAGGATTTCCTTCACACAGAAGAACAATGATACCAGACGGAAACATGAGTCTATACAAAGGAATGAAAAGTAATGACACTGATAACGACATGAGTAAATATATAAATTTTTTATATATTAAAATCTCTTTAACAGTAATGTAGTGTTTAAGGAAAAGTAATAAAAAAAATAGTGTGAAGATTACAAAATACAAAAAAGCAAAATGGATGTCAACAATAGAGCAAAGGTGAGAGAGGAAATCAATCAAATAGAAAACAAAAAAACAAGAGAGAAAGTTCAATGAAACTGAAAGCTGGTTCTTTAAAAAGATCAGTAAAATATATTAACCTCTAGCCACTGAGAAAGAAGCCCTGGTGGTGCAATGGTTAAGAGCTCAGCTGCTGACTGAAAGGTCAGGGGTTCGAACCCACCAGGCGCTCTGTGGGGGGAAAGACCTGGTGATCTGCTCTGATAAAGATTTCAGCCTAGGAAACCCTATGGTCCTATTGGATCGCTGTGTGTTGGAATCGACTCGACGGCACTCAACAACAACAAGCCAGTCTGATCAGGAAAAAAAGAAAAAAGATACAAATTACTAAAATCAGCAATGAGAGACATGAAATCATTACAGGTTTCACAGATACTTAAAAATAATGAGGTAGCATGGCCATTTTATAGCAATAATTTTGATAACACAGATGAAGTAGACATATTCCTTAAAGTATACAAATTAACCAAACTCATTCAAGAAGAAATAGATAACCTGAGTATCCGCATATCTATTAAAGAAATTAAATGTGAATTAAGAAAACTTCCTACAAAAATAAAACCAAAATAAAACTCCAGTCGCTGTCTTCACTGGTGAATTCTACAAAACATTTAACAAAGAAATAATACCAATCCTACATAAACACTTACAAAAAATGAAGAGGGATATAATACTTACCAAATCATTCTAACAAACTTAAACAACAACTTTGAAGGAAAGAGTCACTGTACATCCCTCATGAACATAGATGCAAAAATATTCTCGGAATATTTTAGCAAATGTAATTCAGCAATATATATAAACCAAGTGGGATTTATCCCAGGAATCCAAAGTGTATTTACCACTTGGAAATCAATCAAGGGAATATAATATTTTAACAAACTAAAAAAGGGAAAGCTCTATGAACATCTCAAATGGGTGCCAGAAAAACTACTTGACACAATCCAAGCATTTGATACAAAATATTCATTATAAACTTTCAGAACAGGAGGAATAAAAGGGAATTTCCTCAAACTGATAAAGGATATTATGAAAAACCTACAGCTAACATCATGCTTAATGGTGAAAGAATAAATGCTTTTACCCTAAGATCAGAAACAAGACAAACATTTCCACTCTCATCACTTCTATTCAACATTATACTGGAGGTTCCAGTCAGTGCAACAAGGCAAGGAAAAAAAAAATTCAGATCATAATGAAAGAAGTGAAACTGTTTTTATTCACAGACGACATGATGATCTATGTAGGAAATCCAATAGAATCTGTGAAATAGCTACTAGAACCAATAAATGAGTTTACTAAGGTTGCATGATATAAGATCAATGTACAAAATTCAATTATATTCCTGAAGACCTGGTGATCTGCTCTGATAAAGATTTCAGCCTAGGAAACCCTATGGTCCTACTGGATCGCTGTGTGTTGGAATCGACTCAATGGCAAGGGGTTTATTTTTGGTTTGGTTAAGACAATGAAAAGACAAGCCGTATATGGAGACAAACTATTTAAAAATCATATACCTGACAGAAGTCTTATATCTAGAATACAAAAAGAACTCTCAAACTTCCATAATAATATATCAAACAACCCAATTTTAAAAATGTGCAAAAAATATTGAATAGGCACTTCATCGAAGGAGAGATAAGGATGACAAGGATCTGAAAGGATGCTCAACGACAGCAGTCATTGGGGGAAATGCAAATTAAAATCACAGGAGCTATCACTACACACTTACTAGAATAGTCAAAATTAAGATTACTCACTTTGCCAAGTACTGGCGAGTATGTGGAGGAACTACACGTTTCTTACATTGTTAGAAGGAATGTAAAATAGTATAACCGCTTTGTAAAAGCCTGGTAATTTCTCGAAACATTAAACATACACATATCATTCAATCCACCCATTTGACCATAGTTGTTTACCCAAGATAAACGAAAGCCTGTGTGCAGACAGACTTGCACACAAATGTTCACGGCAGCTTTATTTGTAATAGTCCCAACCTGGAAACAACCCAAATAACCATCAAAAGGTGAATGGATAACTAGATGGTATATTCATATAATAAAAAGGAAGGAGCTGCAGGTGGGGTTTGCGCAGGGGCTGCATCAGTCCCGGGAGAATCCGGGCTGCCCACGGTGCGCCTGTGGTGCCTGAGCCCGGGAGAATCCCGGCTAGGCGCAGCCACACGGTCTCCTAGCAACCGGAGCTGCACCGGACAACAAGCACCTGAAGCTAGGCTGCAGGGAGCTGGGGCCACATGGCCCATCAGAGGCGGCGCTCCCGGCCTGTGGCGCTGGAACCCATGCCCCCAGGCATGAACTGTAAACCCTGGTACAAAGACAGACTGCCTTCCAAGTACTTTGCAAAGTCCAAGGACAGGCCAAAGTTCCCCACCTCCTTGAACTCCCGGAGTTGGGTGTTCGTGAGAGAGGGGTTGGACGACTTCAGGAGAGGTTGCCCACCTTGCGGAGAGATGATCATTCGGGGCCCTAAGGAGAGCTGTCTACCCGTAATTTATCCCACGACTCCCAGAGCTGCCCCGAAGAGTTGTCGGAAGAAGCTTTCTAAGGAATCAGCCCTGTTTTCCAAGCTCTCCCCAGCCCAAATAGCAAGGAAGGCCTTCGTGGAGGACACAGAAGCCCATCTGAGGTCTCATCCCTTGGCTTCCTACCTGGATCTGGAAGATGAAATGCCTGTAGAGCTCTTACAAAAGGTGCTGGAAGTACTAGACCCTGACAAGAAGCTGGAGGACACCTGGGCTTATTGTCAGGATGGCAGGAAAAGAACGAAGCAACCCAAAGAGCTTTTAAAAAATCGTTCTACGAAAGTCTTTCTGAACCTTCCCAAGGTGACACCTGTGCCAAATCCAGATGATTGGCTTGAAGAAATACAGGAATCCATAGAGGATTTGCCCGAAGCACCTCCTATTCCGGAAAATATATCCACAGCAGTTGCTGACTTCTGCGAATGGGTTGCTACCTTTGAATGTACTGGCGTTGATGAAGAGTTCGTCCTGAATAAGTTTGACCTTTGTTCTGATTGCAAACCAAAGCTGGGTTCGCCCAAAATAAAGGATATAATCCTGGTTCCTCCAGAAATAAAGTACTCGGAGGGGCTAAGTAAAAAGGCACAACCAAAATTCTCCTTACCAGAACCAGACGTGGTGAAGAAACTCCATGATCTAGAGACTACTCCTCAAAAGAAGCACGTGAAGATGAGGTATGGAGCATGGTACCTGAAGCCCAAGCTGTGGAAAAAGCTAAGAGAAGATGAACCTTTGCTTGACCCCAATGCTGAAAATGAAGTTGAAAATGCCTATTTTAGAAAGGATAGAAAGGAATATGACATTCTTGCAGAGCTTTATGGAACAATTGCCTTTAAGGATTTCATTCTAAACAAGGGTTATACAATGCCAAGTTTAATTGAAAGGGTTTTTATGAAGAAGGGATGGAGGTATGATACTACTAAGACTCCCACAGTACTATCAACAAGAAATAGCTCAAGTGGGGAGTCCTCAGAAGAGGATTAGATAGTTTTCTTTTTTTTTATTTACTACATACTTGGCTATTTCTCTCTCAGTTTAAATGTCAAACAGAATTTATGATGCGTGCTCCACCACGGAGGATAACTTCTGTAAAGTTAACATCTAATGCTTATAAGCATTTCTCAATGGCCTGTTTCAGGGTCATCAATGTTTTACAAATTATAGACCAGTATTCACATATATTATTTATTTTTTGTAGCATTTTGACTAAGATGTAGTTATATAAGTTCTTTGTAAAAATAAATAAATCTATAAATAAAAGCAAAATTACTCTTAAAAAAGAATGTGCTAGTGATGTCAGCTACAACATGGGATGAATCTTAAAATAATTGTGTGGACTTGAAATAAGGTTTGTATAGTTCTAACTTACATTAACATGTTAAGGGAGTAATTATGGCAATTATTAACCAAAAGTTGAAATCTACAGCCAAAATAATGTTAGGCCCATTTAATAATGAAATTGGTATCTCTGCTTTTAGGGTTCCATCAAACCCCCAAAAGTGGATTGGAAACTGCTTATCAAAGTATAGGAACTTAAGTTACTCTGTTTCACCTTACTTCCCAAATGAACATATTTTAAAATGTTCACCATATTCATAAAAATTCATCAGGAAGGACTGTTTCCATATCCTGTAACAGAGGTTCAGAATAGCAGGGACCTTGAAGTCCCTGGCAAATCTCGTGCACAAAATTAATCTTTGTGAGCAAAGCTATACAGCAACTTCGAATAGCCTCACATGGCTATTCAAATGCAGTTAATCTTTGCATTTCACGAATAGCAATTTTAAGTGCACTCATAAATTTAAAGTAAGAGATCAAACAACTTCTTTACATTTTCAAAATAGCAGCTAAAATTCTCTGGGACTGATAGATTTTGTAGCTAGAAAGATTAGTAGTGCAGATCTAAGGTGCACTTTGGTTTCCAGTGACAAAGGAATCCACCTGTAAGGGGAAGTATATTTTACCCTACTAAAAATGTATACATTTATGTGCAAATGCCCTGTTTTCAGTGAAGTGTGTCTGTGAGCATTGTGTGCTTATAAAAACAGGAATGTTCTATGTATTTTTGTAAGTCAAGGCCTAGGTTTTCTCTCCAAATCCAGCACCTTAAACTTAAGTTTATTTTACCACTGTATCTTATTGTATTTCTACAAAAGCCTCCAAACGAGTCTCTCTTCTCCTTGACTATTTTTTTCTAAAATGAAAATCTTGTCAAATTCACACCCCTGTTAATTGTCCAGACTCATTAAACTTACTTACACACAGACACACACACACTCCTCCATTGCAATGAACACGCCTAGTTACAGAAGTCACTACACTCAAGAGTCATACTGTATTTATGGTTCTCCTGGTCCTGGTAAGTTTCCAGTCAAGAGTAAGTTTTAATGATAAGATGCCTAGTAACAAAGGATGCTGATATTCCACTTGTATCAGGTTCCCTGGGAAACAGAGCTAGAATGTTAACCCCAGGTCCATCAATTTCCCATATAGAAGAAAAGGGTTTCGTTCACCCTTTCTCCACATTTGATCATAATAAAAATTAGTCAGGGTAAACCAATTGATATAATAATGTCAATATGTACATGGCTTAGCATGATAAAAGTTCATTTCCTGCTCAAATTATAGTCCACGTGAGTCTATGGAAGGCTCTGCTCCTCATAGTCATTCAGGGACCCAGGCTTCTTCCATCTTTGGGGGATTAAGAGCCCTCCCCTGGAGCCTCTGCATTTTGCCAATAGTGAATGAGGAGAGAGAGTGGAGGAAAAATAAGATATTTGATGAGACATTTCTAGAAGAGGTGCACTTCACTTCCACTTGCATTCCTTTGACTGTAAGTAGTCACATGGCAACACCTGGATGTCAGTAGAGCTGGGAAATACAGTCTAGCAGCATGTCAAAAAAGGTGACAATAACACAGATATTGCTGAGCATTCACAGAACCCTTTATTTCAATGCCCTGTCATTTTCCTCTGGTCTCAACCATAAGCAATACGAGGGCAAGAATGGATTATCTCGCTTTTTTTTTTTTTACAGAGATAACATGTACTAACTCTACAAATATTTACTGTATTTCTCATCACCACAAACAGCCTTAGGATATAATAGGAACTTATTAAGCTCCTCCCCCTACAAGCTCATCAGGACCAATCCCATCATGTCTTACATCCCTGTCATCACCAGGTCCTCAAACCTCCCAGGTCATCTCTTACCACCTGCACTCTGATCCCCAAGTGGTTGTGTACATTTTCTAATCTGATCCAAGCTCCAACCCTTTCCTGGCTTCTTACACCCTTCTACCCTTCCTACTACCCTCTCCCAGAACAGTTTATTTTCAGTAAAATCTCCTCTATCTTCAACATCTCAGAATGTCCCTATCACCTTTTTGCCCAAATTGAAAGCTGTGGCTGCCTAAGAACACTGACTTTCCTCCAGCATCTCAAAGTCACAGTTGGTTTGTCTTTTCCTCCCATTTTGAGTGCATCACTAAGCATGAAAGTGATCTTGGTGCCTCCCTTTAGAGCATTTGTTCTCCTTTTTCATAAAATACGATAGTTCCTTTAAAGCACATGCTATAGGTTTTACCACCAATTAATTTCCTTGCTGCAATCGACTGTGCCATTTTATGCATCTTAACCTTCTGTTTACTGTCAAAGAAAACAAAGAGGAGCAAATTGACAACCTCAGTGTAGAGATGAGCACATCTAGGATATCAGTGCAGACATCATTGAAATTGTTCATTTTGGGGTCCAGACAGGACAGAAATATGATATTTCCAGGATTGTGGTGAAAAAAAATTTCAAGGGAATGAAGAACAAGTTCAGGAAGAGTGAAAGATGGGGAGGTGGAACCACTCACTGAGATTTTGGAGGTGGTACTATGTTGTCATAGGAGTGTGAACTGGATCATGAATGGAAGGAGAAAAGTGGAGGTCACGAGTTAATAGGTCTAGGAACTGCATCAGGAAGCTAGCAGAAGTATCATTAGTATCGATGTTGAAGTCACTGAGGAAAGCTGCCATTCAATTAAAGATCTGTGATATTAAATATGGGAGTGCCAGAGTGGCGCGAACAGTGAAGCAGTAGACTACTAGCAAACAGTTGGTGGTTTGAACCCCCTTACAGGTATCTTGGAAGACCAATAAATAAATAAATAAATGAACTAAACTCACTGGCATCGAGTCGATTCCTACTCATAGCGACCCTATAGGACAGAGTAGAACTGCCCCGCAGTTTCCAAGGAGCGCCTGGTGGATTCAAACTGCCGACCTCTTGGTTAACTGCCATAGCACTTAACCACTATGCCACGAAAGGTCACAGCCTTGAAAACCCCATGGAGTAGTTCTATTCTGCACACATGGAGTTACCAAGAGTTGGAATCAACTTGAGGCAAGTAAAAACAATATTAAATATATCATAAACGATATCTATCACAAGAAGCAATACATTTATTGAAGCAATCACGTTAGAACAATGTGCAAATAAGATGCTTTGAGAAACACCGAGACGATTAACTCAAAATGGTTGCTCTCATACTCCTAGAAAACTTTTAATATACTATGGAGACCCGACAGAGCAGACGGGCCCAGGCTTCCCGCCTCAACCAGGCTCCACGCACGTGGGCTGGCGCCGCCTCCTGGGCCCGCGTTCTAGGCCCGCCCCCTTAACCGACCCGCCACTCGGGTTCCAAGCGCCCCTCCCCCCATAACGGACCCGTCATCCGGGTCCCAATCCTCCCCGTATAAAGGACGCGCCAGCCGGGCCAAGCCTCGTCCCCGTAACGGTTCTCGCCCTCGGGGTCCGAGTGCCGTCATCTGGGTCCGAACCCCGCTACCGGATCCCGCTGTTCGCGCGGAACCGCCCGCCCTGGGGGTGCCTCGTGGACCCCGCAGCGCCCGCCGCCGCCACCGCCGCCCGCCGCGCTGCACCTGCGCCCACGTCGTCGTCGTCTGGCCCCTGCCACTCGCCATGGCGACCGCGCCGTCCTCGCAAGTGCGTCAGAACTACCACCAGGAGTGCGAGGCCGCCGTCAACTGGCAGATCAACCTGGAGCTCTACGCGTCCTACGTGTACCTCTCCATGGCCTTCCACTTCGACCGCGACGACGTGGCCCTGAAGAACTTCGCCGCCTACTTCCTGCGCCAGTCGCACGAGGAGCGCGAGCACGCGGAGAGGCTGCTGAGGCTGCAGAACCAGCGCGGGGGCCGCATCCAGCTCCGCGACATCAGGAAGCCCGACCTGAACGACTGGGGCAGCGGCCTCAACGCCATGCAGTGCGCCTTCGACCTGGAGCAGAGCGTCAACCAGAGCCTCCTGGATCTGCACCGGCTGGCCACCGACAAGGGCGACGCGCAGCTGTGTGACTTCCTGGAGAGTCACTTTCTGCAAGAGCAGGTGAAGGCCATCAAGGAGCTGGGCGACAACGTGACCACCCTGCGCAAGCTGGGGGCCCCGGGCGCCGGCCTGGCCGAGTACTTCTTCGACAAGTTCACCCTGGGCGACAAGGAGAACTGAGCCTTACCACCGGGGGACTCCCGTGGTCCCTTGTGCCGTGCAAGGATGCTGCGGTTACAACACGTTCAGTTTTCTTTCTTTTCTCTTCCAAGTTTACCATTTCTTCCAATAAAGTGACTTGGTTCCAGAGTTAAATAAATAAAGGTCTCTTGGTGATTTCTTGTGTGTGCAGCAGTCCCAACTTCGAAAAACAGGGCAAATCCCCATGTAGTGGTCCAGGAAGGAGTCTCCCCAGCCACCCATGCCCCAACCTCATGCAGCTTGGGAACTTCAGGGGTGGAGGGAGGGAAAAGGTATTTCAGGTGAGCCTGTAAAACACAAAATTAATCTTCCCTTTATAAGCAAGGTGAGGTGGGGGGGGGCTAGGGAGGTGGGGTAGTACCTGGGAGTTTCCCCACCCACCCATGTCTCAACCTCATGCAGCTCGGGATCTCCAAGGGTGGAGAGAAGGAAAGGTATTTCAGGTGAGCCTGGAAAACAAAATTAATCTTCCCCTTATAAGCAAGATGGGGTGGGGGTGGGGTGGGGAGGTGGTGGGTTGCAGCGAGGTGTGGTGTGGTGCCTGGGATGTGCATGGTAAAAGGATAAAAACATGGCCTGGAATTCATCATAGTGTTTGCCTCTGGGATGAAATGAAGGAAATTGGATAGAGTAGGGATCAAAATAAAAGGGTCTTCCACTTTACCTGTAATCTTCTATCATGGTCACCAGTGATGGGTGTACTTGCTGTAGTTACAAAACGTCCACTTATGTTTTCTTTAATTTCTACCGAAAAAGTAATTTACTACCAAAAATGGAGAGAAAGAAAGAGGATAACCTCAATAAAATGGCTGAAGGTCAAAAGTGGGATTTGAATACAAAATAGAATAAATCTACCTGAGTACAAAGCCAGTGACTCTGGCTACTTGGAAGACTATTGAGGGAGGGGCCCACTAGGAAGGCTAGAATAAAAAAAAAACAAGTTAACAAATGTTGGTGAGGATGTGGAGAAACTGGAACCCTTATCCATTGCTGGTAGGAATGCAAAATGGCACCACTGTTCTGGAAAATAGTGTGACAGTTCCTCAAAAATTAGAACTACCACTAAAAAAAAAAAACAAAAACCCAGGGCCATTGAGTTGATTCCGACTCATAGCGGCCCTATGATCCAGTAATTTCACTTCTAGGTATACACCCAAAAGTCTTGAAAGCAGAGACTTGTACACCAATGTTCGTTGCAGCACTATAAGCAATAGACAAAAGGTGGAAACAACCTAAATGCCCAGGAATAGATGAATGGATAAACAAAATGTGGTACATACATACAATGGAATGCTACTCAGCCAGTAGGAAAAATGAAGTCTTGATACATGCTACAATATGCATGGAGCTTGAAGACATTGTGCTGAGTGAAATAAGTCAATTGCAAAAGGACAAATATTGTATGACCTCACTTATATAAAAAGATGAGAAAAGGCAAACATATAGATACCAGTTTATTAGTGGATACCAGAGGTGGAAGGGAGGTGGTAAAGGGGATGGGTAGTATTGCTTATGGAGTACTGAGTTTCAGTTTACGGTGATGGAAAAATCACACTGATTAAGGGTAGAGTTGCACAGCCGATTATTGTAAGTGTTGCCAATAAGTTGTATACCTATAAAAAGTTGAATTGGCAAAAATTGTGTGATATACGTATTTACAACAACAACAAAAAAACCCAGCTGCTAGGCTGCTTATGTACAATCAAACACCTCATGGGATTTGGTTCCTTGGTTTGGAGGTTTAGGGTTATGGTTTCATGGGACTTCCTAGTTAATTGGCCTAATAACTTGTTTAGTGCTTCTGTTCTACCTCCTAGTTCATTGCATAGTTTCTGGGGTCTTAAAAGCTCATGAGTGGCCATCCAAGGCACAACAATTGGTCTCTATTTACCTGGAGTAACAGAGGAAGGAAAGTTAGGAACAGGAGGAAGAAATGGAATGTGTGGCTAATTGCTTCCATGAACAACTGCCTCTTTTGCCACCAGACCAGAAGAACTGGATTGCGACCGGTTACCATTAAGGAACATTTTGGTCAAAGCTTTTGTAGAAAAATCCTGGTGAAAATGGGGAAAACACAGAAGAGAATTTACATGAACTCCAATTTTCATGAACTCCAGACTTTCTGCAGCCACGCAGGCTGGGTGAACCCCTGAAATTTCTGCCCTGAGATAATCTTTAAACCTTAAACCAAAAATATTCCCTGAAGTCTTTATAAAACCAAATGATAGTTTAGCTTAACTAGCAAAAATGTCTTCCCTGAGCATTATGCTCTTTTAAGAACTATCTATGTGGATCAAAATTACAACAGCAACTAAAGAGTTTAGAAAGGAACCTTAGGGGGCACTGAGTTTTATGTTAATGAAGGAGGTACAACTCAGAAAAGGAGGGTAAGAATGGTTGCACAACTTGAAGAATGTAATGAATGTCACTAAATTGTACATGTAGCAACTGTTGAATTGGTGTATAGTTTGTTACGTATATTTTCAATTTCTCAACAACAAAAACTAAATGAAATAAAAAAAAACCACACATACATATGTGGAGCGGGGAGGGGAATAGAGGAAACGGGACCAATTAGAAGGCATTTCACAGATTCAGGTGAGAGAGGATGGTGGCTGGAACTACAGTGGTGGCTGAGGAAATGTAGAGACGTAGACAAATTCCAGATAGATATTTTCTTTCACTTGTACCATTCTACCAATAAAGTAACTAGCTACCAAAAATGAAAACAAACAAACCTCCATAAAATGGTTGAAAAATACAAGGTCATGGATGGGTAAAGGTCAAATTTGTGATTTAAATATAAAGTAGAACAAGTTTGCCTGAATATAAAGCCTATGAGTCTGAGTTCTTTGAAGAACATAGAGTACGGGAGGACCAGTTAGGAGGCACTGCACAGATTCAGATGAGAGAGGATGGTGGATGGAACTATAGTGGTGGCTGAGGAAATGTAGAAAAAATACATAAAATTTTTTTTTAAAGCGTAGACAAATTCCAGACCCATCTACATGATATGCTCACACACTGGAAGTGAGGAATGGGGGATGGGGAAAATAATCTAGTTTTGGGGGTTTGGCCTTGAGCACCTGAAGCCCAGGGCAGCTAACATGGAGAGCTTGGGCTGAGGCGTCTGAACACCCAGAGAGCCGCTGGCCCCAAATGACCATTACATCATTTCAGTCTGACTGGCCCCCAGTGTCCACTCCAAGTGTATCCCCAAATCGGCCCGTTCCTGACCTCACTGGAGCCTCTGGTTTCTCCTTTCAGGATATGCAGAAGGTTTAGCTATTTATCCTGTCTCCATGGCTATGGAAATAATAGACATGCTTTTCTGTTTTTTGTTTGTTTTGCTTTGTTTTTACTGTTCCCCTTCTAAAACCCCATTTTCTTTCTTGGTCTACCATCTTTTTGAATAGATGAAATCTGCACCCATGTAAACCGTAAGGTTGTCCATGTCTGGGAAATAATACTCCAAACATTTTGTTTCTTCCATACCATGTGTGGGTTAGAAAGATAAAAGTTAAGATTTTTGTATGCTATACTTTTTTTTTACTTTCTATCATTTCTATCATTAAACGAACAAGTTTAGCTAAGTAGTAATTATCTTCCACATTTCCCCAAGACTACACTTTAACACTTTCTTAAAAGCAAAGATTATGGCAGCCCTTTAGTTCAGTTTCCAGAAAATGCTGTTGTCCCTTTATTCTTCTTAGTCAATCTTGGTCTTTTTACTGTTTTTCTTTTTCTGTCTGCTTCTGAGGAACTGCCCTCTTACTTTGTCTCAGAGCTTACCTATTTATAAATATTGGCCGATATTTACTGGCCACTGTTCTCTAGATATGAGAAAAGACAGGGTGAGCATCTATTTCAGAGTGTTTAAAACTGTAAATTTACTGAGGATGTCTTCCTACTTTCCTGTTTTGCAGAAGCAGTTTGGTGTAGTCGTTAAGAACACAGATTGGCTGGGTTCAAATTCTACCTTAGCCACTTCCAATTTTGGGTGAACTCGGGCAAGTTATTTAACTTCTCTGTGTCTCAGTTTCCTCACATGTAAAATTGGGAGAATAACAACATCAACCCCACTGGGTTGTTGAGAAGATTAAGTGAGTTAATATACATGAACCAGTTACAATAGTGCCGGACACACAGTGTTTTATGCATTAGCCATCAGTTATCATCATCATCCCATCGTCATCATCCATTAACTTCTAAGTCCCTTGTGTTATTTATGCTTTGGGGAAGAGATTTCACACCTATACTTAGTCATTGGGGGTCTCTATTGTATTTTGGTCAACCATGTCACCCTGCATATTGAGAAGGCAAAGACTTTGGTGGCTGCTTTGGTTGTCAGGGCCATGCAGGGGGAAAGGTGTTCAAAGTCCATGGACCAATTATGCCTCAACAGGAGCCGCTTCTGTCCTGCGCTCCCCAGGTTAGTGGAGCTGGCAGATTATCTTTTCCTGCAGTTGTGAATTTATTCCTTCTCTAAGGCTGGGAGAATGGCTCAGAGAGCTCAGCAGGACCTATCTCAGGCCCAGGGAAACAGACAGCTGCTGAAGTAGGCTTGGAGGTGGTGGTGGGGGGCATGATAAAATATACGCAAGTACTTAGTTTTTGCCGAGAGCACCGTTCTTCTCTGGTTCCGGAGGTGTGAGTAGGCCGTGTGGCTGGCTGCTTCTCCCTGAGGAAACTGTGGCTGAACTAGTACCAGCCCACCGCAGCCGCTCCCGGGAATGGTGTCTGAGGGCTCCCTGCGATTCAGGTCCGGTAACTCCTCTCCACTTCTGAACCATCTCTTCCTCCCCCTGCTGCTCAGTCCATTTTCTAACTTTGCCTTTGATGATCAGGGCTCCTAGCTTGTCATAACTATAATTATTTCACTTATTTTTTCGGGTCTTTGTTGTAAGAGGAAGCACCAGAAGTGTCTGACTACTCTCCTATCTTGGCCCCGCCTCTCGTTAGTCAGTAATTTTTCTTGTGATATCTTTGCTTTTGCAATCAGGATAACAATGGTCTCATAAAATGAGTTGAGAAATGTTCCCTCCTTATCTATATTTTGGAAGAGTAATGAAGAATTCGTATTTATTCTGCTTTAAGTGTTTTGTAGGAGTCACCATTGAAACTATTTGGGCCTGAGCTATTGATTATGGGACATTTGTAAATTGCTAATTCAATCACTTTACTCGTTACAGGTCTATTTACACATTCTAGTTCTTCTTGTGTCAGTGTCAGTATCTTCCTATGAATTTGTCCGTTTCATCGAAGTTACCTTACTGACTGGCATACGTTCATTCATAGCAATTCCTTACAATTCTTTTTATTTCTGTAAGGTCTGTAGTGACATCTCTTCTTACACTTCAGTTTTAATTATTTGATTCGTGTTTCTTTTTTTCTTGGTCAGTCTAGTTAGAGGTTGCCAATTTTGTTGATCTTTTTAAAGAAGACCTTTTGGTTTTATTGATTTCCTCTACCAATTTTCTGTTTTTCATCGCATTTATTTCTGCCCTAATCTTTATTATTTCCTCCCTTCTGCCTGCTTTAGGTTTAGCTTGCTCTTTCAGTATTAAATACGTTTGGTGGCAAAGGGCACCCTTGTCTTGTTCCTATTCTCAAGGGGGATGTTTTCAGCCTCTCTCCATTTAGGATGATGTTGGCTGTTGCCTTTGCATAGATGCCCTTTATTATGTTGAGGAATTTCCCTTCTATTCCTATTTTGCTGAGAGTTTTTATCAGGAATGAATGTTGGACTTTGTTAAATGCCTTTTCTGCATTGACAAGATTAT
This sequence comes from Elephas maximus indicus, assembly GCF_024166365.1. Lineage (NCBI taxonomy): Eukaryota > Metazoa > Chordata > Mammalia > Proboscidea > Elephantidae > Elephas > Elephas maximus. Next base: position 138,381,275 of record NC_064846.1, read on the forward strand.
GTGGTTCTTTTGTTTTATTTATGTGGTGGATTACTTTGATTGATTTTCTAATGTTCAACCATCCCTGCATACCTGGTATAAATCCCACTTGTTCATGATGTATTATTATTATTTTTTGATATGCTGTTGAATTCTATTGGCTAGAATTTTGTTGAGATTTTTGCATCTATGTTCATGAGGGATATTGGTCCACAGTTTTACTTTTTTGTGGTGTCTTTGCCTGGCTTTGGTATCAAGGTTATGCTGGCTTCATAGAATGAGTTTAGGAGTATTCCATTTCTATGCTCTGAAATAGCTTTTGTAGTATTGATGTTGGCTCTTTTCTGAAAGTTTGTAGAATTCTACAGTAAAGCTGTCTGGACCAGGGCCTTTTTTTGCTGGGACTTTTTTTTTTAAATTACCTCTTCAATGTCTTCTTTTGTTATGGGTTTGTTTAGTTTTACTACCTCAGTTTATGTTAGTTTAGGTAAGTAGTGTGTTTCTAGAAATTTGTCCATTTCCTCTAGGTTTTCAAATTTGTTGGAGTACAATTTTTCATAGTATTCTGTTATGATCCTTTTTATTTCAGTTGTGTGTGTTGTAATATCACCTGTCTTATTTCTTATTGGAAACCCTGGTGGCGTAGTAGTTAAGTGCTACGGCTGCTAACCAAAGGGTCGGCAGTTCGAATCCGCCAGGCACTCCTTGGAAACTCTATGGGGCAGTTCTAGTCTGTGCTGTAGGGTCGCTATGAGTCGGAATCGACTCGACGGCACTGGGTTTGGGTTTTTGGTTTATTTCTTATTTGGGTTACTCGCTTTCCTCTCCTGTTTTTCTTTTGTCAGTTTGGCTAATGATTTCTTGATTTTGTTGATCTTTTCAAAGAAGCTACTTTTGGTCTTGTTGATTCTTTCAATTGTTTTTCTATTCTCTATTTCATTTATTTCTGCTCTGATCTTCATTATTTCCTTTCTTCTGGTGACTAAGGGCTTCTTTTGTTGCTCTCTATTTGTTCGAGTTGTAGGGTTAATGTTTTGATTTTGGCCCTTTCTTCTTTTTTGATGTTTATTGCTATGAATTGACCTCTAAGCACTGTTTTTGCTGTGTCCCAAAAGTTTTGGTGTGTTTTCATTTTCATTTGATTCTATTAATTTTTTTATTCCATTCTTGTTTTATTCTATTATCCAGTAGTTTTTAAGCAAGGTGTTGTTCAGTTTCCATGTATTTGATTTTTTTCCCTTGCTGTTTCTGTTGTCGATAACTACTTTCATGGCATTATGATCAAAGAAGATGTTTTGTATTATTTTGATGTTTTGCATTTTGTTAAGGCTTGCTTTTGGCCTAAAATGTGGTCTACTCTGGAGACTGTTCCATGTGCATTGGAAAATAATGTACACTTTGCTGCTGTTGGGTGGAAAGTTCTGTACATGTCTATGAGGTGGAGTTGATTGATTGTGGCATTTAGGTCTTCTGTATCTTTATTTTCTTTCTAGGTGTTCTGTCCTCTGAAAGTGGTGTGTTGAAGTTTCCTATTATTTTTGTGGAATTGTCTATTTCTCTTTTCAATCCTGTTAGTTTGCTTTATGTATTTTGGGGCCTTGTCATTGAGTGCATATATATTTATTATGGCTATGTCCTCCTGGTGTATTGACCCTTTAATCATTATGTAGTATCCTTTCTTTTTATTTATGTTGGATTTCGTTTTGAAGTCTATTTTATCAGAGATTAATATTGCAACTACTGCTCTTTTTTGGTTATTGTTTGCTTGATGTATATATATTTTTTCCATCCTTTGAGTTTTAGTTAGTTTATGCCTTTGTGTCTGTGGTGTTTCTCTTGTGGACTGCATATAGACGGATCATTTTTTTTTCATTCATTCCACCACTCTGCCTCTTTACTGGTGTATTTAGCCCATTTACATTCAGTATAATTATAGATGGGTATGAGTTTACTGCTGTCATTTTGATTTTTTTTTGTGCATTGTTGATGGTTACTTTTTTCTGCTTAATTTTCTGTGCTGAGTTCTTTTTATGTATTTTTTAAATGACTTTCATTATTCTTGGTTTTGTTTGCTGAGTCTTCATGTTTTTCTTTTTTTTATTTTGATGGGCAGGTTTGTTAGCTTCTGTTGTGGTTACTTTGAAATTGGCCTTTATTTTTCTAAGTATAAACCAGTCTTTTATTTCTTGATGTCTCCTTGACTTTTCCATATGGAAGTTCTATGATTACACCATTTAATACCTCTTTTTTGTTTTGACATTGTTGTCATTTACATATTCACATCTCTGGTTCCCTATTAATGTTTCCCTTTAATGTTTCTTTTAATTTTGGTCTGGTTTTTACAAATTCCCTTAATTTATGTTTATCTGGAAATGACCTAATTTAGCCATCATATTTGAGAGACAATATTTCCAGATATATAATTCTTGGTTGGCAATTTTTTTTCTTTCAGGGTTTCATATATGTCATCCCATTGTCTTCTTGCCTGCATAGTTTCTGCTGAGTAATCTGAATTTAGTCTTATTGGTTTTCCTTTGTAGGTGACTTTTTGTTTATTCCTAGTCACTTTCAGGATTCTTTCTTTGCCTTTGGTTTTGGCAAGTTTGATTATAATATCTTGGTGACATTCCTTTGGGATCTATGCTGTATGCGGTTTGTTGAGCTTAGATAGGTATCTAATGATATCTATCTAAGATAGATAGGTAGATATCTTCTTGTCTTTCATGATATTAAGAAAGTTTTCTGCCCGCAAATCTTCAACAAATCTGTTTTTTCTGTTAACCCCCCATCCCCATTCTGGTACTCTGATCACTTGTAGGCTTTTCCTCTTGATAGTATCCCACATAATTCTTAGGCTTTCTTCATTTTGTCATTCTTTTTTCTGATTTTTCCTCAAACAAACTGGTGCCATGGAATTTTTCTCCCATCTCACTAATTCTGACTTCCATTGTCTCAGTTCTCCTCCTATGACCTTCTATTGAGTTGTCTAATTCTGAAGTTTTATTGTTAATCTTTTGGATTTCTATTTGCTGTCTCTATTGTTTCTAACAGCCTGTTTATTCTGTCGTTTTGTTCTTATATTGTTTTCCCGAATCTTTCTGTTGCTTTGTCTGTGTGTTCCTTGGTTTGGTCTGAGTTTTGCCTGATCTCCTTTCTGATCTCTTGTAGAGCTCTGTACATTAGTGTTTTGAATTCTTTATCAGGTAGATCCATTGCCTTTTCTTTCTCTGGAAGGTTTTCTGGTTCTTTATTTTGGTTACTTTCTGGAGCCATCTTGTCCTACTACTTTATGTGACTTGATATTGACTGTTATCTCTGAGGCATGTTATTATATTTATTTATTTATGCTTACTGTAGCCTGTATTTTTGTCTCATTTTGTTTTGATATGTCCAACAAGGCTGGGCGTGTGTGCTACTCTGGTCACTAGTGTCATTGAAGCTCTCACCTTCTGTCTCCAGGTGGATGGAGCAGCTACTAGGTGTGTGAGCTTGAGAGTCTGTTCCCTGCTCTCGTGGGGTGAGGTTGTTCATGGCACAGGTGCCTGGGTCATTGGTCACCAAGTATGTGGTGCAGAGAATCACACCTACAGTCCTAGGCAGGCAGGGCTGCTTGGTATTGTTAGGAGCATGCACAGGTATCTGGTTGCTGTGGGGGATGACATGTGGGGCAAGGCAGGTGGCTGTTGGCTGCCTCCAGGTGCCTGCATGGAGGGTGTGCCCCTGTCTGCTACAGTGCATAGTGGGAGGAGGGTAGTGCAGCTGGTCCTTGGGTGCCCAGTGCCATTTGGCTGGAAGGGTTGGGAACCCTAATTTTCAGGCCTCTGTCATGGGCAGCTAGATGGAGTGGATGGTAATGCCACCCCTCAGGCCCCCATATGGGTGGGTGAGGCCCCTTCTTAGGGAGCAAAAAAAATAAAGCAAGGCAGTGTCAAATGTCACAAATCTGCAGCTCTCACTTGGCTGTTACAGGTGAAAATGGGCTTTAGGTGGATGTCCTGTCCGCTTTGTCCTAATGAGGGTGTGCAGTGTTGGCTCAGCCTGGAAGGCAATGGGGTGGGGGTGAAGGGGGGGGTGAAGTGTGCTGCAAGTCCATGGAATTCCTACACCAGTGGCTGGGTGAAGGTGCCTCCACACCCAACTGTGAGTTCCTGGCTTAGGAGCCATGGTGTTGTCAAATGCTGCGGGACTGGTGTCAGAGCAGGGAGGGGGATGGGTGGGGAGAAGGGAGTGCTCCTCAGCCTTGGAGCTCTGGTGGGGGGAAGGTTATGGTGCAAGCCCAAGCAGTTGGTTGAGAGCTTGCACTTAACTTTTCCAGGTCTGGGGTCACTCCTGTTTGATTCTGGAGGTGCATGCAGATTTGCTGCTACTTGTCTGCACCAGATGAGGTGGGTTTCAGCTTGGGTCGCTGCTTGCCTCAGTGTGTGTGCCCTGTGCAGATTCAGCTAGCAGGACTTCAGCAATTCCACTATTCGTAATTCCCCATTTTGACTGTTTTTGAATTGTCTCTCCTTCCATTTACTACTCAGTTTGATTCTTCTGCTTTGTCTTTGATGATTCGGGTTCCTAAATTGTCATATGTATCCGGTTGACTTATTTTTGGGGGCTTTTGTTGTAAGAAAGATGACACAAAGCATCTGATTATTTCGCCATCTTGGCCCCACCTCTCTCATTGATTATTTACAAATATGTTAATTTCCACATATCTGTGAATTTCCAAATTTCCTTGTTATTTATACTTTCATTTTAGTCAAAAATTTTTTTCATCTAATTTTAATTCTTTCAAATAAGTAAAAAAAAAGAACCTTTGTACATTAGGTAAAATTTTACAGAGCAAATTAGTTTCCCATTCTATACTCTGTACATAAAGTGTTCCAGGACATTGGTTTCATCCCCCACAGTGTGTCCACACTTTCCCCATTTCTGTCCTAGTTTCCTTTCCTCTTGATTTTCCACACCTTCCTGCCTTCTCATCTTTGCTTTTGGGAAAATGTTGCCCTTTTGATTTCATATAATCGTTTTAAGTAGCACGTTCCTCTCAGGTGTTATTGCTTATTTTATGGGCCTGTGAGTCCTTTTAAATTTATTGAGGCTTGACTTAGATATGCTGTATTGTGGAGAATATTCCACGTGTGCTTGGGAAGAACATATATTCTGCTGTTGTTGGGTAAAATGTTCTACAGATTTTTGTTAGGTCTAGTTGGTTTTTTTTTTTTTTAGTTGGTTTATGGAAGCCCTGGTGGCGTAGTGGTAAAATGCTACAGCCGCTAACCAAAAGGTTGGAAGTTCACCAGGTGCTCCTTGGAAACCCTATGGGGCAGTTCTACCTTGTCCTAAAGGGTTACTATGAGTCAGAATCGACTTGACGGCAACTGGTTTGGTTTTGTTTTTGTTTCAGTTGGTTTATAGTGTTATTCATGTTATCTATTCATTTGTTGATCTTCCTAGTTATTACATCAATTACTGAATGTGGGAATTGAAGATTCCAACAACTATTGTTGAATTGTCTATTTTTTAATTCAATTTTGTCAGTTTTGTTTTACATATTTGGGGCTCTGTGGTTATGTGTATGTATGTTTAAAATTGTTATTTCTTCCTTTTATCATTATTAAATATCCTTCTTTTCCTCTGGTAAGAGTTTTGTCTTAAAGTATTTTCTTCTGATATAAGATAGCCACTCTCTCTTTTACTCACTGTTTGCATATATTTTCCCATTGTTTAAATTTCAACCTATTTGTGTCTTTCAATGTAATGCATATCTCTTGTAGATGGTACATTTCACTTTTTAAATCTACTTTGACAATTTCTGTTTTATGATTACAGTGTTTAATCTATTTACTTTTTAATGCTACTATTGATATGGTTGGATTTATATCTGTCATGCTGCATTTGTTTTGATATATATCATATTTTTTTCTCCACTGCCTTTGTTTTTATGAAATAGATATTTTCTACAGTACCATTTTAATTTGTAGTTTTTTTCTGTATTTTTAAAGGTATTTTCTTAGTGATTTCTCTAGGGATTACAGTATCTATCTTATCACAATCTACTTCACCTTAATACTAGTAAAACATAGAAACTTTGTTCCAATATAATTCCATTCCTTGCACGCTCTTTTGTGCTATTGTCATAGATGTTTGTTATAAGCCCAACAACATAATAATTATTGTTTTATGCAATTCCCTTTAAAAACAAGATAAAAATATACATTTTTTTTATATTTAACTGCCTTTACCTGTGCTCTTTATTTCTTTGTGTGTATTCTAGTTACTACCTGGTGTTCTTTCAGATAGAAGAATTTCTTTTAGTTTTTTTTTTTTATAAGACAGGTTTGCTAGCAATAATTTCTATTTGTCTTTGTTTATCTTGAATTATCTTTATTTTGCCTTCATTTTTAAATAAAAGCTTTATTTAATATAATATTATTGGTTGGCAGTTTTTTTTCTCTTTCCACATTTTGAAGATGTCATTTCAATGTCATCTGGTAGACATTATTTCCGATGAGAAGTCAGCTAGTATTCTTATTGTGGTTTCCTTCTACATGTTGAATTATTTTTCTCTTGCTAGTTTAGATATTTTCTCTTTGTTTTTCAGCAATTTAACTATGACTTGTCTAGGTGTTAATCTCTTATATTTATCGAACTGGATTTTGTTGATCATCTTGGATGAGTATATTAATGTTTTTCATCAAATTTGGGAAATTTTCAGTCATTATTTCTTCTACTATTTTTTCTGTCCTTTCCTCTCCCTCCTCTCACTCTAGGACTCCAGTTATGCATATGATGGCATGCTTGATGATATCCCACTGGTCTTTGACTCTCCATTTTTTTTCTTTTTCTTAAGATTGCATTATCTCTAGTGATCTAACTTTAAGTTCACAGATTCTTTGCCAGCTCATATCTGCTGTTAAACCTTTCTAGTAAATTTTTCACAATTTTCTGCTCCAGAATTTCAAGTTAGGTCATTTTTACATATTCTTTTTATTGGCATTCACTGTCTGATTACTCTTTGTCATTATACTTTCTTTCAAATCTTTAAACAGGCTTTCCTTTAGTTTCTTTTTTAGTTTTTATAACATATTTATAAAAACTGTTTTCACATCTTTGTCTTCTAATATCTAGTTTCCCTCAGGGACAACTCCTCTTTATTACATGGGTTACACTTCCCTGTTTCTTTGTGTATCTTGTAATTGTTTTTTCAAAAGTGGACATTTTAGATATTGTATTGTACCAACTCTGGATTATTCCTTGATTATTTCTGTAGTAATGTGTAAAATTACTTCCTGAACTACTTCTCCCTCATAGTGTTTGGCTGCTGAGGTCTCTGATCATTTTTTTTTAATTCTTACTTTTATTTTTAAGGCTGGCTACCTAGAAGTCACCATGTGTCAGCACAACTTAGTGGTAAGCCTTTGCTTAGTCAGAATTTGTGAGCCACTAAGATTTTCAGCCATTGCTGATGAATCTTCATGTATGTGTTGGGAAATACATACAAAGTTCAGGCAGTTTACAAGTGTACCATGGCTTTCTTTCTGGATAATATGCAAGAACATACATTCAGCGAGGTATAAATAGCTAAGTAGGGCCTTCTACAGCCATCCCTAAGAGTGTACATAGCCTTGTGCATATGCACAGCCTTCCAGAACACCTGGGATATATGGAAGCTTATTAATGTCTGCTATGTCTGTCACCATTCATCTGTCAGTTTCCCGTATGATGGTGGCTTGCATGTTGCTGTGATGCTGGAAGTTACGTCACTAGTATGGTCTACTATGCCGAGAATGACAAACTGAAGAGGGATGGTGTCTCATTCATTGTCAAAAAGAACATTTCAAGATCTATCCTGAAGTACAATGTCATCGGTGATAGGATAATATCCATACACCTACAAGGAAGACCAGTTAATATGACTATTATTCAAACTTATGCACCAACCACTAATGTCAAAGATGAAGAAATTGAAGATTCTTTACCAACTTCTGCAGCCTGAAATTGATCAAACATGTAATCAAGATGCATTGATAATTACGGATGACTGGAATGCAAAAGTTGGAAACAAAGAAGGAATAGTTGGAAACTATGGCCTTGGTGACAGAAATGCCAGGGATCACATGATATAATTTTGCAAGACCAACAACTCATTCATTGCAAATACCTTTTTTCAACAACATAAATGAGGCCTATACACATGGACCTCGTCAGATGGAATACACAGGATCAAATGAATGACATCTGTGGAAAGAGATGATGGAGAATTTCAATATCATTAGTCAGAACAAGGCCAGGGGCCAAATGGGGAACAGACCATCAGTTGCTCATATGTGAGTTCCAGATGAAGCTGAAGAAAATTAAAAGAAGTCCACGAGAACCAAAGTATGACCTTGAGTATATCCCACCTGAATTTAGAGACCATCTCAGCAACAGATTTTACTCACTGAAAACTAATGACCAAAGACCAGACGAGTTGTGGAAATGACATCAAGGATATCATATATGAAGAAAGCAAAATGTCATTAAAAAGACAGGAAAGAAAGAAAAGACCAAAATGGCTGCGAGAAGAGACTCTGAAACTGACTCTTGAAAGTAGAGTAGCAAAAGCAAATGGACGTAATGATGAAGTAAAAAAGCTGAACAGAAGATTTCAAAGGGCAGTGTCTTAGTCATCTAGTGCTGCCATAACAGAAATACCACAAATGGATAGCTTTAACAAACAGAAATTTATTTCCTCACAGTAAAGTAGGCTAAAAGTCCAAATTCAGGGTATTGGGTCCAGGGGAAGGCTTTCTCTGTTGGCTCTGGGTAAGGTCCTTGTCCTCAATCTTCCACTGGTTGAGGAGCTTCTCCAGCACAGGGACCCCATGTCCAAAGGACACGCTCTGCTCCTGGTGCTGCATTCTTGGTAGTATGAGGTATCCAACTCTCTGCTTGCTTCCCTTTCCTTTTATCTCTTGAGAGATAAAATGTGGTGCAGGCCACACCCCAGGGAAACTCCCTTTACCTTGGATGGGGAGGTGACTTGAGTGAGAGTGGTGTTACAATCCCACCCTAATCCTCTCAACATAAAATTACAATCACAAAATGGAGGACAACCATACAATACTGGGAATCATGGTCTAACTAAGTTGATATACACATTTTTGGGGGGACATAATTCAATCCATAACAGGCAGCTTGAGAAGACAAAGTATTATAATGAAATGTACAAAGACCTGGAGTCAGAAAACCTAAAGGGAAGAATACACTTGGCATTTTTCAAGCAGAAAGAACTGAAGAAAAAATTCAAGCCTCGAATTGCAATACTGAAAGAGTCTATGGACAAAGTATTAAAAAACACAGAAAGCATCAAAAGAAGGTGGAAGGAATACACAGAGTCACTGTACCAAAAAGAATTGGTTGATGTTCAACCATTTCAGGAGGTAACATATGATCAAGAACCGACGGTACTGAAGGAAGAAGTCCAAGCTGCACTGAAGACATTGGCAAAAAACAAGACTCCAGAAATGGACAGAATACCAATTGAGATGTTTCAACAAAAGGCTGTAATGCTGGAAACACTCACTCATCTGTGCCAAGAAATTTGGAAGATGGCTACCTGGCCAATCGACTGGAAGGGATCCATCTTTGTGCCCTTTCCAAAGAAAGGTGATCCAACAGAATGTGGAAATTATCAAACAATACCATTGATATCACACACAAGTCAAATTTTGCTGAAGATAATTCAAAAACAGTTGTAGCGGTACGTTGACAGGGAACTGCCAGAAATTCAAGCCGGATTCAGAAGAAGATGTGGAACAAGAGATATCATTGCTGATGTCAGGTCTATCTCAGCTGAAAGCAGAGAACACCAGAAAGATGTTTACCTGTATTTTATTGACTATGCAAAGACATGGGACTGTGTGGATCATAATAAATTATGTATAACATTGGGAAAATGGGAATTCCAAGACATTTAATTGTATTCATACAGAACCTTTACATAGACGAAGAGGCAACCGTTCAAACAGAACAAGGGGATACCGAGTGGTTTAAACTCAGAAAAGGTGTGGGTCAGGGTTGTATCCTTTCACCATACTTATTCAATCTGTATGCTGAGCAAATAATCTGAGAAGCTGGGCTATATGAAGAAGAATTTGACATCAGAATTGTAGGAAGACTCATTAACAACCTGCAACATGTAGATGACACAACCTTGCTTGCTGAAAGTGAAGAAGACTCTAAGCACTTACTGATGCAGATTAAAGACCACAGCCTTCAGTATGGATTACACCTAAACATAAAGAAAACAAAAATCCTCACATCTGCACCAATAAGGAACATCATGACAAATGGAGGAAATATTGAAGTGGTAAAGGATTTCCTTTCACTTGGATCCACAATCAACACCCATGGAAGCAGCAGTCAAGATATCAAATGATGTCTTGCATTGGACAATCTGCTGCAAAAGACCTTGTAGAGTGTTAAAAAGCAACGATATCACTTTGAGGACTAAGGTGTGCATGACCCAAGGCATGGTATTTTTAGTTGCCTCATACGCATGCAAAAGCTGGACAATGAATAAGGAAGACCAAAGAATTTGAATTATGGTGTTGGCAAAGAATAGTGAATATTCCATGGACTGCCAGAAGAACAAACAAATCTGTCTTGGAAGAAATACAACTAGAATGCTCCTTAGCAGCAAGGATGGAGAGATTTTGTCTCCTGCACTTTGGACATGTTATCAGGAGTGGCCAATCCCTGGAGAAGGACATCATGCTTGGTAACGTAATGAGTCAGCGAAAAAGGGGACGGCACTCAACAAGATGGAATAACACAGTGGCTGCAACAATGGGCTCAAGCATGGCAATGACTGTGAAGACGCTGTAGGACTGGGCAGCGTTCAATTCTGTTGTACATAGGGTTGCTGTGGGCTGGAACCCACTCCACAGGACCTAACAATAACGATATGACTGTCTTGTTCCAGGATCTCTATTAAATTTCTGGCTGATGTTCTTGTCTGTTGTTCATCCTCACCAGCACTGCAACCCTAGGCTAGCTGTGAAGTTGGCCTTCCCCAAATGCTTGCCATTGAGATAGCTATTGTTTTCAACATCCTTTAGAACAGATGTTTTTTGGGCTCCAAATAAAATCAGTGCTCTCCACCACGCATGGCATTGGTCCTCTTGGCCTCCCCTACCCTGGTATATCTACTATGCCACAGAGCTTGGGGGAAGCTGAACTGGACCAGACCAGACTAAAAATACCAAAAAGTCCCAGTGTTTTTTTTTTTAATAAATCCTTCTCAATTTGTTTTATGCCATTTGTCAATTTCTAGACTCTTAAAATGGTTTTGACAATTTTGCCCAGTTTTATCATTGCTTTTTGGGGAGATATTTCACCAATCCCCCCTCACTCGGCCCCTCTAGATGGCTATTTTATAGTTGCCATTATGACTCCTGGTGTGCAGTGGTTAAGCACTTGGCTGTTAACTGGAAGGTCAGCAATTCGAATCCACCAACCACTCCTTGGAAACCCTATGGGACAGTTCAACTCTGTTCTACAGGGTCGCTATGAGTTGGAATTGACTCATGGCAACGGGTTTGGTATTTTTTTTTTTGTTACCCTCATGAGGTGTGGAAGAATGGAAATATTCATTGTGGGCCTCCTGTCATTGCCACTGGGTAAATGCCATCTAAAACCAGTTGCCATTGAGTCGATTCAGACTCATGGCGACCCTATGTGTGTTAGAGTAGAACTGTGCTCCACAGGGCTTTAGTAGCTGATTTTTTAGAAGGACATCATGAGGCCTTTCTCCTGAGTTGCCTCTGGGTGAACTCGAACCTCCAACCTTTTGGTTAGCAGTTGAGTGCTTTAACCATACGCACCACCCAAGGACTGCAAGTGCAATCTAACTGGTTCCAATTTGGATACTGAAAAAAAAAACGATGAGAAATCTCTATTTTCTGTTAAACAAAATACACATTTCCATAATGAAGTAAAATTTAAATCCATTGCTACCCTAGTCATTTTTTAAAAGAACACCCATTTTCTGTTTTTCACTTATTTCAAAATGTTCTTTGGAAAATGAGTATTTCAAAAGTTCTTTGGAAGATACAGACTTTTAAAATAACTTCAAATATCTGTAATGTACCTTTTCTCATCTCAGGAGTTTATTAAGATGAAGAATGTTTCTAAACCCTTTATATTAACAGAGATTAAATTCTGGTGGCTTATAGTTATATCTCCAAACAAGGAAAATATTTCTAGAAACATGTAATTAAAGTATAGCTTAAAAATACTTGCATATAAATGATACAAATAATTTCCCACAAGTGTACAGTTATTGCCTTATTGTACTGGGTATCTTAGGTGTGCATTTTTATTGATTATATGAAATTTTTCTATAAATCATGCAGAAGAATTTTCTTTTTCTGAAGGACAGTGGAATGGAGTTGGATATGTTAAAGTATTACTAAATAATGCACACTAGCATTTGGGAGCCCTGGTGGCACAGTGGTTAAGCGTTCTGCTGCTAACCAAGAGGTCAGCAGTTTGAATCTACCAGCTGCTCCTTGGAAACCCTATGGGGAAGTTCTACTCTGTCCTATAGGGTTGCTATGAGTCAGAATCGACTTTGGCAATGGATTAGGTTTGGTTCTTTCAAGTGTATTTAAGCTCCTGGGTGGTGGGTGCAAGTGGTTAAGCATCGACTACTAGCCGAAAGGTTGGCAGTTTGAATCCACCCAGAGGTGCCTCAGAAGACAGGCCTGGTGATCTGCTTGTGAAAGGTCACAGCCTTGAAAACCATATGGAGCAGTTCTACTCTGCACACAGGGTCACCACGAGTTGGAATCAACTTGATGGCAACTAACAACAACAGCAGCAACAAAGTGCGTTTAGGACACAGTTATTAGTTTTTCCTTAGAATGAATTATGGCCAGATTTATCTTAACTCCTCAATGTTCTTTTGCCACTTTTATTCACATAAGTATTGGCTCTCTGGGTTTATATTATTAGGTCAATTGGAGTTTCATTTATTTTCAATTAGAGGGACAAAGAATGATAGTCTAGAAAATGGATTTTGGTTTGGTTGTTGTCTGACAATAGAATGCCTCGGGTTACCCACTCATATTATTTAGTATAATTAGTGCTATTGTTTTTACTATATTTAAGCACCCATGGTTGGCAGGAATGTGCTAAAATCTGAATATAACAGTAAATTTTGTCACTGTCCTTAACCAGTGTAACTGCTACTTAAAGGACATAACTCATGCAATTAATAAGATAAGGTGGGTTGTAGCTGAGTGTTACTTCATTACTGACTCTCATAAAGAAGTTTAGGCTATTGGTTACGTGTTTCAAAGAGCATCTAGCAGTTTTTATCTTGACTTTTTACTTCTCACATAGGTTTTTATTACATTTTTAAACTAATTCTTATATATCTTTTTAGTTTTCCTCACAGGAGAAAAAGTCAATTTAAAATGAAAGCTCCAAGGGCCAATTTTTTTTTTCTTGAAAGAAATAAGACTTGACACCATTACACATGAATGCAAAGACATTTGCACATTTGAAGAAACAAGAGAAGCTATTGAAAATAATAAAAATAAAACTTTACGTGTGTGCACTGCTAACAATTAAAAATTATCCCTGTGAAGAACTCTGAAAGAGGCCTCTAACTAATGTGGGTGCTGGTCTGTCTTATTTGCATAGGACTCCGCTGAGCTGTTTTAGCATCTTCACGAAGGGGAAGCATTTATTTCACACAAGGCTTTGTTCTGGAAAGCTATAGATAACATCATCTCCTTACTCTGTCTAATCAGAGAGGAAGTGTGGGGGAAGCTAATGGATGCTGACACTGTTTTAAAACGTTTTACTTCTGTTACAAAAGAAAAGACATATCCAGACTTCCCTCTCCACTCCCATGAGAATACTTGTCTTTAACTAGACTACATTCTATTCACTGGAGCCCTGGTGGCACAGTGGTTAAGAGCTCAGCTCCTAACCAAAAGGCCGGCAGTTCAAACCCACCAGCCACTCCTTGGAAACCCTGTGGGGCAGTTCTACTCTGTCCTATAGTGTCGCTATGGGTTGGGATGGACTCGAAGGCACCTAACAACAACAACAACAACATGCTATTCAAGAGGAGCAGGGATGGAAAAGCCCAAGGTATACCACTACCACTGCCGTCGAGTCGATTCCAACTCATAGCGACCCCATAGGACAGAGTAGAACTGCCCCATAGAGTTTCCAAGGAGTGCCTCGCAGATTTGAACTGCTGACCTCTATGGTTAGCAGTTGTAGTACTTAACCACTAAGCCACCAGGGTTTCCAGGTGTGCTAGAGGGGCAGCAAATACGTCTCAGGAGCAAAGGATGCAGACGAGTTTTAAAGTGTTTGATTCCTTGTCAGGTAGAGAAGGGCCACGGGAGTTCAAGTAAAAGCTTATCAAGGAGACATGACTGCTAGATTTCAATGTGCACCAAAAAAAAAAAAAAAAAACACTAAACCCACTGCCTTTGAGTCGATTCTGACTCACAGCGACCCTATAGGACAGAGTAGAACTGCCCGATAGAGTTTCCAAGGAGCTGCTGGCGGATTTGAACTGCCGACCTCCTGGTTAGCAGCCGTAGCACTTAACCACTACACCACCAGGGTTTCCCCATTTTAGAGTAAGTTGTATATATTATACTCCTCTTTTTTTTTTTTTTTTACCCTGGTGTCACAGTAGTTAAGAACTTGGCTGCTAACCAAAAGGTCCGCAGTTCGAATCCACTAGCAGCTCCTTGGAAACCCTATGGGGTAGTTCTACTCTGTCCTCCACGGTCACTATGAGTTGGAATCGACCCCACGGCAATACGTTTGGCTTGGTTTTTACCCCTAAATCCTTCAGTGTTTATTTGCTAAGAAAAATATTACTTAACCACTATCAATATTACAGTCAGGAAATTTAACGTTGAACTCGACAATCATACCAATAAGGGCCTTCATAGCATTTTTTGTTTTCACTCCAAGATTTAATTCAGGCATCAACTGACTTGAGAGCTTCCAAAGTGGGAATCCATTTGCAGCTTGTAGTGCTGGCTGAATAAGCCACAACTTTCCATGCATCTGTAGCTCGTGGAGAAGAGAAAGGTCTGGTAGAAGAGTGGACATACCAAGGGTAGGGAGAAGGAACTCACAACCAACTACCATGTCACCAAAAAAGGAAACTACGCCTACGCCTGTCCCTCTCCCAACTGTCCATATCCCTCAAAAACCTAAAGAAATTAAATCCAAACCAAAACTTACCGGGGAAAACCCAGATAAGGGGGAGTAGACCTGGCAAACACATGAGCATGGAGAGAGGTAAACTCTGGCAAATTCCTCCCTGAGAGGGCAGAGAAAAGTGCGGGAGCCTGAGTCGAGAACCCACCTCATCTTGGCGAAGTTGGGGTGTTTTTTTTTTTTTTTGCTTCTTTCTTTTTTAACGAGGGTGTGGAAGGCGTTGCATTTTTAACCCAGCCACATGCTTCTCACCCTAAATTATAACAATTACCCAGAATAGCATTCGTGTTACTCCAGGGCTAGAGGATGGCCAGGGGAGGAGGGAGAGGGCGTGGGACGTCGCTTTAGGTTTGGTGACCAGGGCTGGGAAGGCGGCTGGAGCCAGAGACTCCAGGAAGAGACGGAATGGGGTGGGAAGGACACGGGTGGGGGGCGCCGAGCAGGGGGAGAGGGGTGGTGGCGTTCCTGGACAGTTGGGCGCAAGGCGGTCGGGGCAGGGGCGGAGTAGCGGCGCCGGGTCCTCACCGCTGCTGAGGTTGGACTCGCAATGCCAGATGTCCAGGCTGGCGGGATTCCGGCAGGACTCCCACTGGTGGTCCGCCATGACCGAGGCCGGGCTCCGCATGGCGCCCAGGTTCAGACACAGCGCCAGGAAGATGCACACCAGCCAGACCAGCTTCAGTGGGGTCAGTACCAACACGCGCACCTCCTCCATGCCACTGCCCGCCGAAGCCATGCCTGTCGCTGCAGCTGTCCGGCCCCACGGACTAAGGACGCCGGCAGGACGGAGAGCGGGAGCCCCCCCACCGAGGAGGGAAGCCGCCGCCGCTGCCGCCGGGACTTGCGCCGCGAGGTTAGTGTGCGGGCGGCCGGCCATGGCGGGTGTCAGCATTTCAGCGACGCTGCTCCCGCGCGTACCATCGCCGCTGCCCCGCGCCCGCGCTCTGCCCCGCGCCCGCGCTCTGCCCCGCGCCCGCGCTCTGCCCCGCGCCCGCGCTCTGCCCCGCGCCCGCGCTCTGCCCCGCGCCCGCGCTCTGCCCCGCGCCCGCGCTCTGCCCCGCGCCCGCGCTCTGCCCCGCGCCCGCGCTCTGCCCCGCGCCCGCGCTCTGCCCCGCGCCCGCGCTCTGCCCCGCGCCCGCGCTCTGCCCCGCGCCCGCGCTCTGCCCCGCGCCCGCGCTCTGCCCCGCGCCCGCGCTCTGCCCCGCGCCCGCGCTCTGCCCCGCGCCCGCGCTCTGCCCCGCGCCCGCGCCGCCCAGGGCTCCGCGGCCCGCTCGCGCGGAGCGCCAGTGCCCCAGCCTCGCCCGTCGCGCGAAGCCCGCGTGGAGTCGGCTGCGCGGACGGGTCCTGGGAAATGCTCGGCCCCTGGCCATCTCCGCTGCGCTTCTACGGGGTTGCCGCGCTTTTCCGGGGTCTCCGCGCACCCCCTTGCCGAGTCACATGGGTGTCCTTTCCCAGCGAGCGGGAGGGGTCGTTTTCTAGAAGGCGGTAGGCGTTTGTTTCCCACGCAGTGGTTGCAGCCGGGGCAGTCTTCTTTCTGAGTGATGTGACAACTCCCGCCGTCGCCCTTTGGCCCAGGCCAATATCTCGTCTGGACGGGTTTGGAGGGAGGAGAAGAAAAGTGACTAAAGACATTCGGTCCTCCCTTTTCAAACCCAGGACTGGTCAGTCTCAGGCCGAGAAAACCCTCTTCCCCCCGTTTTTCACTTTTTCCTTACTTCTCCCCAAAACTTGCTGCCGCTTCTGTTTTCTGGGCTCGCCTCAAGGCGCCGTCTGTGAGTGGTGTTTGCTCGTGGACTGCAGGCGCTAAAATGGGAATGAGCTCAGGCAGAATGTGAAGTAAACCTTATTTGCATCGCCGCTGGTCTGATCTTTGGTTGCATGTTTGCTAAAGCCTTTATTCATTCAGCTATAGCAAGCTGGATCTGAATGAATCCTTCCCTAGGCATTAAATTTTTCTTGTCCTTCACAGGACCTAGTCTACAGCTCAGCATACGAAAAGTGACACACTTTCCGGAATGGAAAACTAATCAATCTCTAAATATTTAATGAGCACCTACTATAGGGTAGCTATGAGTGTGAGTGGACTTGCCCGCAACGGGTTTTTTTTTTTTTTTTTTTTTTTTACTGTGTGCTTTGGGAGCCCTGTTGGCGCAGTAGTTAAGAGCTAAGCTGCTAACCAGGAAGGTCAGCGGTTCTAATCCACCAGCGGCTCCTTGGAAACCCCATGGGGCAGGTCTACTCTGTTCTATAGGGTCGCTATGAGTCGGAATCTACTGGACAGCAGCAGGTTGGGTTTTTTTGGTTACTGTGTGTCCTGAGCTAAGGAATAGTCACAGTACATTATCCTTGGTCTTAAAAGAACGTCATATGTGTTTTGTTTTTCTATCCCTGAGGATTTTTTACACCTCTTGAGAATGAAATTGAAATTCTCTAATTTACTAATTTGTGATTGGAGGGTTGTAATCTATATCCTGCATCTCTCTAACTAGTCTTCATTTTTCCTATGAAAGATAGTTTATTGAATAGATCATTTATGGGGAAATGTTCCCAGATTGTTCACTATCTGGAAACCTTGGCGGGAAACCCAAAATTATAGTTAAGATCTGAAGAGTGGCAGAAAAGCCCTCTCCTGTTTCATAAAACACCATAATCAAGACTCCAGGATTTCATACTTTCTGTTGATTGCAATTCCTTACGTCAGATGGTTAAGAGCTACGGCTGCTAGCCGGAAGGTCGGCAGTTCGAATCCACCAGGCACTCCTTGGAAACCCTATGGGGCAGTTCTACTCTGTCCTATAGGGTCGCTGAGTTGGAATCGCCTTGCTGGCAGTGGGTGGTGGTGGTGGTAGCCACATCTTACTCTAGGCTGACTACATTTTGACTGGCACATAATTTTAAATGTAAGAAACAATCAAATTAGTGTCGAATGAGAATAAGACCCAACTCAATGTGAAATACAGAGCACTGGTGGTGCCCTGGTTAAGAGCTACAGCTGCAAACCAAAAGGTTGGCAGTTGGAATCCACTAGCCAATCGTTAGAAACCCGACGGAGCAGTTCTACTCTGTCCTACAGAGTCACTATGAGTCAGAATTGACTTGACGGCAAACGGGTTTGGTTTTTTTGTTTAATGTGAAATAAAAATCCATGGTTTTCTTTCATTTGCACATCAGGGGACTGGCAACTTTTATGGACGGTCATTCTGTATTGCATTATTGAGATTTCTTCTTGTGTTATGGCGAAGTGCTCAGTTTAAAGTTCTCACAAATAATTTCCACTAATAATTGCTGTTTTTTTAAAAAGGACATTTACAAAAATTAAGAATTCCACATTTTAAAAACTTAATTCTATCATTTCTAATGTCATTTCTGGTTTTAAAATGTGCTGTATTGTTGAATCAGTTAGCTTTAAGTCAATTCACATTACACTGATGTCTTAATTTCAAGTTAATTGCTGTTTCATCGTGGTACCTACTAAGGAGCACTGGTGGCACAAATAGTAAAGCACTGGGTTGTTAACTCAAAGACGAGCAGTTTGCACCTACCCAGCACTTCTGCGAGAGAAAGACCCGGATATCGGCCTCCGTAATAACTACACTACAGCCAAGAAAACCCTATGGGGTAATTCTACTCTGTCACATGGGTCGCTATGAGTCAAAATCAACTCAACGGTACTCCACAACAACAGTGGTATCAACCACCATAATAATTCACTCATCCACAAGGAAAAGAAACAGAGGACACTGGAGGGGAAGGATGATTAGATTTAAAATGAATGTCTTTATTTGCAGTGAAAGGAGTTTGAGGCAAATGCCCAAGAGATAAGAATGAGAAAATTAGAGTATTCCCAGTGAGACTAATTCTAAATATATTTCCCCTCGTTTTTTTTTAAGCATCTTTTCCTTAATAACAATCATCTACAGGCACAAATAATTATATCTATATTACATCTATAAAAAAAAACATCTATAGGCACCATAATTATATTTTGTTTATATTCATTTATGTTGCTGTTGTTAGGTGCCGTGGAGTTGGTTCTGACTCATAGCGATCCTATGTACAACAGAATGAAACACTGCCTGGTCCTGTGCCATCCTCACAATCATTGTTATGCTTGAGCCCAGGGTCGCAGTCACCATGTCAGTCCATCTTTTTGAGGGTCTCCCTCTTATTTGCTGACCCTCTACGAAGCATGATATCCTTCTCCAGGGACTGGTCCCTTTTGGAAATATGTCCAAAGTATGTGAGATGAAGTCTCACCATCCTTGCTTCTAAGGAGCATTCTGGCTGTACTTCTTCCAAGACAGAATTGTTTGTTCTTTTGGCAGTCCATGGTATATTCAATATTTTCGGCCAGCACCACAATTCAGAGGCATCAATTCTTCTTTGGTCTTCCTTATTCCTTCTCCAGCTTTCCCATGCATATGAGGCAATTGAAAACACCATGGCTTGGGTCAGGTGCACCTTAGTCTTCAAGGTGCCATCTTTGCTTTTTTTTAACACTTTAAAGAGGTCTTTTGCAGCAGATTTGCCCAATGCAATTCGTCCTTTGATTTCTTGACTGCTGCTTCCATGTGTGTTGATTGTGGATCCAAGTAAAATGAAATCTTTGACAACTTCAATCTTTTCTCCATTTATTATGGTGTTGCTTATTGTTGCATTTGTGAGGATTTTTGTTTTCCTTATATTGAGTTGTAATTCAAGCTGAAGGCTGTAGTTTTTGATCTTCATTAGTAAGTGCTTCAAGTCCTCTTCACTTTTGACAAGAAGGTTGCGTCACCTGCATATCTCAGGTTGTTAATGAGTCTTCCTCGAATCCTGAGGCCCCCTTCTTCTTCATATAGTCCAATTTCTCAGATTGTTTGCTTAGCATACAGATTGAATAAGTGTAGTGAAAGGATACAACTCTGAGAAATGAACAAGAAGCCCTGGTGGCACAGTGGATAAGTGCTTGGCTGTTAAACAAAAGGTCAGCAGTTTGAACCCCCCAGCCGCTCTGGGGAGAAAAGATGTGGCAGTCTGTTTCTGTAAAGATTACAGCCTTGGAAACCCTATGGGATCAGTTCTCCTATGTCTTACAGGGTTGCTAAGAGCCGGAATCGACTTGACAGCAACAGTTTTTTTTCGAGGAAGGATCAGGTGTGTGGATTTCAAGCACCTCATAATTGCATTTCTAATTTTGTTTCTACAACCACAAGTTGAAACTTTTGGTTACCTTGAAGCAAGTGTTTCAGTTATCCTACGAATTCTCATCCTGGTGGCATTTCAGTTATCCTTGGACACCATCAGTGTGAAACATCATTTCTGTATCTCTTGTGAAGTGTCCCATGCTTGAGGCCGAAAGCCTCAGAAATGGTTACCGTGATTAATTGAATACTTTGGTAGAATGAGCAGGTTTAGCTTATGCTCAGTGGAGCTTGAAGGGAGTTAGTGTTGGATGGTGACTCAGGTGTTGGCTTGGACATGGGCCAAGGGAAGGGAGAGATACAAGGGAACGTGGAGAATCCTGCTGGGGGACAGTTCACCAGCCCCACTGCTCTGCTTGGAGCTGGATAGTTAAACTCCCTCTATGATTTTAAATTTTAGTCTAGAACCATCTTGTGTACTTTGTGAGTTTCCATAGAGACCTTTATTTTTAAATTGTGCTTTAAGTGAAAGTTTACAAATCAAGTCAGTCTCTCACACAAAAACTTACATACACCTTGCTATATACTCCCAATTGCCCTCGCCCTAATGAGACAGCCCGCTCCCTCCTTCCACTCCTCTTTTCGTGTCCATTTCACCAGCTTCTAACCCCCTCTACCCTGTCATCTCCCCTCCAGGCTGGAGATGCCAACATAGTCTCAAGTGTCCACCTGATCCAAGAACCTCACTCCTCACCAGCATCCCTCTCCAACCCATTGTCCAGTCCAATCCCTGTCTGAAGAGTTGGCTTTGGGAATGGTTCCTGTCCTGGGCCAACAGAAGGTCTGGGGGCCATGACCACCGGGGTCCTTCCAGTCTCAGTCAGACCATTAAGTCTGGTCTTTTTACGAGAATTTGGGGTCTGCGTCCCACTGCTCTCCTGCTCACTCAGGGGTTCTCTGTTGTGTTCCCTGTCAGGGCAGTGATCAGTTGTAGCCAGGCACCATCTACTTCTTCTGGTCTCATAGAGATCTTTTAAGCTTGGGCATTTGAATGAAAATGCTTGTGACTAGAGGGAAAAAGTCTAAGAAATGCCTGCCTAGACCTCATCCTTTCGATTTGCCATCTTAAAAACAGGTTCATCCATGATGACTTGCACTGTTGTATTCTCTCCCATGTGTTTATTTTTATAATATAGACACAGCTGCAAAACTGGTATAGCTGGGAGCCCTTCCCCTGTGTTCTTCAGATAGGTACAATGTCTGTAGTGTCATCTGAGAATGTGGATTAGTGTCATTAGAAAGTGTGAAACCCTTCTCTCCTTGTGGCCTGAAGGACTCATATGCAATGGGGAAAAATGAGCCCTAAATTCATACATCTCAATTATAGGGATGGCTCAAAGTTAACTGAAGGAAAGGCTGAAATTTAAAAGGATTAAGTAGAAAGGGTACCTGGAATAATTTATACTTGCACTTCCAATTAAAAGAATGCAGCTAAGCTATTTCTATCTGGAGTTTCCAAAAGGTGGTCTTAAATGTCAGCAGTGTGAGAGGATTGAAAATAGTGGAAAAAAGATCCTCTTAGGAATTTTATTTCAGCGTAGCTTTCACCTCCAGATTTCACCTTTTAAAATTAGTCTGTAAGGTGAGTGAATAGTACTGCATGATACATCAGCAGTCTGTCAAAATTCAAAATGTCAGCTCATTCAAATCTAAACAAATATAGGTGGGAAAATATTGGAATATGAATATCAGTGCTTTATCCCATTCCTTTGTCTTCCCTGAGTCTGTTTTTTTTCAACTTTTCCTTAGCCTATCTGTTTCACTCTTTATCCATTCTCCTTTCAGGCTTATCTGGTCTTGGGCAAACAAAAGTAGGATCTCTGCCACAAGAATTGGAACTGCTTTTGTTCCAGCCAGACCAAGGTTAAAATACTCATTCTGGAACCTACTGAAATACAGCTTTGAGCATGCCATTAACTTCAGTCCCTTTCTTTATAAAATAGGATGATACCTACTTCATTGGATTATCATGGACTAAAGAGGTAATTTGCATAAGGTGTAATGTCTGGCATATGGTAAATGCTAACCCTAATTATTGCATTATTATAACCCAGATGTCAGCTAGGGCCTCCTGGGCTTTGGGAGGTCTAGGGAAACTTCGTTCGAACCTCCAATTTCATCATCCTTCAGAGTTCAAAGCCCTTTTCCAAATTCTTGCTTCTTGTGCTCTGGCTCCGCATTTTCCAAATGTTCTAATTTACTAAAAAAAAAAAATTTTTTTTAACCTAGGCGCAAATGTCAGCCCCTTCACCAATAATTGGAATTGCTTTTGATTTAGCTGTTGTTGTTAGGTGCCGTCAAGTTGGCTCCAACTCATAGCAACCTTATGTATAACAGAATGAAATGTTGCCCAATCCTGTGCCATCTTCACGATCGTTGATATATTTGAGTCCATTGTTGTGACTACTGTGTCAGTCCATCTCATTGAAGGTTTCCCTCATTTTGCTGACCCTCTGCCTTACAACCATGATGTCCTTTTTTAGTGATTGGTCTTTCCTGATGATGTGCCCGAAGTGAGTGAGCCAAATCTCCTCGCCATTCTCACTTCTAAGGAGCATTCTGGCTGTATTTCTTCTAAGATCGATTTGTTCATTCTTCTGGAAATCTAAGGTTTATTCAATATTTTTTGCCAATACCACAGTTCAAATGCATCAATGCTTCTTTTATCTGACTTTTTCATTGTGTAGCTTTCATATGCATATGAGGTGATTAAAAAGACCATGACTTGGGTCAGGAACACTTTAGTCATCAAAGTGATATCTTTGCTTTTGATAACTTTAAAGAGATCTTTTGCAACATATTTGCTAAATGCAACAGATTGTTTGATTTCTTGACTACTCGTTCCATGGACTTGATTTAGCTAGACCAAGGTTAAAATACTCACTCTGAAACCTACTGACTATACATCTTTAGGCATGCCATTAACTTCAGTCCCTTTCTTTATAAAACGGGGTGATACCTACATCATTGGATTGTCATGAGGACTGAAGAGGTAACTTACATAAGGTGTAATATCTGGCATACGGTAAACACTAAACCTAACTATTACATTATTATGACTCAGATGTCACCTAGGGCCTCCTGGGCTCTGGGAGGTTTAGGTAAACTTTACTTGAATCTCTAATTTCATGATCCTTCGGAGTTCAAAGCCCTTTCCCAAATTCTTGCTTCTTGTGCTCTAGTTCTACGTTGTCCAAATGCTTGAATTCACTCCTAGACAATCTGGGTGCAAATCTCAGTCCTTTCACCAATTTCCAGAAAAAAAAAATCAAATAGTAGTATATAATTTTGATTTACAAAACTTTTTGACTACTTGAGGAACCATGAGGAAGGGATGCCTTCTGCATTATACTTGAAAAATAAAGCCTTCTGCATCGTACTTGCTTCATCAGACCACGTATTTATCTCCTCTCTCTCTGTGTCTCTGTCTCTTTCTCAGTTCCATCCCCCACCCCTCCACCTGCCCAGGCAGCAGATTCCATCCCTAGTGCTCTAAATCCTTGCTACCAGAAGCGTGGTCCATGGATGCCAACAGCACTGCCATCACCTGAGAGTTTTCTAAAAATGCTGATTTCTGGCCCCACTCCAGACCTACTGAATTAGAATCTGTAAGTTAACAGGATCCTGAGTGCTTCATATATAATTTAAAGTTTGAGAAGCACTGATCTACATCATCTTCTCGGACCTCTCAGAGCTCAGCTTCTACCCCAAGTAGTTGTATCAAAGCAGCTGCTGCCCACTGCCGTCGAGTCGATTCCGACTCATAGCGACCCTGTAAGACAGAGTAGATGCTAAGAGAGTATAAATTTCACTATTTTGTTTCTTACTCTTCAACCTGGTGACCAGAAGAATGGCATTCTTTCGTGTCCCCTTCTCAAGCAGGATTTATTTGTGGTGATTGTTGCACACCTCTATGAATATACTAAAAAGCACTGAGTTGTGCAATTTAAATATGTATAATTTATGGTGTGTGAATTATATGTCAATAAACCTGTTTTTTTTTTTTAACTCTGAGGTCCATGAAGATGGACTCTTAGCTTTTTGTGAGTTCTCTTTGTGGCATTCACTGGGTTTCACAATAAATAAACTACTGGGAACTTAGAAGTAAAAGGCAGAAGTTCAGTTAACCAAGTTATCTGAAAGAGCATCATACAACAAATTACAAAAGGGACCCTGACAAAAACCATCAGATAGGGAGAGTCACAGATATGGGTATGCTGTATCTACTGGTGGTGCTATACTGATGGTGCAGTGGTTAAGAGCTTGGCTGCTAACCAAAGGGTCAGCAGTTCCAGTACACCAGCCACTCCTTGGAAACCCTATGGGGCAGTTCTACTCTGTCCTATAGGGTCGCTATAAGTTGGAATTGGCTGTATGGCAATAGGTTTGTTTTGATTTTGTACGTCTACCCAAATCAAGGAGATAAAGCTGTGTTGTTGTGGTTTCAAACTCTGGCCACTTTGATATTTGCTCTCTGGACTCCTGTTAAATCCTTATCTTAAACTAACCTGGCTGTTAGATTTGGAATCACATTAATTTTTTTTTGAATGGCAAAAAATATGTGTGCCAGCGTGCAGTGTTGCCTATGGAAGCAAAAGAAAAACTAGATATGGCATTTGGGCAAGTCAATCCATAGGGCATTATGTATAGAAAGTAGTTACAGATTTTTAGGATGATGGAGAGAATATTAAAGTGGATAGCAAGTAAAATTTTCTTCAAATAAAATTATAAAAGTTCAATTTATGTAAATAGTTGGTAGGTCAGAAGAAAAAAAAAGATAAATGAAAATTATTGGCTACAAAAGCCAACAACTAAGAAAGACAGGGTGGTAATGCTTGCAGGGACCAATTTTTCATGGCTGGCATAGAATCAGGTTGGTTAACACCACAGTTCTATGTTTTGACTCTAGCCCTGAACTGAACTAAGTGAAGCTGTGATTTCTGATAACCCTTTATTATTTCTTGACAAGTTATCATACATTTTGATGAAGCAAGAAAGGTAAAGCACAATCTGAAACACCTTCAGAGAAATGTATTTTCCCAATATATTCTTTTTTTTTTCAATGCTTGTTGCAATTTTCTCTTAATGTTTTGAATCTTTTTACCAATTCTGTGTTGCTTTCACTTACCTCTTTGAGCAGTCTTTTGGTTATATGTTTTGATACTTTGTGCATTCCTTGGAAGGAAGGAGCAAGCAGTTTTCCATAAACTGAATTGATACGCACTGCATATGCTCATGACTCGCCTAGAATACCTTCTCAAAATTAGAGACAGTCTTCTTTTTAAGAGAAACAAAAGGCTCACACAGAAAAATAAAGTTTGGTTTTCGTTTGTTGCTCAAGCTTCTGAGTGCAGGATAAAATAATATAAGAGAAAATAAATGGATTCAAGTTGTGATTTACTCTATTAAAGCAAAACTAAAATAGCAATTGTTGAAAGGGTTTGGTTTTATGGGAAACCAGTCTCTTTGAAAAAACACGATTCAAAATGTAACCTTAATTTTTTTTTTCCTTTCTCTCTCCCAAGATCTCTTTAAACATTTTTAATGTGAGTTAATGTCACCTACTCCTCCCGAAAACTCTTACAGAGCTCATGGGTAACTGTTCTCTTTCAGGTAATAGTCTGTGGTCACTTTTGGTTGCAAATACAATCTCAATTCAGCAATTGGACTATCCAGCTGTAATACATTCAATCAAATCCCCAAACTTGATTTAGCATAAAATCTTCTTTGTAGCTCAGATCTGATCCTGGTGAGATGGATAAAGCTGACTTTTTCTTCAAAGGGTATTGCTTCCCTACTGGGCCTATTTTTATGTCTTAGATCAGATTGAGGGTTCAAGAGATAACAGAAATGGTTTTACTTTGTTTTCTTTGTAAATTCAGCAGTTGGAAGGAGGATCCCTGTTACCCTCACTCTGGCGTCACAATATCTCTTACACTTGGCATCTCATTTGAAATTGAGTCAGAGGGAGTCCATTTTAACACCCTGTTACTAATGGCTGCCAAGTTTGGCCAGGAGGTTGAGAAAAAGAGAGGATACTGTGAAAACCACCCAGGTGACTAGTCAAGTTCAGGAGTCCGAGAGAGGATAGTGTGAAAACCACTCATGTGACTAGTCAAGGACTGCCAGAGACATCAATATTATTATGCGTGTGTATTAATGACCTAAAGTGAGTGCGAGGGCTGCAAATAGCTCCAAATCAAATATCCCTGCACATCGTTTTATTAATGTTATTATAAGCTATCATTTTTGAGTGTGGCACAGTGGTTAAAAACTCGGTTACTGGCTTAGGCTAGGTTCTCTAGAGAGGCGAAGCCAGTAAAGCGTATAAATGTGCATATATAGAGAGATTTATATCAAGGAAACAGCACCTGCAATTGTAGAGGCTGGAACATCCCAAGTCCTAGGATCAGGATAGAGGCTTCTCCTGCTTCACGTAGCCGCAAGGGTCGGAGAACCCAAGATCGGCAGGTTGGAAAGCAGGGCTCTTGTTCACAGGCTGTGAAGATCGACAAATCCCAAGATCTGTAGGCAAGACTGCAAGGCTTATCCTGATTCACGTAGCTGCCAGGGCTGGCTGGCAAACCCAAGATCGGCAGTTTGGAGAGCAGATTTCTTGCTCACAGGCTGTGAGGATTGACAAATTCCAAGATGGCAGATAAGCTGCTAGCTCAAGTCCCAGAGGTCAGGTGAACAGAAGGCAGCTGTAGGATCAGAGCAGGCAATAAGCACAAGGAAACTCCTTTCAACTGATTGGCTACTCATAGCAGATCCCATCATGGGAGTGATCACATACAGACACTGAGAATCATGGCCCAGCTAAGTTGACATACAATGTTAACTATTACAGCTATTAACCAAAAAGTCGGCAGTTCAAATCCACCAGCTGCTCCTTGGAAACCCTATGAGGCAGTTTTACTCTGTCCTATTGGGTCGCTATGAGTCGGAATTGACTCAATGCAATGGGTTTGGTTTTTAACCATCTGCTTGCATATTCTAGGTGTTTTACACATGCTCATTTATTGAGTAAATGAATACAACCACAAAAAAAAATGCAACCACACGAAGAGGTAGATACCAGCAGGTGAGGCACTTTTTCACGTGAGGGAACCAAGTTGCACAAAGTTTAAGTCATTTACCTAAAACCACGCAATTAAGTAATGAAGCTAGCATTTCAATCTTAGGTTGTCTGAACCTGATAGAACATCAAGATTGCTATGTAATTCCCAATTAAGAATTGAAAAGCATTGATGATTACCTTTTGTTTTATTCCTGCTATTAGACTTCAGCTGAGGACTGACTTCCCGTTTATACTTTTCCTTACCCTGACATTGCTAATCTCCTTTCTTTCTACCTTGAGACTTAGTCTTTTAGACTCACTCAGTAGTATTTACAAAAACATACACCAAGCTAATTTTTTTGTAAAGCTTGATCTGAATACTAAAACAAATAAAAAATATGTAAGACCAGGGAAAAGTGAAGACATCTGACATGCAGATTTTTTTCAATTATTTTTACTTTTGTTCAAAAAGTTCCATTACTCTTGGCCATATGTTGGGTTGTAAACATCCTTTATATATATATAAGCAGAACTAGTCTTTCAATTAAATGAAATCTTTGGATGATGCAGATGTTTAAGTGCTCGACTATTAGCTGAAAGGTTGGAGGTTTGAACCCACCCAGAGGTGCCTCAAGGGACAGGCCTGGGGTTCATTTCTAACATCACTCTCACCCACCCAGTCCCATGCATGGTGAATTTGCGGTTCTAGTCTAGGGTACTCTTGTGTCCCATAAAGGATCCAAACCACCAAAGGCCTCATCTCAGCAGTGGAAAAGCAACCATCAGGTTCTAGAGAACCAGAGTCCAGCTATGACTCCCTATGACAACAAAACAATGCTGCTGGAACCAGACATTCTAGCTTTCTGTGTGGATAGCTTTGGGAGAACTGATCTCTTTGAATCAAAACAAACTCTCCTTTTCTTGGTTAATGCAAGCTATAGGCCTCAAGATAGGTCCCTAGGTGGTGCAAACAGTTTGCACTCCATTACTAACCCAACTAGTGGCTCAAACCCAACCAGTGGTGCTGTGGAAGAACATCCTGGTGATCTGCTTCTCTAAGGATCAGAGATTAGAAAACCGTATGGAGCACAGTTCTGTAACACATGAGGTCACCACGAGTTGGAATCAACTTGATGGCAATGGGTTTGGTTTGATTTTTGGCTTATAGGCCTCAAAAAGGAGAGAGTATATGTATTGCTAATAAGGACTCATGAGGTTCTGAGCAGTCCATTTGAAAAATAAAAGAGATGTTGATTTATTTACATCCCAAGTTATCCAAAAGCATCATACCCATTAAAGCTGACTTAAAAAAATTGTTAGATTGAATATAAAATGATCTAATTATCTTTTCAAGACAAGAAATAACTTTAATTAATATCCCTTTATTTAAAAATGCTTGCAAATGGAAGAAGACACAGTGATGCAGAGCAATTATGATTAGTATAAAAAAGAGCATTATAATGTCTGCCTTTAATTTCCAATTTTTTTTTTGCTTTTGATTTACCCAATAATTCCACCTGTACTTACCTTAGAAAAATTCTTTATAGAGTTAACATTGACTTTATAGTTGTGGCCCTGCAACTGAGCCAGTATTTGCACTTAGGTCCATCCAGGTTACTTGTTTTTGCACTTTAGAAACCATGTAAACATGCAGTTAAGAGAGCTCAGCTTGAACGGGAACTAGACAAGGATGCCCTTTATCACAACTTTTATTCAACATTGTGTTGGAGGTTGTAGCCAGAGCAATTAGGCTAGAAAAAGAAATAAAGGGCATCCAAATTGGTAATGAAAGAGTAAAAGTATCTCTAATTGCAGATGATATGATTTTATACACAGAAAGTTCTAGAGAATCCACAAGAAAACTACTGAAATTTATAGAAGAATTCAGTAATGTATCAGGATACAAGATAAACATACAAAAATCAGTTGGATTCCTCTACACCAACAAAGACAACATCGAGGGGGAAATCACTAAAATCATTTATGATAGCCCCCAAGAAGATAAAATACTTAGGAATAAATCTAACCAGAGACATAAAAGACCTATACAAAGAAAACTACAAGACACTACTGCAAGAAACCAAAAGAGACCTACATAAATGGAAAAACATAACTTGCTTATGGATAGGAAGACTCAACATTGTGAAAATGCCTGTTCTACCCAAAGCGATTTATAAATACAATGCAATCCTGATCCAAATTCCAATGGCATTTTTTTTTTTTTTTGGCTTTAGAAAACAGAAATTTATTGGCTTGGACTCTGAATTCAGGGAGTTGGCAGGACCATGCTGTCTCTGTCCACTCTTGGGTAAGATCCTTCCGTGTCTCATCCAGCTTCTGGCAGCCCAGGTGTTTCTTTGTGCTCCTTGGCTTTTAGCTGCATCTTCCTTCACAGGTCGTCTGTCTTCCCCCTGTGTGGTCGTCTGTCTTCCCCCTGTGTGGTTGTCTCCGTGTCTGTTCTCCTCTTCTATGAGATGCCACTCAGATGTGATTAGGACCCACCCTACTTAGACACCACCTCGTTAACTAATAACATCTTCAAAGAAAGATCTCATTTCCAAACAAGGTCACATTCACAGGTACAGAGGCTAGGACTTCAAATATACCTTTTGGCTGAACACGAAGCAGTCTGTAGCCATGGTGCACTGGGAGCAAAGTTGCTGGACTTCCAGTGGCATTTTTTAATGAGATAGAGAAACAAATCACCAACTTCATATGGAAAGGGAGGAGTCCCCAGATAAGTAAAGCATTACTGAAAAAGAAGAACAAAATGGGAGGCCTGACAGTACCTGATTTTAGGACCTATTATACCGTCACAGTAGTCAAAACAGCCGGGTACTGGTACAACAGCAGATAAATAGACCAATGGAACAGATTTGAGAATCCAGAGGTAAATTCATCCACTTATGAGTAGCTGATATTTGACAAAGGCCCAAAGTCCATTAAATGGGGGAGGGGGGACATTCTCTTTTAACAAATGGTACTGGCATAACTGGATATCCATCCACAAAAAAAAAATGAGACAAGACCCATACCTCACACCATGACAAAAGCTAACTCAAAATGAATCAAAGACCTAGGTACAAAATCTAAAACAATAAAGAGCACTGAAGAAAAAATAGGGACAACACTAGGAGCCCTAATACATGGCATAAACAGTATACAAAACATTGCTAACATTGCACAAACGCCATAAGAGAAACTAGATAACTGGGAGCTCCTAAAAATCAAACACTTATGCTAATCTAAAGACTTCACCAAAAGAATAAAAAGGCAACCTACAGACTGGAAAAAAAATTTTGGCTATGACAAATCTTATCAGTGTCTAATCTCTAAAATCTACAAGATACTGTAAAACCTCAAAAACAAAAAGACAAATAACGCAATTAAAAAATGGGCAAAGAATATGAACAGGGACTTCACCAAAGAAGACATTCAGGCGGCTAAGAGATACACGAGGAAATCACAATCATTAGCCGTTAGAGAAATGCAGATCAAAACTACAATGAAATACCATCTCACTTCAACAAGGCTGGCATTAATCCAAAAAACACAAAATAATAAATGTTGGAGGCATTGCGGAGAGACTGGAACACTAATACACAGCTGGGTGGGAAAATAAAATGGTACAACCACTTTGGAAATCGATTTGGCACTTCCTTAAAAAGCTAGAAATACAACTACCATATAATCTCACAATCCCACTCCTTGTACTATATCCTAGAGAAATAAGAGCCCTCATATGAATAGATACATGTACACCTATGTTCATTGCAGCACTGTTTATAATAGCAAAAAGATGGAAACAACCAAGGTGCCCATCAACAGATGAATGAATAATCAAATTATGGTATATTCACACAATGGAATACTAAGCAACAATAAAGAACAACGATGAATCTGTGAAACATCCCATAACATGGATGAATCTGGAAGGCCTCACGCTGAGTGAAATTAGTTGCAAAAGGACAAATATTGTATGAGACGTCCATTATAAGAACTCAAGAAAAGGTTTAAACACAGAAGAAAACATTCTTTGATGGTTATGATGGTGGGGAGAGAGGGAGGGGGCATTCCTAATTAGACAGTAGACAAGAATTATTTTAGGTGAAGGAAGGTCAACACACAATACAGGGGAAGTCAGCAACAACTGGACTAAATCAAAACCTAAGAAGTTTCCTGAATACAACCAAACACTTCAAGGGACAGAGTAGCAGGGGTGGGGGGGAGGGGTCTGGGACCATGGTTTCAGGGATAGCTAGAACAATTGGCATAACAAAGTGTGTTAAGAAAACATCCTGGATCCCACTTTGGTGAGTGGTGTCTGGGGTCTTAAAAGCTAGCAAGCAGCCATCTAAGATACATCAATGGGTCTCAATCCACCTGGAGCAAAGGAGAATGAAGAATACCAAAGACACAAGGAAAATAAGACCCCAAGAGACAGAAAGGGCCACATAAACCAGAGACTCCATCAGCCTGAGACTGGAAGAATTAGATGGTGCCTGGCTACCACCAATGACTGCCCTGACAGGGAACACAACAGAGAGTCCCTGATGAAGCAGGAGAAAAGTGTAGACCTCAAATTCTAGTAAACAGACCAGACTTAATGGTCTGACTGAGACTGGAGGGACCCCAGAGAATATGGCTCCTGGACTCTCTGTTAGCCCAAAACTAAAACCACTCCTGAAGCCAACTCTTCAGACAAAGATTAGACAGGACATAAAATGATACTGGTGAGGAGTAAGCTTCTTAGCTCAAGTAGAAACATGAGACTATATGCCCAGCTCCTGTCTGGAGGTGAGATGAGAGGGCAGAGGGGGACAGGAGCTCATTGAATGGACACAGGAAATACAGGGTGGAGAGGAGGAGTGTGCTGTCACAGTATAGGAAGAACAACATCAAGGATGGAGTAAAGAAGTTCATAGAATCCAATGAGAATGAAAATACTTCCTATCAGAACCTCTGGGACACAGCTAAAGCAGTGCTCAGAGATCAATTTATATCAATAAATGGACACATACAAAAAGAAGAAAGGGCCAAAATCAAAGAATTATCCCTACAACTTGAACAAATAGAAAGAGAGCAACAAAAGAAACCCACAGGCACCAGAAGAAAACAAATAATAAAAATTAGAGCAGAATTAAATGAAATAGAAACAGAAAAACAATTGAAAGAATTAACAAGACCAAAAACTGATTCTTTGAAAAAATTAACAAAATCGATAAACCATTAGCCAAACTGACAAAAGGAAAACAGGACAGGAAGCAAAAAACCTGAATAAGAAATGAGATGGGTGATTTTACAACAGACCCAACTGAAATTAAAAGAATCATGTCAGATTACTACGAAAAATTGTACTCTAACAAATTTGAAAACCTAGAAGAAATGCATGAATTTCCAGAAACACACTACCTACTTAAACTAACACAAACAGAGGTACAACAACTAAATAAACCCATACCAAAAGAAGAGATTGAAAAGGTAATTAAAAAAATCCCAACAAAAACCCTGGCCCAGACAGCTTCACTGCAGAGTTCAACCAAACTTTCAGAGAAGAGTTAACACCACTACTACTAAAGGTATTTCAGAGCATAGAAAAGGACGGAATACTCCTAAACTCATTCTGTGAAGCCAGCATATCCCTGATACCAAAACCAGGTAAAGACACCACAAAAAAAGAAAATTACAGACCTATATCCCTCATGAACTTAGATGCAAATATCCTCAACAACATTCTAGCCAACAGAATTCAACAACATATCAAAAAAATAATTCACCATGACCAAGTGGGATTCATACCAGGTATGCAGGGATGGTTCAACATTAGAAAAACAATTAATATAATCCATCATATAAATAAAGGACAAGAACCACATGATCTTATCAATTGATAAAGAAAAGGCATTTGACAAAGTTCAACACCCATTCATGATAAAAACTCTCAGCAAAATAGGAATTGAAGGAAAATTCTTCAACATAATAAAGGGCATTTATTCAAAGGCAACAGCCAACATCATCCTAAATGGAGAGAGTCTGAATGCATTCCCCTTGAGATCAGGAACCAGACAAGTCAGCTCTTTATCACCACTCTTATTCAACATTGTGCTGGAGGTCCTAGCCAGAGCAATTAGGCTAGATAAAGAAATAAAGGGCATCCAGGTTGGTAAGAAAGAAGAAAAAGTATCTCTATTTGCAGATGACATGATCTTATACACAGAAAACCCTATAGAACCCTCAAGAAAACTACTGAAACTAATAGAAGAGTTCAGCAGATTATCAGGATACAAGATAAACATACAAAAATCAGTTGGATTCCTCTACACCAACAAAAAGAACATAGAAGAGGAAATCACCAAATCAATACCATTTACAGTAGCTCACAAGAAGATAAAATACTTACGAATAAATCTTACCAGAGACATAAAAGACCTATACAAAGAAAAGTACAAGACACTACTGCAAGAAACCAAAAGAAACTTACATAAGGGGAAAAACATACCTTACTCATGGATGGGAAAACTTAACATTGTAAAAATGTCTATTCTGTCACAAGCCATCTATAGATACAATGCAATTCTGATCCAAATTCCAATGACATTTTTTAATGAGATGGAGAAACAAATCACCAACTTCATATGGAAGGGAAGGAGGCCCCAGATAAATAAAGCATTACTGAAAAAGAAGAACAAAGCGTGAGGCCTCACTCTACCTGATTTTAAAGCATATTATACGGCCACAGTAGTCAAAACAGCCTGGTACTGGTGGAACAATAGATACATAGACCAGTGGAACAGAATTGAGAATCCAGACATAAATCCATCCACATATGAGCAGCTGATATTTGACAAAGACCCAAAGTCAGTTAAATGGGGAAAAGACAGTCTCTTTAACAAATGGTGTTGGCATAACTGGATATCATCTACAAAAAAATGAAACAAGAATCATACCTCACACCATGCACAAAAATGAATTCAAAATGAATCAAAGACCTAAATATAAAATCTAAAACGACAAAGATCATGGAAGAAAAAATAGGGACAATGCTAGGAGCCCTAATACATGCCATAAACAGTATACAAAACATTACTAACAATGCAGAAGAGAAACTAGATAACTGGGAGCTCCTAAAAATCAAACACCTATGCTTATCCTAAGACTTCACCAAAAGAGTGAAAAGATTACCTACAGACTGGGAAAAAGTTTTTAGCTATGACATTTCTGATCAGCATCTGATCTCTGAAATCTACAGAATGCTGCAAAAACTCAACTACAAAAAGACAAATAACCCAATTAAAAAATGGGCAAAGGATATGAATCTTTAGGCACTTCACTAAAGAAGACATTCAGGTAGCTAACAGATACATGAGGAAATGCTCATGATCATTAGCCATTAGAGAAATACAAATCAAAACTACAATGAGATTCCATCTCACTCCAGCAAGCCTGGCATTAATCCAAAAAACACAAAATAATAAATGTTGGAGAGGTTGTGGAGAGACGAGGATACTTATACACTGGTAGTGGGAATGTAAAATGGTACAACCATTTTGGAAATCAATTTGGTGCTTCCTTAAAAACCTAGAAATAGAACTACCATCAGATCCAGCAATCCCACTTCTTGGAATATATCCCAGAGAAATAAAGTCTTACAGGAACAAATATATGCACACCCACGTTCATTGCAGCACTGTTTACAATAGCAAAAAGATGGAAGCAACCAAGGTGCCTATCAATGGAAGAATGGATAAATAAATCATGGTATATTCACACAATGGAATACTATGCATCAATAAAGAACAATGATGAATCTGTGAAACATTTCATAACATGGAGGAATCTGGAAGGCATTATGCTGAGTGAAATTAGTCAGCTGCAAAAGGACAAATATTGTATGAATCCACTATTATAAGAACTCAAAAAATAGTTTAAACAGAGAAGAAAATGTTCTTTGATGGTTAGGAGAGCGGGGAGCGAGGGATGGAGAGAGGTTTTCACTAATTAGATAGTAGATAAGAACTTTTTTAGGTGAAGGGAGAGACAACACACAATACGGGAGAGATCAGCACAACTGGACTAAACCAAAAGCAGTTTCCTGAACAAACTGAACACTTCGAAGGCCAGTGTAGCAGGGGCCAGGGTTTGGGGACCATGGTTTTCGGGGCCATCTTAGTCAATTGGCATAATAAAATCTATTAAGAAAACATTCTGCATCACTTTGCAAAGTGACGTGTGGGGTC
The DNA here is from genome assembly GCF_024166365.1 of Elephas maximus indicus. NCBI lineage: Eukaryota > Metazoa > Chordata > Mammalia > Proboscidea > Elephantidae > Elephas > Elephas maximus. The sequence continues at coordinate 138,416,971 of NC_064846.1, forward strand.
TTAAACACTAGCAAGTGGCCATCTAAGATGCATCAATGGGTCTCAACCCACCTGGATCAAAGGAGAATGAAGAGCACCAAAGACAGAAGGTAATTATGAACCCAAGAGACAGAAAGGGCCACATAAATCAGAGACTACATCGGCCTGAGACCAGAAGAACTAGATGGTACCTGGCTACAACCAATGACTGCCATGACAAGGAATACAACAGAGAATCCCTGAAGGCGCAGGAGAGCAGTGGGATGCAGATCTCAGATTCTCGTAAAAAGGCCAGACTTAATGGTCTGACTGAAAGTAGAAGGACCCTGGAGGTTATGGTCCCCAGACCTTCTGTTAGCCCAAGACTGGAACCATTCCCAAAGCCAACTCTTCAGACAGGGATTGGACTGGATTATGGGGTAGAAAATGACACTGGTGAAGAGTGAGCTTCTAGAATCAAGTAGACACATGAGACTATGTGGGAAGCTACTGTCTGGAGGAGAGATGAGAGGGCAGAGGGGTTCAGAAGCTCACCGAATGGACACGAAAATAGAGAGTGGAGGGAAGGAGTGTGCTGTCTCATTAGAGGGAGAGCAACTAGGAGTATATAGCAAGGTGTGTATAAGTTTTTGTATGAGAGACCGACTTGGTTTGTAAACTTTCACTTCAAGCACAATTAAAAAAAAAAACCCTGCTAGACATGGGACGGCACGGAGGTGGGTACTGTAGATTGTGTGAAGATGGGTCCTTAGAGGGTGTTGTATCCAAATCACAGTAAAGATTGTACACGAGTTCCCCTACTCTAGAGAAGCAAGTCCACATCTGACGACTTCTGCCTCTGAACAAACTGCCCGCCCTAAAACCATTCTGCTTCACACTTACTTTTTTATTATGAAATACAGCATACTTACAAGAAGGGGTATATTAGTTTAACCAATAACAATTAAATAGTACCCGTGTACCAAACACAGATTTAGAATTTAGGTAGAATGTCATCTGCACCGTACAGGCCCCGTGCTCCTCACGGATTTCCCTGAAAGCTCTTTAGCCTAGAAGTACTCACCATCCAAAAACTTGCGTTACTCATTTTCTTCCTTTTTCTTTATATTTTTACTACATAAGCATCTTATCATTTGGCTTTACCTCATTTAGTGCTATATACGAATAGAATCCTACTGTTTGTCTTTTTTGTGTGATGTTTTTGAACTTCACCATCCATGTTGATGTATGCAGCTTCAGTTCATTCATTTTGCTGTTGTACAATACTCCAGTGCATATCCATTCAATGAATTATTTGTCCTTTCTCCTGTGGAAGGCAACTTGGATTGATTCCATTTTTTCCTTTCAGAACAAGACTGCTAAGAACATTCTTGTAAGCATTGCTTAGGCATCTCTGCATGAGATTTTCAAAAAGAGTTACGTACTCAAGAGTGGAATTGTGGGCCATAAGGTAATTTTGTGTTTAATTTTATTGGACAATACCAAACTGCCTTCCAATTTATACTTCCACTAGCACTGTATGAAATAGAGTTTTGGTTGATCCTCTCTTCAAGAACACTTGGTATGTTCCAAATTTTTCAGTTTTACAGGTTTTGTGAACATTTAACACCCGGTATGTTGGGACTAGCAGACTGGCAGAAGAATGGTTTTAGAAAGTTGCCATTGACTAAGGAGAGCCATTATTGTGGCTATGTTCCAGTTTTACAATGGTACGTACAACCGAAAGGATGCTGTCTTGTGATTCTATGTGGAAATAAACCAAATTTTTTGATTCTATCCCATTGCTGTTGGTGGCGTAGTGGTTAAGTGCTACGGCTGCTAACCAAGAGGTCAGCAGTTCAAATCCGTCAGGCGCTCCTTGGAAACTCTATGAGGCAGTTCTACTCTGTCCTATAGGGTTGCTATGAGTCGGAATCGACTGGATGGCAGTGGGTTTTTTTTTTTTATCCCATTGCTATTGCCGTTGAGTCGTTTCCAACTCATGGTGACCCTATAGGACAGAATAGAACTGCCCCATAAGGTTTCCAAGGAGCAGCTGGTGGATTTGAACTGCTGACCTTTTGGTTAGCAGCCAAACACTTAACCACTTGCACCACCAGGGCTCCTTGATTCTATCAGAGCCTGTTAATTTGAATATTTCCAGATTAAGGGTCATCATCAGACGATTGCATAAATATACAAAATAGGAACGTGAATAGATACTTAGAGACACTTTCCTAGTTAAGGAGTACAGAGAGTGCTTTTAAAATTATAGTGCACAATCTAATTTTAATTTTTCTGCCTTATATTCTCACAGAGCTCTTCTCTACTCTAGAGGCAGGATGTCTTGTAAAATGCAAACATGTTATTTTCATCTACGTTAATGCCAATAACTGGAATTATTAAAAGGTAAAAATCTGTTTCAGTCTAGAGTAGAGAACCTGGAAAAAATCCTTATTTCAGTTGATTTTTAAAAATAGAAAATATCTATTTTTTTTTGCCACTTTAAAGGGAAGAAACATTGATAAATATGTTATTTAAATTTAGTGCATGATTAATAGCACTGCCTTTTCCATAATAATGTATTATAAGTGTTTATCATGTTAAAGAGACATGTAAATAATTCTATGCAATGTTATTTATAAATGCTTTATTACAGGATGAGAGAGCATTTTCTAGAACCTGCTTCCAACCTGAAAAAGGTAAAAAGCAAGCCTCATAATGACTTGAATATTAAAAGGCTGTGTTCTCATTAATCAAGTTTCTTAAATCATTTCTAAATGTTACCTCAGTTTAAAATGCAACTGCCTGTTTTTATTCATTTTTGTGCTCAAGTAGGAATAGAACAAATCTACAGCATTCAACCCAGAGTACCATGGCATAGACCTGTTAGAAGCAGTGGTAGCAAACATGTTCTAGGGAATTACCTGTCATCAGAGCCTAGATTACTCTGTTATTAATTTTAGGTTCTAAATAAGGAATGTGGTAGGAAGGGGTTTATGACATATGTTAGTGGATGAAGCTCTTTCAAACTAATTTACTGATATTAAACCTGACTTAGGAATGAATGTCATCTATCTTTGGAAAACGGGAAAATTTCAACCATATATGGCATTTTCCCACTTCCTAGCCTCTTGATGGGCATTTCCTCTCCGTTCTGCCACTGTAGATCCATGGACCTTACCAACCACCTCCAGAAGCTGAGATTGGGAGAAGAATTCTCACTGGCCTGTTCTAGAGGTAAGGAGCCAAGCAGCCCTAGCTCACTTGGTGTGGGGGTGCGGGAGGAGTGGGGTGTAGAGGATTCCTTAGAGGTTGATAACTCCTGAGCCATTCACTGGTCAGAAATTGGATTTAAGGAATTTAAGAATACATTTTTATTGTAGATCCTCTTCTCCTTTATAGGCTTTGTCTTCTTTTTTTGGTGACCAAACCCTTGGCTAAATTCTTGAACATGCACAACCAGAAAAACCACATTCAAATAAAATAGAAAAATGCATTTTATACACATTTAGGGAAAACAAACAAAAAATAAGGGAACTCCTATAGTGCTATAGTGAACATTATTCCAAAATCTGACAAAGGAAAGAAATTTCACACGCACAAAGACCTCTTGACCACCGTAGTCGTTGTTTTGTAAATCAGAGAGCATTGTCTAGCCAGTGTCTCCAGGCCTTAGGAGTTCTCATTAATCTCTTCTTTGTTACTGCCACCCTCTCTGCTCAGATTTGTTCCCCCTGCCTCCAGTCCCTCTCCTCTCCAATTCATCTTGCACACTTCTGCAGGATTCCTTTTCCTAAACGTAACTCTGACCATGTCAGTCTTTCAGGTCATTCTCTACATTAGCTTTTCCACTCAAGATCTTCAGAACACATGTCTCTGGAGATGTTACATGGCGTTCGATGAAAAAAGGAATCTGATCAAATACATTGGGAGAGTCAGGGTCAAACAAAGTAAAGCCACTTACTCTATTTCTCATAACCTTTGGTATCCTAAAAACACAGTAAGAATTTCCAAGTTAGAGGTAAGATATGAAATATTTCCCGAGCTTATTTGTCTCTGCAATATTTTCTTAAGAGTTGCTTTTTGTGCATTGAGTATCAGTTATTTTTCTTCATGTATGTCACAGTGTTTTGCAATTATTGACCATCTTTTACTCCTGATTTCCCTTGCAGAAGATTGATTAGCACAATCAGTCTCTGGAAAACAATTTGCATCACCAAAGGCAGCTTCTTTTCTCTCTTTATCAGCAGTCCTGCTGCAAATTATTCATCAAAATAGATAAACTGTAAGGACACATTCTGGGCAAACATTCTGATAAGACAAAGAGGTTTGAACTTGAGTATTGCTGACAGTATTCCAGTTAGATAAATGATCAGTGGAGGCTTGCTGCCTCATGTTTCAATGATAAGATGTTCCTCTTTTATTTGCAAAGCTGGACCTTAAAGTAGTGTTTTTTGTTTTTCTCCTTTCTGTTTAAATATTTGGGCCCTGAGAGCACACATTTGCTTGTGATCTGTGTGTAGAGAGGGAGAATGCCTATTACACCTCAATATCATGAACTGATGATTCATTATGTCTATATGTGTTTTCTGCCGCTCACACCAAAAGCAGTGTCTTTCTGGAGAAATAAGTCAAACAAAATTCAATTGAACCAGAGAAGTTTCTGCTTATTATTTAAATTGTCTTCTTTGGTGACAAGTATGAGTTCTCCAGTTTTGATTAAAAAAGTTTAGGAAGGAAATATTTATGTTTGCCAGAAGCAGGACAAAACAATAAGTTCAATAGATCATTTCTCTTCAAGTTTGCTTTACTTTCTCTGCTTAGAAGGAAGGATGCATGGAGAGGCAGCATGAAAGAGTAGAAAAGTCAATAGATTTTGAGTTCATACACATTTGGTTACAATTTCCTGCAAGCCCACTTATAGCTGTATGACTTTGAACAAGCTAATTAACATTTCTAAACCTAGTTCTCTCATCTGTAAAAAATGGGCATGATACAAATTACCTTGCTGGGATTAGAGATATTGTATCAAAAAACTGAACTCATAGTAGATTCTCACTAAATGTTGTTGTTATTAGGTGCCACGAGTCGGTTCCATCTCATAGTGATCCTATGTACAACAGAACGAAACACTGCCCAGTCCTTCACCGTGCTCATAATCATGGCCATGTTTGAGCCCATTGTTGCAGTCACTGTGTCAATCCATCTCATCGAGGGTTTTCGGCTTTTTCGCTGACCCTCTACCTTACCGAGCGTGATGTCCTTCTCCAGGGACTGGTCCCTCCTGATAACATGTCCAAAGTACATGACACGAAGTCTCGCCATCCTCACTTCTAAGGAGCATTCTGGCTGTACTTCTTCCAAGACAGATTCGTTCGTTCTTCTGGTAGTCCATGATACAGTCAATATTCTTTGCCAACACCCTAATTCAAATGCATCAATTCTTCTTTGTTCTTCCTTATTCATTGTCCAGCTTTTGCATGCATATGAGGTGATTAAAAACACCATGGCTTGGGTCAGGTGCACCTTAGTCCTCAAAGTGACATCTTTGCTTTTTAACATTTTACAGAGGTCTTTTGCAGCAGATTTGCCAATGCAATATGTTATTTGATTTCTTGACTGCTGTTTCCATGGTTGTTGATTGTGGATCCAAGTAAAACGTAATCTTTGACACTTCAGCATTTTCCACATTTATCATGATGTTGCTTATTGGGTTCAGTTGTGAAGATTTTTGTTTTCTTATATTGAGGTGTAACCCATGCTGAAGGCTGTAGTCTTTGATCTTCATCAATAAGTGTTTCAAGTGCTCTTCATCATCAAGCAAGGTTGTGTCATCTGCATATTGCAGGTTGTTAATGAGTCTTCCTCCCACCCTGATGCCATATTCTTCACATAGTCCACTTCTTGAGTTATTTGCTCAGCATACAGATTGAATAAATATGGTGAAAGGATACAACTCTGATGCACGCATTCCTGATTTTAAACCATGCAGTATCCCCTTGTTCTTTCTGAACCACTGCCTCTTTGTCTATGTAAAGGTTTCACATGAGCACAATTAAGTGTTCTGAAATTCCCATTCTTTGCAATGTTATCTATAACTTGTTATGATCCACACAATCAAATGCCTTTGCATAATCAATAAAATACAGGTAAACATCTTTCTGGCATTCTCTGCTTTCAGCCAAGATCCATCTGATATCAGCAGTAAATGATAGCCATTTTTTTATTAGTTGTTTTATTATTATTATTACTTTTACCAGTAAAAAGACAAGCCTAAATTGGAACTATACTTTATGCCCTCATCTGGTGGTAAGAGAAGCTATATTTTCCTGTCTTCACCTGGTGGTAAAAATGGTAGAAAATCCTAATTTAAACATTTCACTCCAATGTACCCATTACCGTCAAGTTGATTTCAATTCATAGCAACCCTATAGGACAGAGTAGAACTGCCCCATACGGTTTCCAAGGAGCAGCTGGTGGATTTGAACTGCCAACCTTTTGGTTAACAGCTGTAGCTCTTAACCATTGTGCCGCCAGGGCTCTAATTCCAATATAAGTGTAGCCCATATGAAACTAAAATACCAAGTGGCCCAATCTCAGTGTTGCATGGGATGAAAAACAATTGACTACCTAATAACAATTGAAGAGCCATTCAATTTTCTAAAACAGTAAGTCTCTAAAGAACTATCTATGAGTGTTTATACTTTTAATATTCAGAACAACTTAAAACTCTCTTTCTTTTCTGTCTGTCACAATATCTCACATTCATGGCAACAGAATCAAAGCTTTTCTCCTCCCTCTAGTGAAATGCTCTGAAATGCCCAAACCTAGTGTCATAGATCAAATCGTGTCCCTCAAAAATATGTGTCAACTTGGCTAGGCCATGATTCCAAGTGCTGTGTGATTATACTCCATTTTGTGATGTGTTATAGATGCTAACCTCTGCCTGTGGTTAATGAAAAATTAGGTTATGTTAAAGAAGATAACCCTGGTGGCATAGTGGTTAAGAGCTACGGCTGCTAACCCAAAGACCAGCAGTTTGAATTCACCAGGTGCTCCTGAGGCAGTTCTACTCTGTTCGAGAGGGCCACTATGAGTCGGAATCGACTCTAGGGCAAGGTTTTTTTTAATAGAAGATTAGGTTATGTTTGTTATGTTAATGAGGCAGAATTAGGGTGGGATGCATCAGTCCTACTTAAGTCACCACCCTTAATCAGGTCACAGCCCTGATCCATGTAAAGGGAGTTTCTCTAGGGTATTTCCTCCATCACCTTTTATCTTACGAGAGATAAAAGGAGAGAAAAGTGAGCAGAGAGGGAGGGACCTCCTGCCACCAAGAAAGAAGAGCCTGGAGCAGAGTGTGTCCTTTGGACCCAGGGTCCCTGTGCTGAGAACCTCCTAGACCCGAGGGAAGATCAATGCCAAGATACATGGAGCTTTCCAAGGAACTGATTCCACAGATGTTGAAAGGAGTCAAGGACCTTCCCTCAGAGGTGACAGAGAGCAAAAATCTTCCCCTAGAGCTGTCACCCTAAATTCAGACTTCTAGCCTCCTAAACTGTGAGAGAATATATTTCTCTTTGTTAAAACCATACACTTGTGGTATTTTTGTTACAGCAGCACTAGATAACTAAGGCACCTAATATCCTCCAGCCCACATCCTCCTTTTCCACCAGATACAGTCCAATTCATTCTTCTATCTTCACCACTTACTGTCTGCTCTTTGTAATATAAATCAAAATAATTTGTCTCAATCATCACTTATCTTGGCTACTTCTCTAATTTTGCTCAACCAAAGGCCCCAGAATCAACAGGCAAAGAGTTGGGCAGGGAAGAAGCTGTAAATACTCTTAAGTCAACCCCACTCCAGTCACATGGCAAATATGAATCAAATTCAGAGAGGTCAATTTCTTTGTTTTATTCAGGGGATTAGGGAAGAAGATTTCTTGGGCTATCTTAACCCCTTTTATTTATAATTTCCATCAATGTGATAGCAGAGAGCAAAAATAAAATTTTATATATTATGGAAAACAAAAAACTCATTTAAGATTATAGGAATCCCTTAGTGGTACTTTCTGAAAATAACATGAAGTAATTCTGAAATTCTGAAAATAACATGAAGTAATTTTGAAATTGAGACCCATTTTACTGATGTACAGGCAAAGTTCTACTAAGGGAATGAGTAAAAATGGGTAACAAACCATCAAAACAAGCTTTTTGTTTTTTTCTGTTTCACAGGAGGCAAATGTGAATATATTTTTTGAATTGAGATTAGGAATGGGTATTATCGAAAACTATATGGGTCTGACCAACTGTGTTTATGTTCATCTCTCTTATGATTTGGGGCATTTTAAATTATATTTTTAACCTTTGGGGGAAAAAAAGGCCCAATGTACCAGGCTAATTTCTTAAAATACAAAATAAAGCCTACTTCATTTTTCATCACATGGGAATAAGATATTAAGAGGTCAGGCTGGTTGGAAGGCAGCATAACTTCTTATGAATTACCATGACAATTCAAATTTAAAAGGCTCCACAGAAGTTTTGCAAAGAAGAAAATATACTGGGGGAATAAACCAACCTACATCAAATTTACACTTACACATTCCCAGTTTAGGAAAATGCAAAACCGTACCAAAGGAAGCAAAGACTGGGGAACATGAGTTTAATGTGACATCTTTTTAGTATTATGTGTAAAACTAAATTTAACAAACAGTAGTCCTCTGTTATTTCCTCCTTATTATAACCTGTGCAACCAATTTAGTTATTTCTTAAAATGCATATATTTGATTAAAAAAAACCTATTGAACTTATGACATAGTTACTCATACTCACGAGTGGTTGGCACCAACAGCATATAGTTCTATATATATTGTCTTTCAGCCACCACAGTGACACTTGAATATAAGATTTACATAATTAATAGATTGACAAATACTAGTGATAAGCATTTGAGGGTATAGTTTCAAATATGTTGTTGTTGTGTGCCATCGAGTCAATTCCAACTCATAGCGAGGGAGCCCTATTCTTCACTGGCCGTCACACAGCTACATGGAGAGGTGCGAATGCAAAGGCACTAGAAATTAGACTTGCCATTTGACTTAACCTAGAATACCTTTGCCCCATGAAATGCCATCTGGATGACCTTACTCGCTTTGATACACGGAAATATTAAGACAGGGAGCAAAGGCCCTGAGATCAGAGGGTGCTTGTTTGAGAAATAGCAAAGAGACTGGTGTGGTTAGAGGAGAAGCAAGGAAAAGAGAAATAGACTCTACTATCAGGGAGGTAATAGGGGGTTGAGTGTAGAACCTAGAGACTTAGTAAGACAGGGAACAGAGGGGCCCCCAAATCGGCAAACAAAGTAACAAGAAATGGGCCAGGGCACGGAAACAAAGCCATTCCCCAGAACAATGGGGCAGGGTATCTAAAAATAGCGGCAAACTTCTTTAAAGTTGCCTTTCAGAAGCAGCTGGAGAAAACCAGCCCCAGGGACGTGCACAGAACATCCACCTGTGACTGCTGTGTGACCTTGCACCAGAGGCAGTGAGGGGCTACAACCCCGGGTAGGGAATCAAACCCAGGGATCGAGAGACTGCGCAGGCACAACACCCCATAATAAGTCCTGCTACGTATCACAGAGGCCTCCAGGACCGGAGCCATCTTGGAAAGCTGCTGCGTGCCACCTTAACATATCCCTGCCTGTGCCTGTGAATAAACATGAATATTTTCCCGCCCAAGAACTTTAAAAAACTCGGCCTGTCTTTAGGCTTACAGGGTAAGTGTAGCTATAGGCCCTCCTCGTCCCTGCTTGCAAGCCTCTTCAATACAGCGTTGCTCTTGTGGAAAACTACGTGCCTTACCTGCTCATTCTTGACCAGTGAGAGGCAAGAACCTTATTCCGGTAACAATTTCAGTCTCAGTATGTGCCATTGGATGATCAAATGGAAAACAGCATATTAAGTAATTGAGACCTTTGTCAAGTGAGGAAATTCATGTATACAATATGTCTACTAGGAATTTAATTCTAATTTTAATGCTTCTGATTGCCTATTCTTCTCTCGTTGGACGCATTGGATATATTTCCTGCTGCCTAATTCTTTTCAGAGAAAGACTGTTATTTTATATCTAATTTGTATAATATATCCCCAATTTTAGAACCCCTTCCAGATTTATGAAAATAGATGCTATCCATTGCTGTTTGTGACTCTAGTCTTCATTGACAGCAGTGTGATCTCCTTAAAATATCAGCTGGATCATACCTTCTCCCCCTCCTACCCCCTGCAAACTTTTCAATGACTTCCCATTCATTACACCGGTAAAAAGATCTGAAATTCTAAACATGGTTACAAAGCCTTTTGGGAGCTGACCTCTGCCTTCCTCTACAAACCCTTTGCCCTCCATTTCCCCACTAACACCCTCCCCAGGCTACTCACTCCTGATCTTTTTTCATTCCCTCAAATACCCAAAGGGCCTTTGTGCCACCTCCTTCTTGCCCTTTCCAAGTCTTAAAATCCTTGAGGAAATGCTATGTATATGTAATTACTTACTTCTCAGAGAGGACTTTCTTGATCCTTGATTGAAATTAGGTTCCCCTGTATATTTAGTCGGAATTGACTTGACAGCAACGGGTTTGGTTTGGTACACTTTAGAAAACAAATTTAGTTTTGTTTTATATAGCATGTATAGGGTTCCTAATTATGCTTATTTATATGATAATCTATTTGTCTGCCTCTCCTAGACAATAAACTGTGTAAGTGTACAGGGTTTATCTGTTTTGCACAACACAGTCTCCTCAGAACCAAACACAGTGTGAACATTTCTCAAAATGAGTGGATTGGTGCTTTCCTAGCTCTCCTTCAAGTGGACTTAAAAAAATTCAGTCAGTGGATCTGCAAAAAATAATTTTCTCCCCTTCCTAGGATCTCCTGTCTTCATGGTTCTTTGTGCTTAGAAAGATGTAGATAGCATTTTGTTGTTGTTGCTGTTGTTCACATGAATACCTCCATAAGTGGTGGTTCAAGAAACAGGTATCAGAGAGCCTCAATGTATTCTCTATAATAGAATGAGAGCCCTATGACATTGAGGCAGTATAGGTCAAGCAATGAATGGAGCGAGAGAATGGAGTCAGGACAATGTCAGGAGGAGAGGATACCATCTGGGGTGGTGGGTATAGGGAAAAATCCCCTGTGATAGGGTGATCAAAGGGCAAACATAAAAAAAAAAAACTCGCAAAAACCAAACCCATTGCCGTTGACTCATAGCGACTGTATAGGGCAGAGTAGAACTGCCCCATGTGGTTTCCAAGGAGTGCCTGGTGGATTCAAACTGCCAACCTTTTGGTTTCTGGCCGTAGCTCTTAACCACCACACCACCAGGTTTCCAAAACATATCTAATAGCAATTTGAAATTACTTGCTATGTTATACTTTGGTGAAATTTTCAGCAAAATTCTGCTCAAACAGTCTATATTCATGTTTGCTTTTGGCAAAAGAGAAGGGTATATGTACCACATGAAACACATAACTGAGGTGGAGATAAAGGAACAACCCTGAGACAGAGACTGGAGGATAATGACACAGCAAAGGCAGGAAATCTAAAGCAGAATTGACCATAAGAAAGAAATCCTCCATAACATGAATTTGCAAAAATATTTGGTGGAACAATGGCCTCTCTACAGGGAGTTGGAGTCAATTTTATCTACATCTTAGAACACAAAACAAAACAAAACACATTCAGTGCCCCTAGCAATGGGCTCTGGAGTGCTAAACTTAAAAGAATCACAAAGTTCAGCCGGAGTTTCAGGCATAATTCTTTAGAAAAGAACTTCTGGCATTGATAATACGGATATTATCTAGTAATTATTTATTGATTTAGCTAACAGTGTGACATTTCTCAAGGAGTCCTGGTGGTGCAGTGGTTAAAGCGCTTGGCTGCCGACCAAAAGGTAAATGATTCGAACCCAACAGCTGCTCTGCGGGAGAAAGATGTGGCAGCCTGCTTCCATGAAGATTTACAGCCTGGGAAACCCTGTGGGGTCGCTATGAGTTGGAATTGACTTGACGACAGTGGGTTTTTCGGTTTGAGTGCCATTTCTGCACTACAGTCCATGTTTCCCTTAACCACAAAAAAAAGGCATTTTGACCATTGTTTTAAAATTCTGTATGTTCCAGGAAATCTTGGTCCAATACGTTATATAATTTTTTTTTGTAGTTACATGTGACAAAATACTAAAAAAAAAAAAAAATTACTAGATACTGTAAAAAGGTAATATCTCAATGGGAATGTTAACATACATTCATTTATTTATTTTTCATTTTTATTGTGCTTTAAGTGAAAGTTTACAAATCAAGTCAGTCTCTCACACAAAAACTTATATACATCTTGCTACATACTGCCAGTTGCTCTCCCCGTAATGAGACAGCCCGCTCCCTCCCTCCACTCTCTCTTTTCGTGTCCATTTCGCCAGCTTCTAACCCCCTAAACCCTGTCATCTCCCCTCCAGGCTAGAGATGCCAACATAGTCTCAAGTGTCCACCTGATCCAAGAAGCTCACTCCTCACCAGCATCCCTCTCCAACCCATTGTCCAGTCCAGTCCATGTCTGAAGAGTTGGCTTTGGGAATGGTCCCTGTCCTGGGCCAACAGAAGGTCTGGGGGCCACGGCCACTGGGGTCCTTCTAGTTTCAGTCAGACCATTAAGTCTGGTCTTATGAGAATTTGGGGTCTGCATCCCACTGCTCTCCTGCTCACTCAGGGGTTCTCTGTTGTGTTCCCTGTCAGGGCAGTCATCCGTTGCAGCTGGGCACCATCTAGTTCTCCTGGTCTCAGGATGATGTAGTCGCTGGTTCATGTGGCCCTTTCTGTCTCTTGGGCTTGTAATCACCTTGTGTCTGTGGTGTTTTTCATTCTCCTTTGATCCAGGTGGGTTGACACCAATTGATGCATCTTAGATGGCTGCTTGCTAGCATTTAAGACCTCAGATGCCACTTTCCAGAGTGGGATGCAGAATGTTTTCTTAATAGATTTTATTATAGCAATTGACTTAGATGTCCCTTGAAACCATGGTTCTGAAACCCCCGCCCTGCTACGCTGGCCTTGGAAGCATTCGGTTTATTCAGGAAACTTCTTTGCTCTTGGTTTAGTCCAGTTGTGCTGACCTCGCCTGTATTGTGTGTTGTCTTTAGCTTCACCTAAAGTAGTTCTTATCTACTATCCAATGAGTGAATACCCCTCTCCCCCCTCCCTCCCTCCCCCCTCCTGTAACCATCAAAGAATATTTTCTTCTCTGTTTAAACTATTTCTCAAGTTCTTATAATAGTGGTCTTATACAATATTTGTCCTTTTGCAACTGACTAATTTCACTCAGCATGATGCCTTCCAGGTTCCTCCATGTTACGAAATGTTTCACAGGTTCCTCACTGTTCTTTATTGATGCGTAGTATTTCCATTGTGTGAATATACCATAATTTATTTATCCATTCATCTGTTGATGGGCACCTTGGTTGCTTCCATCTTTTTGCTATTGTAAACAACACTGCAATGAACATGGGTGTGCATATATCTGTTTTTGTAAAGGCTCTTATTTCTCTAGGATATATTCCAAGGAGTGGGATTGCTGGATCGTATGGTAGTTCTATTTCTAGCTTTTTAAGGAAGCACCAAATCAATTTCCAAAGTGGCTGTACCATTTTACATTCCCACCAGCAGTGTGTAAGTGTGCCAGTCTCTCCACAACCTCCCCAACATTTATTATTTTGTGTTTTTTGGATTAATGCCAGCCTTTTTGGAGTGAGATGAAATCTCATTGTAGTTTTGATTTGTATTTCTCTAATGGCTAATGATTGTGAGCATTTCCTCATGTATTTGTTAGCTACCTGAATGTCTCCTTTGGTGAAGTGTCTGTTCATATCTTTTGCCCATTTTTTAATTGGGTTATTTGTCTTTTTGTAGTTGAGTTTTTGCAGTATCATGTAGATTTTAGAGATCAGGCGGTGATCGGAAATGTCATGGCTAAAAACTTTTTCCCAGTCTGTAGGTAATCTTTTTACTCGTTTGGTGAAGTCCTTGGATGAGCACAGGTGTTTGATTTTTAGGAGCTCCCAGTTATCTAGTTTTTCTTCCGCATTGTTAGTGATGTTTTGTATATTGTTTATGCCATGTATTAGGGCTCCTAACGTTGTCCCTATTTTTTCTTCCATGATCTTTATCATTTTCGATTTTATATTTAGGTCTTTGATCCATTTTGAGCTCATTTTTGTGCATGGAGTGAAGTATGGGTCTTGTTTTATTTTTTTGCAGACGGATATCCAGTTACGACAGCACCATTTGTTAAAAAGAGTGTCTTTTCCGCAGTTAACTGACTTTGGGCTTTTGTCAAATATCAGCTGCTCATATGTGGATGGATTTATGTCTGGATTCTGAATTGTGTTCCATTGGTCTATGTATCTGTTGTTGCACCAGTACGGGACTGTTTTGACTACTGTGGCAGTATAATAGATTCTAAAATCAGGTAGAGTAAGGCCTCCCACTTTGTTCTTCTTTTTTCAGTTTTTCATTGCTGACAGAGTTTGTTTTATGTATCTTGCAGCCCTGCCATTGGGTACATAAATATTTAATATGGTTATATCTTCTTGGTATATTGTCCCTTTAATCATTATATAGTGTCCTTCCTTATCCTTTCTGATGAATTTAACTTTAAAGTCTATTTTGTCAGAAATTAATATTGCCACTCCTGCTCTTTTTTGCTTGTTGTTTGCTTGATATATTTTTTTTCCATCCTTTGAGTTTTAGTTTGTTTGTGTTTATAAGTCTAAGGTGTGTCTCTTGTAGGCAGCGTAGAGACAGATAATGTTTTTTAATCCATTCTGCCACTCTCTGTCTCTTTATTGGTGCATTTAGTCCATTTACTTTCAGCATAATTATGGATAGGTATGAATTTAGTTATATCATTTTGATGTCTTTTTGTGTGTGTTGTTGACAGTTTTTTTCCCACTTAATTTTATGTGCTGAGTAGATTATATATTGTCCTTTCCTCGTATTCATTGCTGTTGATTTTGTTTCTACTGAGTCTCTATTTTTTTCTTGTATTTTATTTTGATGAGTAGGATAGTCTGTCTCCTTTGTCGTTACCTTATTATTTACCCCTACTTTTCTAAATTTAAACCTGACTTTTATTTCTTTGTATTGCCTTGTCTTCCTCTCCATATGGAAGATCTGTTACTACATTTCTTAGTCCCTCTTTATTGTTTTAATGTTGTCTTGTTTTACATAATAACATCACTGTTACCCTGTTTTGAGCTTTTTTTTTTTAATCTTGATTTATTTTTTTGATTTCCCTGTCTGGGTTGACTTCTGATTGCTCTGCCCAGTGTTCTTGTCTTGGGTTGATAGCTGATATTATTGATTTTCTAACCAAAGAACTCCCTTTAGTATTTCTTGCAGTTTTGGTTTGGTTTTTATGAATTTCCTAAACTTCTGTTTATCTGGAAATGTCCTAATTTCACCTTCATATTTGAGAGACAGTTTTGCTGGATATATGATTCTTGGTTGGCAATTTTTTTCCTTCAATTTTTTAAATATGTCATCCCATTGCTTTCTTGCCTGCATGGTTTCTGCCGAGTAGTCCGAGCTTATTCTTATTGGCTCTCCTTTGTAGGTGACTTTTCCTTTATCCCTAGCTGCTCTTATAATTCTCCCTTTGTCTTTGGTTTTGGCAAGTTTGATTGTAATATGTCCTGGTGACTTTCTTTTAACATCTACCTTTATGTGGAGTTCGATGAGCATCTTGGATAGATATCTTCTCATCTTTCACGATATCAGGGAAGTTTTCTGCCAACAAATCTTCAACAATTCTCTCTGTATTTTCTGTTTTCCCTCCCTGTTCTGGTACTCCAATCACTCATAGGTTATTTCTCTTGATAGAGTCCCACATGATTCTTAAGGTTTCTTTTTTTTTTTTAATTCTTTTATCTGATTTTTCTTCAAATATATTAGTGCCAAGTGCTTTATCTTCAAGTTCAGAAATTCTAGATTCTACTTGCTCAAATCTGCTTCTCTGACTTTCTATTGAGTTTTCTACTTCTGTAATTTTATTGTTAATCTTCTGAATTTCTGATTGCTGTCTATGGATTTTTCCAGCTTATTAAATTTTTCATTATGTTCCTGAATAATCTTTTTAATTTCTTCAATTGCTTTATCTGTGTGTTCCTTGGCTTGTTCTGCGTATTGCCTCATTTCCTTCCCGATGTCTTGAAGGGTTCTGTATAATAATCTTTTGTATTCTACCTCTGGTAATTCCAGGAAGGCACTTTCATGTAGAAGATCCCTGGATTCTTTTTTCTGAGAACTTGTTGAGGCAATCATGGTCTGTTTTTTTACGTGGCTTGATATTGACTGTTGTCTCTGAGCCATCTGTAAGTTATTGTATTAGTTTATTTTATGTTTGCTTACTGTGTCGTAGCTTCTTGCTTTGTTTTGTTTTGATATGCCCAAATGGGTTGCTGGAGTGAGCTAGCTTGATTATTTTCACCTTTGGAGCTCTGATGTCCTCTCCTCAGATGGCTAGAGATGTTATCAGGTATATCAGTCTAGGAGTCCATTCAATTTTCTTTTATGAATTCAGCTCAGGTGTCCAGGTAGCTGATCACTAAGTGTGTGGTACAGACTCTGTCCTACAATCTTAGAGGGGTAGGGGTGATTGGTGTAGGTACCAGTATCTGGTTGCAGCAGGGGTCACACTCTGAACAAGGCAGGGGGCTAAGAATCGTCCCCCACGCATCCCTGAGGAAAGCATGTCCCTGTTCCCTAGAGTGTACAGGTGGGCCGGTTCTGCAGACGGACCATGGGCACCCAGTGTTTTTTGTTGTAAGGACTGGGAGGTACCAGTTATCTTTGGACCCCTGTCGCAGGTGGCTGTGTGACCTGAGTGGAGCTACCAGTCCTTATGCCCTTGATGCGGTTAGGTGAGGACCCTGTTTAATAGGCAAAGCAACGTCAAACATCAAACACCCACTTCTTCACCGCACAGCTAAAACGGCTGGAGTCTGCCAACAAGGGCCTAGTCTCCTGAAATGGGCCCACACAGGTCCATGCAGAGGGGAAAGGTACTCAAAGTCTATGGACCGTTTATGTCCCGAGCTCCCCTGGTTAGTGGAGCTGGCAAATTATGTTTTTCCCCAATTGCAAGTTTATTCCTTCTCCAAGGCCGGGAGGATGGCTCTAGTTGCTCAACTGAGCCTATCTCAGGCCCAGGGAAGTCAGCCACCGAAGCCAGCTTGAGAGTGGGAGGGTGCAGTAAAATATACGAAAGTATTTAGCTTTTGCTGAGAGCGTTGTTCTTCTCTGGTTCCGGAGGTGTGAGTAGGCTGTGTGGCTGGCTGTTCCTCCCTGAGGAAACTGCGGCTGAACGCTAGTACCAGCCTGCTGTCGCTGCTCCGGGAATGGTGCCTGAAGGCTTCCCGTGATTCAGGTCAGGTAACTCCTCTCTGCTTCTGAACTGTCTCTTCATCTCTCTGCTCCTCAGTTCTTTTCTAAGCTTGCCTTTGATGCTCAGGGCGCCTAGCTTGTCATAAATATACTCGTTTCACTTGTTTTTCCCGGTCTTTTTTGTAAAGAGGGCTGGCCAGAGGTGTCTGTCCATTCTGCCATCTTGGCTCCACCTCCGAAAATGACCAAAAACATACATTTTAGATGTAAAGGCAATAAAAATATCATTAGACTTATCTAGCCATTTAAAGTAAAATCTACTTTTTTAGCACTGTAAATTTGTTCTAAATGAACAGTTTCAAGCTGTAGTTTTAATTCCTAAAGTTACAAAAGTTATATAACATCATTACAGAAAATTAAAAATATTGAGGAATGTTAAAATAAATTCACTCACCATTCCGGCTCCTACCCTCTTAATATAGCCATTAAACATTTTTCTTATGTCATTGCTGATTTTATTTAAAGCTTAGATGTTGTTTTTGGCATAGTTCAAAGAATTTTGGGTTTAGCTTTGTTCTTCTTTAAATAAAAAGAAAATAAGATACTGTTAAATAAGCCCTTTCCATGTAGTTTCATATGCTTAAAATTAAGTTTGAGAGATTTAAAAATCCAATGGGTTATTCTTTTTGATGCTCAAATTGTCCCAAGTTTGGCCACTTGGAGCCTCTTGAAGCTGGCTTCTATGTTCTTTTTTTATTTTTTTATTAACTTTTATTGAGCTTCAAGTGAACGTTTACAAATCAAGTCAGACTGTCACATATAAGTTTATATACATCTTACTCCGTACACCCACTTGCTCTCCCCCTAATGAGTCAGCCCTTCCAGTCTCTCCTTTCGTGATATTTTTGCCAGCTTCCAACTCTCTCTATCCTCCCATCCCCCCTCCAGACAGGAGATGCCAACACAGTCTCAAGCGTCCGCCTGATATAATTAGCTCGCTCTTCATCAGCATCTCTCTCCTACCCACTGTCCAGTCCCTTTCATGTCTGATGAGTTGTCTTCGGGGATGGTTCCTGTCCTGTGCCGACAGAAGGTTTGGGAACCATGACCGCCGGGATACCTCTAATGTCAGTAAGACCATTAATTCTGGTCTTTTTATGAGAATTTGGGGTCTGTATCCCACTGATCTCCTGCTCCCTCAGGGATTCTCTGTTGTGCTCCCTCTGAGGGCAGTCATCGATTGTGGCCGGGCACCAACTACATTTTCTGGTCTCAGGATGATGTAGGTCTCTGGTTCATGTGGCCCTTTCTGTCTCTTGGGCTCTTAGTTGTCGTGTGACCTTGGTGTTTTTCATTCTCCTTTGCTCCAGGTGGGTTGAGACCAATTGATGTATCTTAGATGGCCGCTTGTTAGCATTTATTTCAAAGTGGGATGCAGAATGTTTTCATAATAGAATTATTTTGCCAATTGACTTAGAAGTCCCCTTAAACCATGGTCCCCAAACCCCCGCCCTTGCTCCGCTGACCTTTGAAGCATTCATTTTATCTCGGAAACTTCTTTGCTTGTGGTCCAGTCCAATTGAGCTGACCTTCCATGTATTGAGTGTTGTCCTTCCCCTCACCTAAAGCAGTTCTTATCTACTAATTAATCAGTAAAAAACCCTCTCCCACCCTCCCTCCCTGCCCCCCTCGTAACCACAAAAGTATGTGTTCTTCTCAGTTTATACTATTTCTCAAGATCTTATAATAGTGGTCTTATACAATATTTGTCCTTTTGCCTCTGACTAATTTCGCTCAGCATAATGCCTTCCAGGTTCCTCCACGTTATGAAATGTTTCACAGATCCGTCACTGTTCTTTATTGATGTGTAGTATTCCATTGTGTGAATATACCACAATTTATTTACCCATTCATCCGTTGATGGACACCTTGGTTGCTTCCAGCTTTTTGCTATTGTAAACAGAGCTGCAATAAACATGGGTGTGCATATATCTGTTTGTGTGAAGGCTCTTGTTTCTCTCTAGGGTATATTCTGAGGAGTGGGATTTCTGGGTTGTATGGTAGTTCTATTTCTAACTGTTTAAGATAACGCCAGATAGATTTCCCAAGTGGTTGTACCATTTTACATTCCCACCAGCAGTGTATAAGAGTTCCAATCTCTCCGCAGCCTCTCCAACATTTATTATTTTGTGTTTTTTGGATTAATGCCAGCCTTGTTGGAGTGAGATGGAATCTCATCGTGGTTTTAATTTGCATTTCTCTAATGGCTAATGATCGAGAGCATTTTCTCATGTATCTGTTAGCTGCCTGAATATCTTCTTTAGTGAAATGTGTGTTCATATCCTTTGCCCACTTCTTGATTGGGTTGTTTGTCTTTTTGTGGTTGAGTTTTGACAGAATCATGTAGATTTTAGAGATCAGGCGCTGGTCTGAGATGTCATAGCTGAAAATTCTTTCCCAATCTGTAGGTGGTCTTTTTACTCTTTTGGTGAAGTCTTTAGATGAGCATAGGTGTTTGATTTTTAGGAGCTCCCAGTTATCTGGTTTCTCTTCGTCATTTTTGGTAATGTTTTGTATTCTGTTTATGCCTTGTGTTAGGGCTCCTAAGGTTGTCTCTATTTTTTCTTCCATGATCTTTATCGTTTTAGTTTTTATGTTTAGGTCTTTGATCCACTTGGAGTTAGTTTTTGTGCTTGGTGTGAGGTATGGGTCCTGTTTCATTTTTTTGCAAATGAATATCCAGTTATGCCAGCACCATTTGTTAAAAAGACTATCTTTTCCCCAATTAACTGACACTGGTCCTTTGTCAAATATCAGCTGCTCATATGTGGATGGATTTATATCTGGGTTCTCAATTCTGTTCCATTGGTCTATGTGCCTGTTGTTGTACCAATACCAGGCTGTTTTGACTACTGTGGCTGTATAATAGGTTCTGAAATCAGGTAGAGTGAGGCCTCCCACTTGCTTCTTCTTTTTCAGTAATGCTTTGCTTATCCGAGGCTTCTTTCCCTTCCATATGAAATTGGTGATTTGTTTCTCTATCACCTTAAAAAATGACATTGGAATTTGGATTGGAAGTGCATTGTATGTATAGATGGCTTTTGGTAGAATAGACATTTTTACTATGTTAAGTCGTCCTATCCATGAGCAAGGTCTGTTTTTCCACTTAAGTATGTCCTTTTGAATTTCTTGTAGTAGGGGTTTGTAGTTTTCTTTGTATAGGTCTTTTACATCCTTGGTAAGATTTATTCCTAAGTATTTTATCTTCTTGGGGGCTACTGTCAATGGTATTGATTTGGTTATTTCCTCTTTGATGTTCTTTTTGTTGATGTAGAGGAATCCAAGTGATTTTTGTATGTTTATCTTATAACCTGAGACTCTGCCAAACTCTTCTATTAGTTTCAGTAGTTTTCTGGAGGGTTTCTTAGGGTTTTCTGTGTATAAGATCATGTCATCTGCAAATAAAGGTAATTTTACTTCCTCCTTCCAAATCCAGATGCCCTTTATTTCTTTGTCTAGCCTAATTGCTCTGGCTAGGACTTCTAGCACAATGCTGAATAAGAGCGGTAATAAAGGGCATCCTTGTCTGGTTCCCATTCTCAAGGGAAATGCTTTCAGGTTCTCTCCATTTAGAGTGATGTTGGCTGTTGGCTTTGCATAAAAAAAAATAGATGCCCTTTATTATGTTGAGGAATTTTCCTTCTATTCCTATTTTGTGGAGAGTTTTTATCATGAATGGGTGTTGGACTTTGTCAAATGCCTTTTCTGCAACAATTGATAAGATCGTGTGGTTTTTGTCTTTTGTTTTATTTATGTGGTGGATTACATTAATGGTTTTTCTGATATTAAACCAGCCTTGCATACCTGGTATAAATCCCACTTGATCATGGTGAATTATTTTTTTGATATGTTGTTGAATTCTATTGGCTAGAATTTTGTTGAGGATTTTTGCATCTATGTTCATGAGGGATGTAGGTCTGTAATTTTCTTTTTTTGTAATGTCTTTACCTGGTTTTGGTATCAGGGAAATGGTGGCTTCATAGAATGAGTTGAGTAGTATTCCATCATTTTCTATGCTTTGAAATACCTTTAGTAGTAGTGGTGTTAACTCTTCTCTGAAAGTTTGGTAGAACTCTGCTGTTAAGCCGTCTGGGCCAGGGCTTTTTTTTTTGTTGGGAGTTTTTTGATTACCATTTCAATCTCTTTTTTTGTTATGGGTCTATTTAGTTGTTCTACTTCTGAATGTGTTAGTTTAGGTAGGTAGTGTTTTTCCAGGAATTCATCCATTTCTTCTAGGTTTGCAAATTTGTTGGAGTACAATTTTTCGTAATAATCTGATATGATTCTTTTAATTTCAGTTGGGTCTGTTGTGATGTGGCCCTTCTCGTTTCTTATTCGGGTTATTTGTTTCCTTTCCTGTATTTCTTTAGTCAGTCTGGCCAATGGTTTATCAATTTTGTTATTTTTTTCAAAGAACCAGCTTTTGGCTTTGTAAATTGTTTCAATTGTTTTTCTGTTCTCTAATTCATTTAGTTCAGCTCTAATTTTTATTATTTGTTTTCTTCTGGTGCCTGATGGATTCTTTTGTTGCTCACTTTCTATTTGTTCAAGTTGTCGGGACAGTTCTCTGCTTTTGGCTCTTTCTTCTTTTTGTATGTGTGCATTTATCGATATAAATTGGCCTCTGAGCACTGCTTTTGCTGTGTCCCAGAGGTTTTGATAGGGAGTATTTTTCATTCTCTTTGCATTCTATGAATTTCCTTATGCCCTCCTTGATGTCTTCTATAACCCAGGCTTTTTTCAGGAGGGTATTGTTCAGTTTCCAAGTATTTGATTTCTTTTCCCTAGTTTTTCTGCTATTGATTTCTAGTTTTATTGCCTTGTGGTCTGAGAAGATGCTTTGTAATATTTCGATGTTTTGGATTCTGCAAAGGTTTGTTTTGTGACCTAATATGTGGTCTACTCTAGAGAATGTTCCATGTGCGCTAGAAAAAAAAGTACACTTTGCAGCAGTTGGGTGGAGAGTTCTGTATAAGTCAATGAGGTCAAGTTGGTTGATTGTTGTAATTAGGTCTTCCGTGTCTCTGTTGAGCTTCTTACTGGATGTCCTGTCCTTCTCCGAAAGTGGTGTGTTGAAGTCTCCTATTATAATTGTGGAGGTGTCTATCTCACTTTTCAGTTCTGTTAAAATTTGATTTATGTATCTTGCAGCCCTGTCATTGGGTGCATAAATATTTAATATGGTTATGTCTTCCTGATCAATTGTCCCTTTTATCATTATGTAGTGTCCTTTATCCTTTGTGGTGGATTTAAGTCTAAAGTCTATTTTGTCAGAAATTAATATTGCTACTCCTCTTCTTTTTTGCTTATTGTTTGCTTGATATATTTTTTTCCATCCTTTGAGTTTTAGTTTGTTTGTGTCTCTAAGTCTAAGGTGTGTCTCTTGCAGGCAGCATATAGACCGATCGTGTTTCTTTATCCAGTTCGAGACTCTCTGTCTCTTTATTGGCGCATTTAGTCCATTTACATTCAGCGTAATTATAGATAAATAAGTGTTTAAAGTTGTCATTTTGATGCCTTTTTATGTGTGTTGTTGACCATTTCATTTTTCCACTTACTTTTTTATGCTGAGACTTTTTTCTTAGTAAATTGTGAGATCCTCATTTTCATGGTGTTTGACTTTATGTTTGTTGAGTCGTTATGTTTTTCTTGGCTTTTATCTTGAGTTATATATAGAGTTGTTATACCTCTTTGTGGTTACCTTAATATTTACCCCTATTTTTCTAAGTAAAAACCTAACTTGTATTGTTCTATATCGCCTTGTATTTCTCTCCATATGGCAGTTCTATGCCACCTGTATTTAGTCCCTCTTTTTGATTATTGTGATCTTTTACGTATTGACTTCAATCATTCCCTGTTATGAGCATTTTTTTAAATAAATCTTAATTTGTTTTTGTGATTTCCCTATTTGAGTTGATATCAGGATGTTCTGTTTTGTGACCTTGTGTTGTGCTGGTATCTGATATTATTGGTTTTTTGACCAAACAATATCCTTTAGTATTTCTTGTAGCTTTGGTTTGGTTTTTGCAAATTCTCTAAGCTTGTGTTTATCTGTAAATATCTTAATTTCTCCTTCATATTTCAGAGAGAGTTTTGCTGGATATATGATCCTTGGCTGGCAGTTTTTCTCCTTCAGTGCTCTGTATATGTTATCCCATTACCTTCTTGTCTGCATGGTTTCTGCTGAGTAGTCTGAACTTATTGATTCTCTCTTGAAGGAGACCTTTCTTTTGTCCCTGGCTGCTTTTAAAATTTTCTCTTTATCTTTGGTTTTGGCAAGTTTGATGATAATGTGTCTTGGTGTTTTTCTTTTTGGATCAATCTTAAATGGGGTTCGATGAGCTTCTTGGATAGATATCCTTTCGTCTTTCATGATGTCAGGGAAGTTTTCTGTCAGCAGATCTTCAACTATTTTCTCTGTGTTTTCTGTCCTCCCTCCCTGTTCTGAGACTCCAATCACACGCAAGTTATCCTTCTTGATAGAGTCCCGCATGTTTCTTAGGGTTTCTTCATTTTTTTTAATTATTTTATCTAATTTTTTTTCAGCTATGTTGGTGTTAATTCCCTGGTCCTCCGGATTTCCCAGTCTGCATTCTAATTGCTCAGGTCTGCTCCTCTGACTTCCTATTGCATTGTCTAATTCTGTAATTTTATTGTTAATCTTTTGGATTTCTACACGCTGTCTCTCTATGGATTCTTGCAACTTATTAATTTTTCCACTATGTTCTTGAATAATCTTTTTGAGTTCTTCAACAGTTTTATCAGTGTGTTCCTTGGCTTTTTCTGCAGTTTGCCTTATTTTGTTTCTGATGTCTTGAAGCATTCTGTAAATTAGTTTTTTGTATTCTGTATCTGATAATTCCAGGATTGTATCTTCATTTGGGAAAGATTTTGATTCTTTTGTTTGGGGGGTTGTAGAAGCTGTCACGGTCTGCTTCTTTATGTGGTTTGATATCGACTGCTGTCTCCAAGCCATCACTAAGATATAAAAAAAAATAGTAGTGGTTTATTCTATAATTGCTCACTGAGTCGTATCTTGTTTTGTTTTCTTTCAGTATACGTGGATGGGCTACTAGATTGTGCTGTCTTGTTTGTTGTAACCCTTGACTTACTTATGACCTATTACCAGCTGGTTTGGGCTGTTGCCAGATATATATGCCTGTGTTTATTCACTATTCTTGAGTAGAATCTGATTTTGGGTCATCAAGTGTGTGCTGCACCCTAACACCTATCCACCTCAAGAAGTAGTGGTGATAGTTGTGTGCACCAGATTCTAGTAGCAGCTGGGGTTCACCCTGCGGGGGGGGGCAGGATGCTGACAGGGTTCCCCGAAGTGTCAGTGAGGTAGGTGTGTCTCTATTCCTATGGCACCTTGGTGGGAGGGCACTGCAGCTGTACCTTAGGCCCCCAATGCAAGTACCTCTACTGATTGGTAGATGTCACCCTCCTTAGACCCCTAAGGCAAGAGGCTAGGTGGTCTGGGGGGAGCTTCAGCCCTCAGTTGCCTGTTGTGGGTCAGTTAGGGTTCTGTTGAATAAGCAGAGATATCAGACCTGGGAAACTTGTTTTTCCAGGAAATCCACTAAAAAAAAAATGCAGTCAGATCCCTATCAAAACTGCCTTTGGATTATAACCGCCACCTTGTTCCCTGTAAGGATGAAAGTCCGAGATTTGGATCATATATGCTTGGGTGTAGCTGGTTCTGTGTTTTGAGTCCAATTAGGGATTGATTTTTGGTCCCTGGGTTTTTTGTGGTTCCTTCTCTCAGGCCAGAAGAATGGGTTAGGTAAAGACCAAAAAAAAAAAAGGGGGGGGGAGCAAAGCCGCCGCGGAGCCGGAGCCGTTCTCCCTCTGGCTCAGGAAATTCCAATGTTAATGAAGCCGCCTGGGAAGGGTGGGGGAGGGTTCAGAGTAATAGGAGAGTAGCACCTCGGAATATAGCCAAAGTTGCTTTTCTTGCTTGGAACGACTATTTTATCTGAGATTCCCAAGGGGCATGTCGCCTATGTGTGGTGGCTGTGTGGAGATTGCCCCCGGGTGTCTGGCCCGCTGAAGCCGTGGTCAGATCCGCCGCTGCCAGTCCAACGCCCAGCGTCAAGGTTCCCCTGCTGGGATGCTGCACTCCCGGCTCCAAAATCAGTCTCTGCCTCCCGGGGACTTCTCCCCCCGCCAGCCGCGTTGCCTCGCCGCCCTCGCGGACCGGCTGGGCCCCCTCCCGGGGTTAGTTCAGGGGAGTAGGGCTGCGCCCCGTGCTTGTGCCGTGACAGCGCCCATTCAAAAGTCCAGCACCAAGGTTCCCCGGCTGGGACGCTGCACTCCCAGCTCAAAAAACAGTCACTGCCTCCCGGGGACTTCTCCCACCGGCTGCGTCACCACGCCACCCGCGCGGACCGGCTGGGCCCCCTCCCAGGGTGAGTTCAGGGGGGTAGGGCTGCGCCCCTTGTTTGCGCCGTCAGCTCCCCTGGGCCAGACCTAAGCCGGGCGCCAAGGTTACCTGACTGGGACGCTGGCTCCAGGCTCGGAAAACAGTCACTGCCACCCCGTATTTGTTCGTTCTCCATCTCTAAATCTGTGTTTGTTGTTCAGGGTTCGTAGATTGTTATGTATGTGATCTATTCACTTGTTTTTCCGAGTCTTTGTTGCAAGAGGGATCCGAGGTAGCGTCTACCTAGTCTGCCGTCTTGGCCCCGCCTCCTCTGGTGGTTGAGGTGAGAAGAAGAAAATGTCTGGTTCTGAGGCTGATGTTCCCTGGCTGTCTCCTATGTTCTTTTAATTTTTGTTTATTTTGAAATAATTTTAGACTTGCAGAAAATTTGCATAAAGTAGCACGGAGAATGGCTGTATATCCTTCACCCAGTTTCTCTTAATATTTTAATCTTACAGAACCATAATGCAATTATCCAAATCGGTACATTAACATGGATACAATTAACTAAACCATAGACCGTATTTGAATTTCACTAGTTTTCTTACTAATGTCCTGTTTCTACTCTACTGTGCAACCCAGGGTCTCATATTGGATTTAGTTTTCCTATTTCCTTAGTTTATGGACAATTCTTTAGGAAAGACTTTCACAATATTCACACTTTTCAAGAATATTGGTCAATTACTTTGTAGAACGTTCTTCAGTTTGGATTTGCCTGATGTTTTCTTATAATTGGAGTGAAGTTACGCATTTTTGACACGAGTATCACAAAAGCGGTATGTCTTTAATGGATTATATCATGGGGTTCATGATGTCAGTGTGTCTTATTACATGTGATGTTAAACTTGATGACTTGTTTATGTGGCGTTGGATAGGTTTCTCCACAGTGAAGTTACTTTTTTCCCTTTGTGATTAATAAATATCTTGTGGGGAGAGCTTTTGACACTACACAAATAACTTGTTTCTCTTCACACTTTTTCCTTTTTTTTATTGTACTTTAAGTGAAAGTTTACGCTCAAGTTAGTTTCTCATACAAAAATTTATACACACATTGCTGTGTGATCCTAGTTGCCCTCCCTGTAATGTGACAGCACACTCCTCCTTTCCACCTCAGATTTCCCTTTTCCATTCAACCAGCTCCTGTCCTTTCCTGCATTCTCATCCCACCTCCAGACAGGAGCTGCCTATTTATTCTCATATATCTACTTGAACTAAAAACCACACACTTCACGAGTATCATTTTATATCTTATAAAAACCAAACCCGTTGCCGTTGAGTCAATTCCGACTCATAGTGACCCTATAGGACAGAGTAGAATTGCCCCATAGAGTTTCCAAGGAGCGCCCAGTGGATTCAAACTGCCAACCTTTTGGTTAGCAGCCATAGCTCTTAACCACTATGGCACCAGGGTTTCCTTATGTCTTACCAAACCAATACCAAACCCACTACCATTGAGTCAATTCAGACTCATAGTGACCCTACAGGACAGAGTACAACTGCCCCATAGAGTTTCCTAGGAGCGCCTGGTGGATTTGAACTGCCGATCTCTTGGTTAGCAGCCATAGCACTTAACCACTACACCACCAGGGTTTCCTTATGTCTTACAGTCCAGTCTAATCTTTGTCTGAAGAGTTGGCTTTGGGAATGGTTTTAGTTCTGGGTTAACAAGGAGTTTGGGGACCATGTCTTCTGGGGTTCCACCGGTCTCAGTCAGACCATTAAGTCTGGCCTTTTTATGAGAATTTGAGTTCTGCACCCTACTTTTCTCCTGCTCTGTCAGGGACTGTCTGTTGTGTTCCATGTCAGGGTGGTCCTTGGTGGTAGCCGTGCACCATCTAGTTCTTCTCTTCTCAGCTGATGGAGTGTCTCGTTTATGTGGCCCTTTCTGTTTCTTGGGCTATTTTCCTTGTGTCTTTGGTGTTCTTCATTCTCCCTTGCTCCAGGTGAGTTAGGACCAATTGATGCATCTTAGATGGCTGCTCGCTAGCTTTTAAGGCCTCAGACGCCACTCACCAAAGTGGGATGCAGAACATTTTCTTAATAAACTTTGTTATATCAATTGACCTAGATGTCCCCTGAAACTGTGGTCCCCAGACCTCCATCTCTGCTTCTCTGTCCCTCGAAATGTTTGGTTATATTCAGGAAACTTCTTAAGCTTTTGGTTTAGTTCAGTTGCGCTGACTTCCCGCATATTGTGCGTTGTCCTTCCCTTCACGTAAGATATTCTTGTCTACTATCTAGTTAGTGAATACCCCTCTCCATCTCTCCCCACCCTCATAACCATCAAAGAATGTCTTCTTCTGTGTTTAAACCTTTTCTTGAGTTCTTGTAATAGTGGTCTCATACAATGTTTTCTCTTCACACTTTTACCTACCAATTTTAGCATCAGTCAATGATTCTTGCCTGCACCATTTTTTTACTGTGGTGTTTGCCTGAAGGTGATTTTCTATTTCTTTCATTCCTTCTACATTTATTAATTGGAATTATTCTGTAAAGAAGAGCTGTCCCTTCTCTCCCATTTATTAATTTAATTATTTATATCTGTATGGGCTTATATTTTTTTTATATAGATTTATTTTATTCCATTATTTATTTTGTTGCTCAAATTTTTCCTTCAGGTTGGCTCCTTTCAGCATGTCTATCATTTTTTGAGTACTTCTTTTTTTTTTTTTCCTCTGGCACGACAGGGTATTCCAGGCTCCTTGTATTTTTCCTGCCCAGTCCCAGAATCAACCGTTTCTCCAAGGAGCTCTGGTTTATTTTATAGGAAAATGGAATTAGAAATCAAGATCTGCACTCATTCCTACAGGGGTATCATTGCTTCTAGACCCTCTCAGTGGACAGAACTAGGAAATATTTGTATATATACTAACCAAGGTATACATATATATATGTACGTGTATCTATTTATCTATCTGTCTGTCTGTCTATCTGATAGGTATCTATTTAATACTGATAACTCTTATTCCAATTCAACACCACAGGGTTTAGCCTAGCCTTCCACATTTTCTTAACTGTCACTTCTTTTTCCAACAATGAGAAAACTGGTTCATATTATCCACAACATATTTACTTGCTTGTTCAATCCTGGCATACACATAAACTAGTGTCAGAGTTGTTAACCCTTATCCCTTTGAGAAAAAAAGTATACATTAGATTTTAGTATAGTTCTTTTTGTCTTTAGCCTTACAAAGTTACTTAGGCTAATTTCTTTCTCCCCTACCCCATTCAGCTTGGTGATATCGTTCATTTGTAATATAGTTAGGTTTCTTTGTTACTGTTTGTACTCCGTTTTGGATTTACCACACATTCTGATCGATTTTAATTTAATTTAACTTTTTTGGAGAGGTAAGTAAAACATCATGATTCTAAGAGTCAGAGCAATAAAAAAGGTATATTCAGAGAAATATTGTTATATATCCTCTTCTTCCTTACATGAAAGATAGCATACTATCCCCCCTACACCTTTTGCACTTCACAGTATATTCTGGAAATCATTGCATATAGCCTCATGGAGATCTTCCTTGTTCTTTTTTTTTTTTTTTACAGCTGCATAGTACTACACTGTGTGCATGTACCATAGTACATAGGCACACACTGTGTGCATGTACCATAGTACATAGGCACACAGAGGCAACTTGGAAGACAGGCCTGGCAATCTGCTTTTAAAAGGTCACAGATTTGCATATCTTTCTTGAAGTAAATCCTCTCACCATTACACACCCACC
The DNA here is from genome assembly GCF_024166365.1 of Elephas maximus indicus. Lineage (NCBI taxonomy): Eukaryota > Metazoa > Chordata > Mammalia > Proboscidea > Elephantidae > Elephas > Elephas maximus. Next base: position 138,446,570 of record NC_064846.1, read on the forward strand.
AGAGTGGCTAAAATGCAAACAACAGAAAATACCAAGTGTTAGGGAAGATGTGGAGCAACAGGAACTCTCCTTTACTGGTGGTGGGAGTGTTAGTTGGTATGATCACTTTGAAGAACTCTTTGGCATTATATACTAAAGCTGAACATATCCATTTTCTACCACTAAATAATTCTATTTTTTAAGTATATATCTAACAGACATGTGTACACAAGTTGTAAAAAAAGATGTCCACAGAAGCCTTATTTATGATAGCTCCAAACTGAAAATTGCCTAATTGCCATCAGCAATAGAATGGAAAAATAAACGTTGGCATATTCACACAGTGGAATGCTATACATCAATACATTTGAATATCACAAACACAATATTCATCAGGCAAAGCCAAGCACAAAGGAGTACATACTGTACAGCACCATTTATATAATGCCTTAAAACAGGCCAAGTTATTCTTTGCAGTTCAAAGTCAAGAAGAGTGGGGTGGCTGGCTGGAAGGGAGTCTAAGGGGGCTTTTGGAGTGCTGGTAACCTTCTGTTTCCTAATTTGGTGCTAGTTAGATGGGTGAAGTAAACTCATAAAAATGTATTGAGTTTACTTCAGCACATTTACAATATGTACACTTTCAGATATTATATTTCAATAAAAATTATAAAGCAAAACATGACAAAAACCAACTCAAATAAAATTAGCTACCTTGATTTTTTAATCTCAACGTCTTAAATGAGCTAGAGGTGGGTGATCTGTTTATTCTGTAAGACCTAACCTTGAGTCACTCCTATTGGAAACTGCATACATGAACCAGCCCCCCTGTTTAGATTGGGTCATTACCAGGGAACTATTTTTCTCTTGTGGCCTTTTTCTGACCCTACAGGAGGAATTTCATTTAAAACCCTGTTACATAAATGATGTCCTTGACACAAAAATATCACAAGTTTGGGAATCCACCTGAGGACTTTGCCCATGCTCATTGGCAGTAACTGCAGGTCACAAGGTACCAAAAGTCGTATAAAGAATAAAAGGTTACCAAATGGAACCCGAAATGACAAGTGTTTATGTATTTGTCTTAAAGGTCACAATTCAGAGCACAGTGTTCCCAAACCTTGTTACATTTGTTTAGTCATTGTGTTTCTTCTGTGAGCCTAAGGAGAGTTAAACTTCCTTTCCTTGTACTCTACCTAGGTATAAGCCAGTGATGATGACATTTAGGCATAAAACATTGGATTAGATTACATGAATGAAATACAGCTTTCTACCTGAAAGAGGTTTAAATACACCAACAGCCACTGCAATAAGGATCCCATAATAAGTATTAGAAGGGTGTATTTGAAGTATTCAAAGGGATTTAAAGGAGAGAGAGGTGTTTTTGGAAACAGGCTTTTGGCAGGATTAAAAAAGACACACTCTTTACATAGGTGGAGATGGGGAGAGGCAGGGCATTCCAAGTAAGTGGATAATGTAAGCAATAGATTGGTGTGGTGTGAGTAGACCCAGGAGTCCAGGGCTGAGGTGGAATCAAGGCCATCATTTTAAATAGACAATGAGTGACAGGGAGATCCAAGGTAATATCTGGAGCAAGGAGAAACTGGTGGCTGGAAGATCAGTAAGTGGTAGGTAGGAGGTAATGGTAACTTGTAGCTACAGAAAGTGAAAGAAAGGAAGATTGGGCCAGATCTGAACTCTTGGAAGCCTATGTCTTAGCCATTGATTGTATTGGGGGGGAGGAGAAGAAAAAGGTACATGTAGAAAATGACTGATATTGGTGGCCTGTGCAATGGGATGGGAACTGGGAGACTGGCAGAACCATTCATAGAAAAGAGGAAGCCAAGAGAAAGTCCTTGGATGGGCATGTGCTGGTGTGAGATAAACCTCATACTAGCTCCTGATACAATTCTGGAACTTCCCAGTTCAGCGGTCTACACCAGATTTTAAGAAGATAAACTATTCTGGAGAACACAAAAAGGTTTAGGCTTGAATTTATTAAAAATATTGCATTATTATTGCCTTATTAATAGGAAATACATTGTGCTGCCTCATGCATTGAGACACACATGCATAGATACATATTTGTTTTAACAATGCAAGCCATTTAACATTAAATGTTCTTGTTTGGTTTACATTAATGATATTCATCAATAGACATCATGGAGGAAAAAATGACACAGAGACTGAGTGTTTTGCAGAAAAATTTTCACTGTGGGTCAAGAATTATTTAACTTATTCATGGAACAAATGTCTACCAATCATTAATTATCTCCAACACTGAAGCAGTCATGGTGGAAGATAGAAGGGAATAGAAATTTACCTCCTTCCCTAAAAAAAAGTCACTTATAATCTTGAAGAAGTCAGTGTTCTCCTCTGAATCCTAACTACCCATTGCCATTGAATCAATTCTAACTCACAGCAACTTTGTAGGACAGAGTAGAACTGTCCCATGGGGTTTCTAAGGCTGTAATCTTTACAGAAGTAGACTGCCACATCTTTCTCCCGAGAAGCAGAGCTGGCGGGTTGGAACTGCTGACCTTTCCGTTAGCAGCAGAGCAATTAACCACTGTGCCACCAGAGATCCTTTGAGTCCTGATTAGACCATTATATTTTCACTTGTTCCATTACAGTAGGGTCTGTCTTCCTTGTTCAAACTACTGATCATGCACAATGAGTCAACATATTACTTTCCTGAAAGTTATAGTCTTTAGGTAGGTACCTCTCTTTGTAGATATATAAAAAATAGAGGCTTGAAAGATTTTATAGAGATCCTCTATAAAAATGAGTAAATTATTACTGTGTAGCAACTAACATAAAAAAGTTATACTTAGTATTTAAAAGTTTTTCTAGGCCTTTTTTTTTTCTGGGACTCTGTTGGAAATCGATTGACTCTAGTTTAATAGCTGACACTAACACAATTGAATCCTTTTGTCTTTGAATTTAATATATAGACAATTATTTTTCTAGAGTGAAGTTGGAAATAATGCTTAAACTCCAACCATCAATTACTGACTCTAGCACTACACTACTCCTATATTGTGTGCTAAAAATGATAAATAGGGACCCCTTAGAAGAGGGGTATAGTTGAGAAAAAAGCCCCAAAATGAAGTTGGCAGGTGCCAGAACATTCTAAACAACCAAATTACAATCAAAGTGTTTACAATTAAATTGGAATTAAACCCCTCCCTGGTGGCTTAGTGGTTAAGTGCTATGGCTGCTAACCAAAGGGTCAGCAGCTCTAATCCGCCAGACGCTCCTTGGAAACTGTATGGGGCAGTTCTACTCTGTCCTGTAGGGTTGCTATGAGTCGGAATCAACTCGATGGCACTGGTTTTTTTTTTTTCCCCCAAAAGAAGAAGGAGCCCTGTGGCACAGTGGTTAAATGCTGGGCTGCTAACGGAAAGGTCAGCAGGTCACCAGCCGCTCCACAGGAGAAAGATGTGGCAATCTGCTTCCTTAAAGATTTACAGCCTTGGAAAGCCTATGTGGCAGTTCTACTCTGTTGCTCTGAGTCAGAATTGACTTGATGGCAATGGGTTTAGTTTGCTTTGGTCCCATAAAAGGAACACAACAAAAAATCCACACAGAAACTAAAAGAGAACTTCGTCATAAAAATTTTTTAACAAGTTCTATGAAGAGTAGTACAATGTCCTTAAAATGGAATTTTCCAAAAGAAGAAATGAAAAATATTATAGTTTCAATGTATTAATCATAGTTATATGTATTAAAGGCTAACAACCTGCAGCATAGGCAGATGAGGAAACTGAGGCATGAAAAGATGAAGTAACTTGCCCAAGCCCACATGGCTGGAATCAATGGGACTCAAACAAGCTCTTATGGACTCCAAAGTCCAGGCCTTTCCAGACATTGTGCTACTTCTCTGTAAAGGATTAAATATGTCTTACCTGGCACCAACAATAGAGCAACACGTAACTTTAAAGCATATTTTACAACTCTTTTCCTTACCCTGTTCCCAAGTTTTCCACCTGCACGCACACACACACACACACACACACACCTTTCCTTCAGAAGTGATGTTTAAATTGATTAGGCAACGCCTTCCAGTGGCTGATGGTGGATTAACGCACCAAGCTCGGAGGGGCTTCATACCTGCACGTACTGACCAGTTTCTTCTAGGAAGAAGAGGGAAGGACGATGGGAGGCTGCGATGCACTGCAGGGCTCCCACAGGACTTCTAAAAGTACTTCACTAACGTTCACGTGGAAATGTCTCATTGTAAGTCACACACACACACTCACAATCATTTTATCAGTTAACTGCCTGTGGCGAAAGTTAATGTTCTAATAACCTAGGTATTAGCCGATGTAATGAGTGGTATCATGTAAGTTATCGCCATTATAAACCATACTTAACACTTTAGAAAATCAATAACATATTAAACCAAGGTTAGTGCTTCTGAAATAGTTCCTTGGCAAACAGCTGTTTTCTGACATATTGTGACTGATTTTTCTGGTTCTTCGAGGGTAGAACATGTTCTGCTGCCTTAGTAACTGTTAAGAGTTTGTCTATATGGAAAATCACATATATATACCATACCATATCTCAACTTCCATCAGTTAGTCTGCTCATTTATAAATCTATACATTGGGGTGTCGGGGAAGGAGGGCACCTGAAATCCAGGCCTGATGCTTCCCTTCCTTTGCTTTTGCACACAGAAACACTTTCCCTGATTTAGGATAATAAACACAAATCAAAAAGTAGGGTGACATATTTGGGAGTTTTCTTTAAATGTGTGTTCAATACCCCAGTAGTCAGGAAGAGGGCGAAGCTGGTGAAATCTCTCTTCAAGCTGTGGCTATTTACTTAATGCTTCTATTTATAAACATGATCTTGAAGCTGCTGGTTGGAGAAACACAGATTCATGGGAGGCTTTGTGGCATCTGATCTCCTGGCAAGATCCTCTGTGTTCTGTCAGAACGTATCACCCTGCCTGAGCTTCTGGAGAGTCAAATACTGTTCATGTCTTTATTTGGAAATAACTGGGAAATATATATATATAACCCAGACCCAGTGCCATCGAGTCGATTCCGACTCTCTCTCTATATATAAAATTATAATTTAGATGAAGGTTTACAGAACAAAGTAGTTTTTCATCAAACAGTACACACATTGTTCTATGACATTGGTTAATAACCCCACGACATGTCAACACTCTCCCTTCTCAACCCTGGGTTCCCTATTACCACCTTTCCCGCCTCCTCCTGCCTTCTAGTCCTTGTCCCAGGGCTGGCGTGCCCTTTAGTCTTGTTTTGTTTTATGGGTTTGCCCACTCTTTGACTGAAGGGAGAACCTCAGGAGTGACTTCAGTACTGAGCTGAAAGGGTGTACGGGGGCCATATTCTCAGGGTGTCTTCAGTCTCTGTTAGGCCATCAAGCCTGGACTTTCTTTTTGAGTTAGAATTCTTTTCTACATTTTTCTCCAGTTCTGTCTGGGACCCTCTATTGCAATCCTTGTCAGAGTAGTCAGTGGTGATAGCCGGGCACCATCCCATTGTACTGGACTCAGTCTGGTGGAGGACGTGGTACATGTGGTCCCTTAGTCCTTCGGACGAATCTTTCTCTTGTATCTTTAGTTTTCTTCATTCTTCCTTGTTCCCGGAGGGGTGATACCAGTGGAGTATCCTAAATGGCCACTCACAGGCTTTTAAGACTCCAGACACTACTCACCAAAGTAGAATGTAGAATATTTTCTTTAAAAACTATATTATGCCTATTGAGCTAGATGCTCCCAGAGACCATGGTCCCCACAGCCCTCAGCCCAGCAATTTGGTCCCTCAGGGAGTTTGGATGTTATCTATGAAGCTACCATGACCTTGCCTTGTACAGGTTTTGCTGGCTTCCGCAGTATTGTGTACTGTCTTACCCATCACCAAAGTTTCCACTTATCTACTGTCTATTAAGTGTTTTTCCATCCCCACCCCTCCCTCATAACCATCAAAGATTGTTTCTTTTTTATTGTAAACCTTTTCATGACTTTTTACAGTAGTGGTCTCATATAATATTTGTCCTTTTTTGAGTGACTTACTTCACTCAGCATAATGCCCTCCAGATTCATCCATGTTATGAGATGCTGCACAGATTCTTCCTTGTTCTTTATCGTTGTGTAATACTCCATTGTGTATATGTACCACAGTTTGTTTATCCATTCATTTCTTTTTATTTAATAATTTTTATTGTGCTTTACGTGAAAGTTTACAAATGAAGTCAGTCTCTCACACAAAAACCCATATACACCTTGCTACACACTCCCAATTACCCTCCCCCTAATGAGACAGCCAGCTCTCTCCCTCCACTCTCTCTTCTTGTGTCCATTTCACCAGCTTCTAACCCCCTCCACCCTCTCATCTCCACTCCAGGCAGGAGATGCCAACATAATCTCAAGTGTCCACCTGATCCAAGAAGCTCACTCCTCACCAGCATCCCTCTCCAACCTATTGTCCAGTCCAATCCCTGTCTGAAGAGTTGGCTTTGGGAATGGTTCCTGTCCTGGGCCAACAGAAGGTCTGAGGGCCACGACCACCGGGGTTCTTCTAGTCTCAGTCAGACCATTAAGTCTGGTCTTATGAGAATTTGGGGTCTGCATCCCACTGCTCTTCTGCTCCCTCAGGGGTTCTCTGTTGTGTTCCCTGTCAGGGCTGTCATCCGTTGCAGCCGGGCACCATCTAGTTCTTCTGGTCTCAAGATGATGTAGTCGCTGGTTCATGTGGCCCTTTCTGTCTCGTGGGCTTGTAATCACCTTTTGTCTGTGGTGTTCTTCATTCTCCTTTGATCCAGGTGGATTGAGACCAATTGATGCATCTTAGATGGCTGCTTGCTAGCGTTTAAGACCCCAGACGCCACTCTTCAAGGTGGGATGCAGAATGTTTTCTTAATAGATTTTATTATAGCAATTGACTTAGATGTCCCCTGAAACCATGGTCCCCAGACCCCTGCCCCCGCTACGCTGGCCTTGGAAGCATTCGGTTTATTCAGGAAACTTCTTTGCTTTTGGTTTAGTCCAGTTGTGCTGACCTCCCCTGTATTATGTGCTGTCTTTCCCTTCACCTATAGCAGTTCTTATCTACTATTTAATTAGTGAATACCGCTCTCCCACACTCCTTCCCTCCCCCCGGTACCAAAAAGAATGTTTCCTTCTCAGTTTAAACTATTTCTCAAGTTCTTATAATAGTGGTCTTATACAATATTTGTCCTTTTGCATCTGACTAATTTCACTCAGCATAATGCCTTCCAGGTTCCTCCATGTTAGGAAATGTTTCACAGATTCCTCATTGTTCTTTATCGATGCGTAGTATTCCATTGTGTGAATATACCATAATTTATTTATCCATTCATCCGTTGATGGGCACCTTGGTTGCTTCCATGCTTTTGCTATTGTAAACAGTGCCGCAGTAAACATGGGTGTGCATATATCTGTTTTTGTAAAGGCTCTTATTTCTCTAGGATATATTTCAAGGAGTGGGATTGCTGGATCGTATGGTAGTTCTATTTGTAGCTTTTTAAGGAAGCGTCAAATCGATTTCTAAAGTGGTTGTACCATTTGACATTCCCACCAGCAGTGTAGAAGTGTTCCAATCTCTCCGCAGCCTCTCCAACATTTATTAGTTTGTGTTTTTTGGATTAATGCCAGCCCTGTTGGAGTGAGATAAAATCTCATTGTAGTTTTGATCTGTGTTTCTCTAATGGCTAATGATCATGAACATTTCCTCATATATATGTTAGCTACCTGAATGTCTTCTTTAGTGAAGTGTCTATTCATATCTTTTGCCCGTTTTTTAATTGGGTTATTTGTCTTTTTGCAGTTGAGTTTTTGCAGTATCACGTAGATTATAGAGATCAGGCGGTGATCAGAAATGTCATAGCTAATAAGTTTTTCTCAGTCTGTAGGTAGCCTTTTTACTCTTTTGGTGAAGTCCTTGGATGAGCACAGGTGTTTGATTTTTAGGAGCTCCCAGTTATCTAGCTTTTCTTCTACATTTTAATAATGTTTTGTATATTGTTTATGCCATGTATTAGGGCTCCTAATGTTGTCCCTAGTTTTTCTTCCATGACCTTTATCGTTTTAGATTTTATATTTAGGTCTTTGATCCATTTTGAGTTAGTTTTTGTGCATGGAGTGAGGTATGGGTCTTGTTTCATTTTTTTGCAGATGGATATCCAGTTATGCCAGCACCATTTGTTAAAAAGACTGTCTTTTCCCCATTTAACTGTTTTGGGGCCTTTGTCAAATATCAACTGCTCATATGTGGATGGATTTATGTCTGGATTCTCAATTTTGTTCCATTGGTCCATGTATCTGTTCTTGTACCAGTACCAGGCTGTTTTGACTACTGTGGCGGTATACCCATTGCCGTCGAGTTGATTCTGAGTCATACCGACCCTACAGGACAGAGTAGAACTGCCCCATAGAGTTTCCAAGGAGTGCCTGGTGGATTTGAACTACCAACCTTTTGGTTACCAGCTGTAACACTTACCCACTACACCACCGGGGTTTCCTACTGTGGTGGTATAATAGGTTCTAAAATCAGGTAAAGTAAGGCCTCCCACTTTGTTCTTCTTTTTCAGTAATGCCTTATTTATCCGGGGCCTCTTTCCCTGCCATGTGAAATTGGTGATTTGTTTCTCTATCTCATTAAAGAATGTCCTTGGGATTTGGATCGGAATTGCATTAAGTGTATAGATCGTTTTAGGTTGAATAGACATTTTTATAATGTTAAGTCTTCCTATCCATGAGCAAGGTATGTTCTTCCACTTATGTAAGTCTCTTTTGGTTTCTTGCAGAAGTGTACTGTAGTTTTCTTTGTATAAGTCTTTTACATCTCTGGTAAGATCTATTCCTAAGTATTTTATCTTCTTGGGGGCTACTGTAAATGGCATTGATTTGGTGATTTCCTCTTCGATGTTCTTTTTGTTGGTGTAGAGGAATCCAACTGATTTTTGTATGTTTATCTTGTATCCCGATACTCTGCTGAATTCTTCTAATTAGTTTCAGTAGTTTTCTGGAGGATTCCTTAGGGTTTTCTGTGTATAAGATCATGTCATCTGCAAAACAGAGATACTTTTACTTCTTTCTTGCCAATCTGGATGTCCTTTATTTCTTTATCTAGCCTAATTGCTCTGCCTAGGACTTCCAGCACAATGTTGAATAAGAGTGGTGATAAAGGGCATCCTTGTCTGGTTCCCGACCTCAATGGGAATGTTTTCAGGCTGTCTCCATTTACAGTGATGTTGGCTGTTGGCTTTGTATAAATGCCCTTTATTATGTTGAGAAATTTTCCTTCTTGTCCTATTTTGCTGAGAGTTTTTATCATGAATGAGTGTTGAACTTTGTGAAATGCCTTTTCTGCGTCAATTGATAAAATCCTGTGATTCTTGTCTTTTGTTTTATTTATGTGGTGGATTACATTGTTTTTCTAATGTTGAACCATCCCTGCATACCTGGTGTGAATCCCACTTGGTCATGGTGAATTATTTTTTGATATATCGTTGAATTCTATTGGCTAGAATTTTGTTGAGGATTTTTGCATCTACATTCATGAGGGATGTAGGTCTATAATTTTCTTTTCTTGTGGTGTCTTTACCTGGTTTTGGTTTATCAGGCATATGGTGGCTTCATAGAATGAGCTTGGTAGTATTCCATCCTTTTCTATGCTCCGAAATACCTTTAGTAGTAGTGGTGTTATCTCTTCTCTGAAAGTTTGTTAGAACTCTGCAGTGAAGCCGTCTGGACCAGGGTTTTTTGTTGTTGTTGGGAGTTTTTTGATTACCTTTTTAATCTCTTCTTTTGTTATGGGTCTATTTAGTTGTTGTACCTTTGTGTTAGCTTATGTAGGTAGTGTGTTTCTAGGAATTCATCCATTTCTTCTAGGTTTTCAAATTTGTTTGAGTATAGTTTTTCATAGTAATCTGATATGATTCTTTTAATTTCAGTTGGGTCTGTTGTAATATCGCCCATTTCATTTCTTATTCGGGTTATTTACTTCCTCTCCTGTTTTTCTTTTGTCAGTTTGGCCAGTGGTGTATCAAATTTGTTGATTTTTTTAAAAAAACCCTTTTTTGGTCTTGTTAATTCTTTCAATTGTTTTTCTGTTTTCTATTTCATTTAGTACAGCTTTAATTTTTATAATTTGTTTTCTTCTGGTGCCTGTGGGTTTCTTTTGTTGCTCTCTTTCTATTTGTTCAAGTTGTAGGGATAATTCTTTGATTTTGGCCCTTTCTTCTTTTTGGATGTGTGCATTTGATATAAATTGGCCTCTGAGGACCACTTTTCCTGTGTCCCAAAGGTTCTGACAGGAAGTTTTTTCATTCTCATTGGATTCTATGAATTTCTTTATTCCATCCTTAATGTCTTCTAGAATCCAGTCTTTTTTGAGCAGGGTATTGTTCAGTTTCCAAGTGTTTGGTTTTTTTCTCTGCTTTTCCTGTTATTGATTTCCACTTTTATGGCCTTAGGTCAGAGAAGATGCTTTGTAATATTTCAATGTTTTGGATTCTGCTAAGGCTTGCTTTATGACCTAATATGTGGTCTATTCTAGAGAATGTTCCATGTGCACTAGAAAAGAAAGTATAGTTGGTTGCTGTTGGGTGGAGTGTTCTGTATATGTCTACGAAGTCAAGTTGGTTAATTGTGGCATTTAGATCTTCCGTGTCTTTATTGAGCTTCTTTCTGGATGTCCTGTCCTTCACCAAAATTGGTGTGTTGAAGTCTCCTACTATTATTGTGGGGCTGTCTATCTCACTTTTCAATGCTGATAGAGTTTGTTTTATGTATCTTGCAGCCCTGTCATTGGGTGCATAAATATTTAATATGGTTATATGTTCTTGGTGTATTGTCCCTTTAATCATTATATAGTGTCATTCCTTATCCTTTCTGATGGATTTAACTTTAAAGTCTATTTTGTCAGAAATTAATATTGCTACTCCTGCTCTTTTTTGATTGTTCTTTGCTTGATATATTATTTTTTCCATCCTTTGAGTTTTAGTTTGTTTGTGTCTCTAAGTCTAAGGTGTGTCGCTTGTAGGCAGCATATAGACGGATCTAGTTTTTTAATCCATTCTGCCACTCTCTGTCTCTTTATTGGCACATTTAGTCCATTTACATTCAGGATAATTATGGATAGGTATGAATTTAGTGCTTTCATTTGGTGTGTCTTTTTGTGTGTTGACAGTTTCTTTTTCCCACTTAATTTTATGTGCTGAGTAGATTTTCTTTATATATTGTCCTTTCCTCATATTTGTTGTTGTTGATTTTGTTTCTGCTGAGTCTGTACTTTTCCCTTGTGTTTTATTTTGATGAGTAGGATAGTTTGTCTCCTTTTTGGTTACCCCATTATTTACCCCTATTTTTCTAAATTTAAAACTAACTTTTATTTCTTTGTATCGCCGTATCTTCCTCTCCATATGGAAGGTGAATGATTACATTTTTTAGTCCCTCTTTATTATTTTAATGTTGTCTTCTTTTATATAATAACATCGCCGTTACCCTGTGTTGGGCTTTTTTTTTTTTCAATCCTGCTTTGTTTTTTTGGATTTCCCTGTCTGAGTTGACTTCTGGTTGCTCTGCCCAGTGTTCTAGTCTTGGGTTGATAGCTGATATTATTGATTTTCTAACCAAAGAACTCCCTTTAGTATTTCTTGTAGTTTTGGTTTGGTTTTTACGAATTCCCTCAACTTGTGTTTATCTGGAAATGTCTTAATTTCACCTTCATATTTAAGAGACAGTTTTGATGGATATATGATTCTTGGCAGGCAATTTTTTTCCTTCAGTTTTTTTTAAATATGCCATCCCATTGCCTTCTTGCCTGCATGGTTTCTGCTGAGTAGTCCGAGCTTATCCTTATTGACTCTCCTTTGTAGGTGACTTTTCGTTTATCCGTTGCTGCTTTTATAATTGTCTCTTTATCTTTGGTTTTGGAGGCTTGATTATAATATGTCTTGGTGACTTTCTTTTAAGATCTACCTAATGTGGAGTTTGATGAGCATCTTGGATAGATATCTTCTCATCTTTCACAATATCAGGGAAGTTTTCTGCCAACAAATCTTCAACAATTTTCTCTGTATTTTCTGTTATCCCTCCCTGTTCTGGTACTCCAGTCACTTGTAGGTTATTTGATAGAGTCTCGATAGAGTCCCACATGATCCTTAAGGTTTCTTCATTTTTTTAAATTCTTTTATTAGTGCCAAGTGATTTATCTTCGAGTTCAGGAATTCTAGCTTCTACTTGCTCAATTCTGCCCCTCTGAATTTCTATTGAGTTATCTAATTCTGTGATTTTATTGTTAATCTTCTGAATTTCTGATTGGTGTCTGTGTATGGATTTTTCCGGCTTATTAAACTTTTTGTTATGTTCCTGAATAATCTTTCTAACTTCTTCAGTTGCTTTATCTGTGTGTTCCTTGGCTTGTTCTGTGTATTGCCTCATTTCCTTCCTGATGTCTTGAAGGGTTCTGTGTATTAAACTTTTGTATTCTGCCTCTGGTAATTCCAGGAATGCACTTTCATCTAAAAGATCCCTGGATTCTTTGTTTTGAGATCCTGTTGAGGTGATTATGGTCTGTTTCTTTATTGACTTGATATTGACTGTTGTCTCTGAGCCATCTATAAGTTATTGTATTCGTTTATGCTTGCTTACTGTGTCATAGCTGCTTGCTTTGTTTTGTTTTGGTATACCCCTATGGGTTGCTTGAGTGAGCTAGCTTGATTATTTTCGCCTTTGGAGCTCTGGTGTCCTGTCCCCAGCTGGCTAGAGCTGTTATCAGGTATATCAGTCTAGGAGTCCATTCAGTTTTCTTGTATGAATTCAGCTCAGGTTTCCAGGCAGCTGATATCACGTGTGTGGTTCAGGCTCTGTCCTACAGTCTTAGAGGGGCAGGGGTGAATGGTATATATACCAGTATCTGATTGCAGCAGGGGGTCATGCTCTGAACAAGGCAGGGGGCTGAGAACGGACCCCCAAGTGTCTCTGAGGAAAATGTGTGTCTGTTCCCTAGAGCGTGCTGGTGGGTGGGTTCTGCAGAGGGACCAGGGGCACCGAAAGTTTTTGTTGTAAGGACTGGGAGGTACCAGTTGTCTTTGTACCCCTGTGGCGGGTGGCTGGGTGACCTGAGCGGAGCTACCAGTCTTTAGGTCCCTGTTGTGGGTAGGTGAGGACCTTGTTTAATAGGCAAAGCAATGTCAAACATCAAACTCCCACCTCTCCACCGCACAGATGAAATGGTTGGAGTTTGCCAACAAGGGCCTATTCTCCTGAAATAGGCCCACACAGGTCCATGCTGAAGGGAAAGGTGCTCAAGGTCCACAGACGGTTTATGCCTGCACAGGAGCTGCTTCTGTCCTGAGCTCACCAGGTTAATGGAGCTAGCAAATTATCTTTTCCCCCCAATTGCAAATTTTTTCCTTCCCCAAGGCCAGGAGGATGGCTCTAGGTGCTCACCAGGTTCTATCTCAGGCCCAGGGATTCAGCCGCTGAAGCTGGCTTGGGGGTGGGTGGGGCGCGGTAAAGTATACGCAAGTAGTTAGCTTTTGCCTCGAGCACGCCATTCTCCTCAGGTTCCGGAGGTGTGAGTGGGTTGTGGCTGGCTGCTTCTCCCTGAGGAAACTGTGGCCAAACGCTAGGACCAGCCCTCTGCTGCCGCTGCCGCCGCCACCACTCCAGGAATGGTGCCTGAGAGCTCCTCGCGATTCAGGTCCAACAACTCCTCTCCAGTTCTGAATGGCCTCTTTCTCCCTCTGCCCCTCAGTTCGTTGTCTAAGCTTGCCTTTGATGCTTAGAGCTTCCAGCTTGTCACAAATATACTCGTTTCACTTGTTTTTTCGGGTCTTTATTGTAAAGAGGGCTCGACAGAAGCGTCTGTCTATTCCGCCATCTTGGCTCCACCTCTCTATCCATTCATCTCTTGATGGGCATCTAAGTAGTTTCCACCTTTTTTGCTATTGTGAACAATGCTGCAGTGAACATGGGTGTGCATATGTCTGTTCGTGTGATGGCTCTTATTTCTCTAGGATATATTCCTAGGAGTGGGATTGCTGGATCATATGGTATTTCTATTTCTAGCTTTCTAAGGAAGTACCATATCCTTTTCCAAAATGGTTGCATCATTTTGCATTCCTACCAGCAGTGCATAAGAGTTCCTATATCCCTGCAGCCTCTCCAACATTTGTTATTTCCTGTTTTATTGATTTGTGCCAGTAATGCTGGTGTGAGATGGTATCTCATTGCGGTTTTGATTTGTATTTCTCTAATGGCTAGAGATCGTGAGCATTTCCTCACGTGTCTGTTGGCCGCTTGAATGTCTTCTTTGGTGAAGTGTCTCTTTGTTTCCTTTGCCCATTTTTTAGTTGGATTATTTGTCTTTTTGTTCTAGAGGTGTTGGATTTTCTTGTAGATTTTAGAGATTAGACCTTTGTCTGATTTCTAATAGCCAATTTTTTTTTCAATCTGTAGGTTCTCTTTTTACTCTTTTGGTGAGGTCTTTTAATGAGCATAAGTGTTTAACTTTTAGAAGATCCCTAACTGGGAAATATTTGTGAGGACAAAATAGAAAATAACATTTCTACTGATCATTCTTAAAAGAATAGCTTTGCAGCCTATATACAAGAGTGTGCTGTTTTAATTGGAATTCCTTGCCCCAGCGCCAAATCCCCTCGTTGAGCATATCTCTGTAGGTTTTATCCTTTATACATAAAACATCTCCTCTGTTTACTTTTTCCCTATTCACTACTCTGTGCTCTGCAGCAAAAAGTTATTAGCATAAATGAACATCTTTTATTAGTGCACTAAAGGGGCAAAGTTATGGTAAATTATTTGTAAAAGGATAAAAGAGATACACTGTAATATAGAATTAAGTACATTGTATTGGAAGATAGGAAACCTGCATTCCTCTTCTGAGTTTTCAATTCAATTACTGGATAACCACTGGGCAGTTATGAACATCCCTGAACCTAAAGGTTCTCATATGTACAGCGAGGGGCTTGGATGAGATCTAAGTCCCTTCCAGTCCAACTTTACATTCCAATGATTACTGCAAACTTCTGATGTCCTACTGGCTGTGCTGAGCATATGATCCTCACAACGCCCTGGTGAGATGGGTGTTGTCATCTCCATTTCATGCTGGAAAGCCAAGGCTTGGAGAGAATAGAGAACATGCCATGGATGTGGCTTGGCTGACACGCTGTATTCTAGTGACTGCCCTGTACTCCTCACCAGAACCAATACATTATCAATGGGTAATGTTACTTTTTGTCATCAAAGATGTCCCTCTATGATCCTGGATTTGGAGTCCCTAAGAGCTGGACTACGTCAATATATTGAGGAGTTTGCTGACTAATTGGCTAACAGCTACTTCCCTGAGCTCCCAGACCTCCTCTTTGTCGCTGCCCTAGGTATTCCATCCCCACTACCAGAGGATCCACCCAGCAGCTAAAGGAGTAATGCCTGGAGCAGACTTCCAGGACCCTCTCCAGCATTATGGCACGCCTCTCTTCTGCCTGGACACTGTAATATAGTCGTGAAGTGCTTTAAATATTGCCCCTGAGATTTCTCTCATGACCACCCTTCCTTCCTTCCTTTTACCTGTGAGCCCCAGACAGGAGGAGTTGACTTCTGCCCTGAGATGTTTTTCAAAGTTCCTTGTTGAGGATGAAGGTTGATTTAGAGTAGAGGTTAATTTGCCTGAGATTTTCAAATCTGTCTCTCAATCTCTTTGCCTGGGTTCTGTTCCCTGTCACTCCAACTCCATCTGGGGACCTGGTTTCTGTTTACCTCCCCTTTCCACGAGCTTCTAATAGGAGGGTGTCTTCAGCTTTGCCCGGTCTTCTGTCTGGCCTATCATTAGTATATGGCTGACATTTCCTCCTCTTCTGATCACCAGGATTCTAGCTCTGTCCCTTGCTTTTATTTGCTTTATGCCCTGCCTTTGAGACAGATAGGGTTGACTGTGCTGGCAGAACAAAAGAGCTGTTAAAAGATTACCATCTAGAAGTTGAGTAAACAGGAACCACACCCTGTCAACACGAGATAAGGTTAAAACAACCTGTGAATTACAAAAAAAAAAAAAAATTTTTTTCTTAGTGTTTTTCTAGTCCCTTCCTACTTGGTGGCAGTAGGTTCCCCACTTACAGGCTCTCATGTACAGAAGAACAAAGTGTGACTTCTGTTTAACCTTCCTTAGCCTGCCGAAGACGGTGAGGTAGTGCCGAAGACCAGTGAGCTTGCACTATATCCCATAATAAGTGATGCCAAGCGTTGCCAAGAGGACTCCATCTTGAATGTCAGTGGCCTCCATCTTGGAATCCAGATGTACATGCAACCTAATTTAATATGCACCGCCATTCTGAGAAGTACCCACCTCTTGAAAGAAACCTACTAAATATTCATTACTCTATTGTCCCGCTAAACCCATATAAGCCTCAGCAAAACCTTTGTTTGGGGAAACAGAAGCTAGTGTTGCCTGGTTCCTCCCTTTCCCTGCTCTCAAGCCTTTACTTTCTTTCTTCAGCTAATAAACGCTTGTTTGTGTGGAACCTCTGAGCCTCTCCTGGTCATTTTTGGTCAGTAGAAGGCAAGAACCTCGGCAGGGCTTAGTCCGAAGCTGGGAAGCCTTGGCCGGCAATACCTTTAGCTTGTGCTTACCCAACACAGCCCCTGATCTTCAGTAGAATTCACTCCTTCTTCACGGCTCAATTTTTTTAAATCCAGCTATTATTACTCACCAATATACCATATATGTTACTTATTTATCTAGTTTATTTTCTATCTCCATAGAAGATAAGCTCTACTAGAGTAGTGTCGTGAGGAGGGGTCACTATCGACCACTCCAAATGATTTATGTCTTTCCACAATGTCTTTATTAATCGTTAAGCACACAGGTTCTTGGCTACCCTGGGTGCCAGAGGCCTCAGTCACCAAAATGGTAAGAAAGAGAAAGAGAGCAAGCAAGCTTACGGCAAATGAAGTCCAAAGTCTAAGGTCCAAAGTCCAAAGTCCAAACACCTCTGTCACTCTTGACCACGTTGTCTCGTTGGGCCCAGGAGCACTATATCAGGCCTCTACCTCAGCAAGACTTTCATCAAGCTAGGATTGCGGAGGGATCGACTTCACTTCAGACTGAGTGGAGACCGGGTGGCTTGAAGGCCAATCGCCCTTACTTCCAAACTCAGCTGGCTCTGGGACCCCAGTCAATCAGGGAGTCCTCTGGCAGGTGAGAGGTCTCACGCCACCTCTCCACTGTCCGAAAGAGGGTGGCTCTAATATGCTCTGAGCAAAGTTGAGTCTTAGTGTTTCTTCTTTTATACGTGTTGGGGCTCTCTGAGCCCTTTTGGTTGGTGTTGATAAGTACTTGTTTACCACTTAGCTGGAGCTCTTTGAGCCCATTTGGTTGATACTGATAAGTCCTTGTTTGTGACTTAGTTGGTCCTGGTTCTTCTGTTGATAAAGCTGTTTTTCTCCTCTAGGTTATGTCATCTTCTTTATCTCCTTTCTTCACATGTTGTTTACTTTTTCATTTGCTTTCAGCTAGCCTGCTCTCCACAAGTAGGGATTTTTTTGTCTTGTTCATTGGTGTGTCTCAAGTGCTTAAAACAAGGCCTAATATGATTAGATTCTTATAAAATATTTGTTGAATGAATGAGTGAATGGATGGATGGACTTAGTGTCTTGCTCTCTTCAACAATTGAGTTACAAACTTTATCTACTAATGGTTTTAAAATGGCACAAACTAAACCAAACTTGAGTAAGAATAAATACATCATTGTACCAAAATCACCAAACCCATTGCCACTGAGTCAATTTCAACTCATAGCGACCCTATAGGTTAGCGTAGAACTGCCCCACAGGGTTTCCAAGGAATGGATGGTAGATTGGAACTGCCAGCCTTTTGGATTAGCAGCCAAGCTTTTAACCACTCCACACCAGGGCTCCTCATTATACCAAAGAAGGAAATAATTGTCGACAACAAAGTTATGCCCTAGAATAGACAGGGTTGTGCTTGGCCAGAAGAGTATGGAGAAATGGATACCTGAACTGAGCGGCTAAATTGTGTAAGTAGAGTCAGCGGGAAGTGGAAGCCCAGAGAAGCTATTGTACTAATTACTCAGCCAGCAAACCTCACTGCATTGACCTGTGAATAACCATACTCATTAGCTTCTTAGACCTCTCGGCACAGATGGTTTCATTTGAATTTGAGCCCATGCATTCATTTGGAGGAGGTTTACGTGGATCCCTTGTGGTGGCCTGTCTGCAGTGTGATGATCATTTACCTTCAGGAAGACGCTCCCCATACAGGCAATGGCAGGTGGGGTTACTCCATCCACTTTCACATCAGAGGCTGACTGCTGTGCAGTTTCATGGAAGCAATTTTATTTTCTATTTGTAGAGCTGCTTTTGAATTCTTATCATTGTATTGATGCTCTTAATTAAACTAAAACAGAAATTCTCAAAAAAAATCAGGCTTAAGTAAAACACAGACTTACTAATTGGAAATAAATTTTTTTCAACACAGAAATGGTGACTATACACATGTACCTCACCAGATGGAACACACAGGAATCAAGTTGACTGCATCTGTGGAAAGAGACAATGGAGAAGCTCAATATCATCAGTTAGAACAAGGCCAGGGGCCAACTGTGGAACAGCCCATCAGTTGCACATATTTAAGTTCAAGTTAAACTGAAGAAAATTAAAACAAGTTGATGAGAGCCAAAGTATGACCTTGAGTATATCCCACCTGAATTTAGAGACCATCTCAAGAATAGTTTTGATACATTGAACACTAATGACTGAATACCAGATGAGTTGTGTGATGACAATGAGGACATCATACAAGAAGAAAGCAAAAGGTCATTAAAAAGACAGAAAAAAAGGCCAAAACGGCTGTCAGAAGAGACTCTGAAACTTGCTCTTGAATGTAGAGTAACTAAAGCAAAAGAAAGAAATGATAAAGAGCTGAACAGAAGATTTCAAAGGGCAGCTCAGGAAGACAAAGTACTGTAATGAAATGTGCAAAGACCTGGAGTTAGAAAACCAAAGGGGAAGAACGCTTGGCATTTCTAAAGCTGAAAGAGCTGAAGAAAAATTCAAGCCTTGAACTGCCATACTGAAGGATTCTATGAGCAAAATATTGAACAACACAGGGAGCATCAGAAGAAGATAAAAGGAATGCACAGTCATTGTGCCAAAAAGAATTGGTTGATGTTCAACCATTTCAGGAGGTAGCATATGATCTAGAACCTATGGTACTGAAGGAAGAAGTTGCTGCCCTGAAGGCATTGGTGAAAAACAAGACTCCGGGAATTGATGGAATACCAGTTGAAATGTTTCATCAAACAGATGCGAAGCTAGAAGCTCTCAGTCATCTATGCCACAAAATTTGGAAGACAGCTACCTGGCCAACTGACTGGAAGAGATCCATATTCGTACCCATTCCAAAGAAAGACGATCCAACAGAATGCACAAATTATCAAACAATATCATTAACATCATGTCATGGATTGAATTATGTCCCCCCCAAAATATGTGTATCAATTTGGATGGGCCATGATTGCTGGTATTCTGTGACTTTCCTACATCTTGTAAATTTTGCCTCTATTGTGTTAATGAGGGAGGATGGGCGGCAGTTGTGTTAGTGAGGCAGGACTCAATCTACAAGGTTGGATTGTCTTGAGGCAATCTCTTGAGATATAAAAGAAGGAAGCCAGCAGAGAGACAGGGAGACCTCATACCACCAAAAAAGCAACACCAGAGCAGAGGGCATCCTTTGGAACCCGTGGTCCCTGTGCCTGAGAAGCTCCTCGACCAGGGGAAGATTGAGGACAAGGACCTTCATCCAGAACCAACGGAGAGAGAAAGCCTTCCCCTGGAGCTGATGCCCTGAATTTGGACTTTCAGCCTACTTTACTGTGAGGAAATAAATTTCTCTTTGTTAAAGCCATCCACTTGTGGTGTTTCTGTTGTAGCAGCACTAGATGACTAAGACACATCACATGCCAATAAAATTATGCTGAAGATAATTCAAAAACATTTGCAGCAGCACATTGACAGGGAACTGCCTGAAATTCAAGCTGGTTTCAGAAGAGGATGTGGAAAGAAAGACATCATTGCTGATATCAGATGGATGTTGGCTGAATGCAGAGAATACCAGAAAGATGTTTAGCTGTGTTTTATTGACTGTGCAAAGGCATTCGACTGTGTGGATCATAACAAATTATGAATAACATAATAACTTAATTGTGCTAATGAGAAACCTGTACGTAGACCAAGAGGCAGTCATTTGAACAGAAAGATGGATACTGCATGGTTTAAAATCAGGAAAGGTGTGCATTAGGGTTGTATCCTTTCACCATGTTTATTCAATCTGTGTGTTGAGCAAATAATCCGAGAAGCTGAACTATATTAAAGAGAACATGGCATCAGGATTGGGGGAAGACTCATTAACAACTGGTGTTATGCAGATGACACAACCTTGCTTGCTGAAAATGAAGAGAACTTGAATCACTTACTGATGAAGATCAAAGACTTCAGCCTTCAGTATGGGCTACATCTCAACATAAAGGAAACAAAAATTCTCACCTCTGGACCAATAAGCAACATGATGATAAATGGAGAAAATATTGAGGTTATTAAGGATTCCATTTTACTTGAATCCATAGTCAATGCCTTTGGAAGCAGCAGTCAAGAAATCAAATGATGTTTTGCATTGGGCAAATCTGCTGCAAAAGACCTCTTTAAAGTGTTAAAAAGCAAAAACTCCCTTTGAGGACTGAGCCTCATATGCATGTGAAAGTTGTACAATGAATAAGAAAGACTGAAGAAGAATTGATGCCTTTGAATTATGGTGTTGGTGAAGAATACTGAGTATTGAATATACCACGGACTGCCAGAAGAAGGAAAAATCTGTCTTGGAAGAAGTACAGCCAGAATGTTTCTTGGAAGCGAGGATGGCGAGACTTCATCTTGTGTACTTTGGATATGCTATCAGAACAGACAAGTCCCTGGAGAAGGACGTCATGCTTGGTAAAGTAGAGGGTCAGCGAAAGAGAAGAAGACTCTCAGCGAGATGAATTGACACAGTGGCTGCAACAATCAGCTTGAAAATGGCAATTGTGAGGGTGGTGCAGGAACAGGCAGTGTTTTGTTCTGTTGTGCATAGGGTCACTATGAGTTAGAACCAACTTGAAGGCACCTAACCACAACAGCATTCCATTGTCTAGACATACCATAATTAATTTCTTCATTCACTGGCTGAAAGACATTTGGGTTATTTTCAGGTTTTGGCTGAACATTCAGGTATAAGTGTTTTTGTGAACATATGATTTCATTTTTCTTGGCAAATACCTAGCAGTGGGCATGCTTTTTCTTTTCAAATGAATATACAAACATACAAAATAGGATATGAAAACTGTAACTTTATGTATGAAGGGGCCCAGTATATTCAGTTTGTAAATTTAATCATTTCAGATGAGACTAATTTATTCATTAGTTGGAAAAGCCGGGTTTTGACAGGGACTGTCATTTGGGCAGGTCTAGAATGTGTTTAAGGTTTGATACTCTAGTACTTTCTGAAAACTCCCGATTAAATAATTCAGAAATTTTAATGGCATCTAAGTTTTATAGGAGCCCTGGTGGTGCAGTGGTTAAGAGCTCAGGTTGCTAACCAAAAGGTCAGCCACTCCTTGGAAACCCTATGGGGCAGTCTACTCTGTCCTATCGGTCGCTACGAGCAGGAATGAACTTGATGGCAATGGGTTCAATGGGTTTAAGCTTTATAAGTTTAATATTTTGCTTTTGTTTACAGAGTTTAGATAAGAAACTAATATTTGTACTTCAGAAATTACAACCTAAGATTTTAAAAAGCCTTGTAAAAAATACATTTTCATAATTTCTCTATTGTTAGTTGCTGTTGTTTGATTCCAACCCATGGTCACCCCATGTGTGCAGAGTAGAACTGCTCCATAGGGCTTTCAAGGCTGTGACCTTTTGGAAGCAGATCACCAGGCTTGTCTTCCAAGGTGTCTCTGGGTGGGTTTGAACTGCCAATCTTTTGGCTAGTAGTTGAGCACCTGTTTGCATCACCCAGGAATTCCTAATTTCTCTATAGGATATTTTAAAAATTAAGACTTTTTTCATTATAAATAAAATACCTTAAAATAAAATTTGTTCAAAGAGAAAAAATATTAACTTAGTTTAATTATGCTTTTATGCAAGGTTGAAAAACAAAGTGTAGTGGTAAGAAATTTGGGGAAGTATAGTAAATAATTTCAGAGTGTCTTTCCACCTTACAGTTATTTTCCCTCATCTGAGAATCAACCCCACCCTTGGATCCTCATGATCACAGGTCAGTGTGGGCTCTGGCATCACTGCTGGTAGTTCATGACCTCAGCCGTCTGCCTGCAGCAATTGGACCCGGCAGCTGTCTGAACCATCAGACGCTGGTCCGCGGGAGTCTGGACTGGGACTGAGCTGAGGGTTTTCGTGTGCCTGGGTCTGAGTCATGTCTGCTCAGGGGCTGTGAGGCAGCCACTTTTTAACCATCAAACTGAGAAGCAGATAACAGGATCTGCAAGAAGGGATGAATCAGACGGCAGACGAACCGAGAGAGGGGCGTCTGGTGACTTTCTCAGCCCAGTTTCCAGTCTGTCCTTCCTGATGGTTCCTGAGAATCCTGAGAACAGTCTTCTTCTTGTGAAACACTCAAGGAGCAAAATTTTGGTTGACCTAAGCTTGATGCGATTTCTGTCACTGGCTGTGAAAACTTTTCTAACTGCTAGAACCAGGAGTCTCTCACTACTCTCCCACTAACTAGTTGTAGGATTAGGTAAGCTGCTCAGATTCTCTGGGCTTGAATGTTGTCTGGACTTGGTAAGAACACAGGTGCGGACAGGTTTAAGAACGCCTGTGGGGAATGTTGAGGCACCCAGGGGGCTGCAACAAGAGGAAGCTTTTACCACACCTAAAGCGAAAAGGTGTTTTGGCAGCTGGTTTGGAGTGGGGGAACTTTCAGGAGGAGTCGCTGGAGGAGCTGTAGCTGTAGAAGAGTGCAGCCACCTCTAGAGCTGCCTAAGCCAGGAAGCGGGTGGGGAGGAATAAATTCTGTGACCCCACTGGCTTCCTACCCTCCACACTCCTGCCGGCACCTGTCACTGGCCAAACCCAAGGGAAGCCAGAGGACAGAGGAGCCCAGGTGATGCAGGATGCAGGGCTCAGCCTCCAGGGCCACAGAGAAGGGCAGGGGAGGGCTGTCATTGGCTCTGGGGGCAGATGGAGCACAACCCCTGGAGACTCCAAAGCATGATGTGTTGGTTCTTTTTGCAAAGTGACAGGTTCCAGCTGTCATTTATTTGTTTATTCATTTAAACAGCCTTATTTCCACCTGGCGACCTCCTTTTGAAAATCAGCCAGTGAAAACTCTATGGATCAAAAATGGTCCAACCTGCAACAAATCATGGGGATGGAACAGCATTTCAGTTCCTTTTTGCGTGGAGTGGTTATGAGTCAGGGTCAACTCAAAGGCAGCTTACAACAATTCCCACATCTATTTGCAGATGCTCTCTGGCAATCTGCTGATGGAATAGCTCAGGTTTTCTATACAACCTGAAAAACAATGTTCTTCATTTAGTGACCAGTTGAACTTTATAAACTCTGATTTGAAAACCAGGGCCATATTTTCTTGGAGAGAATAAAATTATATTAGTAACGCAGCTTTGGCAGTCCTCTTAAAACAGGCGTCAGAGAAATTATAACTTAGGCAACACATATTTAGTGTTGATGAACTTATTAAACATTTAAGTGACTGGAACTTTATAACTAGCATTATTCTATTTAACACTGTAAATGAAACCAGGAGGAGTATAAAGCCCTGTTTTTAGTCTTTATAAGAATCGATATATTTTTATGTACTGAGAAGTATATGTGCACCTGTCTCCTGACAATGTACTAATGGCTCCTTTTTTTTTTTCTTCCGAAGAATAGATAGAACATAATCAAGTGCTTAAGCATATTATACAATGTCATGGATTGAGTTGTGTCCCCCCCAAAATATGTGTCAATTTGGTTAGGCCATGATTCCCAGTATTGTGTGGTTGTCTTCCATTTTGTGATTGTAATTTTATGTTGAGAGGATTAGGGTGGGATTGTAACACCACGCTTACTCAGGTCACCTCCCTGATCCAGTGTAAAGGGAGTTTCCCTGGGGTGTGGCCTGCACCCCCTTTTATCTCTCAAGAGATAAAAGGAAAGGGAAGAAAGCAGAGAGTTGGGGACCTCACACCACCAAGAAAGCAGCACCAGGAGCAGAGTACATCATTTGGACCTGGGGTCCCTGTGCCTGAGAAGCTCCTTGACCATGGGAAGATTGAGGATAAGGACCTTCTTCCAGAGCCAACAGAGACAGAAGGCCTTCTGCTGGAGCTGACACCTTGAATTAGGACTTTTAGCCTACTTTACTGTGAGGAAATAAATTTCTCTTTGTTAAAGCCATCCACTTGTGGTATTTCTGTTGTGGCAGCACTAGACGACTAAGACGTATCATCTCACAGGTTTTGTTTGAGTGGACTAGGACATAATGGAGCTGCTTCAGCAGAGTGATGGAGGATTTTCTGTACCTAACTTGTGAGACCAATAGCTCTGATTTCCTGCTTAATCTGTTAACATGCCCAGCTCTTACTAAAGCTCTGAGTGGAATGCAGGAGGGTTCAATGAGTCTGCAGTGCCAAATCAGATCTAACTTTAGGTCTGATGTTAAATAACCTGAAGGTAAATACTGAGAAAAGAAAAGAAAAAAAAAAACGCTTCCTACAAACTACAGGTTTTAGGGCCTGAACTCTTTTATTTTATTAAATTTATTTATAAGGTACTAATTTGCTTTATAACACCATACCATGATATATTTTCATCAAGCATTGGAATACATTGTATCAGTAAGGCAGTGTATTTTAAAATTTAACACGTAATAGCAGGTGGCTCCCACGTGCAAGCCCTCCCAAGGGGTCTGCATAGTATAATGCGATGAGTTGTCTTATCTGTAGTTGGAGATGAGGATACAATTGACATTTAGATTTTCTTGAGGTTTCCCCAAAAACATCATGCTTTGAAGAGTGGTGCATGCATCAAGCTGAAAGACAGGGAATCAATGTAAGTGAGGCATCCATGAATGTGGTTTTGGGGGAGCAGTGCAGCACAGGCTGTGAGAAGTAGAGGAAAACAAGGTGGCCTGTCATGCAAGTCACTGAGGAGAACACAGTTGGAAGAAGCCATGGGTGTCTTCTTTCTGTTCCTTATTTCTCACCAGAGACTGGATCTACCTTGAGATGCTTTCAGACCCCATGCAAGAGGTCTTTGGGGAGTCCAGGATGTTCATATCCAGGAAAAATCGGCCAATGAAAAGAAAGGAGGTGTCATGGGTTGAATTGTGTTCCTCCAAAATATCAGTCAAATTAGCTAAGCCATGATTCCCGCGACTGTGTGATTGTCCACCATTTTGTCATTTGATGTGATTTTCCTATGTGTCGCAAATCCTATCTCTGTGATGTTAATAAGATGGGATTAGTGGCGGTTGTGTTAATGAGGCAGGACTCAATCTACAAGATTAGATTGTGTCTTAAGTCAATCTCTTTTGAGATATAAAAGCGAGAATTGAGCAAAGAGACATGGGGACCTCATACCACCAAGAAAGAAGCACTGGGAACATAGCAAGCCTTTGGACCCAGGGCCCCTGTGTTGAGAAGTTCCTTTACCAGAGAAGATTGATGACAAGGACCTTCCCCCAGAGCAGATAGAGAGAAAGCCTTCCCCTGGAGCTAGCACCCTGAATCTAGCCTCCCAGACTGTGAGAGAATAAATTTCTCTTTGTTAAAGCTGTTCATTTGTGGTATTTCTGTTATGGCAGCACTAGATAACTAAGACAGGAGGAAAAAAAGGAGGGTTTTTTTTTTGTTCCTGTGCTCAGGGACCACTCCCCCATGCAGTGGCTACAAAGATCTTAGTTAATCACACTCTAGTCAGAGTAGTGGAGCCCTGGTGGCACAGTGATTAAGTGCTATGGCTATTAACCAAAAAATCAGCAGTTTGAATCCACCAGACACCCCTTGGAAACCCTATGGGGCAGTTGTACTCTGTCCTGTAGGGTCACTGTGAGTGGGAATCGACTCGACAGCAACGAGTTTAGTCAGAGGAGTAAGTAGTAAGACCCGAGGTATCACCAGACCGATTCCAGGGCTTATGTCCCTGTTCCCAAATACCTTCTTCATAAACTCCACTCAACTCACTTCCACTCCACAACCTGGCCACACCAGAATAAAGAAACAGCACATGTAAAGATTGGGCAAATCTGCTGCAAAAGACCTCTTTAAACTGTTAAACAGCAAAGATGTTACTTTGAGGACTGGGGTGTGGCTGACCCAAGCCATGGTATTTTCAATCCCTTCTTATGCATGCAAAACCTGGACAATGAAAAGGAAGACTGAAGAAGAATTGATGCATCTGGCTTATGGTGTTGGGGAAGAATATTGAATATACCACGGACTGCCAGAAGAATGAACAAATCTGTCTTGGAAGAAGTACAGCCAGAATGCTCCTTAGAAGTAAGTATGGCGAGACTGCGTCTCACATATTGTAGACATGTTATCAGGAGGGATCAGTCCCTGGAGAAGGATATCTTACTTGGTAAAGCAGAGGGTCAGCAAAAAAGTCAGTGAGATGGATTGACACAGTGGCTGCAACCATCAACTGAAACATAGCAATGATTGTGAGGATGGCTAAGGACCAGGCACTGTTTCGTTCCATTGTGGATAGGGTCGCTATGAGTTGGAACCAACTGGAAGGCACCTAACAACAACAACAATTAAAAAAACAGAATAAGAACCAACTAATCCTTTCATTGAAGTTGCTAAGTATTAGCATTCTACTCTGAACCTCCCTACCATGGTCTTATAAAATGTAGAGTTTTAGAATTGATTAAGTTGGTATTGGCTGATGGTGTAAACTTACGATCTTTTTATTTGCAACTATAATTTATAAGTGTTAGCTTCATCTGATTTTAAATGCATTTTTTTCTTCTGTTTAGTTATATATGTAACTATTTAGGTTACATATTTATAAATCAAAAGCAACACATTTCTAATTTAGTGCCTGGATTTACAGACCCCTGATTCTTCATTAACTTCTTGATTTATAAACAATGGACTGAAAGTCCCAGTTGATAGATGCAAACTTTCCTGCTGGATTTACGTACCCTCACCCAGAGCCCTGCTGTAAATCACTGTCACGTTTACAAATGTCCCCATTAGTTAGTGCTTTGGTTGTCTGATTTGAAAACAGCTTCTATCTTTACTATTAAATTCTGACTTATCATTTTAATATACAACTCATTGTGAAAATTTGTTACTACCAAGTGCTGATTTATTAGGACACTGTAATAAATTTTATAACATAAATTTTAAAGGATTTGAATTAGGTACACCAGATTTGTGAAACCTTTATGGCTGAAAAATAATTCTCAGAAGCAAGAAGTAAATTTTACATCCAATATCCTACAAAACAAAACATGGAACACCGGCCATGAGAATGTCCTTCTCTTCCTCGATTGCCCTCTCACCTCCGGCATTAAGAGTGCCCTTTTTAAAGCACTGTGAACAATTGTTGGCTGGATCTAAGCAGACTTCCAGGGGCAGAGAAGCATTGGTGTTTGACTTGCATAGATTGATAGGATCACTGTGTGCTAAGCCCCTTGTTGAATTTTGGGTTTTTTTTTTTCGTGTGGTTTTACCTTGGTTCTCTCTTTCATCTGTGCGCTTCATCTGGGGGAGACACACTGGTGCATATTTGGACTTAAATCCCTGCGTGAGGTGCTCAGGGCACTTGTTGGACTGCGTATTAATTACATATCTGCTGAAGTTATTTATTGTTTCACTGGCTAAGGGCTGAGGGATTTTTTTTAATTAGTTTTATGCTGTTGCCTACTGATGACTGAGCTCCTGCCTGCTGTCAGAGAGAATTGCTCCTGCAGATGATTAGGGCAAGGCCATAAGGCACTGAGTAAGGGTTAGCATTTTACAATAATAATTTTCTCAGTGATGTTAAGCACAATTAAGGGAAATGGAGGTTTTCCTCCTTATGATGTCGAATTTAGCATATCCGTGTGGTTCACTTTGGCCCTCGGGTTCACGTTGTTCACTTTTGTACCTTTCTCTCTCTCAGGATGTGCATGCTGTCTCATGGTGACATTTACTTCAAGCGTTCTCTCTTACTGAATTTCCAAGAGCTGAAAGCTATCTAATGGTGGGAAATAAAGCCATAGATATCCTTTTGGGTGGGCTAGGAAAACAATAAACAGAAACTGTTACCTTGTGGTCCCTACATAGCCCTGAGATGTACAGGAAGCTGGGAGATTTGGGGTAAGGAAAAATTGTGGGTGCCCAATTTGCCATGTAACAGTTGGGATTGACAGTAAAGTGTTTTTTAAGAAAGCATTTTATAAAAACACAATTTCTACAATAAAGTAGCCTGCATGCTTTTTTTAATGACCTCCTTTGGGGCTACTGCTGAGCCTAGAATTGGAATTGAAGTTGGGGACATGGAGGAACTAACATCATGTTGTAGAAGTTGAACTCATGATCTGTTTTCTCAGCTGCTAACCAAAATGTTGGCAGTTTGAATCCACCAGCCGCTCCTTGGAAACCCTATGCAGCAGTTCTACTCTGTCCTGTAGGGTCGCCATGAGTCAGAATTGACTCGACAGCAACGGGTTTTTAGCACAGTCACAGTCACATATATGTTAGAAAAGTTTGAACAAATATTGCAGAAAAAGAAGTAAAATCTCAGTGGCCCCTTTCAGCCCTGCAGTAGAAGTGATTCTGTTACAGATGTTTATAAATCCAAAAGTGATCAACATTACGCAAGATGTTACTTATTCTGTTTATTCCACTCACAAAAACAATGGCCTTTGTTGTTGTTCCGTGCCACTGAGTTGATTCTGACTCATAGTGACCCTATGTACAACAGAACAAAACACTGCCGGCTCCTGCGCCATCCTCACAATTGTTGCTATGTTTGAGCTCATTGTTGTTGCCACTGTGTCAGTCCATCCCTTTGAGGGTCGTCCTCTTTTTTGCTGACCCTCCACTCCACCAAGCATGATGTCCTTCTGCAGACACTGGTCGCTCCTGATAAAATGTCTAAAGTTCATGAGACGAAGTCTCGCCGTCCTCGCTTCCAAGGAACATTCTGGCCTCACTTCTTCCAAGACAGATTTTGCTCTTTCTTCTGGCAGCTCATGGTATATTCAATATTCTTCGCCAACACCACAATTCAAAGGCATCAATTCTTCTTCAGTCTTCCTTATTCATTGTCCAGCTTTAGCATGCTTAGGAGGTGATTGAAAATATCATGTCTCGGGTCAGGTGCACCTCGGTCCTCAAAGTGACGTCTTTGCTTTTCAGCACTTTAAAGAGGTCTTTTGCAGCAGATTTGCCCAGTGCAATATGTCATTTGATTTCTTGACTGCTGCTTCCATGGGGGTTGATTATGGATCCAAGTAAAATGAAATCCTTAACAATTTCATTATTTCTCTGTTTATCATGATGTTGCTTATTGGTCCAGTTGTGAGGATTTTTGTTTTCTTTATGTTGAAGTGTAATCCATACTGAAGGCTGTGGTCTTTGATCTTCATTAGTAAGCACTTCAAGTCCTCTTCGCTTTCAGCAAGCAAGGTCGTGTCATCTGCATAACGCAGGTTGTTAATGAGTCTTCCTGATGCCCTGTTCTTCTTCACGTAGACCGGCTTCTCATATTATTTGTTCAGCATGCAGATTGTGTCATCTGCATATCACATGTTGTTAATGAGTCTTCCTTCAATCCTGATGTCTTTTTTTTTTTTTTTCATATAGTCCAGCTTCTCGGATTATTTGCTCAGCAAAGGATTGAATAAGTATGGTGAAAAGATACAACCCTGATGCATATCTTTCCTGATTTTAAACCATGCAGAATTCCCTTTTTGTGTTCAAACGACTGCCCTTTGGTCTATGTACAGGTTCCTCACGAGCACAATTAAGTGTTCTGGAATTCCCACTCTTTGCAATGTTATCCATAATTGGTTATGATCCACACAGTCGAATGGCTTTGCACAGTCAATAAAACACAAGTAAACATCTTTCTGGTTTTCTCTGCTTTCAGCCAGGATCCATCTGACATCAGCAATGATACCCCTGGTTCCATGTCCTCTTCTGAATCCAGCTTGAATTTCTGGTAGTTCCCTGTCGATCTACTGCTGCAACTGCCTTTGAATTATCTTCAGCAAAATTTTACTTGTGATATTAATGATATTGATGGATGATTTCTACATTCTTTTGGATCACCTTTTTTTGGAATGTACACAAATGTGGATCCCTCCCAGTTGGTTGACCAGGTAGCTGTTTTCCAAAT
The DNA here is from genome assembly GCF_024166365.1 of Elephas maximus indicus. Taxonomy (NCBI): domain Eukaryota; kingdom Metazoa; phylum Chordata; class Mammalia; order Proboscidea; family Elephantidae; genus Elephas; species Elephas maximus. The sequence goes on from NC_064846.1 coordinate 138,476,976, forward strand.
TTCTTGGTATAGACAGGTGAATACCTCCAGTACTGCATCCATTTCTTGAAACATCTCAATTGGTATTCTGTCAATTCCCGGAGCCTTGTTTCTCACCTTCAGTGCAGCTTAAACGTCTTCCTTCAGTACCATCAGTTCTTGATCATATGCCACCTCCTGAAATGGCTGAAAATAGACCAATTTTTTTTGGTACTGTGACACTGCATATTTCTTACATCTTCTTTTGATGTTTCCTGTGTTGTTCAATATTTTCCCAATAGAATCCTTGAATATTGCAACTTGAGGCTTGAATTTTTTCTCCAGTTCTTTCAGCTTGAGAAATGCCAAGCATGTTCTTCCCTTTTAGTTCTCTAACTCCAGGTTTTTGCACGTTTCATTAGAATACTTTACTTTGTCTTCTTGAGCTGCCCTTTGAAATCTTCTGTTCAGCTCTTTTATTTCATCATTTCTTCCATTCGCTTTAGTTACTCTATGTTCAAGATCAAGTTTAAAAGTCTCTTCTGATATCCATTTTGGTCTTTTCTTTCTTTCCTGTCTTTTTAATGACCTCTTACTTTCTTCATGTATGATATCCTTTGTGACATCCCACAACTCGTCTGGTCTTCAGTCAGTGTTCAGTGCATCAAATCTGTTCTTGAGATGGTTTCTAAATTCAGGTGGGATATACTAAGGTCGTATGTTGGCTCTTGTGGACTTGTTTTAATTTTCTTCAGTTTCCACTTGAACTTGCATATGAGCAATTGATTGTCTGTTCTGCAGTCGGCCCCTGGCCTTGTTCTGACTGATAATATTGAGCTTTTCCATCATCTCTTTCCACAGATGTAGCTGATTTGATTCCTGTATTTTCCATCCAGCGAGGTTCATGAGCATAGCCGACCTTTAGGTTGTTGAAAAAAGGTGTTTGTGATAAATAAGTCATTGGTCTTGCAAAATTCGATCTCTGGCATTGTTTCTATCACCAAGGCTGTGTTTTCCAACTACTGATCCTTCTTCTTTGTTTCAATTTTCACATTCCAATCACCAGTAATTATCATTGAGTCCTGATTGCATGTTCGATCAATTTCAGACTGCAGCAGTTGGTAAAAATCTTCCATTTCTTCATCTCTGGCATTTGTGGTTGGTGCATAAATTTGAATAACAGTCATATTATTAGCTGGTCTTCCTTATAGGCGTATGGATACTATCCTATCACTGACAGTATTGTACTTCAGGATAGATCTTGAAATGTTCTTTTTGATGATGAATGCAGTGCCATTCCTCTTCAATTTGTCATTCCCGTCATAGTAGGCCATATGATTGTCTGAATCAGAATGGCCAATATCAGTCCATTTCAGCTCACTAACGCCTAGGATATCAATCTTTATGTATTCAATGTCTTTTTTATAACTTTCAATTTTCTTAGATTCATATGTCATACATCCCTCATTCCTGTTATTAATGGGTATTTATAGCTGTTTCTTCTAATTTTGAATTGTGTCACATCAGCAAATGAAGGTCCCTAAAGCTTCCCCAGACATATTTTGAGTGCCTTCCAACCTGAGGGGCTCATCTTACAGCACTATATAAGACAGTGCTCTGATGCTATTCATAAGGTTTTCATTGGCCAAATTTTCAGGAGTAAACCACCAGGTCTTTCTTCCTAGTCTGTCTTAGTGTGTAAGCTCCACTGAATCCTGTCCACCATGGGTGATCCTGCTGGTATTTGAAATACTGGTGGCATAGCTTCCAGCTTCACAGTAATATGCAAGCCACCTCCGTACATGGAAAACTGACAGATGCATGGTGGTCTATGTACTCTACTCACAAAAAAATGGCCTTTAGAACATAGCTATCTCTCTCTTACTGTCACAATATTGTTGCAAAGTTATGCTACTAAAGTAGGTAAGCAATGCATATAGTTAGTGGTTTCTAACTGGAAAAAGAGGGAAAATAAAATAACGAGTCAAAGAAGAAAGTGAAATAAGAAAGAATTACCTAGGAAGGATTATATTTGTTATTTATTATTTTGCACACAAAAGGATGGCAGTGATGTGTCTCACTGCTATTTCAATACTAGTCTTGACCATGATGGACAAGAAGACTGGTCACATTGATGTTATATTTTGAAATATGAATAAATTTGGCAGAGAAACCAAGGTCTGGGTTTTCTGTTTGAACAGGATTTCAGATGCTCAATAAGAGCATGCAGTGAGGTCTCCAAAGAGCAACAACTTGCTGAGAATTGTTGCCCTCTTGACAGGGTCATGATGTTTAGAATTAAGTATGTAAGTAACATCCATGGGCTTTGCAGACATCTCTTGAAGTTGTACTCCCTCTTCCTCACTTAAAGGTTTGGGGTTGTGTTGTCTTGCTAATATTACCAGGCACAAGATTTCTTAGTGCCTTGGGGTTACAGCTTTGATGGATCTATCTCCTCAAGCTTGGGTGTTTCATAACGTAGAACTTTTCCATGAACACTAGGGAGTTAACCTTCTTTATTATTTAAGGACGTACTTTGTTTTGGGTCCTTTCTCTGTCATAACAGCAAATTTAAGAACCAAAAGTTTTCCCAATGACAGCTTATCTGAAGAAAAAATAAGTCCTTTCTTGACCTTGAAAATAGAAAACTTCTCAGTAAAAATGAAAGAAAAATAAATAAATTGGATTTCATCGAAATTAAAAGCTTATGTGGTCCAATAGACGTCTCTGAGAAAGTGAAAAGACAACTCAGAGAATGGGAGAAAATTTTGTAAATCATATATCTGATAAGGGTCTTGTGTCTTGAATATATAATAACACAACTCAATAATAAAAAGAAAAATACCCCAATTAAAAACGGGCAAAAAATCAAAATATATGTTTTCCACAGAAGGTATACAAATGGCCAATAAGGACATGAAAAGATGCTCAGTGTCATTAGTCATTAGGGAAATGCAAATCAAAACCAGAATAAGATACAACTTCCATTATGTATGTTTATTGTTATGCTCTCAGACCACCTATGTATGAGTCACTTATAATGTAAAGTTAGACTGGAGCATTTCTGAAATTAAAAATAGAAACATGTATACTTCTCTGACACTCTCTAAGCATTAACTGTAAGTCATGAGAAAGTTATTCCAACTTTAGAAATAGATAATGGAACTGTGAGAAGTATGTCGTAAATAACTTCCCTAAATTGGACTGTACACCTGTACCCTGTGATAAAGAAACGTAACATTAATTGAATCTTTATAAATTGACTTTGAAACATAAATATGTCACAAAACATCCCCCTTAATTTTTAATTAATCAAATATCTGTAAATTGGCCTTGGGATGTAAATATGTTTTACAACAAACCCCTTAATTGGCTTAGAGACACAAACATGTCATAAACAACCCCCTTAATCTCTAATTTTGAAGATAGAAAGCAATATTTATTTAGTTTCTGACCTTGAAGAAACAACAAAACATACTGCTCTATGCTAACGTGAGAGCACCTGGCCCTTATGTTATTAAATCAAGGTGAGATTTCCATACACTCCTGGAGAGAAAAAAAAAACCCAGTGCCAAAAAAGCGGTGACAGAAGGTCTCTCTGAGTCTCTCTCTGAACAAGAGCCTACTGAGATACTGCCTGCCACAGTCAACCTCAGACCTTAGTTACGGGGGACCTCCTCTGAGTTCAAGAGGTGTCAAACCTTCCTCCCAAGACCACTCATTAAAGGTAAAAGCCTGAAGGCCAAAGATTTGGATTGTAACCATTGAACTAACATTGTAATTGTTACTTCTGATTGTTCAGTTATAAATTAATATCTAGAGGTCTTATTCTAGATATTAGTCAAGTCATGTGCCTTGCCATGACTACCTTGCAATAAACTAAAGTTTATGCATGACAAGCTTGAACGTTTATTTATTTAAAATAAACTTTATTTAGGTATGATGTTCATATAATTACAGATAAATTAAAAAAAAATTTTTATTGTGCTTTAAGTGAAGTTTACAAATCAAGTCAGTGTCTCACACAAAAATTTATATACAGCTTGCTAACCCAACCCAGTGCCGTCGAGTCAATTCCGACTCTATATACTTCTAATTGCTCTCCTAGTAATGAGACAGCACAGTCCTTCCTTCCACTCTCTCTTTTCGTGTCCATTCCGCCAGCTTCTGACCCCCTCTGCCCTCTCATCTCCCCTCCAGATAGGAGATGCCAACATAATCTTATGTGTCTACTTGATCCAAGAAGCTCATTCTTCACCAGCATCATTTTCTATCCCCATTGTCTAGTCCAATCCCTGTCTGAAGAGTTGGCTTTGGGAATGATTCCTGTCTTGGGCTAACAGAAGGTCTGGAGGCCATGACCTCCAGGGTCATTCTAGTTTCAGTCAGACCATTAAGTCTGGTCTTTTTACGTGAATTTGGGGTCTGCATCCCACTGCTCTCCTGCTCCCTCAGGGGTTCTTTGTTGTGTTCCCTGTCAGGGCAGTCATCGGTTGTAGCCAGGCACCCATCTAGTTGTTCTGGTCTCAGGCTGATGTAGTCTCTGGTTTATGTGGCCCTTTCTGTCTCCTGGGCTCATGATTTGGTGTCTTTGGTGTTCTTCATTCTGCTTTGATCCAGGTGGGTTGAGACCCATTGATGCATCTTAGATGGCTGCTTGCTAGCATTTAAGACCTCAGATGCCACTCTCCAAAGTGGGATGCAGAATGTTTTCTTAATAGATTTTATTATGGCAATTGACTTAGTTGTCCCCTGAAACCATGGTCCCCAAACCCCCGCCCCTGCTACGCTGGCCTTCAAAGCATTCAGTTTATTCAGGAAACTTCTTTGCTTTTGGTTTAGTCCAGTTGTGCTGACCTCACCTGTGTTGTGTGTTGTCTTTCCCTTCACCTAAAGTAGTTCTTATCTACTATCTAATTAGTGGATACTCCCTTCCTCCCTGCCTCCCTCCCCCCTCTCGTAATAATTACAGATAAATTTTAAGTGTACAATTCAAGGAATTTGGACAAATGTATACATTCATGTAACTGTCACCCCAACAAGTTGCCTTGAGCACTTCTACAGTCAATTCTCCCACTCCTATTCAGACTTCGGTAACCACTGATCTGCTATCATTACAGAGTAATTTTGTTTTATTTTAGAAATTCATCGAAATAGAATCATATAGTATGTCCTTTTTTGTGTCCATCATGTTTTTAAATATTTTTAAAAATATTTTATTGTGTGTCAGTGAAGGTGTGCCCAGCAGTTTAGGTTTCCATCCAATAATTTCTACACAGGTTGTTCAGTGACATTTGTTACATTCTTCATAATGCATGAACATTGTTCCTTTTCCATTAATATAGTTTCCCGCCCCCCCCCCTTACATTCTCATCTTTGTTTAAAAATAATTGTTGACCCTTTGGTCTTATATAGGTGATTTTTTAAAAGAGCACAGTACTTACGGTGATATTCATTACCTTTTGAGCCAATTTGTTATTTAGCCACAAGGTGCCCTCAGGGTTCGTATTGGTTCAATGTTTGAAGAGTGTCTCACAACAATAGTCATGAGGAGTCCTCCAGTATCAACCAGTCCAGTAGGTTTTTTTTTTTTTTTAAGAAATTTGAGGTTCTATTCCACATTTTTCTCCCATTCTGTCAGAGTTCATCTATTGTGGCCCTGATTAGAACAGTAGGTAATGGTAGCTAGGCACCATCTAGTTCTTCTGGTCTCAGGGTAGATGGGGCTGTAGTTTGCTCTTTATTTATTTTTAAGACAAAATCCTAGAGGACAATTTCACACTTGTTAGGATGACTCTCATCAAAAAGACAGAAAGTAACAAGTGTTGGTGAGGATGTGAAGAAAATGGAACCCTCGTATACTGCTGGTGGGAATGTAAAATGGTATCACTGCTTTGGAAAACAGACTGGAAGTTCCTCAAACAGTTCAATATAGAGTTACCACAAGACTTAGCAGTCCTACTTTGCAGTATATACAAAAAGAAATGAAAATATATTCACACAAAAACTTGTACATGAATGTTCCTAATAGCACTATTTATGTTAGCCAAAAGTTGGAAACAACCATCAACTGCTGAATGAATAAACAAATGTGATATATTCACACAATGGAATATTGTTCAATAATAAAAAGAAACAAAGATTGATACATGCTGTAACATGGATAAACCTTGAAAACATTATGCCAAGTGAAAGGAGCCGGACACAAAAGGCCACATACCATTTAATCCCATTTATTATAATAAAATACACAGAATAGGCAAAGCCATAGAGACAGAAAGTAGTTTAGAGGTTTCAAGTACTGAAGGTAAGGGAAATGAGGAGTGACTGCTTAATGGATATGGGATTTCTCTTTGGGGTGATGAAAATGTTCTGTAATTACATAGTGGTGATTGGTGCACAACACTGTGACTACACTAAAAAAAAACAACACAGAATTGTTCACTTTAAAATGGTAAAGTGGTGAATTTTGTGTTATGTGAATTTTGTCTCAATTTTAAAAAGTGTAAGTATCAAAATGATAATACCAATTCTGTAGGTGGATGACCTTTTTGGAAAAAGAAAAAGAATACTATGAGAAAGTCACTTCTTTGTGAAAGTCAAAGAGAATTAGATTTTTTAATTCTCTTAGATTTAGACCCCTGTGTACAACAGAATGAAACACCACCAGGTCCTGCGCCATCCTCACAATTGTTGTTGTGCTTGAGCCTGTGTCAGTCCATCTTGCTGAGGGTCTTCCTATTTTTACCTGACCCTCTACTTTACCAAGTGTGATGTCCTTCTCCAGGGACTGATCTCTCCTGATAAAATGTTCAAAGTACATTAGATGAACCCTTGCCATCCTTCCTTCCAAGGAGCATTCTGGTTGTACTTCCAAGACAGATTTGTTCGTTCTTTTGGCAGTTCATGGTATATTCAATATTCTTCACATCACCATGATTCAAAGGCATCAATTAATTCTTCTATGGTTTTCCTTATTCATTGTCCAGCTTTCACATGCATATGAGGCAATTGAAAACACCATGGCTTGGGTCAGGCACATCTTAGTCTTCAAGGTGACGTCTTTGACTTTTAACACTCTATCTAAAGAGGTCTTTTGCAGCAGATTTGCCCAATGCAATGCGTCATTTGATTTTATTTTATTTTTATTGTGCTTTAAGTGAAAGTTTAAAAATCGAGTCAGTCTCTCATAAAAATTTATATACACCTTGCTATATACCCCTAGGAAACCCTGGTTGCATAGTGGTTAAGTGCTATGGCTGCTAACCAAGAGGTCAGCAGTTCGAATCTGACAGGCGCTCCTTGGAAACTCTATAGGGCAGTTCTATTCTGTCCTACAGGATTGCTATGAGTCGGAATCAACTCGATGGCAGTGGGTTTTAGTTTTTGTATACTTCTAATTGCTCTCCCCCCTAATGAGACAGCACACTCCTTCCCTCCATTCTCTCTTTTCGTGCCCATTACCGCCAGCTTCTAACCCCCTCTGCTCTCTCATCTCCCCTCCAAACAGGAGATGCCAACATAGTCTCATGTGTGTACTTGATCCAAGAAGCTCACTCTTCACCAATATCATTTTCTACCCCATAGTCCAGTCCAATCCCTGTCTGAAGAGTTGGCTTTGGGAATGGTTCCTGTCTTGGGGTAACAGAAGGTCTGGGGACCATGACCTCCGGGGTGTCATTTGATTTTTTTTTTTTTAATAATTTTTATTGTGCTTTAAGTGAAAGTTTACAAATCAAGTTCATTTGATTTCTTGACTGCTGCTTCCATGGCTGTTGATTGTGGATCCAAGTAAAATGAAATCCTTGACATCTTCATTCTTTTCTCTATTTATCATGATGTGGCTTATTGGTCCAGTTGTGAGGATTTTTGTTTTCTTTATGTTGAGGTGTAATCCATACTGAAGGCTGTGGTCTTTGATCTTCATCAGTAAGTGCTTCAATCCCTCTTCGCTATCTGCAAGCGAGGTTGTATCATCTGCCTATTGCAGGTTGTTAATTAATCGTCCTCCAATCCTGATGATGCATTCTTCTTCATATCATCCAGCTTCTTGGATAATTTGCTCAGCATACACAGTGAATAAAAAAAAAAGTGAATAGGTATAGTGAAAGAATATAACCCTGACACACACCTTTCCTGACTTTAAGCCACACAGTATCCCCTTGTTCTGTTCGAATGACTGCCTCTTGATCTATGTATAGGTTCCGAATGAGCACAACTAAGTGTTCATTTCAATTCAGGACCATGGCTCTACTGTTAACAGACAAGGCAGGTTTATGAACAGGATGATGTCCAACTTCAGATAAGATGCTGGTGACACACACATATGCTTTGGCTTTAGATAAGTCCTGTTCAACATTTTAATAAGTGAGTTGAATGAATTCATGGAAAGGACATATGTTTGTTAAATGCATGGATGATGTGGAAATTGGAGAGACAGCTAATATGATAGATGACAGAATCAAGTGTCACAAGTATCTTGACAAGCTGGAAATACGAGCTAAAATTAGCAAGGTGATGCATTTGTATCCTAAAAGGATACTATGAAGTTTTTCCTTTAGAGTTAAAAAAAAAAATCTATTGCCTAAATACACAGGTTGAGGAAAACTAGATAAACGGCAGTTTATGTTAAAAACAACAAAAATAGCAGCAATGGCAGCAGGAACAGAAAACAACAAAAACAAATGCCATGGAATTTTAGTTGATGTGGAGCTCAATGTGAGTCCCTGGTTACAAAGTCCACTGCCATGAAACTCAGTTTCAGAAAATGTGATGAAGATATACAGCAAAGTTGCCTTTGAAGTAGGAAATTCTTGGGTTCCTTTTGATGTATGATCATTTGGATTGCACGTACCCTATTTGGTTAAGGGGGAGCCAGCAACATTGAATAGCAAAACAAGAAATTAGCATGGTATTCTGATTAGATCTCTGTTTTCTACAGCTTCTTTTATTTATTGAAATGTGTCACTTTTGCTCATCTAAAATTGGAACTAATAATAGCCAGCTTCATGTTTGTGTAGGAATAAATTTGACACATTAAAACCAAAAGTACTATCCAGTGTTAATTTTAAAACATGTATTTTAATAGTTTAATCATTAGTGGGGGCATGTAAGTATATTAGCACACTTAGAAAACAAGATTTGGACACACATATACTGTTGGGGGAATATAAATTGATACAAGCCACTTGTACCTACATTTCCAATTCTTCAGTGCACAGATTCTGATCAAGTAATTCCATTTCTATTAATCTTTCCTACAGAACTACTTAAGCATATGCTCATATATATGTAGAAATGCCGTTTATACCAGCGTTTTTTTTTTTTTTTTGTAATAGCAAGATATTGGGAAAAGCCTAAATGGGCATTAATAGGGAAATGGCTCAAAACTATTACTAAATTATGGTATATCAATAATATGGAATAGTATGTAGCTGTTGAAAAGAATGAGGTATACTGACAAGGAAAGATGTCCATGAAAAAAGCACATAGTATATAAACATGATCCAATTTGTGCAAACATTAACTTTTATGAGTGTGAAGAGTGTACATATTATATATGTATGTATGTGTGTGTCAATCTGAGAGATAATTATCCATGGGTCTCTCACATTTTGCACATCTCCTATTAGCTTTTATTCTTGACTATTTTTTCAAGGATGTTTGTATGGCAAACCACCTTGAAAGATAGAAATACTATCTCCCTCTGGGGTATGGGGCAGAGGGCAAATTTGTTTGCTGTTCAGGATGATAAAGATAATATCTTCCTCTAGGGCAAAAGTTGGGCAGGTTTGGAGAGGGAGTATTGGTTAAATTTTCATTTGAATAATAAGGAGAGTAAATCCTGCAAAATTAGCAGCTTCATGAACAGCTATCACTTTGACTTTACCTGGATACATCTAGAGGGCAAAGCTAGAAGTAATCATTGAGTGGAAGTCACAAGAGAAACAGGTAGAATTTGGATCAATGAAAGGAGAAATTCCCAAATGTTAAAACAAATGAAAAGGCAACTTTTCTATCAGTAAATCACTATTGGTCTTTATGAAATACTCAGTGGCCCCTTCCAGCATTATCCCTTCTCCAACAGAGTTATGATCAAGACAAAGGGAGGAAAAAAGTATGTCCCCAGTGGGCAAGGGTCCTCATCTGGTGGATCACCCTTGATTGGATCTAGTGTTCTAAGTGTTTAAAGAGCCAACTCAAATAGACTTGGTCTCTCCCTCTTTCCCTTTCCCAGCCTTTCTCTCCTCCCCATTCATATGGTTTGGTGCCATCTGGGCAGCTATGACTATCTCTTTTCTTTTTTTATGTATCCTTTCTTGTTCATAGGACTGGGGTCTAAGAGCAAGGATTTAACCTGAAAAGTGGGTGCAACCTTTGGTCTAATTGAAATCATAAATATCCACCTTTGATTGTGGGGCTTCGAAAGCTAGAAGGCCACTCAGCCTGCTTTGATACTGGGCTTTTGGTATTCTGTTCTCTGGACCAGAGAGTGTATGCAGCCTGTTGGGTGGTCTAGCTGGCCTGGTAATGATCTACTTTGAGGTTTAGTGTGAAAGTCCCATCGAATAGTAAAAGATATCATTCTTTTCTGTGCCTCTTGAGTACAGGTGACAGGAAAGAGCTTGGTGGCCCAGGAAGAATTAAGGTAATCCTGGGTCCCTGGCCCAGCACTACTGTAATACCATCTTCTAACAAGGTCCCAATTATTTCTGTTTCCCAACAGGTATCAACAGGAATATTGATAAGGATGGTCTTCTATTGGGTCAGACAGGTGTAAGTTTCTATAAAGCATTCCATTTATATAAAAATTGCTCCTTTGTATTTTCTTCACAAAGCATAGGTATTAATAAAATTAAGATTGTAAAATGGAGGGGGAATAAAAATTTAAATGCTTATCTGCAAAAACAAGGTGTGCTCTTTTTCATGTCTCACTGTTTTATAAACCAAATTACAAATGAATTCTATGTGTCAGGGAAGCCTGAAAAGATAAATACGTGACAAATCTCAAGAATGTTTTAAAATCATTTTGTCACAAGCATAGCAGCCTAGTGTCCACAGCAGTAAACAATACATTATTCCATCTCCCTCCTGTGATCTTCTATCCCGCCCTTTTCATGTGTAAAAGGCAGCCATAATGCCTGCATGTTTAAGTACTTTTATTGGTTTTCTAACCTTTATCATTGGCATCTTTATCTTCCTTTTGGGCCTCTTTCCATTTTATAGAGACATCATGCTATTAATATCTCCAGACAGTTAAGATGGAGGCTGGCCTGCCCTCCAATGCAATAATAAGACCTTCATCTCTTTTGTTAACCCTTTGGAAATGCCAAGCAACGATTTACAACCCTCATCCCTGCAGGACCTTTGTAAAGAAATCACCCAGATGGCGTGAGACACCCTTGAACAGTGCAAAGCAGGAATATGGATGGCGGCAGTGTCTTGCAGGTTTTGTGCACTCAGGACAAGGCGTGAGCCGTACATGAAGAAAGGGATAAAGAAAACAGTAATGGAGCCCAAACGTGAAATCTGTACCATAGAATCCTTCAGAGTATAGCTGTGCAAAAGAATTATAGGCTGTATTTATGGAACTTGATACTTAATTGAAAATGAATAAATAATATATCAAATAGATATATTTAAAAAACTGACCCATAGATATACCCACAAATATATAAACACACAAATGACACATACTAAACATAACACGTACATACATTCTTTTTCCTTTGGGGTAGTTTTCAAAATGCAATATATTTTAGAGCAGGGGTCAGCTAACTTTTTTCTATAAAGGACCAGATGGTAAACATTTTAGAGTTTGTTGGAGCCCTGGTGACACAGTGGCTGGGAGCTTGGCTGCTAACCAAAAGGTTGGCAGTTCAAATCCACCAGCCACTCCTTGGAAACCCTATGGGGCAGTTCTGCTCTGTCCTACAGGGTCGCTTGCTATGAGTTGGAATCGATTGGACAGCAGTGGGCTTGGTTTGGTGTATACTTTTAGCATCATTTCCCGTCTTCTGCTATGTTTTCAGCACTAGATGGCAGCAACTATTGACAATGTGCTTGGCTTCTTTTTTCTCTATTAAGTTAATATTCCTAAATATGAAAATTATTTTCCCTGTGCAGCAGGACATACATGATCAATTTCTGGTCTTATTACTAGAAGGCTAACTAATGGTTTAATGTCAGCTTAGCAAGTGGAATTTATACATATACCTTTATCACTAGGAGCATTCTTGTATAATATATTGGCATTTGCCCAACAGAAGCTACAGGAAATTAACCTGATACATTGAAGTAGCCCTCAAGTATCTAATTCTAAATAATATTTTATATAGGCATGAAATTATTTAGTAGTTCAAAACTAAAGTTGACTTTACTGCTTTTAATAGTGAAATAAACCTGTTATTTCTGAATTCCAAAGAAATGACACATTAATGTACCCTCAGTGAAGTAAAATCAAGCCTACAGGTCATTGCTTGACTTTGTGGGTTAAAATTGCTTTCAAAATCTTATTATTAGCAGTGCTGCATTGGAGGTTTCTGACTCCATTACCGTAGAGGCAGGATTCCATTTCTTGTAATGGCTTGCTAGCTTTGAAAATGCAAAGTTATAAGTACAGGCCACTCTGAGCAGACTTGATTTTCCTAAAATGAAAGAGATTGAATGCATTGGCAGTAACTTGTCACAAAGGCAAACTTTCAACATTTACAAATTATGGAAAAAAGCTTGAAGATTATATAGGTAAATGAATCACTGGCGCATTTAAGAATGAAATACTTTTGAAATGTTGGCATTATTTATGGTTGGCTCGTTTTACCTTCTTTCCCACTGTTCTAATTTAGATCTCCCTCAAGCTGAAGAAGACTAGATGAGGGAATCCACTTCTGTCATTTTAATTTTACTGCCAAGTCCAGACTGTAATTTCTTCTCCCCGTGCTGTTTTCCAAATGTCATGAGATTAGAAGGCTGTTTGTTTTTACTCAATTTTAAGTGTTTCTTCGTATGAGAAATGAATTGGATTATGTGTGAACATACCGGGTACATCTCCAAGGGAAACAATGCTAAAAATAGACTGCCAATCAACAGGTTTAAAATCTAATAGAAATGTTTGCAGTGTAGTGTAATCCTTTGCAGCAGGGATGAGCAAAGCATGTGTAGTTACCTCTGTTTCTTCATTGCTTTTTATCTTCATATGAAAAATGAGTTTTGCTTTGATCTCTTTTTATTTATGTGTACATTAAATCAAGAAACTACATGATAGAATTTATACATCCTGGACAGATAAAATTTATACATACTGGATGGAACTCATAGAATGCTGTTATCAACTCAAAACAACATCTATTTCCTGTCATAACTCTGTATTGATGGAGTAATAAAGGTTATATATCATTCTTGACATAGCATCTCTAACGGTGTCAGTTTTATCTTTCATTGAACATAATTTCATCACTCCTCATCATTCTTTAACTAAACTATGTTCCTTTGAATAAGAGATCTCAAGACATTATTTTGATTAGGCAAGACATTTTATTTCATTATGAAAACCAGCTCTGCTCTTTCACAGAGATTTTCAACTGACTCTTTGGGAAGAGTGTGTTAAAAACGAAAACAAGAAAGAATGTCCTCACTTTAACTTTCCTAGTTTATTTGCATTCTTCTAATTTAGGAAATCCACATTTAAACTACAGCTGCACAGCGTAAAGTTGAAAATATGCCTGACAATTATCTAATAGATTTAGGTTTGGATGGAATGTCTAGGAAGAAAGTTCTAATCTTAATATTTATTAGAATTCCTAGGGCCCTGGCTTTTGGATAGAAAGATTTTGCAATTATCTGGATTTTTTTAAATGAAGGAAGAGTCCACACTTCAGAGCTTACGGATATCTCATTTTCAGATATCTTAGACCAGGAGACTATTTCCTTACACAGAGTGATTTGCCAAAGACCAAGGCGACAATGGTGACATTAGCAAGGCATATTTCTATCATTTTCATATTAAAGATTCTTGTTCCAAACAGTCCCTGTTAGGTGTTAGTCTTTTATTAGGAAGAGATTCTAGGTCATATCAAGGTGAGATCCCTACATGCCATGCTAAGGGCAGTTGAGTAGCTGAGCTAATGGAGGAAGAAAAAACTAGTAGAAACACCGAAAAAGTGTAGAATTAGAAGTATTGGTGCCAAGCGATAGTGAAGAAAATTTTACGGTACCAGAACTTCATGTCAAATTTCCATTTGGAAATGTACGGTCAGCTATTTTAACTATACTTCCAGTGTCTGCCATTATTTGTCAGTGGATCAAAATCAACCTCTCTTCCCTGAAATCTGAACTACTTCACAAATACTTTCTCTGACTTAATTTGACTAAAACCAGTGTCTATCTAGGGCTCCTGCGTATGGCTGTGAAGACTGCTTTCTGCACAAAGTCATCAAATCCATACACCCTGGTACTGGGCAGTATTCAGCAGGAGGAAGGGATTCTTTTTTCTAATCCATACACAAGTATTGCGGAAACTAGCAGCTGTTCTGCTTCTATGTCAAGGTCACTTATTCCTCTGTAACCAGTATGCTTATCAGAGGCTGCTAAATAAGGACATATGTACTATTTGTTTGGAACAGTCTTGGTTTATGCCTATTACCCCTGTGTAATTATTCATAATGCTCATTTTTACTGTCAGACCTGTCCCATTTTGAAGGATAAATTATAAGGTCACTCTACCTTCAAATCATGACTACTTCAATACAAAAAGGTCTTTATTTTGAAGATCATGAGATTTGGCTAACCAAGGCTCAACTCTTTCTTATAATAACTGACCAAACTCATGGTTCTGCTATCTCATTCTCTGATGCTTCAGACCTCTCAACCACAGTCTTGCCTGGGTTCTGTGCCACTGTGAATGATGTCTAGACACCTTACCTTTATAATTTCTTGTCTATCTTACATTCAGTTACTTTTGACCACTTTGTCCATCCATAAACATGTCTCTTTCAAGATTTGTCACTGCCCAGGACTGCTATACATATTAAATTCAAATACTTCATCATTTCAATACAGAGTTCTATCCTCTCCTACAATCGATCCCACTATGATTATTTTCAATCCACAGAGACCGCAGATACTACGTTTTCTCTATTTTTTTCCCAAGCTATCAGCTTTCTCATCTTTTTTCTCTGTTCATATAGTTACTTTTTAAGATTATGTAAACTATTGTCTAGCATATTTCCTTAATATCCTTCAACTCTTGCTTTTTAACCACAGGTAGTTGACAAAACAACCCTGTAACCAATTCAATGTTTTCTTCTCCACTCCTACATCTGGTATACTGAGAATAGTTAAAGAAAAGTGGCTTAACCCTATGGATCACTGTCAGAATAAATTTATGTTCCACTGGTGAACTCCCTTTAGTTCTAATTTTTTGTCAGTTGACTATCTTGTATTGTTTACATATATGATCATATTATTCACAAATAATGAATATTTTATTTCATCTCTCCAATGTCTGCACCCACCCTCCTCATTTTTCTTTCTTGTCTTATTGCAATGGCTAGAACCTAAAAGATCTGAAGCAAAATATTGATTAGTAGTTATGGTAAGAGCTGATATTTTTATTCCTGACTTTAACATAAATTATTCTAGAATCCTTTTGCCTTACACTGTATAAATATTTGCTGTAAGTATCTTATAGATACAGCTATGAAAGGTAAACTTGCAAAAAATGTTATGAATGGTTGCTGGATTTTATTCAATGGTACATTGACACCTATTCAATTGATTAAATATTTTTCTCATTTTATTGCTTATTTTAGTGAATTAATTAGGTTGATAAATTTTCTAATATTATGCTATTCTTACAATCGAGATTAAACTTGTGGTTATGATGTAATGTTTATAATAAATTGTTGATTGTGGTTTGTTGATAATCTATTTGGGACTTTTGCTTCTACGGTAAAAATTGTGATTATGCTAATGTTTTATTTTTTTATAATTTTTTTTTTGTCTTGGTGTCACAGCCATGACTAACCTCATAAAACAAATTAAGTAGTTTTCTATTTTCTCTATGTTTTGGAATAGTTTTTATACAATTGGAATTAACTGTTTTTTAAGGTTTAGTAGAATTCACTTAAGGAGCCCTGGTGGTGCAGTGGTTAAAGAGCTCGCCTGCTGACTGAAAGATGGGCTGTTCGAACCTACCAGCTGCTCCGCAGGTGAAAGATGTGACAGTCTGTTCCCGTATGGGGAAGTTCTACTCTGTCTTATAGAATCACTATGAATCGGAATCGATGACACACAACAACAAGAACTCACAAATTCACATGGACCTGATGTCTTTATTGGAACAGAAATTTAACTGTTCTTTCATTTATTTTATGGTCTTCTTTTTTCTTGTCAGTCCATTTTTCTAATTTACATTTTCTTAGAAAATTTTCCATGTCATCTAGCATTTCATATTTATCTCTATAAACTTCTTTCTAGTATTATTTTATGCTTACATTTTATTGTAAAATCTTAAATTTTATTTCCATTTTTAACTACTGATTCACACTTTTGCTTTCTTTAAAAATAAAATGATACTTGACAGAATTTCCTCCGTTTTGTTATTCTTGCCAAAAAAGAAATTTTGAATTTGTTGATCAATTTTGTGTTTTGTTATTTGTTTATTTTTATAGTTCTAACTATGTTAATGATTATGATTTCTTCCTTCTATTTTGAGTGCTTTCTTTTCTTCTTGAATTGAAATATTAACTCATGTATTTTCAGACTTCCTGCTTTTCCAGTAAATGTACTTTACTGTAGTTCTCTTTCTTTACTGATTTAGATGCAAAACTCAGGCTTGAAATATAGTGGTTCATTATTTTTTTTTCACATAATTTTGTAATTTCTATTTTGAGCTCCACATTTAGCTACTAATCATTCAGAATTATACATTTAATTTGTAAGATAGTTGGATTAGTATGTTGTGTGCATTACATTTTTATCATAGATTTTTCTAATTTTATTTTACCATATTAAGTTTTGTGACTTCTTGTAGTTTGAGGGAAATTTTAAACCGTGCTTTTATTATTATTATTTGTAAAGTTCTATGAATGCTTGAAAATAACATTCATTTCCTTCGTTCTGGGTGCAGATATAATAGATGTATTAGTTTAAGGCAGGTATTGAGTTATTTATATCCTTCAATCAATTCCTTGAACTGTTTGTTTTTGAGAGATGTATGTTACCTTCTCCCTCTTTCAGTTTTTCCTTGGAGTTCTACCAGCTTTTACCTGATTAAAAATTAGAATGTAAGGTTTCACCTAGAGCTGCCTCGGTCAATTTGGAGTGCAAGTAGGTACCATCTACTCTCTCGAGTCTAACAACCTTCTGGCCAGAGCTTTCAGCACCAAATTCTGTACAAACTTAGTACAAATGTAGTTACTTATTTCTGTAGTCTTCTAGAGAGTGTTAAAGAAATTAATTGCCACTCCTTCCATCTCTCTACTTGTCCATGACCCTGCTGAACTTAACTCAGACATTCTGTCACAGTCATCAGTGGTTATTTTGCCCTGAGAGTGCCAAGAACCTCCACTGCTTAGCCTCTCACAGACGTCATCAACCTAAGGCATTTCTCAGTCTCAGACGCTGACCACCCATCTACCTCTCCATCCTCTGCCATGTCCATGTACAATTTCTGAAAAATAGTCCAGCTTTCAATTACTGTTTCACTTATAAATGGGGGAAGGGGTATTTTCCCCAAGGCAGTGTATAAGTGTCTAATCTTTAGGCTATTTAGAAAGGGTTTTCTACCCCAAGTGGGCCAAGCTAGGCTTGGGCGGGAAGAAATTATATCAAACCTCTCTTATATGCCCCTTCAGATCAGTCCTTCTTGGCCTTATCTGTCCAGGCCTTTGGACACTTGTTCTGGCCCAAATGCTGCTATGAAAACCACCTCTGTGTGGACTCTGACCAGCTTCACACAGGCACAAACCAACAGCAAATTGCCTCATGTCACACACTTCTTTAGGTAATGAGATGCTGCAGGACCTGCTTAATTCCCATGCAGAAACAATCTATGAGAACACTGGGGCAAACCTGGGAGGAATGGGAACAGTGGACAATGAGAGGTTGGTCCCAGCAGGTAAGTCTCCCTGCCCTCCCTCCAGATGGACTGTCTTGAGATGCAGGAGTTCTTACGGTGTTTTTAAAGTAGGTACCATAAGATGGCTCAATCAGTAGTGCTTAAGGCCAAACATTTGGCCAGTTTAGAGGTTCAGTGTTATACAGATTTTCTTTCCTTTCTTCTCTCACCACCTCCCTTCCCTCATTTCTGTGCCTTGGTGTTGTACTCTCTGATAATGTAGTGGCACATATACTTTTGTGCACACATTGCTTTCTGGAGAACCCACACAAAGAGAGAGGTGAGAAGATCTTTGTTTTTCTCTTTCTTTGCACCTTTTAGGATCATGGCATATTTTACCAAAAAATTGATGTGTGAATTAATATTCTACTGATACATCCAGCCCTGAACTGCACATGTCCACAAGGGCTATAAAAAAATTTGGGTTTATTGAAATCTTCCACTTTTTTCCCAGTTTAGACCACGAGATTCCTTGTGTTGATTATGCACAGCTCTTTGCACAAACTATTCCATCTTGAATTATAATAAAAGGGTGAGAGAAACTTGCTTGAATCTACTGTGGGAGTGCTCTGCAATGTAATATAACTACAGTTAGACTCACATGATGGGAGTGACCTAAAAGAGCCTTTTCATTTCACTGGGGTGTGTCTCTTCTGCCCCAGGGTTATTGAATTGATTCTGGTTTATTCCACCCAAATACACATGTATGAGATTTTCCTTTCATACCACCCCTCAAGGTGGCTGAGGTCCCACCCTAAATCTCAGGGTTTACGAGTGTCCTTAGATGTAGAAAAGAGGCCTGTCCTCACAGACTAAGTTGAATGGAGATTGAGCAAATCTGGACCTCAGCCTGACTTCACACTGCTGGACACTCAAGTGAACTGCTGGATAGGAAGTGAACTGTCTGCTATCAAAGCGAGGGTTTTTTTTTTTTTTTTGTCTGTATCATTTACCAATAGTAAGGTAACTAAATCACCCCCTTAGGTTGATGGTCTCTACTAGTCTTGTTTCCTGTCCATTGTTCATTCCAGGTTGGGTCCCTTCATCCTAAATTTTTTTTTCTGAGTTCTTTTTATTGCAGATATCATGTTCTTGGAAATTTTTTGAGATTATAGGGGAAGCTCCTCATAAGATACATGTTTTTTTCTTATTTTTTTAATCATGCTTTAGATGAAGGTTTACAGAGCAAATTAGTTTCTCATTAAAAAATTAATACACATATTGTTTTGTGACGTTGGTTACCAACCCCATGACATGTCAGCATTCTCCCCTTCTCTAATTTGGGTTCCTCATTACCAGCTTTCCTGTCCCCTCCTGCCTTCTCTTCCTTGCTCCTGGGCTGGTGTGCCCATTTAGTCTCCTTTTGTTTTACGGGACTGTCTAATTTTTGGCTGAAGGGTGACCCTCAGGAGTGAATTCAGTACTGAGTTAAAAGAATGTCTGGAGGCCATACTTTCCGAGTTTCTCCAGTCTCTATTGGACCAGTAAGTCTGGTCTTTTTTTGTGAGTTAGAATTTTGTTCTACATTTTTCTCCAGCTCTGTCCAGGACCCTCTATTGTGATCTCTGTCAGAGCAGTTAGTGGTGGTAGCCAAGCACCATTTAGTTGTGTTGGACTCAGTCTTGTAGAGGCTGTGGTAGTTGTGGCTCATTTGTCCTTTGGACAAATCTTTCCCTTGTGTCTTTGGGTTTTTTCATTCTCTTTTGAGCCAGATGGCTGAGTCCAGTGGGGTACCTTAATGGCCACTCACAAGGTTTTAATACCCCAGACACTACTCACCAAAACAGGATGTAGAACATTTTCTTTATAAACTATGTTATGCCAATTGAGTTAGATGTCCCCTGAGACCATGGTCGCCAGCCCTCGGCCCAATAATTTGGTCCCTCAGGGAGTTTGGATGTGTCTATGAAGCTTCCATGACCATGCCTTGGTCAAGTTGTGCTGACTTCCCCAGTATTGTGTACTGTCTTAGCCTTCACCAAAGTTACCATTTATCTATTGTCTATTTAGTGTTTTTCCCTTCCCTTCCCTCCTCTCCCCTCCCGCAGAACTATTAAAGATTGTTTCTTTCTGTGTGTAAACCTTTTCATGAGTTTTTATAATAGTGATCTCATATAATATTTGTCCTTTTGTAATTGACTTATTTCACTCAGCATAATGCCCTCCAGATTCATCCATGTTGTGAGATGTTTTGAAGATTCTTCATTTTCTTTATTGTTGCACAGTATTCCACTGTGTGTGTACCATAATTTGTTTATCTGTTCACGTGTTGATGGGTATTTAGGTTGGCTTCATCTTTTGGACATTGTGAATAATGCTTCAGTGAATATGGGTGAGCATATGTGTATTCGTGTGATGGCTCTTAATTCTGTAGGATATATTCCTTGGAGTGGGATAACTGGATAGTATGATATTTCTATTTCTAGCTTTTTAAGGAAGCACCATATCGTTTTCCAAAATGATTGTACCATTTTGCATTCCCAACAGCAGTGCATAAGAGTTCCATAGTCCACACAGCCTCTCCAACATTTGTTATTTTCTGTTTTTTGGTTTTTTTTTTTTTGATTCATGCCAGTAATGTTGGGGTGAGATGTTATCTCATGGTAGTTTTGATTTGCATTTCTCTATTTTTATGGGCTAGAGATTCCAAGCATTTCCTCGTGTCTGTTAGCTGCCTGCATGTCTTCTTTCCTGAAGTGTCTGTTCATTTCCTTTGTCTATTTTTAATTGTCTTTTTTTGTAGGGGTGTTGATTTTCCTTGTAGATTTTAGAGATTAGGACTTTTTTGGATTTATCATAGCCGGTTTCCCGCCCCCCTCCCCCCAGTCCGTAGGTTCTCTTTTTACTCTTTTGGTGAAGTCTTTTGATGAGCATAAGAGTTTAATTTTTAGAAGATTCCAGTTATCTAGTTTATCTTCTCATGTTTGTGTATTGGTAGTCATGGTCAGTATCCTATTTATGCCATGTGTTAGGGTCTCTAGGGTTGATCCTGTTTTTTCTTCTACAATTGTTATAGTTCTTGGCTTTATATTTAGGTCTTTGGTCCATTTTGAATTAGTTTTTGTGTATGGTGTGAGGTATGGGTCCTGTTTCATTTTTTTATTGATGGACATCCAATTTTTCCAGCACCATTTGTTAAAAAGACTGTCTTCTCCCCATTTAATGGACTTTGGGCCTTTGTTTTGACTATGGTAGCTGTATAGTAGGTTTTGTTGGGAGTTTTTTTTTTTTTTTTTTTTAGCTATTCAATCTCTTGTTATGAGTCTGTTCAGGTTTTTTACCTCACGTTGTGTTAGTTTAGGTATGTGGTGTGTTTCTAGAAATTTGTCCATTTCCTTTAGGTTTTCAAATTTGTTGGAGTATGGTTTTTCATAGTACTCTGTTATGATCCTTTTTATTTCAGTTGGGTCTGTTATAATGTCCCCCATTTCATTTCTTATTTGAGTTACTTATGTCCTCTCCTGTTTTTCTTTTGTCAGTTTGGCCAATGGTTTGTCGATTTCTTGATCTTTTCAAAGAACCAGTTTTGGTCTTGTTGATTCTTTCAATTGTTTTTCTAATCTCTATTTCATTTATTTCTGCTCTGATCTTTATTATTTCCTTTCTTCTGGTGGCTGTGGTCTTCTTTTGCTGTTCTCTTTCTATTTGTTTGAGTTGTATAGCTAATGTTTTGATTTTGTCTCTTTCTTCTTTTTTGATGTGTACATCTATTGCTATAGATTGACCTCTGAGCACTGCCTTTGCTGTGTCCTAGAGGTTTTGGTATGATGCGTTTTCATTTTTGTTTGATTGTAGGAATTTTTTGATTCTATCTTTGATTTCTTTTATTAACCAGTGGTTTTTAAGCAAGGTGTTACTCAGTTTCCATTATTCTTTTTCCTGGCTTTTCCTATTTTTAATGTCTAGTTTTGTGGCATTGTGATCAGAGAAGTTGCTTTGTATTGTCTCAGTGTTTTAGACTCTGTTGAGAGTTGCTTTGTGGCCTAAGATGTGGTCTGTTCTGGAGAAAGTTCTATGTGCATTGGAAAAGAATGTGTATTTGCTGTTGTTGAGTGAGGTGCTCTGTATTTGTCTATGACGACAAGGTGGTTGATTGTGGCCTTTAGATCTTCTGTATCTTTATTGAGTTTCTTTCTAGATGTTCTGCCCTTTACTGACAGTGGTGTATTGAAGTCTTCTACTATTATCGTGGAACTGTCAATTTCTCTTTTCAGTGCCCTTAGAGTTTGTTTTAGGTATTTTAGAGCCCCATCATTGGGTGCGTAGATGTTTATTATGGTTACGTCCTCATGGTGGATTATCCCTTTAATCATTATATAGTGGCCTTCCTTGTCTTTTATGGTGGATTTTGTTTTAAAGTCTATTTTATCTGAGATTAATATTGCCATTCCTGCTATTTTTTAGTTGCTGTTTGCTTGATATATATATTTTTCCATACTTTAATTTTTTTAAAATAATTTTTATTGTGCTTTAAGTGAAAGTTTACAAATCAAGTCAGTCTGTCACATATAAGCTTATATACATCTTACTCCATAGTCCCACTTACTCTCCCCCTAATGAGTCAGCCTGCTCCCTCCTTCCAGTCTCTCCTTTCGTGACCCTTTTGCCAGTTTCTAACCCTCTCTACCTTCCCATCTCCCCTCCAGACAGGAGATGCCATCATAGTCTCAAGTGTCCACCTGATACAAGTAGCTCACTCTTCATCAGCATCTCTCTCCAACCCATTGTCCAGTCCCTTCCATGTCTGATGAGTTGTCCTCGGGAATGGTTCCTGTCCTGGGCCAACAGAAGGTTTGGGGACCATGACTGCTGGGATTCTTCTCGTCTCAGTAAGACCATTAAGTCTGGTCTTTTTATGAGAATTTGGGGTCTGCATCCCACTATTCTCCTGCTCCCTCAGGGGTTCTCTGTTGTGCTCTCTGTCAGGGCAGTCATCGGTTGTGGCCGGGCA
This sequence comes from Elephas maximus indicus, assembly GCF_024166365.1. Classification (NCBI taxonomy): domain Eukaryota; kingdom Metazoa; phylum Chordata; class Mammalia; order Proboscidea; family Elephantidae; genus Elephas; species Elephas maximus. The sequence goes on from NC_064846.1 coordinate 138,500,003, forward strand.
CCATCTAGTTCTTCTGGTCTCAGGATGATGTAAGTCTCTGGTTTATGTGGCCTTTTCTGTCTCTTGGGCTCATAGTTATTGTGTGACCTTGGCGATCTTCATTCTCCTTTGATCCAGGTGGGTTGAGACCAATTGATGCATCTTAGATGGCCGCTTGTTAGCATTTAAGACCCCAGATGCCACATTTCAAAGTGGGATGCAGAATGTTTTCATAATAGAATTATTTTGCCAATTGACTTAGAAGTCCCCTTAAGCCATAGTCCCCAAACCCCTGCTCTTGCTCTGCTGACCTTCGAAGCATTCAGTTTATCCTGGAAACTTCTTTGCTTTTGGTCCAGTCCAGTTGAGCTGACCTTCCATGTATTGAGTATTGTCCTTCCCTTCACCTAAAGAACTTCTTATCTACTAACTAATCAGTAAATAGCCCTCTCCCACCCTCCCTCCCTCCCCACCTCGTAACCACAAAAGTATGTGTTCTTCTCAGTTTATACTATTTCTCAAGATCTTATAATAGTGGTCTTATACAATATTTGTCCTTTGCATCTGACTAATTTCACTCAGCATAATGCCTTCCAGGTTCCTCCATGTTATGAAATGTTTCACAGATTCATCACTGTTCTTTATCAATGAGTAGTATTCCATTGTGTGAATATACCATAATTTATTTACCCATTCATCCGTTGATGGACACCTTGGTTACTTCCAGCTTTTTGCTATTGTAAACAGAGCTGCAATAAACATGGGTGTGCATATATCTGTTTGTGTGAAGGCTCTTATTTCTCTAGGGTATATTCCGAGGAGTGGGATTTCTGGGTTGTATGGTAGTTCTATTTCTACCTTTTTAAGAAAACCCCAGATAGATTTCCAAAGTGGTTGTACCATTTTACATTCCCACCAGCAGTGTATAATAGTTCCAATCTCTGCGTAGCCTCTCCAACATTTATTATTTTGTGTTTTTTGAATTAATGCTAGCCTTGTTGGAGTGAGATGGAATCTCATCATAGTTTTAATTTGCATTTCTGTAATGGCTAATGATCGAGAGCATTTTCTCATGTATCTGTTAGCTGCCTGAATATCTTCTTTAGTGAAGTGTGTGTTCATATCCTTTGCCTACTTTTTGATAGGGTTGTTTGTCTTTTTGTGGTTGAGTTTTGACAGAATCATATAGATTTTAGAGATCAGGCGCTGGTCGGAGATGTCATAGCTGAAAATTCTTTCCCAGTCTGTAGGTGGTCTTTTTACTCTTTTGGTGAAGTCTTTAGATGAGCATAGGTGTATGATTTTTAGGAGCGCCCAGTTATCTGGTTTCTCTTCGTCATTTTTGGTAATGTTTTGTATTCAGTTTATGCCTGTATTAGGGCTCCTAACGTTATCCCTATTTTTTCTTCCATGATCTTTATCGTTTTAGTCTTTATGTTTAGGTCTTTGATCCACTTGGAGTTGGTTTTTGTGCATGATGTGAGGTACGGGTCCTGTTTAATTTTTCTGCAAATGGATATCCAGTTATGCCAGCACCATTTGTTAAAAAGACTATCTTTTCCCCAATTAACTGACACTGGGCCTTTGTCAAATATCAGCTGCTCATTTGTGGATGGATTTATATCTGGGTTCTCAATTCTGTTCCATTGGTCTATGTGCCTGTTGTTGTATCAGTACCAGGCTTTTTTGACTACTGTGGCTGTATAATATGTTCTAAAATCAGGTAGAGTGAGGCCTCCCACTTTCTTCTTCTTTTTCAGTAGCGCTTTACTTATTCGAGGCTTCTTTCCCTTCCATATGAAGTTGGTGATTTGTTTCTCCATCACATTAAAAAATGTCATTAGAATTTGGATCGGAAGTGCATTGTATGTATAGATGGCTTTTGGTAGAATAGACATTTTTACTATGTTAAGTCTTCCTATCCATGAGCAAGGTATGTTTTTTCCACTTATGTCGGTCCTTTTTAGTTTCTTGCACTAGTACTTTGTAGTTTTCTTTATATAGGTCTTTTACTTCTTTGGTAAGATTTATTCCTAAGTATTAGAGATTTTATGTTTTGGGGGGCTACTGTGAATGCTATTGATTTGGTTATTTCCTCTTCGATGTTCTTTTTGTTGATGTAGAGGAATCCAAGTGATTTTTGTATGTTTATCTTATAACCTGAGACTCTGCCAAACTCTTCTATTAGTTTCAGTAGTTTTCTGGAGGATTCCTTAGGGTTTTCTGTGTATAAGATCATGTCATCTGCAAATAGAGATAATTTTACTTCCTGCTTGCCAATCTGGATGCCCTTTATTTCTTTGTCTAGCCTAATTGCTCTGGCTAGGACCTCTAGCACAATGTTGAATAAGAGCGGTGATAAAGGGCATCCTTGTCTGGTTCCCGTTCTCAAGGGAAATGCTTTCAGGTTCTCTCCATTTAGAATGATTTTGGCTGTTGGCTTTGTACAGATGCCCTTTATTATGTTGAGGAATTTTCCCTCAATTCCTATTTTGGTGAGAGTTTTTATCATGAATGGGTGTTGGACTTTGTCAAATGCCTTTTCTGCATCAATTGATAAGATCATGTGGTTTTTGTCTTTTGTTTTATTTATATGGTGAATTACATTAATGGTTTTTCTAATATTAAACCAGCCTTGCATACCTGATATAAATCCCACTTGGTCGTGGTGGATTATTTTTTTGATATGTTGTTGAATTCTGTTGGCTAGAATTTTGTTGAGGATTTTTGCATCTATGTTCATGAGGGATATAGGTCTGTAATTTTCTTTTTTGTGGTGTCTTTACCTGGTTTTGGTATCAGGGAGATGGTGGCTTCATAGAATGAGTTAGGTAGTATTCCATCATTTTCTATGCTTTGAAATACCTTTAGTAGTACTGGTGTTATCTCTTCTCTGAAAGTTTGGTAGAACTCTGCAGTGAAGCCTTCCAGGCCAGGGCTTTTTTTTGTTGGGAGTTTTTTGATTACCTTTTCAATCTCTTTTTTTGTTATGGGTCTATTTAGTTGTTCTACTTCTGATTGTGTTAGTTTAGGTAGGTAGTGTTTTTCTAAGAATTCATCCATTTCTTCTAGGTTAGCAAATTTGTTAGAGTACAGTTTTTCGTAATAATCTGATATGATTCTTTTAATTTCAGTTGGGTCTTTTGTGATATGGCCCATCTTGTTTCTTATTCAGGTTATTTGTTTCCTTTCCTGTATTTCTTTAGTTAGTCTGGCCAATGGTTTATCAATTTTGTTAATTTTTTCAAAGAACCAGCTTTTGGCTTTGTAAATTCTTTCAATTGTTTTTCTACAGTTCAATTAGTTCAGCTCTAATTTTTATTATTTGTTTTCTTCTGGTGCCTGATGGATTCTTTTGTTGCTCACTTTCTATTTGTTCAAGTTGTCGGGACAGTTCTCTGATTTTGGCTCTTTCTTCTTAATGTATGTGTGCATTTATTGATATAAATTGACCTCTGAGCACTGCTTTTGCTGTGTCCCAGAGGTTTTGATAGGAAGTGTTTTCATTCTCGTTGCATTCTATGAATTTCTTTATTCCCTCCTTAATGTCTTCTGTAACCCAGTCTTTTTTGAGCAGGATGTTGTTCAGTTTCCAAGTATTTGATTTCTTTTCCCTGATTTTTCTGTTATTGACTTCCACTTTTATGGCCTTGTGGTCTGAGAAGATGCTTTGTAATATTTCGATGTTTTGGATTCTGCAAAGGTTTGTTTTATGACCTAATATGTGGTCTATTCTAGAGAATATTCCATGTGCGCTAGAAAAAAAGTATACTTTGCAACTGTTGGGTGGAGTGTTCTGTATAAGTCTATGAGGTCAAGTTGGTTGATTGTAGCAATTAGGTCTTCTGTGTCTCTATTGAGCTTCTTACTGGAAGTCCTATCCTTCTCCGAAAGTGGTGTGTTGAAGTCTCCTACTATAATTGTGGAGGTGTCTATCTCACTTTTCAGATCTGTTAAAGTTTGTTTTATGTATTTTGCAGCCTGTCATTGGGTACATAAATATTTAATATGGTTATATCTTCTTGGTCAATTGTCCCTTTAATCATTATGTAGTGTCCTTCTTTATCCTTTGTGGTGGATTTAACTTTAAAGTCTATTTTGTCAGAAATTAATATTGCTACTCCTGCTCTTTTCTGATCGTTGTTTGCTTGATATATTTTTTCCATCCTTTGAGTTTTAGTTTGTTTGTGTCTCTAAGTCTAAGGTGTGTCTCTTGTAGGCAGCGTATAGACGGATCGTGTTTCTTTATCCAGTCTGAGACTCTCTGTCTCTTTATTGGTGCATTTAGTCTATTTACATTCAGTGTAACTATAGATAAGTATGTGTTTAGTGCTGTCATTTTGATGCCTTTTTGCATACTTTAATTTTTAATATATACACATCTTTGTTTCTAAGGTTTGTTTCTGGTAGGCAGCATATTGATGGATCCGGTTTTTTTTTTTTTTTTTTAATGCATGCTGTCATTCTCTGTCTCTTGATGGGTGCATTTAAGGTGTTTGTAATCAGTTTAATTATTGATAGGTGTGAGTTTATTGCTGTCTTTTTGCAGTGCTGTTTTTCTGTGGCGCTGATGTTTTCTTTGTTCTTCTTACTCTCCTGTGCCTAATTTCTTTTGTTTTGTGATTTTTTTTCATTTCTTTCATTTTTGTAGATTTAGTATTTACTGAGACTTTGTTTTTCTTCATTTTGATGAGTGGGTTTGTTAACTTTGTGGTTACCTTGAAATTTGCTTCTATCTTCCTAAGTTTAAACCAGTCTTTTATTACTTAATATCACCTCGACTTCCTCTCCATTTGAAAGTTCTATACCTACACTGTTTATTCCCTCTTTTATTGTTCTGATGTTGTTGTCATTTACAGATTGACCTCTCTGGTTTCCTGTTGTAAATCTTTTAGTTTTGTTTTTCCTTGAAAATTCATTACCTATGTTGGTATCTGGCTGATACTGGCCTGTGTCCTAGATTCAGTTTGTTGTCTGCTGTTGTTGGTTCTCTGACCGAAGGACTCCCCTTAGTTTGGTTTGGTTTTTACATATTCCCTCTATTTCTGTTTATCTGGAAATGTCCTAATATTGCCATCATATCTGAGTGAGAATTTTCCAGGATATATTTTTCTTGGTTGACAATTTTTTCCTTTCAAGTTTTTATATATGTCATCCCATCACCTTCTTGCCTGCATGGTTTCTGCTGAGTAATCAGAGCTTAGTCTTATTGTTTCCCCTTTGTATGTGACTTTTCGTTTTTCTCAAGCTGCTAGCAGGATTTTTTCTTTGTCTTTGGTTTCAGCGAGTGTGATTATGATACGTATTGGTGATTTTCTTTTGGGCTCTCTCCTATATGGGGCTCATTGAGCTTCTTGTATGGTCAGCTTTTCATTTTTTATGATTGTCTGAGTTATCTAGTGCTGCTCTAACAGAAATGCCACAAGTGAATGGCATCAACAAACAGAAGTTTATTCTTTGACAGTCTAGAGACTAGAAGTTCAAATTCAGGGTGTCATCTCCAGAGGAAGTCTTTCTCTGTTGGCTCTGGAGGAAGGTCACTGTCATCAACCTTCCCAGACTAGGAGTTTCTTAGTATAGGGACCCCAGGTCCAAAGGACGCACTCTTCTCCTGGCACTACTTTCTTGGTTGTATGAAATCCCCCATGTGTCTCTGCTCACTTCTCTCTTTTATATCTTAAAAGAGATTGACTTATGTCATAACCTAATCTTGTAGATTGAGTCCTGCCTCATTAACATAACTGCCACTAATCCCACCTCATCAACATCATAGAGATAGGATTTACAACACACAGGAAAATCGCATCAGAAGACAAAATGGTAGACAATCACACAATACTGGGAATCATGGCCTAGCCAAGTTGAGAGACATTTTTGGGGACACAATTCAGTCCATGACAATGATATTGAGGAAGTTTTCTTTCAGCATATCTTCAATGATCCTCTCTGTGCTTTCTGTCCCCGCCGCCACCCCCCCCACCCCCCCACCCCTGTTCTGGAACTCCGATCACACACAAATTTTTGCTTTTGATTGTATCCCATATCGTTCTCGGAGTTTCTTCATTTTTCTTCATTCTTTTCTGTCTTTTTTCCTCAAAATGATACCCAAGGATTTGTCTTTCATTCCACAGATCCTGTCTTCCATTGTTTCAAATTTGCTCCTAAAACCTTCTATTGCACTGTCCATTTCTGAAATCTTATTGTTTATCTTTTGGATTTCTAATTGCTGTTTTTGTATGATTTCTAGTTGTTTGTTTATTTTGACATTTTGGCCCTGTATTATTTTTCTGAATTCTTCCATTGCTTTGTCTGTGTTTTCCCTGATTTTGTCTATTTTTTCCTTATTTTTGTCTGCTTTCTTTTTTTTTTTTTAATCTCTTGGAGAGCCTTGAATATGAGAGTTTTGAATTTCCTATCAGGTAGTTCCAGTGCCTTTTCTTCTACCAGAAGGTCATCTGATGTTTTATTTTGGTTGCTTTCTGGAGCCATCCTGTCCTTTTTTTTTTTTTTAATATGTTTTAATATTGTCTGCTGTCTTTGGGACATTCAGAAATTATTTTCTTTGTTTATTGATTGTAGATTTGTTTGTTTCATTCTGCTTTTTGTTTTATTTGGTAATGTCTGGACAGGCAGACTGGTCGTGCTTTGTTGCTTGCTCTTCTGTGGGCATGATACTTCTCACCACCTTGTTCAGGTGGGCAGGATTGTTTACTTAGGTATGGTGTATCAGGGATGGTACAGTAGGGGGGCAGGGATGGGCCTTTTGTGGCACCTACTGGGGCCGATGGGGCAGGGCCGGACAGGGCTGTTGGCCTGCACTGATGCTGCTTGGGAGCATGGTGCTCAGTGAGTAGTGAAGATAGGCAGGAGGGAAAGGAGAGAATGTGATATGTGAAGCTAAGTAAGTGAGAGAAGGAAGGAAGAAAGAGATACAAAAGCAAAAAAAAGTAAATAAAATGGCAACTCAGTTGGATTCAGCAGGCGGAGGGGTGCAAAGCCCAATGAAACTGTGTGCCAGTGGCTCTCTAGCCAAGTGGTGCAGCACAGCCCGTCAAGAAGGTGTGGGAATGGCACACTGGGCTAGCTGGGTGGAAGAAGGAAAGGAAGGAAGAGAGAGAGAGGAAATGGAAAAAAAACGGAGCTGAGGATCCCTGTCAGCGGGTTGGTATGGACCCGGGGAAGCTGTGTGCTGGTGGCTTTATAGCCGAGCAATGTGGCACGGCCATCAAGAAGGGGCTGGGACAGCACACCGGGCTAAGCAGGTGGGAAAAAGGAAAGGAAGGAAGGAAGGGAGAGAGAGAGAGAGACGAAACCAAGGAAGAAAAATGGCACTGAGGGAGCCTGCCAGTGGGGTGGCGTAGACCTGGGAAGGCCATGTGCTGGTGGCTCTGTGGCAGAGTAGTGTGGCAGAGCCCATCAAGAAGAGGTGGGAATGGCACATGGGCCTAGCTGGGTGGGAGAAAAGAAAGTAAGAAAGGGAGAGAGAGAGAGAAGAAACAAAAAAAGCCCCCTCCCAAAAAAAGTCAAAAAACAATAACAACAACAAAAAATGGCACTGAAGGAGCTGACTGGTGGGGACAGGGCAGACCCAGGTGGCAGTGAGCTGATGTCTCTCCAGTGCAGTAACTGTAGCCTGTTGGAAAGCAGCAGATGCCACATAGAAGGAGGAAGGGTTGGGGGTGGGAAAGCATGTATCCCTGGTTACTGGGTGCTCTGTCTCCTGTTGGAAGCTCCGTGAAGTTGCCTTCTGGTACTCTCCGCCGTTTTTGGTAGCTGAGGTCCAAGATGGTGAATCTGTGTGGCATTAGCTAGTAGGGGACCTCCACTCCATAGTTCTCTTCATTCTCTGTCAGTTTCTTATTCCATTCAGTGTTTGATCAAGTTCTTTATCCCTTCATTTGATGATTAGGGTTCCAGGATTGATGTTCGTATCTGTTTTACTTAGTTTTTCGAGTCTTTGCTGTAGAGGGGCAGCATCGTGCTTCTATCTATAGTGCCATGTTGGCTCCGCCTCCTTTCATCCTAAATTCTGATCCTCACAGATCCTTCTCACTCTTCTCACTTCCTCTATAGCTCATCTCCCCCAAACCAGGGAATCTTTTTTCACTTTGAGGAGGTGGGCAGAGAGGAGGGAAGCAATTCAAATGTTTCTACTTATCATAATTTATCCTAAATATATTGTCTCTAAATACAAATTATTCCTATTCCTCTGAGCCTAGGTGTTCTGGTTCAAAAGCCAAAATTTTTTTTTCAATACTCCCCCTGCCCCCGCATTTCTGCGGAAAAAAAATTTTTTTTTCTGCTGAGTCATGGTCAATTCAGTTGGACTGAGTAAATGACAGTCAAGGGGTAGAAAGAAACACCCTGAATGGGGTGGGTCTTGTTGAGTTCCTACCAAAGCTTCTCCTGCCGTACTCCTGATGCTGATTATGCTACCATTACTTTTCCACGACCTGCTCTTGCCTTCACTCCTTTTTCCTGCCACAACCGGTAAAATAAAACACTTTGAAGAATGAAAAAACTTTATGATGTTTATCAAGATGAAGGAGATTCACCACACTGATCACTGAGTAGAAGAAATTATAAAATGGAACTTTTAATATTTTAAAGCCATTTGGAATACCGTCCGCGTGAGTGATTCTATATGATGTACACATCTGTGGAGAGATGATGACCCCAGAGAATTTGCACTGACAGCCATGGAGGAAGAAATGCGTGAATAACTTTTATTTGCATTTTTAATTGACCTTGCAGGAAAGGGAGACTCATATTTGATACTGAATACAATTACATAAAGATTCAAAAATATTATTATCCAAATACGTTTCCCAAGCTATTTTATGGTATTATTAGAATCACATAATGTCTACACTCTGGATTTCTTTGCAAGTGCTGAGACGATCACCGTCCTTTATAGCAGAAGTAGTGCAAAGGGGTTAGGAGATAAAGTTTACCTTCTTTCAGTATTTTTTTCTAATTTGTTTTCATACATTACTTTGAAACAGTCAGATTTATCATTAAGGAAGATAAGATGTGTAATTTAAAGTGACTTATTAAAAATTGCACAATGTATTGCCAAGTTTTATGTCAGAGAATATTATACTTAAGTCCGCCTTAAAAATATTAGTATTGTATAAAGCACCGTGTCTCTAACTATTTATTACCTTTCAAATAATCCCAGATCAAACAAATTCCAAAGCATTTGGAAGGATATATTATTTGTGAAAGGTAAATCATTATTTAATAACACACACACACACACACACACACACTCAGATTATTGATGTATTAAGTTTAGATTTTGTGAGTTCTCCAATCAGATACTTTAAAACAATCTTAAATATAAATAGTTAGAGTTTTTATATACCAATGTGCAGGAGGCATAAAAGAATATTCTTTAAATAACAATCTGTGTGGATGGTACAAATATATAAAATTGAACATAATAACATATTGTAGGACCAGGTTTTTTTTAATAACAAAGAGTCCATTTTATCTTAAATGAGAAACATTGTCTTTATATTTGTGTTTTATTCTGCTTGAAAAAATAATTGTCTATTCATTTCTTTTCTTCACTGCTTGCATTGTATTAACTCCTCTTTTAGAAGTATAATTTTATTTATATATTCATATCTATGTATTTAGCTCACATTTCATTTGCAGTCAGAAAACTTGGGAGGCGGGAAAACCAAGCTTTGACATTCCCATCCTGCCTCTGTAAGAATTGAGGTATTCAGATGTGGGGACTCTTTCACAGCATGTTGGTGGTCAAATGGTTTACTATAAATATTATTTTGATCCCAAGCATGAAGTAATAAAGGTCATGCATACTTCTGAAGCAGAATACTGTAAGTAGCTGCTCACTTTGACATTGATATTAAAAACAGTGTTTTCTAGATCAACAAAGTGAAAAATAACAACTTGATGGTAGTTATTATCCCCCTGAGAGACAAGTAAATAAACATCCTGTGGAAATAAATAATTGGCCACTGTCACCACCACCCCTGCTCCCATCATTTCTTTTAGTGAGTTTAAATGTGGACTTCTTGGCAGCGATATTTGTAAGGTCCACGACACCACTAGTTAACTACAGAGTGAGTATGTTTCCAGGAGAAAATGCCCCTCCCTTTCTCAGTTTCCCAGAATGAACATTTATGCAACTTACAACCTAGTGAAATCAGGAAGTTTTCTATGTTCTTTCACTTTGGGTAGAGCTAAGGCATTTGTTTTATAACGAATGAGTACATCTATTTTATCCAAAGGCATTTGCCCTATGAGTCCTTTCAGACACCCTTTATGAGACTAAAAAGACAACAGTTGTTAAAAAACACATTGGTTCACATAAAGATAGAACTTTACTAAGATCCCGGATATAAGAAGAAATAGAGATAATTTTAGAAGTTCTAAGATAAGAAATGATCACTGTTTAGCAAGCGAGAAAGCAAAGGTATTTTCTCAGATATAGGACTGCTACTTTCTATGATTGGCAGTGATTTTATGTGGAAAAGGAGAACACCTGGGGGCACGTGGGAACTGATTTATTAGAACTGCAGCTCAGCTGTTCATAAGTACACTTCCATTTAGAAATAGCTGGGTTTCTGCGATCACTGTCAGAATATCTGACAATGCCCATCTGCTGGCATTTTATGCTGCATTAAGAGAAATGGTGCCCAGTTCACCGGACGGGAGAGTCCCACTGTGCTGATCAAAAACAACTTCTTTGATTTAATGCTAGATGAAACCCAAGGGAAGTAACCATCATAGCAATGATAGAAGGAACAGAAATAGAATTTTTTTTTTTTAGCTGAGAGTAAAGAACATTTCAGGGGACACCAGGTTCATTCTTCCAAAAATCTTAGTGCTTTTCTGGAGAAAATAAGTTTATTTAGCTTGTTTTGTCTTAGCAGAAAGTGATAAAGGTTTTAACTCACTACCTATATATAATCCAGTGCCACAAATCAGGCTTAATCTTCATACTTACATTACAAACTCTGGGGTAGCATGGTAGTTGATCAAGGTCCTATTTGCTTACGAGTTTTTGTTAAAGTCCCCAGACACTGGAAATACAACGTTGTGTAAAGGAGGATGCATAAAGCTTGCTCATTACATACTGGAAAGAAACAGTGCTTCCATTAATATGGAACTACAGAATCAGGGCATGGGGAGATGTAGCTGTAGAACACACAGTAACACCACACTGAAGAGCTTTCCAGTCTATCTTCTGGGAATTTTATTCATTTATTTATTTGGCATTAACAAAAGGGAGGGCACTAAACATCAGCCAGGAAGAGACTGGACTAAATACTATGAGTACAAAGTCAAATAAGAAATATTTACTGGAGGCGGAACTTCTGGAACAATTGAGTAAGAAAATAAACTTGGAGGACTCATATATACATATATGTATTTTTTTAATTAAAAAAGTTAATACCAAGCTGCAGTAATCAAGACAATGTGACACTGGCATAAGGATACACAAATAGATCAACGGAATAGAGTTGAGAGTCCAGAAATAAACTCAAGTGTCTGATTTTTGACAAAAGTGCCAAGACCATTGAATGGGGGAAAGAATACTCTTTTCAACAATTGGTGCTAGGACTAGATGTCCACATGCAAAGCAATGAATTTTGACCCCCACCTTACACCATATACAAAGATTTACTCAAAATGAATCAAAGACCTAAATGTAAGACCCAGACATATAAAACTATCAAAAGAAAACAAGAATAAATCTTTATGATCTCAGATAAGGTGATGTTTTCTTAGATATGACAGCTAAAGCATAATCGACCAAAGAAAAAAACAGATAAATTGAACTTCACAAAATTAAAAAAAAATGTGCTTCAATGGACACTTTTTATAGGGTCGCTATGAGTCGGAATAGACTTGACGGCAGTGGGTTTGGTTTTTTTTTTTTGACACTCAGGAAAGTAAAAAACAATCAACAGAATGGAAGAAAATATTTCCAAGGGTCTAGTATCTAGAATATATAAAGAACTTTTACAACTCTGCAATAAAAATAAAAATAACCCTATTAAAAAAGGGCAAATGATCCGAATAGACATTTCTCCACAGAAGATACACAAATGGCCAATAAGCACATGAAAAGATAGTCAACAGCATTTACCATTAGGGAAATGCAAATCAAAACCACAATTAGGCATCACTTCACTCACCTACTAGCATGAATATAATCAAATAGACAATCACAAGTGCTGGGTGATGAATTTGGAATTCTTATGCATTACTGGTGTGAATGTAAAATGGTACAGAAACTGGAAAACAGGTATACAGGTTAGGCATGATTCAGCAATTCCACTCCTAAGTATATATCCAAGAGAACTGAAAACATATGTTCACAAAAAACTTGTACATGAATGTTCATAGCAGCATTGTTCATAATAGCTAAAAAAAAGAAAGAACTCAAATGTCCATCAACTGATGAATGGATAAACAAAGTGTAGTATAGCCATACAATGAAATATTATTTAGCCTTAAAAAGGAACGAGGTACTAATGACTGCTACAACATGAATAAACCTTGAAAACAGGCTAAATGAAAGAAGTCAAACTTAAAAGGCCATATATTACATTATTCTATCTATATGAAATATCCATAATAGGCGAATCCATAGAGACAAAAAGTAGATTGGTGTTTTCCAGGGGAGAGATAGGGGGAAATGGGGAGTGATTTCTAATGGGTATGGAGTTTCTTTTTGTGGTTATGAAAATGTTCTGGAATTAGATAGTAGTGATCATTGTATACCTTGAGTATATATTAAAAGCCGCTGAATTTTATACTTTAAAAGGATAAATTTTATGGTATGAGAATTATAAATTAAAAAAAGTATCTGGTAAAATATCAATATCTAGAATATATAAAATACTGTCAACATTAGAAAAATTAGCAATCCAATTAGAAATTGGGCAAAAGACATGGACAGACACCTGGCCTAAGAAGTTATACAAATGGCAAATAAACACATGAGAAAATATTCAACATATTTAGCCACTAGGGGAAATGCAAATTAAAACCAGAATGTTTTAAAGTAAGAAACATTAGAATGTTTAAAATAAAAAAATAATGATAATGCTAAGGCAGATGCAGCAATACTGAATCACTCATACTTTACTGGTGGGAATGTAATATGTTAGAGCCACTCTGGGAAATAGTTTGATAGTTTCTTACGGCACTACACATGCGGTTATCTTGAACTAGCAATTGCACCCTTGAACACTTGTCCCACAGAAATGGAAACTTATGTTCACAACAAACTGCTCTTTCAGCCCTGATTACTTCTGTCCTCTTTCTCTCCCAATACTTCACATTTACTTGAAATAACCCAATGAATTTCAACGCCTTCACTTTCTGGTATGTGTCATTAGTACTCTGCTTGTTTAGTAACTCAGTAATATTAATTGCTTTTTCAGCATATTTCAATGCTTCTTCTTCCCTAAATTTTGAGCTAACAATGACTGAGGAATTATTATGCCTTCACTATCGATGGCACTGGATTTCACTATCGGACATGGGAAGATTACTTCAACTTGATCTTTATTGCAGTGTGATTGATTACTTTCGTGTGGCCTTTCTAGCCATGGTCTTGTAACTCCCACCCAGGTGATTGGGCAAGACTGTGTGATACCGTAATCGTGGCCCACCAAAGGGATTGGTCAGTTTTGCCTTAAAAGAGAGCCAGTTCCAGAGCAGGGAGGAGGATCCTACCACCACCAAGGAAGAACAGCCAGGAGTGGAGAGCCCATCCTTTGGACCCAGGATCCCTGTGCTGAGAAGCTCCTGGAAGCAGGAGACCATGAGAGAGAGAGAGAAAGAGAGAGAGAGAGAGAGAGAGAGATAGCAAGCTATAACCCAGAAGATGGTGAGAAGCGGCAGCAGGAGAGATCCAGCAGCAGAGACCTGGCAGCAGGAGATGGGGTGGTGAGCTTCCCAGCCCACAGAGAGAGAAAGCTGAGTGACTTTGGGGAGAGGCCTAGGGCCAGGGAGAGGCGTGCCTGTGAGCACAGTTGGGAAGAGGCTGTCCTAATAGAAGAACTGTATCCTGAGTGTTCCTGAGCCTGAATTGTAACTGTTACTTCACTAATAAGCCCCATAATTGTAAGCATGGTCTGTGAGCTCTGTGTGGCCACTGCAATGAATTATCTAACTCAGCAGAGAAGTAGAGAGTGCCGTGGGAGGGACGGTTGGTGTCAGAATTGGTAAAAAATGGTGGAGAGAGGAGGCATGTCTGACCTCCACTTCATAAGAATTAGTCTTGGGCTTTTGACCTTGGTTCTCCTTACCCTATGTGAGGTTAGAAGAGGTCAGACACTGCCCCCATGCCGTTTTGTCCACAAAGAACTAAAGCATACATAAATAACTAGAGTAATAGTTCAAGATCATATCTCAGAGATAAGGGCAAGTTGAAAGTGGACAATAGTTTGCTTCCAGCTAGTGAAATTAATGGAGGTTGTTGGGCCTTTGCTGGGCCTTTTAACAAGACCCTGAAAATGGACAAAGCACTGACAGATGAACATGACAATGAGTTGCTCTCTTTTCTTTCCCTGTCTTCCATCTTCTTAAATGCGTGGTGTGATAGACTGTAAGTTCTCTCTCGCATTCCTGTCCCAGAATCCCCACTGCCTGGTGTTTAAGCCCTTGTTTAATTCCTTTTGCTTGAGTGTGGGAAGAAACTGCAACATGCTTCTAACCAACAGAATACGGCAAATGTAATGGGATATATGTGATTGAACATACTTGATTATGTCATATAAGACTACCGCAGGTCTTGCCAGGAGACTGTCTTTCCCTTGCTGGCTTTGAAGAAGCAAGTTTTCACGTTGCAAGTTGTCTAGGGAAAGGGTCACGTGGCAAGGGTTGAAGGCAGCTCTGGGCCAATAGTCAGCAAGAACGTGAGGCTCTCAGTCTGACAGCTCACAAGGAACTGAATGATGTAACAGCCACATGAGCAAGGAAGCAGATTATTTTCCAGTCAAGCCTCAGATTCAGATTCAAATTCAAACATCAGTCCTGGCTGATACCTTGATTGCAGCCTTGCAGAGGACCCAGCTAAGCCATGCCTGGACTCCTTACCCACAGACACTGACAAAATAAATGTGTGCTGTTTTAAGCTGCAAAGTTTGTGGTAATATTGTTATGCAACAATTGATAATTAATACATATGATATCAGGATTTGGTGTGCCCTATTATCTACACCCACTTGTCATAACTACCTTCACATCACCAAATCCAGTGGTCAACTCTCAGTCTCCACCTTAACTGAACTCTGAATGGCATTTGACACAGCTGATCAGCCCTCAGTCTTGAAACACTTTTTTTTTCCCCTTGGCTTATGGAACACCATGCTACTATCCTGATTTTTTCCCGTGCCTCCCTGGCCACTAGTTTTCAGCTTCCTTTGTTGTAATCTGCTTTTACAGGCCTCTAACTGTAGGTGTGCCCCAGAGCTGAGTATTCAGCCCTCTATTCACACCATTTCAATACGTTAGTGATTCTTAAACCTGTTTGCACATTTGAAACACTGGAAATTTTAAAGTTCACCAAGACCCTGATTTCCCCTGCAGAGATTCTGAGAATCCATCATCTTGGTGGCTTCCAGTTTTTGCCCATTATGAATAAAGTTGCTATAAACATTCACATGCAGACTTTTGGGTGGAGATAAGTTTTCAAATCATTTTGGGAAATACCTAAGAACGTGATCACTAGATTGTAAGATAAGACTACATTCAGCTTTTTAGGAAACTGCCAAACTCTCTTCCAAAATGGCTGTGCCATTTTGCATTGCCATCAACAATTATTGACAATTCCTCTTGCTCTTCATCCTTTCCAGCAATCAACACTGTCAAATTTTTGGATTTTAGCCCTTCTAAATTTTTTTTTAATACAACCTGTACATAGATCAAGAGTCAGTCGCTCAAACAGAATAAGGGGATACTGCGTGGTTTAAAATTAAGAAAGGTGTGCGTCAGGGATGTGTCCTTTCACCATACTTATTCGATCTGTATGCTGAGCAAACAATTCGAGAAGCTGGACTATACGAAGAAGAACGGGGCATCAGGATTGGAGGAAGACTCATTAACAACCTGCATTATGCAGATGATACAGCTTCGCTTGCCAAAAGTGAAGAAGACTTGAAGCACTTACTGATGGATTACACCTCAACATAAAGAAAACAAAAATCCTCACAACTGGACCAATAAGCAACATCATGATAAATGGAGAAAAGATTGAAGTTGTCAAGGATTTTGCTTTACTTGGATCAACAATCAATAGCCATGGAAGCAGCAGTCAAGAAATCAAAGGGCACATTGCATTGAGCAAATCTACTGTAAAAGACCTCTTTAAAGGGTTAAAAAGCAAAGATGTCACTTTAAGGATTAAGGTGTGCCTGATCCAAGCCTTGTTTTCAATCTCCTCATATGCATGTGGAAGGTGAGCAATGAATAAGGAAAACCAAAGAAGAATTCATGCCTTTGAATTATGGTGTTGGCGAAGAATATTGAATCTACCATGGACTGCCAGAAGAACAAACAAATCTGTCTTGGAAGAAACAGCCGGAATGCTCCTTAGAAGGAAGGATGGTGAGACTTCATCTCACATACTTTGGACATGTTATCAGGAAGGACCAGTCCCTGGAGAAGGACATCATGCTTAGTGGAGTGGAGGGTCAGTGAAAAAGAGGTAAGACCCTCAATAAGATGGATTGACACAGTGGCTGCAACAATGGGCTCAAGCACAGCAATGATCGTGAGGATGGCGCAGGACCAAGCAGTGTTTCGTTCTCTTGTGCATAGGGTCGCTATTAGTTGGAACCGACATGTCAGCACCTAATAACAACAATGCATGTGTAATAGTATATCTTTGTTTTAATTTGTAATTTCGTGATGACAAATAAACGTTATGCTTCTTTTAATATGCTTATGAACAATTTGTGTATCTTCTTTCATGAGGTGCCTGTTTCGATCTTTGTCCATTTTTAATTGGGTTGTCTGTTTTCTTGTTGGTGAGTTTTAAAATTCTTTGTATGTTTTGAATACAAGTCCTCTATCAGATATGCGGTTTGCAAATATTTTCTCGCAGTCTGTGGCTTGTCTTGTCTTTGATTATCTTAAAAGTGTCTTTCACAGAGCAGAAATTTGAAATTTTAAAATGTCCAATGTATTGATTTTTCTTCATGGATTGTGCTTTTGGTGTCGTATCTAAAATCTCGTTGCCAAACCAAAAGTCACCTAGATTTTCTCCTATGTTTTCTTCTAGAAGTTTTATGGAATTGCATTTTAAATTTATATCAATGATCCATTTTGAGTTAGTTATTGTGAAATGTGTAAGGTCTGTATCTAGATTTTTTTAAACATATGTTCTTCCAATTGATCCAGCACCGTTTTTTGAAAAGAGTATCTTTTCTGTACTGAATTGTCTTTGTACCTTTGTCAAAAATCAGTTTACATTAATTGTGTGCATCTATTTCTGGGCTCTCCTATTCCATTCCATTCCATTCCATTCCATTCCATTCCATTCCATTCCATTCCATTCCATTCCATTCCATTCCATTCCATTCCATTCCATTCCATTCCATTCCATTCCATTCCATTCCATTCCATTCCATTCCATTCCATTCCATTCCATTCCATTCCATTCCATTCCATTCCATTCCATTCCATTCCATTCCATTCCATTCCATTCCATTCCATTCCATTCCATTCCATTCCATTCATCTGTATTTCCCTTCTTTCAACAATACCACGCATTCCTTACTACTGGAGTTTTATAGTGAATCAGGTAGTGCGAGTCCTCCAAATTTGTTGTTGTTCTCCTTCTTCATTATTTTGTTGGCTATTCTAGGCCTTTCCATGTAAACTTTAGGATCTGTCAATATCTACAAAATAGCTTGCTGGTATTTGATTGGTGTGATGGTTAATTTTATGTGTCAACTTGGCTAGGCTATGGTGCCCAGTTGTTTGATCAAACATTTGTCTGTTGTGTGGTCATTAGGTGCAGTCGAGTCAGTTTTCATGTGACAGAGTAGAACTGCCTCATAGGGTTTTCCAGTTTTTTTTTTAATCTTTAGGCGAGCAGATCACCGGGTCTTTTCTCAGGGAGCCACAGGTGGGTTTGAATGGCCGACCTTTTGTTTAGCAGCCAAGCCCTTAACCGTTGTACTGCCAGGGCTGTTTTCCTTAGACTACACTGACCTGATTGAAGATTTCATGGTGGCCCACTCATGATTTATCCCCTATTATTTATTTAATTTTCTTTGTATACCTCAACACCCATTAAGTAATAGACAGCTATCTAATAAAGAACTAAATAAAAATTCTAGTTGTTTGCATTCTCAAATTTAACACCCCACACTATAATCATGAGCCACTTGTAAATCTTTTAAATGGCTATTTCAACACATGTAAAAAAGAGAATAACGATATTTAGCTTTTTTTTTAGCACTGGTAGTACAGTGATTAAGAGATTGGCTGCTAACCAAAAGGCCAGCAGTTCAAATACGCCAGCCACTCCTTGGAAACCCTATGAGGCAGTTCTATTCTGTCCTAGAGGGTCGTTATGAGTAGGAATCAACTCGATGGCAATGGGTTAATCTATAGATAAAAGGTATGTTGTTGTTGCTAGGTGTGGTCTAGTCTATTTTCAACTCATAGCCACCAAGTGACAGAGTAGAACTGCCCCATAGGATGTTCTAGGCTGTAATCTTTAAGGGAGCAGATCATAGGTCTTTCTCCTGCAGAGCCTCCAGGTACCTTTTGGTTAGCATCTGAACACTTAACCATTGTGCCACCTGGGCTTCTTATTGCTATTTGGTATGATTTACCAGTGAAATCATTTGGGCCTGGCGTCTTCTTTTTTAAAGATTAAAAATTATTGATTCAATTTCTTTAGCAGATGTAGGCCTATTCAGATTATTTCTCCTTGTGTGAGTTTTTGTAGTTTATGTCTTTTAAAAAATTGATTTATTTCATTTAAGTTATCAAATCTGTAAGCATAGAGTTGTTCATAGCATTTCTTTATTATCTTTTCAGTGTGCATTGAATCAGCAGTGAGGACCGCACTTTCATTTCTGATATTGGTAATTCGTATATTTTGTCATCTGATGTTATTTTTCTACATGTTAGAATTCTACCTATATGATGTTAACGGGAAACCCTAGTGGTGTAGTGGTTAACAGCTATGGCGGCTAACCAGAAGGTCAGCATTTTGAATCCACCAGGAGCTCCTTGGAAACCCTATGAGGCAGTTCTACTCTGTCCTTTAGGGTTGCTATCGGTCAAAATCGACCTGAAAGCAACCTTTTTTTTAATGATGTTAACAAGGTAAGACTCAATCTACAAGATTGGATTGTGCCTTAAATCAATCTCTTTTGAGATATAATAGAGAGAAGTGAACAGAGAGACAGGAGGACCTAATACTACCAAGAAAGCAATGCCAGGAGCAGAGCAAATCCTTTGGACCCAGGGTCCCTATGCTGAGAAACTCTTAGTCTAGGGGAAGATTCATGACAAGGACCTCCCCCTAGCACTGACAGAGAGAGATAACCTTCCCCTGGAGCTGGTACCCTGAATTCAGACTTCTAGCCTCCTGGACTGTGAGAGAATAAATTCCTCTTTGTTAAAGCCATCCACTTGCAGCATTTCTGTGATAGAGGCACTAGATAACTAAGAATTTGCATATTCTCTCTTTTTTTATTGGTTATGCTGGCTAGACATTTATAAATTTTGTTGATCTCTTCGAAACACCAGCCATTGGTTTTGATTTTCTTTATTATTTTCCTGTTTTCATTCATTGATTTTTTTCTCTAATTTTTATTATTTATTTTTTACTGTACTTTAAGTTTAAATTGCTCCTCTCTCACTAGTTTTCTAATGTGGAAGCTTAGATTTTTGAGTTTAGATCTTTCTTCTTTTCTAATATATGCATTAATGCTAAGAATTTTCCTCTAAATACTGTTTTACCCTGCATCACACATATTTTGATGTTTTATTTTTATTTTCTTTTAGTTTTTTAAACATTTTTCTTCAGATTTCTTCTTTCTTCCATGTGTTATCTAGAAGTGTGCTATTTATCTCCAAGTATTTAGAGACTTTCCAGCTTTCTTCCTGTTATTAATTTGTAGGTTAAGTCCATTATTGTCTGAGACCATCATTTGAATGATTTCTATTCTTCCCCCCAAAGCAAGAAATTTTGCATTTAATGCCAGGCTACCTCTTCACTTTCACATATTTACTGAATTTCAACATTTTCATAGGCCTCAGAAGTGTCGTTTTTTTTCCTGGCTGGTGTCATTTAAATGACATGCATGTTCTGGACCTAAAAAAAAAAGACATATATTCTGAATTGCTGTGCATTCAAAGTCAGTCAGGCTGCAGGCTGTCATAAATGCCTCAATAGTATTTCAGTTTTTCTCCATTTGATAAGAATTACAACTAATGTAGAAAAATAAAACGTTTCTTGCTCCTGGATGGTGCTTAATGCCCCCTAAAACCTGTCATCATGTGCCTGCAGAGGAACAAGATAGTGATTACCTTCCTTACCTTACGTGCACTTACTCCACTGAGGTACTCTGAATGGCACAAAGAAACATGCAAATTGGAGTGTGCTGTCATTTTGATGTGTTCGATCACTTTTAAATGATAATCTAGTGCCTGCCAAATCAGAATTCACAGGAAAATTAAACTTCTCAATAAACTAAATTTCTACAAATTCACTTTCCTTTGTTTCTCTCCAGTTTACATCTTTGCAAGATTAAATTACTATTTCTTTTGAACTTCAACAAGGCCCAGTAAATTGGGAAGGTGTTTGGAAGTCATTCTTTTTTGGACGTCTGCTGCATTCTTTTTCCAGCCCAGACTTTGAGGAGCTGAAATACTTCTGAACAGTTCTCTGTGAGTCTCAGGTTTTTTGTCTTTAAAATGAAAATTAAGGGTTAGTTGTCACAAAATATAATAATATATGTATACAATTTACATTAATTATATAATATAAATAGTATATGCATATAAAAACCAGTTGTCATTGAGCTGATTCCAATTCATGGTGACCCATGTGTGTCAGAGTAGAATTGCACTCCATAGGGTTTCCAGTGCTGTGACCTTTTGGAAGTAGATCACCAGGCCTTTCTTCCAGGGCACCTCTGGGCAGACTCAAACTGCCAACCTTTTGGTTAGTAGCCCCGTGTTTAACCATTTGTGCCACCCAGGTGGCCTATATAAATATATAATATTGTATATAAAAAACCAAACCCAGTGCCGTCGAGTAGATTCTGACTCATAGCGACCCTATAGGACAGAGTAGAACTGCCCCCATAGAGTTTCCAAGGAGCACCTGGCGGGTTCGAACTGCCACCCCTTTGGTTAGTAGCCGTAGCACTTAACCACTACGCCACCAGGGTTTCCAATAGTGTGTATGTGTGTGTAATATTATATATACATACATGCATATATTACACAATATATAAATAATTTCTATATAAGTTCTTGTTAGCTATCAGTTTGTACTTCTTCATATCTATGTATTTAAGAAATTTCTTCTGTATAATAGGTGTTTACTAAATGTTAGTTCTGAATTTTACCTTCAAATCACAGATGTATAACCTTGCAACTCTAGTTATTATATGATTAATGTTTAGAATATAGTGTACTGTTTATGAATTTATGAAGATTTTGACAGATGAATAGGTAAAATTATCATGGCAGACAGCATATGCAAATCAATATAGCATTTTAGGATTGCAATATGCCTAATATTATCAAAATAGTATATTCTTTGTTACTATGCTTTTCTTTAACTTAGCATTTTTGTCAAGTCTTGGGGAAAAGATTAAAGAAGTTTATTTTTATTTTAATATATATTGCTGCAATATAGGCCATATTTATCTTTCCATATTTAAAATTAGAGGTCAGATTTCCACTTTCAAGACTAAAGGCAAGCTAGTGATGCTCTCAGGGAACAATACTCGTGCACTTTATAAATGAAGACCTTTATGTTTAGTCTGCCTCAGACAGGCACAGCGTGGACCACTGTATGCACAATAGGAAACCTACATAATTCATTTTGATCCTGGGAGAATAAAATCTGCAGGAAAAGTGGCAACTGGTTTCATGGGATCAGGGTTTGTGCTCTGGATTTAAAATAATCTGGTTTTGAATCCCAGCTCATCTACTTATTGTTCGTGTGGCAGGTTAAGTAAATTACTTAACCTCTCTGGCCCTCAGTTACCCCTCCTGAAATGAGATGACGGCAGCAATTAGCCCTCGGGGTTGTTGTACTGCATCATTGTCACCACGGTACTGGGCTCTGAGTGGGGCCCCAGCAGCCCTTAGCAAATGATGTTTACTCTTCACTATTTAGAAAAATTTGGAAATCAAATTTTATAACCAATGAGTTTATAACTGAGAGTGTTATAACCAAGCAACCAATTTATGAATATTTCCCTTCTCCTGGAAATCATATGGAGAAAAAAGAAACAAACAAAAACCCACAAACTTTTGAACTACCTTCTCAGTGAAACAAAGAGGTAGGCAAAGCTCAGACTCCCAACTGCATATGCTTCCACTTATAGGGGAATGCACACAGGAAAAAGGTGGTTGTGAGGGGCTGTGTGGACGAACAGGATGGGGAGGGGGGTTAAGGTGTGCTGGACCTTATACATGTCCATCAAATAGTTCCTCCTACTTGATAGGGGACTACTGTGCTTATAACTGAGATTGAACACCTCCAGGTCACTGGGGAAGATAGTGAGAGACAAGGTTCAGATAGTTTTCAGGAGCCCATAGGTGGCAGATAACCAGCAAGAAGTAGTTTTTAGGAGTAGTGCATCATGGTGGAAGAAAGGGGTGTGATGGGAACCAGGAAATCCAGGGCTGGCAGGAGAAGGTTCCCTGAACCAGGCGGGGCTCTGAGCACCAGAGCAGGACTGGCTACAGAGAAGGCCCCTTTCTAATACATTCACTGTGGTGACAAGGCTGTGAGCTGTGAAGTCTGGAATGCTATACTGGCACATCCCTGTAACCCTTACCCTGACTTCCTACTACAAATTCAGGAAAATCCACGCCATTTAAATGCAAGTAAACAGAAAGGAGGAAGCTCTGCCTACACACAAGATCATAGAGGATCGTAGGTGAACAAGAGCAACATAAATAACAGGAAAATCCATCTGGAAATGGTTCCCACAAAACAGATGAAAATTATACCTTAACATTACACCAACAATTAAAAAAAAACACAAATAAATCTTCGAAAAAGCAATTATAGGTATGCAAGAACATCACAAAGCAGAAATGCAAGAATGTAAAGAATGTAGAGAAAACAGGAAGTGATGGTCTGAAAACAGGAAGACATGAAATGTGAATCAACAGGACTCTGGAAGCAAATAGAAAAACAAAATTCTAAAATGAAGTCTAAATTACAAGAAGCACATTGAAGAATAACCACCACAGAAGGCACAGTAAGGGACAGAGGGGGAAATGAATGAAAAAGTCTTTGGAAACAGAAGTAAAGAAAGAGATTAAAAAAATTAAAACCAGGTCTCAATGTAGAAATGGCTGATTACACATCTGGGGATGAAAATGTAGAAGGTAAGCCTAGGACATCTGGTCACACTAGAAAGCAAGGAAGTTATTAAATAATATTGGAACTACAGCAATTACGTGCCCAGATAAAATACTTTTATTTCCATGCTTCCTTGCAGTTGCAGTTATAATATACAGATATGAGTTGCAGTTGACTGGGAAAGCTTTGGCTTTTCTGGAATAGATGTCACCCTCTTCTTCTTTAATTCCTCTTCTTCCTGTCTATCAAATGGGCATGAGCCTGGAATGGAATAGCTGTCTCATACTCGAAAGTAAGTAATATGGGTAAAGAAGCCAACATGCTGAGAAGAAAGCAACAAAACAATAAAAAGAGTTGGATTTTCTGTTACTCTCAGTTGATTAATACAGCATTTGACTGACAGACAATGTTTAAGTATTGTCAGAATTAGAGATTATAACATGTGAAACAACTAGAGAAGTGTCTGGGACTTACTAAATCACCCCATGAATATTAGTTTCTCTTTAAAACAAACAAACAAACAAACAGCAACCAAACCTATTGCCATTGAGTGGATTCTGACTCATGGTGACCCCTTGTATTACAAAGTAGAGTTGCTCCACAGAGTTTTCAATGGCTGTGATCTTTCTGTGGTGCTGCTGGTTGGGTTCAAACCACCAATGTTTATATTAGTAGTCAAGCACAAAACATTTGCACCACGCAGAAATGTTCTTCTTTATGCCCCTTCAAATTCTAAAATGCACAGCTGAGCATTTCCTTTTTCGTATTTCACTGTTTGAAGATGAGAATTTTTGGAAATCTAAAAAAGTGCCACAAGTAGGGCACCCTGGAGTGAGTTGTGAGATGAAGCAGTGTGGTGTAGTAAAAGAGCACAGAATTCTGCATCAGGAAAACCTGGGATTGAATCCCAGTATAGACACGGAAGCCTGTGTGTTCTTGAGGAACTTATTTCAGGGCTTAGCAGTCATTTTCTTGCGATGACTCATGTAAAGCCCTTCTCATCATGGTCTGGAAGGGTGCTGTGCAGCAAGAGCGGCGATGGCCCTTTGACTCCTCTGGTGTCTGTAGATTGACTGCCTCTGTTGATCACAGACACTTTGTGGGGAAAGGCACGTAAACTCTCTTTACCTCAGGTTCCATATCTGTAGAAGGGGGGAGGGTAATAATAGTGCTTCACAGGTTGTATTGAGGATTACATAAAATAACCCATACAAACAGAGCAAATGTCCAATGACACCTAGGTCTATGAGTATCATTATTATATCTCCAAAGAACTGACCTGGTCTGGCTTCCAGTTTCTTTGAATCACTAGTGCTCACAGAATCTAGTCCCTAAAGAAAGGAGATGATAGGCCCTGAGAGCAGCCCCTTCCCCCACGCGTCTGTCAGTTTGTCTTACTGTAGGGGCTTGCAGGTTGCCTTGATGCTGGAAGCTATGCCACCGGTTTTCAAATATCAGCAGGGTCACCCATGGTGGACAGGTTTCAGCTGAGCTTCCACACTAAGACAGACTAGGAAGAAGGACCCAGAGGTCTACTTCTTCTCTCTCTTTTTTTTTTATTGCACTTTGGATGAAGGTTTACAAAACAAAAACTAGTTTCTCATCAAACAGTTAGTATACACACTGTTCTATGACGTTGGATAACAATGCCACGACATGCCAACGCTCTCCCTTCTCAACCCTGGGTTCCCTATTTCCAGCTTTCCCATTCCCTCCTGCCTTCCAGTACCTGCCCCAGGGCTGGTATGCCCCTTTAGTCTTGTTTTGTTGCATGGACCTGTTCAATCTTTGGCTGAAGGGAGAACCTTAGGAGTGACCTCATTACCAAGCTGAAAGGGTGTCCAGGGGGCATACTCTGAGGGTTTCTCCAGTGTCTGTCAGGTCAGCAAGTATGGTCTTTCTTTTTGAGTAATAAATTTGTTCTACATTTTTCTCCAGCTCTGTCCGGGGACCCTCTATTGTGATCCCTGTCAGAGCAGTCAGTGGTGGTAGCTGGGCACCATCTAGTTTTATTGGATAGGCAGTCTACTTCTGAAGAGAATTAGCCAGTGAAAACCTTATAAATAGCGGAACATTGTCTGATATAGTGCTGGAAGATGAGCCCCTCAGGTTGAAAGGCACTCAAAATATGAGAAGACAAAGTATTATAATGACATGTGCGAAGACCTGGAAATAGAAAACAAAAAGGGAAGAACATGCTTGGCATTTCTCAAGCTAGAAGAACTGAAGAAAAAGTTCAGGCCTCAAGTTGTTGTAACATTGAACAATTCTATGGGGAAAATATTAAACGATGCAGAAAACATTAAAAAAAGATGGAAAGAATACACAGAGTCCCTATACCAAAAAGAATTGGCTGATGTTCAAAAATTTCAGGGGATAGCATATGATCAGGAACTGTTGGTCCTGAAGGAAGAGGCCCAAGCTGCACTGAAGGCACTGGCGAAAAACAAGGCCCCAGGAATTGACAGAATACCAACTGAGATGTTTCAACAAATGCATGCAGCGCTGGAGCTGCTCACTTGTCTATGCCAAGAAATTTGGAAGACAGCTACCTGGCCAACTGACTGGAAGAGATCGTATTTATGCCTATTCCCAAGAAAGGTGATCCATTCTAATGTGGAAATTATTGAACAATGTCATTACTATCATGTGCAAGTAAAATTTTGCTGAAGATCATTCAAAAGTGGCTGCATCGGTATATAAACAGGGAACTGCCAGAAATTCAAGCTGGATTCAGAAGAGGATGTGGAACCAGGGATATCATTGCTGATGTCAGGTGAATCCTGGCTGAAAGCAGAGAATATCGGAAAGATTTTTACCTGTGTTTTATTGACTATGCAAAGACACTTGACTGTGTGGATCATAACAAGTTATGGATGACATTACAAACAATGGGAATTCCTTTGAATACTTAATTGTGCTCATGAGGAACCTGCACATAGATCAAGAGGCAATCATTTGAAAAAAACAAGGGGATACTGTGGGTTTAAAGTCAGGAAAAGTGTGTGTCAGCGTTGTATCCTTTCACCATACTTATCCAATCTGTATGCTGAACAAATAATTCAGGAAACTGGACTATATGAAGAACAGGGCATCAGGATTGGAGGAAGACTCATTAATAACCTTCGCCATGCAAATGACACAACCTTGCTTGCTGAAAGTGGAGAGGACTTGAAGCGCTTACTAATAAAGATCAAAGACCACAGCCATCAGTATGGACTACACCTCAACATAAAGAAAACGAAAGTCCTCACAATTGGACCAATAAGCAACATCATAAACTGAGAAAAGAGTGAGGTTGTCAAGGACTTCATTTTACTTGGATCCACAGTCAACACACATGAAAGCAGCAGTCAAGAAATCAAAAGACTCATTGCATTGGGCAAATCTCCTGCAAAAGACCTCTTTAAAGCGTTGAAAAGCAAAGATGTCACCTTGAAGGCTAAGGTGCACCTGACCCAGGCCATGACTTTTTCAATTGCCTCATATGTGTGCGAAAGTTGGACGATGAATAAGGAAGACTGAAGAAGAACTGACACCTTTGAATTGTGGTGTTGGAGAAGAATGTTGAGTATGCTGCAGACTGCCAAAACAACGAACAAATCTGTCTTGGAAGAAGTGCAACCAGAATGCTCCTTAGAAGCAAGGCTGGCAAAACTACGTCTCATATACTTTGGACATGTTATCGGGAGGATCAGTCCCTGTAGAAGGACATCATGCTTGGTAAAGTAGAGTGTCAGCGAAAAAGGGGAAGACCCTCAATGAGATGGATTGACACAGTGGCTGCAACAGTGGGCTCAAGCATAACAGTGATTGTGAGGATGGTGCAGGACTGGGCAGTGTATCATTCTGTTGTACATAGGGTTGCTATGAGTAGGAACCGACTCAACATCACCTAACAACAACAACAACAGCAGCTCTCAACGTCCCTGACAGAGGTGTGTGTACAAGTGTTGGTTAGAGTAGAGCCTCCTAGCCTGTTTCTGCTTCAGCTTCAGAACTAGAGTGTGGAGGCTTCTGGTGGGCTCCTCTAGAATGCCTGCTGCTCCACACAGAGATGCAGTGAGCCCACCATCTCCTTCCCACCTGGGGTGGTCAGGAGTCTTCAGATAAATCATTTACTGACTCCAGGCTATTCTAAATGTCCAGCTTCCCCAAACACAGCAACCTTAGGGCCATGCAGTGAACAAAAGCAGGCTGCGCCAATATTTAAAGATGTATACACATTCAAGGGTTCTGAGAGATGTGGGAAATCATAAAGGAGACTCAGAATGTGTGTTTCCAGCACCATCCAGAAGATTAATGATTCCAAAGAGTTTTATGATCAACATCAGTGTTATTTTTGAGCAAATCTTGAGTACAGGCGTGTTCTCTCTCTCGCTAAGATTGTAAAATGGATAGAAGTCTTAAACAGAAAAAAAGTTTTCAAGAGGTTTGAGCTCTTGGATTTAAGCCATGCTTTTAAGCTGGATTTTTTTGTTCTTTAGCACTCAAGTGCTGGAGTACTTTTGGGGCTGCTAATGGTAAGATCAAAGACAAGGCAGTAGTAAAACACCTACTTATCCATTTATGGTAGGAACTAATTCTCCTTCCTGGCTCCTTCTCAAATGACTTCAGAGACTGTCCCAGTGAACAGCTCTTCATCCATCCATTTATAGCCCTTGGGTCCTGACCCCTGATTCTGGCCAATCCCTGGGGATATGAGTATGGAAGGTGTAGGGCTTGAAATTCTTTTTTACCCTTATAAGGAGGCAATGAGTCTTCAAACCCAAGTTAATCTCTGTTCTAAGTTTCTTTTTGAGAAACCAATAGTACCTGAATATACTCTGGATCAGGGGATTCTCCTGGCTCTAGAGCTTCTTCTCTGGGCCCAAACCCAGTCCCAGGTTCACCCATGAACAAGTCATCCTTGTGGAGGGTGCCCACACCTGCATTTTTGTTGGAGAGGGCAAGGCAAGGACCTTCATGCATTTGGACCATCTCCAGACTAGAAAATAAAAAAACAAAACACCTTCACTGTTCATCTACTTGGCGGGAATAGTGGATCAGAGACGGTTTAATCATCCTTTGAGATGTGATTAATAGATGTTGTTGTAAAGGAGCTCAAAATGCTTTTTAGGGAAGTTTAATGCTGATGACAGGAGAGGTGAGAGGTTCTTTGGAAAATGGCCTAGAAAGCAAAATGGTCTTTATTTGGAGATGTATTTGGATGTGGCTGAGCCTGAGGGAGTGGAGCGACACCTTCGATGAGAACAGCAGTAACTTGGGGGATGCACGTTCCTCAAGCATAGCCTATTCTGTCACAGGTGCTGCAGCAGTTTTGGAAAACAACTTAGAAACCTGGTAGTAAGCACTGTCCCAAAACAGCAAAGCGATCACAAAGAACAAGAAAGGAGAAAATAGATGTTGCTTAAAAGTTATCTCTTTCTTGAATGGAAATAAGGCAAGGAAAGAGACGACTGTCATGCAGTAGTGATGGACACTCTATTGTCCCTCATGAGGCAGGCTGCAGCCCAGCTGCTTGCTGTTTCCCCAGGAGGTCACATACTTGCCCACCCCAATCTCGAGGGCAGAGACTGCTTTACTCCTCTTGTGCCACTGGGCTGGATGTTCCCCATTTGCTGCTTCAGGTCCCCTCTCCCCCATTCACCCTGCTCTGTGGCCGGAAGTCTGACCACAATGGTCTGCATCAGTTGGGCCCCTTTGCTCTCTGGCTTCAGGTTGGGTTCAGGCAAAGTGAGACACCCAACAGGAGATCAGGGAATTTATTCTCTGGGCCCCTCCTCCCTGGGCCATGAGTTGGCAGTGGCTTCTTTTCTCTCCCAGGGACTTCAGCTCCTATTGGGGGGTCCTCACCTGCAACTATAGGCTCTCTTGGGGTTCTAGCAGCTGGCTCCCCTGCCTCCTCAGGCCTAGCTATTATCTGTATTCTGTTTTCACTAGCACTGGGCTTCTTCACCATCCCTTATTATTTTTTCTTAGCTCTGCTCATACATATATTGCCTTCACTAAATCGCCTTTCTGGGTATGGTATCTGCTTCATGCCAGATGACATGTTTCCCTATAGCGCATAGCCCATGATGAGTGCTTAATAAATGTTTCAGGCTATTATTGTCTTTATACAGACAAAGTGGTTAATACGTTTAAATCAGATTTTGCCTAATTTCAATCCACAGGTGTTTGCATTTCATGGTATTCTAGCACTGGAGAAGTTTTAGTCATTGTCTGCCTTTACAAAACTTCAGTTAAAGAATATAGTTGTGAAGACTTGAGGGGTCAACATAAGTGGTTGAATTTCCAAAAGTTCAAATCTTAGGACTGAAAAGTAGTAAAAATCTCATCTAAATCAACTCTAATAAGTATAAACTTTTTTTCCCCCACTGTAGCAGAATTTTTCAAAACAACTTCTGCTGAGACTATTTGCCAAGTTGGCTGAGGTCTGGAATACTTTCCTTTTTTTATTGTTCTTGAAAATATACCCAGCAAAAGAATTTCTATAAGTACAATTCAGTAACATTGATTACATTCTTCAAGTTGTGCAACCATTCTCACCCTTCTTTTACAGATTGTTTCTTCTCCATTGACATAAACTCACTGCCCCCTAAGCTTCCTATCTAACCTTTTGAGTCATTGTTGTCAGTTTGATCCCATGTAGACAGTTCTTTAAAAGAGCACTATGTTCAAGCACATTGATACTAATTAGGCTAAACTGTTGTTTGGTTTAAAGAAAACTTCAGGGAATATTTTGGATTTAAGGTTTAAAATTTACCTGAGGGCAATAGTTTCAGAGGTTCATTCAGACTCCATGGCTCCAGAATGTTTGGATTCCATGAGAATTTGAAAATCTGTTCTACATTTTATCCCCTTTTGATCAGGATTTGTCTATAGAAACATAGATCGAAGCGTTCAGTAATGGTAGCTGGGTGTCATCCAATTCTTCTGGTCTCATGGCAAAGGAGGCAGTTGTTCATGGAAGCAATTAGCCACACATTCCATTTCTTCCTCTTTTTCCAGACTTTCCTTCTTCCTCAGTTGCTCCAAGCGAATAGAAACCAATCATTGTGCCTTGAATGACCAGTTGCAAGCTTTTAAGACCCCAGACACTACTCAAGGAACTAGGAGATTGAACAGAAGCACTGAAGATGATATTAAGCCAATTAACTGGGATGTTCCATGAAACCATGACCCTAAATCTCCAAACCAATAAATCAAATCCCATGAGGTGTTTGGCTGTACATAAGCAGCCCCATCAGCTACTCTTCTTCTTCTTCTTTTTTGTTGTTGTAAAAATGTATACTTTCAAGGACATATTCATTATTATAAAATTTGTCTTTGAGCTTCTAAATCTATATGTCTCTCCCCTTACTCATGACACAGTATGTTCTTTCTCCTGATAATTTATGATCTCTTTGAAAGCAAGGACCATTTTTTTTTTATTTTTTACAGTTCTTTGCACAGTATCTGACCCATGGTAGGAGTGTGATAGATATTTATTGAAATGATAAATGGGTATAGAATATCATCTTTTTGGGATAAGGTTAATTATATATTTAGACAATAATATATACATTACTATATATATACACACACACACAAAATATTTCCATTAGAGACTAAATATGTAAATATTTAGAGAATAAGAAAAGATTTGAGGAGGTGGGGCCAAGATGGAGGAATAGCCAGACACTTCCTGTGATCCCTCTTACAATGAAGACCTGAAAAAACAAGTGAAATGATTATATTTATGACAAGCTAGGAGCCCTGAACATCAAAGGCAAAGTTAGAAAATGGGCTGAGCGGCAGGGGGAGGGAGAGACAGTTCAGAAGAGGAATTACCGGACCAGAATCACTGGGATCCCTCAGGTACCATTCCCAGGAGCGGCTGCAGCAGGCTGGTGGTAGCGTTCGGCTGCAGTTTCCTCAGGGAGAAGCAGCCAGCCACACAGCCTACTCACACCTCCAGAACCAGAGAAGAACCGGTGCTCTTGACAAAAGCTAAGTACTTGCATATATTTTACCATGCCCCCCACTCCCAAGCCAGCTTCAGAGGCTGTTGATTTCTGTGGCCCTGTTGAGCACCCTGAGCCATCCTCCTGGCCTTGAAGTAGGAATAAATTCATAGCTGGGGGAAAAGATAATTTGCCAGCTCCACTAACCGGGGGAGCTCAGGACAGAAGCGGCTCTTGCCCAGGCACAGTTTGTGGACTTTGAATACCCTTCCCCCCAGCATGGACCTGCTGGTAAGGCGTGGGCTTCTTGGATCAAGTGGACACATTGAGACTATGTTGGCGTCTCCTACCGAGGGGGCCAGAAGCTGACTGAACGGATGGACACGAAAATAGAGCGGGGGGGGGGGGTGTGCTGTCTCATTAGGGGGAGAGCAGGTAGGAGTGTATAGAGGGGTGTATATAAGTTTTTGTATGAGAGACTGACTTGATTGTGAAATTTCACTTAAAGTACAATAAAAACTAAAAAAAAAAGATGTGATAACAAAGTGCTCAACAATGTGGTATTGACGTCACAGAATGCTTCAAGTGAACTTCAATAGTCATACAGTCAGTAAATCCTCCAAGGATATAAGGAAGTCAACCTTGAACTGCACCTTAAAGTTTGTAAGAGATGTGGCTGGGAGGAGGAAATGATATGCAAATAACTGAGTATGACGGTTCTAGGGGAGTTAAAGGTCTTGAAGAAAAATGTGGAGACAAATAATAATGGTGAGTAAAATGTTGAATACTTGACAGGACGTAGGACTGCAGAGGAGAGAAAGACTTGAAGTGTGTTAGAGTTTGTAGAGTTCAAGTAATGCTCTGAGAAGCCCAGGCTTGATTCCATGATTGGCAACTGCTGTAAGTGTGGCGGAACAGGGGTGAGTTGGGGAGCACTTGCTTCTCCACTTGATGTGAAAGCTGTAGGGCGTGAAGGACAGAGAGGAAATAATGAGCTTTAAATATTATGGGGTGCATGGTCTATTTCAACTGAGTTCAAATTAATAGGAAAGATGTCATGGTTTTTTGTGTCTTCCTTCTCAATATGGGCCCCAGGGACTAAGTAAGGCCATGAACCAGGTTTGGAGTTTAGAAACCACGTGGGTAGATACAGGCAATGTGAACTAGCCCTTGATCCCTGCTGCTTTGGAATCCTCTGCCTTCCCCTTCTAAATACCCACAATCCACAATTGTCTGTGGACAGAGATTTCTGCAGAGGATTATTTGAAAACAAAAACAAAATTTTTTTTTTTGGGGGGGAGATGCCCAAGGAGATTCTCTTTGCCCAAACAAATGTTGATTTTATTTTAACCTGATGACTGAAATCTGGTAAGATAGTTGAAGAAAGTGCCAGTGTTAAAATTGTGACTGCTTCCCCTCCACAGATCGTCTTATGAGCACTATGAGGCTGACTAAATGGCAAACATGTTCTCTTGCTAGAAAAGGCCAAGAGCATCCCACATTTTGAACAGGAACACAACTTATACAGCAAGATATGCCACAGTGAGGGTGTGTGACATTACGAAAAAGAGAAAACAGTTATGTGAGTGGGCTTGCCATCCAAGCATGATTTGATGCCCCCAGATTTCTACTCCCATTTCCACCGCACCTGTCACGGCTGGACTCCTAAGTCAGGCCCAAGATATTCCACCACTAAACCGTTTTCCTACAAAGCAACATAACTCACCAGCGTGCTACAGAAGCTGCATGTATGTCTGATGGATGGCAGACAATAAAAACACAAGGCAACTGTGTTTCACAGTAGTGAGGGAGGAACATGTTGCTACATCCTAAGGGAAGAGAATAAAGATAAACATGTCACCAAGTCAAGCTCTGAGCAAGTTAAGTACAGGGAAGGAGACTTCTAGAGCCATGTAGAGGCTAACTATATATCTCTGAGGTCACTGAGAACCTCACATTCCCATTCACAGTGCTATCTGTTGACAGAAGTTTCCGGCATTCAGGCAATTTAGGGAACAATCAGCCAGGCAATATGGGGGTGCTCATGAGGAGACACCTGCTGCTGAGATAACACCCAGCTGTGATTTTATTTCCCTCTGTTTGGATAATACAATTCGTTCTTGCTGCATTAACTGGAATAGACTGCCAAAGAAATGGCCGGTTTGAAAGAACACACACTGAAAAATCAACATCCCCGGGCTCATATTGAGATCACTGTAGCAACAAGAACATATTTCCAAATAGCTGGCATAAAGCCGCAGTTAGTGGAGAAGAGAAGATTTGGGCCTGCCACATTGTGGCATCACCTCACACAAGCACACAGAACTCCAGGGATGAGGCAGGAATGAATGAGACTGCCACTGCAAAATAGGGAATTCTGGGAAATATCAGATGTTACGCCTAATGCGCTTCCCACCACAGCCACCCATCTTTCAGTAGCCTCCAATCATTCCTGTTTCCCCCCTGTTCATTTTTAGTTTGCACAAAATAAAAGGGAGCCAGATTGGTTTCACTTTTTAAATCCGAATATTAGTATATATGCCCCTCAGAAATAGGTTTGGCTCATAAATAAGGAGCTTTGCTCATTTTGCCTCCTAACATGGATGTGATTACAGAAAATGGAGGGTGTTCTAATTGCCCTAATTTTGACAAAGCTGTTAGTGATTATTACAAAGCTGATTCTTGCAACAGAGTTTGCTTCTTTGTTTCAACGTTTCTTCTTTGCCATGTTAAGGTTTTCCATAGAGTGGATGCTGTGCAGAATATAGGCAGAGATGGGGATGGAAAATTCAGGGCTTGAAATGGTGTTCCACCTCATGAATTGCATCTACTTCTGAAGCACATCCAGTAGCTTTAACGTAGGGATCCTGACACCAAAGGCTGCCTTCCTTTGCCTTATCTTTGATGTGAGCAAGATGAAGGAGGAACACTAGCTTAGGACACCCTCCCACCATTCCTTCCTTGCGTGAACCCTTCCCTGTGCCCGGTATTCGTGTTTCAATCATGTTTTTTCTAGAAGAGACATAACTTCCCAGTGTTCCACACATGGCAACAGCATCATGCTTTTCTACCATGGAAAGCCTTCTTCCGTGATTTTTCCTGTGTAGAAAAAAAAACGTGGAAGAGAAAAAATACAATGTGAACAATAAGCAGAAACGTTGACAGTCTCCGTGCTGCCACTCAAATATTTCCTCACACATTCTCAGCTAACCCTGTATTTCCAGTTATCTGCCAGAAAGATGGAAAGTTCCCATAAAAACAAAAGCCAGAAAAGTTTGCAATTTCACTGAGCTGAATTTGAAAATCTAGAATTTACGTTTATGTATCGATATAATCTACATACAAAGGAGGTGGTTAACGGGCTTATCAAAAGCAAAAGAGTAACAGGTAAAGGGAACTGTCTTTTTTGAAGTGTG